>NC_139573.1:6891707-7491707 GCF_965112155.1 Podarcis liolepis | reverse complement strand
GAAGGGGGAACAGAGTCAGGACAAGGAACTGTGTGTGATGAAATGGAAGAACAATTAGAACCTTTAATTAGATGCTCATCACGAATTAACAAAGGTGTGTCAGCAGAGCGACTATCATACACCACAAGAGCAGTAGCTAATTGTGAACCTGACACATGGAAAGACATCAAAAAACTTCCTGCAGAAGAAGCTGCCAAGTGGATAGAAGCAGCCAAGAAAGAAATTGAAGCATTGAATGAAAACAACACTTGGACACTTACTTAATTGCCAAAGGGCTATAGGGTGCAAATGAGTGTTTGAGAAAAAATGTACAAAGGTATAAAGCAACGTAGATGATATAATTTTGTATACTGAGAACAAACAAGATTGTACAGAAATTGATGAATGTTTAAGTAAGAAAGTTTTGCCATTTTACATGCTAAATAAAAATTGATTAATTCAAATTAGACACAGTGAGAAGGGGATTGTAAGAAAAACTACTATTTGAATAGCAGAGTGATTGGTATCCAGTGGGCAGGATTTGTGTGTTTTGCTCCAGAATCAGCCACTCCCTTCGGTGGGTTCCATTATTGTTCAGTTAAGAGGGACCAACTGCCTCTTCTTGTTTTCTTGCCTCAGACTTGCCTCATGTTGTTGTATTTAGTTTCATTTATGACAGTTTTCTTTATTATTAATGCTTTGTTTAGATGGTCAGATCACTTCCTGGTGCAACTGGATTTCTCCGCGACCTTTCCTCTCTGCAGGGAGGTGGGACCGATTTGGATGGTCCGCTCCCGCCACTTAATGAATCCAAATGGTTTCCAGAGAGTGGTAGGGGATGCTTTATTCCATGTTGATGGCCTTTCAGCTGATTCCCTGGTGGCCTGCTGGAATGTGGAGTTAATAAGGGCTATTGACTGTTTGGCTCTGAAGCGCCGTCTCCGATTGCATGAAGCCCGGACAGCCCCGTGGTTTTCCACAGATATGAGGGCAATGAAACAATCATTGAGACTGCTAGAGCGCCGGTGGCGGATAACTCATTCTGAAGCTGACCGGACACGGGTTAGAGCTCAATGTCAAGTCTACCAAGTGGCGGTAGTGACAGCGAAGAAGACTTTCTTAACCACCTCTATTGCATCTGCAGAAAACAGCAGCAGGAGACTCAGATGGTTCACAATTTAGCGGAACCACCTGCTACATCAGGACCCAGTATGGGCCACATGATCTCCTGCAATGATTTTGCAAAGTTTTTTGCATATAAAGTCACTCAGATTCGGGAAGAGGTAGACTCCACCATGGGAACAGGGCCCGGGCAGGAGAGTGCTACAGTCCTGTCTAGACAAATTGTGTGGGATCAATTCCAATCTGTTACCTCCAAGGATTTCAACAGTCTGCTTGGACAAGTGAAACCAACCACCTGTCTCCTTCATCCTTGCCCATCCTGGCTTATAAAAGCTAGCCGGGAAGGGCTGTGCGATGGGCTTCACGGGGTGGTGAATGCTTCCCTCCGTGAGGGAGCCTTCCCAGACCCGCTGAAAGAGGCGGTTATCAAACCGCTTCTTAAAAAAAACATCTTTACATGCGGCCAATATGGCCAACTATCTCCCAGTCTCAAATCTTCCATTCTTGGGCAAGGTGATTGAGCGGGTGGGTGCTGAACAACTCCAGTCTGTTACCTCTGACTCACGGTTCAGTCTGGGGTTTCCCCCCCCTCTCAGGTTATGGGTGACCTAAATCATCGCTTGTAAAACTGTCACGGGAGCTGTGAAATCTGCGGTGTCGAGCAGAGATAGCAGAAGCAAACAAGCAAGCTGGAAAAACGCAGAGAGTGCCTGTGTTGCTGACGAACAGGAAAGATGCATCAGGGAGAGCAAGTCTGGTGCAGGTAGCTCCACTGGGAAAAAGGGGGGGGCTAAGCAAGATGAGAGCTTTGTTCAGGCCTTTGCCATTCGTCGGTGCTACGTGTGTGGATCTCACAGTCATTTAAAAGAGACTGCCCACAGAAAGGGAGGGCAGCTGGACAGGAAGGCTTCAAGGACACCTATCATGGGAATCAGTCGGGTTTCCATGGGAACCAGTCTTGGAGAGGAGGCCAGCCTGGGAACGCAAGAGGAGGACGTGGAAAACAACGTGAGGAGACGTATCAGATAGCAGCGAGCATGGCTTTGTTCGAAGACGGCCGTGTGGAAAATTCCAAGTTTCGTTTTGTTATTGACTCTGCAGCTAATCGCAATTTGATTCCAGAGACACCTGCTGTCGAGAGGTGGAACTGCACGGCAATTCCTGCCGGGAAATCTGTACTGTTTGCAAATGGACAGAAAGGAAATTTGACTAACGTTGTAAATCTGCATTTTCGTATTTTACAGGAAACGCTGGAGTGTTGTACCGTTCCTGGGATACACCACTGTCTTTTATCTGTGCCTTATTTACTGAAAAAGGGATTTATGGTTTGTTTTCAGGATGATGTGTGCACAATCTCCAAAGGAGGGAGGATGCTTGCCAAGGTTAAAAAGGGGCAGAATGATCTCTTCATTCTTAAAACGTCTCTGGAGGGTGAGGGGAAGGTTGAGAAAGCACAAGCCCTGTGTACTGAAATTCCCGCTCATGTGCAATGTGCCCATATTTGGCATGCTAGGACGGCTCATAGTTCAGTAGAAGAACTACAGGTGCTGCCGGAAGTTTCTAAAGGGTGTAAGATTTCAGAATGTGGACATGCTGTAAGTTGTGAAACTTGCAAGCTGGCCAAGGTAAAAGGATGCAGTTATCCAAAGATTGAGAGGATAACCACTAGGCCTTTTGAACAAATTCACGTAGATTTGTGGGGTCCTGTAAAGGAACCAAGTCTGGGAGGGTCAAGGTATCTGCTCTCGATGCAGGATAATTTTACACAGAATTCCTGGACACACGGTCTCAAATCCAAGGGTGATGCAGCACAGCTGATCAAACATTGGATTGAGGAGGTGGAACAAAGGTTTTCCACCAAAGTGCAGGCTGTCACAAGTGACAGGGGAGCTGAGTTTACAGGTTCTGCTTTGCAGAAGTACTTTCACAAGAAAGGGATACGTCACACAGTGACTTCACCCAATCAGAGGGGGGAGGCAGAGCTGAAGTGTCAGGCTCTGGTTAAAACTGCACAGGTGTTGCTGAAAGATTCTAGGTTACCTCCAAGGTTTTGGCTGGAGGCAATCAAGTATGTGAGCTTCACCTGGAATCGAACCTACAATTCCATGGTAGGGGACACACCGTTTGGGCTGTTGCATGGCAGGAAACCCCAGATTCATTTTTTGCGTATGTTTGGGTCACGTGCATCTGTGTCAGTACCTGCTGCGTTGCAGGGGCCAGATGGATCCAAGTTCCGAAAAATGATCTTCTGTGGGTATGAGCCAACAGCGAATGCATGGAGGTTTGCATTTCCATCAGGTGATCAGAGTAAGTTACTGATCAGCAAGCACGCTGAGTTCTATGAGCAGGATGAAAAGTCAAAACCTGCTGACAAGCGTGATGTTCTTTCAGAATGTCTTTCTGATTCAGAACAGGAAGATTCTGAGGGGGAGGAAGAAGAAACTGAGTCTGATGATGACGATCAGGTAACTGACCAAAGTCAGGAACAGGAGGAGGTATCTGTAATTTCTCCACAGGTCAAGAGAACACCCAAAAGCGAGCCGAGTTCTCCTGTGAGTGTAATAGAGAGGATTCGAAAACGTTTTAAGTCAGAGGGGGAATCCCGTGAGGCTGAGGACACAGGTCCTGGGGGCAGTGAGTCAGAGGTAACATCTGAGTTTATGCCCAGAAGGTCTAGTCGCTCAACGAAGGGCATTCCGCCGGAAAGGTACCAAGCAACAAGTGCGACAAGTACGTGGGCCTGGTTCGCACAGTGTGATTCTGGGAGTGTTGAAGGGGTTCAACAGGTGCCTGGGAAAGATGCTGGGAAGGAGCACAAGGCAAAGTGGAAGGTGTTGAACTCAAAAGGGTCTTGTCAGAAGGTGCGGCAAAGGGGGGTGTTGGAGTTGGAACTTAACAGGTTAAGTTCTTCCCATGATGCCACACCATTCTGACGTCAATTTTAGAAGCTTGGGAGGAGCTTGGGAAAAAGATTGTCAGTCCCACTCTGTGTTCTGTGGGGAAAAGACGCAGTCTTGGCATGGCTGCAAATAGTCCTGGAAATTCCTGAGAAATGCTGGAATAAAAAGCTGTAAATAGACAAACCTGGACTCTGTGTGTGTTTGTCTGGAAGCGGAGCCAAGCCACGTGGCAGTTTACACCGCTGTGCAAAACTCTGCTATGGCGTGACTGAGAGTTCGGAGCGGAGCATGTCGCAAGGGAAGTGTGCCGGGCTGTGAAAAGCTAATTGAGGGCCATAAATCAATTAGCGGGAGTCACGTCTGATAACAAATGTCACACAGTCATGCCTGGAAGAAGCAGACTATTTGGATCCCTTCCAGTTGGGATTCAGGCCTTATCATGGGACTGAAACTGCCTTGGTCGCACTGGTCGATGATCTCCAGTGGGCTAGGGACATAGGTGAGAGCTGTTTCCTAGTTCTGCTGGATCTCTCAGCGGCTTTTGACACCATCGACCATAACATCCTTCTGGACCGTCTAGAGAAGCTGGGAGCACTGTCATACAGTGGTTCCGCTCCTTCCTCCTGGGCCGTGTTCAGAAAGTGGGGGGGGGGATGAGTGTTCACCACTTGTGGAGTGCCTCAGGTTCTGTCCTGTCCCCCATACTTTTCAACGTCTACATGCAGCCACTGGGAGAGATCATCAGGGGGTTTGGGTTGGGTGTTCATCAATATGCGGATGATACCCAGCTCTACCTCTCTTTCAAATCAGAACCAGTGAAGGTCCTGTTTGAGTGCCTGGAGGCGGTTGGAGGATAGATGATGGCTAACAGATTGAGGTTGGATCCTGACAAGACAGAAGTACTATTTTGGGGGGACAGGAAGCGGGCGTGCGGGGGGGACTCCCTGGTCCTGACTGTGCCCCCTGAAGGACCAGGTGCGCAGCCTGGGAGTCATTCTGGACTCACAGCTGTCCATGGAGGCGCAGGTCATTTCTGTGTCCTGGGGCAGCTGTTTACCAGCTCCATCTGGTATACAGGCTGAGACTCTACCTGCCCACAGACTGTCTCACCAGAGTGCTGCATGCTCTAGTGATCTCTCGCTTGGACTACTGCAATGCGCTCTACGTGGGGCTACCTATGAAGGTGACCCGGAAACTACAACTAATCCAGAATGTGGCAGCTAGATGGGTGAATGGGAGCAGCCGCCGAGACCACATAACACCGGTCTTGAAAGACCTACACTGGCTCCCGGCAAAGCCCTAAACAGCCTCGGTCCAGTATACCTGAAGGAGCATTTCCACCCCCATCGTTCTGCCCGGACACTGAGTTCCAGTGCCGAGGGCCTTCTGGCGGTTCCCTCGCTGCGAGAAGCCAATTTACAGGGAACAAGGCAGAGGACCTTCTCGGTAGTGGCACCCGCCCTGTGGAATGCCCTCCCACCAGATGTCAAAGAGAACAACAACTACCAGACTTTTAGAAGACATCTGAAGGCAGCCCTGTTTAGGGAAGCTTTTAATGTTTAATAGACTATTGTATTTTAATATTCTGTTGGAAGCCGCCCAGAGTGGCTGGGGAAACCCAGCCAGATGGGGGGGGGGTATAAATAATATGTTGTTGTTCTTAAGTTGTTGTTCTTAAGTTGTTGTTGTTGTTTACGTGAGCCACTTGTTTTTTTCTCATTGAAAAAGAAACTCTGCTGAGCAAAGGCATGGAATGTCCTAAACTACATCCATGAGGGGATATTCCCAGTTTGCCAGGAGGTACAAAAATGCAGTATGGGGAGGAATTTGGAGAGGGAATATGAAGGGAAGGGGAGAGAGCCACACCACTTCCAACCTCACAGCAGGGTAGACTCATATTTTGAAAGTGCTCTCTCCCCTCTCCTGTCCTGCCAGGTTCTGCAGCCTCTGAAAACACTCCTGGTCTTCACCTCTGCCATGGGTGACAACTCCAAGAGGCTGAAGAAAATCTAACTAACTTCCAGCCAGTTGCTAATCTCCCTTTCCTGAGCAACGTTGTGGAGCAGGTGGTTGCAGACCTGATCCAGGCACTCTTGGAGGAAACTGTTTTTCTAGATCCATTTCAGTCAGGGTTTAGGTCCGATTTTGGCACAGAAACTGCTTTGGTCGCCCTGTACGATGACCTCTGTCAGGAGAGATAGGGGAAATGTGTGCCTGTTACTCAGGTGGCCACAGTGGCGCAAATTGCCTTCCATCAAGCTTCGGCTGATGTACCAGCTACGTGCTTAGCGGGACAGGGATAGCCTAACTATTGTTGCCTGTGCTCTGGTAACTTCAAGGTTAGATTACTGCAATGTAGTAATGTAGGGTTCAGAAACTTCAGCTAGAGCAGAATTCAGCGGCCAGGTTGCTCACCAGGGCAAGACAATTTGAGCATATTACACTGGACCTGGTTTGACGGCACTGGCTACCAATTATTTTCTGGGCCCAATTCAAACTGTTGGTTTTAGTGATAGAAATAACTGTCTATCACTAAACTAGACTTAAGTTTAACCATATTTTAATGATTGAATCTAAAGACTATGAACAAGATGATAATTTGCTTGGAAATAATTTTATAACGATGCAAGTGTGTGGGGGAGGTGTGAGGGAGTCCAAAGTGATGATGAAAAGATGTTAAATAGTTAATGTTATTTTACTGAATATGTTTTTTTGTATTGAAAAACCTTAATAAATATATATTGAGAAAAAAAACAAACTGTTGGTTTTGACCTATAGAACCTCAAATTGCTCAGGACCAGGATCTCAAGCACCACCTCTTTCCATATGAAACTACATGGACCCTGAAATCATCTTTTGAGGGACTTCTTTGTGGCAACATCAGAACAGGCCTTTTCTGCAGCATCTTCCTGTTCGAGGGATGTTCTCCCCAGAGAGATTCGCCTGGCGCCATCATAATACACATTTATGCGCCTGGCAAAAATGTTCCTCTTTAACCAGACATTTGGTTGATTGCAATCCAATGCCCTTCTAAAATGTGTTGGACGTGGGCAGTTATTAGGTTGTTTTTGTTGTTTTTTCATGTATTTTATGAGATGGCCACAAGGAGGTCCAGGGCAGATTAGTGATAGAGACCACCACCAGGGTGTGGGCCACCTGCAGGTCCACAGGAAGATCCAGCAGGGAGTCATAGATCTTGCCCAGCATCTGGCTGGTGCTCTTGTAGACGCAGTTCATTCACAGCCCCTGATTCCTACCAACGTGTGTGTGTTGTGACGTCAAGCCCATCCCCCCATCTCTCTCTCTCTTTAAAATATTTTTTATTAATTTTCCTAGTTATTACAAATCCTACCAAATTACTTAAATTTAATACAATTTCTTAAAATCAGGTTTCCTGCTCCTGTTGCAAACATATGTCAATTGTTTCCTCCCATATGTGCATCATTTCTTTTTTAGTGTCCAGTTGTCATCTGTCACTCTCCGTTACATCATTCTTGCAGCTGACCACGTTTCCTCCTTACAAACAGCGCCTCTGTTGCATTTCACGTGTGTAACCCTTAATGTACATTGTTGTTTCAGATCTGGTGTGCTAGGAGAGTTAATAACTATCTTCCATTGTTCAGTTCTTTGCAGTGTTTATCTGGATGGTACAAGGTCACATTCCATTCCTTCCACTATTTACCAACTACCGTACGAATTGCGACCATAAGTACTTGTCCAGTCTCCACCATTAAAATTCTGCTCTCGATTTCTTCCTTGGCACACAAAATCTTTTCTCAAATTCAGCTTCTTGCCAGATCTATTCGGCAGCCGTTCATTCTTCTTGCTCTGTTTTGCTCCATCACACTCCTCGTCTGATCCAAAAATAATTTGAAATAAAGTCCATTCAACCTTTACTGTCTCCTATCAGAGGAGGGAGGGTCAGAATTCACGGAAACCTGACACAGATTAAGGAACCCAGCACAAATCATGCCAGAGAGACACGTCCATGCCAGGGACACACTCCCAGGATGCACCTGTTCTGCCCTTCAAGATAGCAGACATAGACTTGAGTGGCGCAGCGGGATCATCCAAATGTCATAGACCAAATGGAGCAAACAGCACGCAGACCTAGTGGTGGGAGGAAAAAATCCTTAAATAAGAGACACGGGGGAATGATTAATGGACTTCAATGTCTGTACACTAATGCGCAAAGCATGGGAAATAAACAAGAGGAGCTTGAGCTCTTGGTACAGCAAACTAAATATGACATAATAGGCATCACTGAAACCTGGTGGGATAAGTCCCACGATTGGAATGTAATAATGGGGGGATACAATGTATTTCAGAGAAACAGACCAGACAAGAAAGGAGGAGGAGTGGCGTTATATGTCAGCGATGTGTATACCTGTGAAGAGATCCAAGATTTAGAACCTCAAAGCCAAAGTGAGAGCATTTGGGTCAAAATTAAGGGAGAGAAGAATAACAGTGACCTCATTGTGGGAGTTTACTATAGATCCCCAAGCCAAACGGAGGACATAGATGATGCCTCCCTGGAACAGATGGCCAAGCATGCAAAAGGAAGGGAGATAGTAGTAATGGGGGACTTCAATTACCCGGATATTTGTTGGATGTCAAACTCAGCCAAGAGCATAAGGTCAAACAGATTCCTCACTGGCCTTGCAGACAACTTCATTGTCCAGAAAGTGGGAGAAGCAACAAGAGGAACAGCCATTTTAGATCTGGTCCTAACCAATGTTGATGACCTGGTTAGTGGGGTAGAAGTGGAAGGATCATTAGGTGCAAGTGATCATGCTCTTCTGAAGTTTACTATACAGCGGAAAGGAGCAGCCAAGCATACTAGGACTCAATTTCTTGACTTTAAGAAAGCCGACTTAATAAAACTTAGGGAAGTGCTGGGTGAGATCCCATGGACAGTAATACTAAAAGGAAAGGGAGTTCATGATGGCTGGGAGTTTGTTAAGAGGGAGCTAGTAAAAGCACAACGTCAGGCAATACCAATGAGACGGAAACATGGAAGGTGCCTAAAGAAGCCAGGGTGGCTATCTATAGAACTTTTAACTGAGTTAAGATTAAAAAAGGATGTGTACAAAAAATGGAAAAGGGGGGAAACCACCAAAGAGGAATTCAAACAAATAGCCAGCACGTGTAGACACAGTCAGAAAAGCTAAAGCACAGAATGAACTCAGGCTTGCTAGAGAGGTTAAAAGCAACAAAAAAGGCTTTTATGGGTATGTTCATAGCAAAAGGAAGAACAAAGAAACAGTGGGGTCACTCAGAGGAGAAGATGGTGAAATGCAAACAGGGGACACAGAAAGGGCTGAACTCCTCAATGCCTTCTTTGCCTCAGTCTTCTCCGATAAAGAAAACAATGCCCGACCTGAAGAATTTGGAGCAAATGATTCAGCAAAGGAAACACAGCCCAGAATAACTAAGGAGATAGTACAAGAATACTTGGCTAGTTTAGATGTATTCAAGTCTCCAGGGCCAGATGAACTGCATCCAAGAGTATTAAAAGAACTGGCAGATGTGATCTCAGAACCACTGGCAGTCATCTTTGAGAATTCCTGGAGAACAGGCGAAGTCCCGGCAGACTGGAGGAGGGCAAATGTTGTCCCTATTTTCAAAAAGGGGAAAAGAGAGGACCCAAATAATTATCGCCCAGTCAGTCTGACATCAATACCAGGGAAGATTCTGGAGCAGATCATTAAGCAAACAGTCTGTAAGCACCTAGAAAGGAATGCTGTGATCACCAATAGTCAGCATGGATTTCTGAAAAATAAGTCATGTCAGACTAACCTGATCTCATTTTTTGACAGAATTACAAGCCTGGTAGATGAAGGGAACACAGTGGATGTAGCCTACATTGATTTCAGCAAGGCATTTGACAAGGTGCCCCATGATAGTCTTGTAAAGAAGCTGGTAAAATGCGGTCTTGACTATGCTACCACTCAGTGGATTTGTAACTGGCTGACTGACCGAACCCAAAGGGTGCTCATCAATGGTTCCTCTTCATCCTGGAGAAGAGTGACTAGTGGGGTGCCACAGGGTTCTGTCTTGGGCCCGGTCTTATTCAACATCTTTATCAATGACTTGGATGATGGACTCAAGGGCATCCTGATCAAATTTGCAGATGACACCAAACTGGGAGGGGTGACTAACACCCCAGAGGACAGGATCACACTTCAAAACGACCTTGACAGATTAGAGAACTGGGCAAAAACAAACAAGATGAATTTTAACAGGGAGAAATGTAAAGTATTACACTCGGGCAAAAAAAATGAGAGGCACAAATACAAGATGGGTGACACCTGGCTTGAGAGCAGTACATGTAGCAGTAAATAATGGAAGTGTTTAAAACAGATAGAAAAATTGGCTTCCAGGTGGAAAAATCAAAATTAGAGACAGAGTTGTTAGAACCCAGCATTAAGAATTTGTCAAGAATGTATAGCTTGCTGTTGGAATGGAATACACAAGATGAAGTGGTTAAGTCTGCAATGATTAAATGGGCACAGGATATTGGTCACAATATTTTGTTTGCTGACTGGGAAAAGTTGTGGACCACAGGTATGAAATTCACGGCGTGTAATGCCTTAAGAGAGAACATTATGAAAATGATATACAGGTGGTACATGACCCCAGTCAAGCTTGCAAAAATTTATCACTTGCCTGACAATAAATGTTGGAAATGTAAGGAAATTGAAGGAACATTCTTTCACCTTTGGTGGACGTGCCCAAAGATTAAGGCTTTCTGGGAAATGATCTATAATGAATTGAAAAAGGTACTTAGGTACACTTTCCTTAAAAAGCCAGAGGCCTTCCTCCTGGGCATTGTCGGCCAATTGGTGTTAAAGAAGGACAGAACTTTTTTCATGTATGCTACAACAGCAGCAAGAATACTCATCGCAAAGTACTGGAAGACGCAAGAATTACCCACCGTGGAAGAATGGCAACTGAAGGTGATAGACTATATGGGACTGGCGGAAATGACGAGCAGAATCCGTGACCAGGGAAGAGATACAGCACAGGAAGACTGGAAGAAATTTAAAGAGTATTTAAAGAAATATTGTAAAATTAATGAAGGTTAGGAAAATGCTGGATTGGTTATTAAGGGGTTAAAAGCGGCAAGGGATAATCAGAAGAAAACAATTTTCTTTTTTTAAAAAAAGAAAAAAAATTAAGTTAAAACTAGGGCAAGGATTTGCTGACAATTGAATTTGAAATTGGAATACAGAAAGGGAAGGTACGAGGAAGTCGTGAAAGTAAGTTAAAAGAAAGTAAACTCTGGAGTTATACATGTTTGTTTTTCTTTTTGTTTATATATGTGTGTATTTGTTAGTATGTTATTGTTATGGTATTGTTACTGTTGTTGTTATTGTATTGTGGTGACTTGTTAAAACTTCATTAAAAATTTAATTAAAAAAAATAATAAAAAAAAAGAGAGCAGTACATGTGAAAAAGATCTAGGAGTCTTGGTTGACCACACACTTGACATGAGCCAACAGTGTGACGCGGCAGCTAAAAAAGCCAATGCATTTCTGGGCTGCATCAATAGGAGTATAGCATCTAGATCAAGGGAAGTAATAGTGCCACTGTATTCTGCTCTGGTCAGACCTCACCTGGAGTACTGTGTCCAGTTCTGGGCACCACAATTCAAGAAGGACACTGACAAACTAGAACGTGTCCAGAGGAGGGCAACCAAAATGGTCAAAGGCCTGGAAACGATGCCTTATAAGGAACAGCTAAGGGAGCTGGGCATGTTTAGCCTGGAGAAGAGGAGGTTAAGGGGTGATATGATAGCCATGTTCAAATATATAAAAGGATGTCACATAGAGGAGGGAGAAAGGTTGTTTTCTGCTGCTCCAGAGAAGCGGACACGGAGCAATGGATCCAAACTACAAGAAAGAAGATTCCACCTAAACATTAGGAAGAACTTCCTGACAGTAAGAGCTGTTTGACAGTGGAATTTGCTGCCAAGGAGTGTGGTGGAGTCTCCTACTTTGGAGGTCTTTAAGCAGAGGCTTGACAACCATATGTCAGGAGTGCTCTGATGGTGTTTCCTGCTTGGCAGGGGGTTGGACTCGATGGCCCTTGTGGTCTCTTCCAACTCTATGATTCTATAATTCTATGATTCTATGCAGTGAACTCCACAGACCCTAATGGGGAACATTGCCAGAATCTTTGCCTCATAAATCCTGGTTTTCCCCTGCCCGAACCTCCTCGCTCCCCGTTGAGGGTACCAAGGGGTGACCACAATTGACTCGTGATGCAAGCCGGACCCCCTCCCCCCCCCATCTCAATGACTGGTTGGTGCATATGGAAGATGGGGAGCCAAGTGACATGGGCAAAATTGTTGCTATGCTAAAAGTGAAAGGTAGCTGTAAGCCAATTGACCCTTTAACAGCAGCTTAAATCTGGAAATTTCCAGACAAATGAAGAATCTATGGTGGGTTAATTGCTTCCCTGGCAGTCCCAGAATATTAAAGGCAGTTGAGGTGTATGTTACTCCTTGAGGTTTACCGTGAAAACCCCTCTCACTAATAAGAATAGTCACAAGGCAGCAGAGAATTAAGATCACAATGTTCCTTCACCATTTTGCTAATTCTGCATCTTGTCCTCTAAATAAGTTAAAGGAAGATGATTATATATATTGTGTTCTCATGCTGTACTTTTATGTTCTGAACTGCCTGTGATCTGCTGATGAAGGGTGGTATACAAATAATAATAACAATAACAATTAACAAATAATAACAAAAGGAGAACTTCCCCATAGCTATTAGGATTTCCCACAAATCCCAATTACACTCAAGTTTCTGGAAGGACTTTCTGGGAACCTCACAGAATAGCCTCTTCTTGGATTGTCTGGGTGGAGCTACTGATGGGAAACAAAGTCTCCCAGGATGCTATATAAGCAGGCCTGGTGGCCCACATGTCATTCACTCTGAATCCTAAAATGTGGGCCAAGATCTTCTTACCATTTGTGGGACTCCTTTGCGGGGCCAGCCTGCCACTGACTTCTTCCCAGGCTGATACAGGTGAGTTTGCTTCTCTTGCCATCCTCTATGCAGCCTTCTCATGCATCTACCTGAAATCTGAGCATCTGGAACCACCCTTAGAAAAAGAGCAATAACAACCCTTGGATTCTCTTCCTCCAACTTTTCTGCTTATTTGCCAGCAGTAAACGGGATAGTCATTCCAAAGGGACAGATCCCATGGTTCCAAAACAAATACCCTTTTATTAAGATTTGTAAGTACCTGTTAGAGGAGACTCTTGAGAGTCCCATGGACTGCAAGCAGATCAAACCTCTCCATTCTTAAGGAAATCAGCCCTGAGTGCTCACTGGAAGGACAGATTGTCAAGCTGAGGCTCCAATACTTTGGGCACCTCATGAGAAAAGAAGACTCCCTGGAAAAGACCCTGATGTTGGGAAAGATGGAGGGCACAAGGAAAAGGGGACGACAGAAGACGAGATGGTTGGACAGTGTTCTCGAAGCCACAAACATGAGTTTGACCAAACTGTGGTAGGCAGTGGAAGATAGGAGTGCCTGGTGTGCTCTGGTCCATGGGGTCACGAAGAGTCGGACACGACCAAACGACTAAACAACAAACGTGCCTGTTTCTGTTTGCTGAGGTCTTTGTAGGTTTAGGGGACAGAAGAGAAATTCTTCTGATAGGGGCAAAGAAGGCAGGGCTCTCAGAAACTATGTAGCTGAAATTATTTAGCTGAGATTCGTGCATTTCAGGGGGAGGTTCTATCAGGGAGGTTCTATCTATACAGGGAGCGCAGCTATCATCAAGCCTTGACCGAAGAACGGTACACTCCTATCTGGGATGGTCTTCCTCTTCCACCAAGCGTGAAGCTTAGGAAGGGACGCACATGAAACAGGGGGACACCTGCCTAGCCAGCCAGGTCAGTCAGATCAGCCCTGGCAATCAATGGGGTGACAGATGTCTCAGTCGGATCACCCTCACATCCATCTTGAGACGTCTCCTGGGGTTCCCAAGTTCAATCATGTATGAGACAATGTGTGCAGAACTAGGAATACACAGGATGGAATATTGCGTGTGGGCTAGCACTATAAAATACGGGTTGCATTTCCATTTTGTTGCCAACCTTTGAGTCTACTCTCTGACCTACTTACGGACTCTGATAAATCCAGAAGTTCCAACTCTTGAATAGGAAAATCAGATCTATTGGTATTCAAATCAGATCTTGAAACCCTTGTATAATTCGAGTGAGAAATATATTTATTGCAATAGTCAAAACAGATTAAGGTACAATGGGGGGGGGACAACATCAAGTCAGGTGTAAATAAAATTTCCTCCCCCAAGATAACAGGGTCACATATCTCAAAATTAATAATTTCTGTCCAAAGCAGGACCTTTATCTTAGCCCGACGGAATGTTTTTCCTTCAGCTTTTGTCAAGGGCAGATTTTTAAACATCTCCAGATATGATAGACATTGTGGATGTTCTTTGAAGGTGCCAGACACTGTAGAACATATCCTTTTCTACTGTCCATTTTACAACCTGCTATGCAAACGCATGCTACCACCACCACCCCTTTAATTGGGTAGTCTAACATCACGGCACAATGAAAATATCAGATTCTATCTGTCTGACATTAACCCGGAATTAACTGCAAGGGAGGCTGAGGTTTTGTTAATAGTATCTCTTGGCACTATTTAGCGGGAAGAAATCCCAATGAAATTCCTCATCATTATATATTTTACATGGCTGTTTATTTGTATATATTTTAAATGTTTTAGGATGCCCTATATTTGTAATGCCTAGAAAGGTTTGGATGAAGAAGTAAGTAAGCATTACAGGGGGCTGGACTAGATGAGCACTGGGGTCCCTTCCAATTCTGGAATTCTATGATTCCACGAAAGAGAATATGCATGGGAAAGGGGGTCAGAGAAAAGAAAAATCACAGGGGTGTAGAGAAGAACAAATGGCGGACAAAAGCAAGACTGGAAGGACTGAGGTGAAAAGTAGAGGTTTTAACCTATGGCATTTATTCATTTGCTGATTTTTAAATCATTTCTAAGCTGCTTAAATCTTAAACAGTGCACTAAGCAACATAAAAACTGTAAAGCAATACAGTACCAGAAAAACCAGAAAAACGGTAATATAAAGTCATTAAAAAACCAGGAATTTCATCTGTCTGTCTGTCTGTCTGTCTATTCTGTTCCCTTAGGTGAAATATTGGTGTGCACTATCTCTGGCTTTGTCCCCGAAGGCATGATGATTATGTGGCAGGCAGGTGGCCAATCAGGTAACACCTCCGGCATCATAAGTGCACGCATTGGTAGCACAGCATACTTCAGCGCTGAAGTACTACCTGTTTCGCAGGTGAACACAATAACTTTCGCAGATGAATTTCAGCTGAAGTTCGTCTGTCAAGCATCTCTACCTGGGTCCCAAACAAATGTCAATGAACCTGAAGGTAAAAACTCTCAACACAGTTGGGACATAGTTTTCCTTTGAAAAGCATGGATTGGGAGCGGGATGATTATTTCCAGATTGCTTAAGATCCTCTCAGGGACTGACCATTTCAAGACTGCTTCCTCCTTAATTCAGAAATTTATTTCAACAACAACAATCTTTATTACGGCCCAGAGACCCAACAAAACATTACAAATCAATACACAGTTCATACAGCCTACCTCCAGGTTAATCAAGCATTTTGTTTAGAATATAGGGCTCATTTGTTCTTGCAACCACCGATAAAAACTTTGCCACTGCCAACGTTCTAGCTTTTGTCCGGTCTTCCAGTAGGAACCTGACATAGTGAGCCTCTGATTTTCCCGGGAAAGGCACCAGCAAGGGTAGTATCAGTTCAGCCCTGGCCTGCTCATACTTCGCACAATGCAACAAAATATGATTTATGGAATCAATGTCTTGAGCACACGAGCAAAGTCTGTTCTGGTAGGGAACTCCTCTCAACCTACCATCCAGCACTGCAGAGGGGAAGACATTTAGTCTGGCTTTGGTTGAAAAGCCTTCGATAGTTAGGTACTGTCAGGTTTTTTATGTAAGATGTTAACTCAAAGACATACCCATATTGAACTCCTGCTGCCAGCGGACTACAGACTGCGTGTGATCGAGATCGCAAGTCACTGTGTGCATTGTCCCATAATCTTTGCTTTAAAACCTTTCGGGCACCTTCATAACCCAGGTAATACAGTTGGGGAGACAGACCAATAGAGGTGGCTTTTTTAGCCATGGTTTTCTGCCATTTGCTGACAAATTCCTCATTGGTCAAATGTTGGTACAGACCCTTCCCTAGATTAAACACTGAAATCCTGAGCCAATGTTTTAGGGCAGCCCACCACGCTGTAGCTGAAATTGGGCATTCACCAGCTTCCAACAGAAGTACGGAGTTGGGGACGCAGTTAGGTACCTGCAGCAGAGATCGTATAAATTTTGCCTGAAAGCCATCTAGCTTTGGCAGGTCCCCATAATGCCAGACATTTGCTGCATACAGGAGTTGGGAAACGGGCTTTGCGTTGAAAACCCTTAAGGCTGCTTCTTGTGAAGAAGAATCTATGTATGGCTAGCTTTCTAATCTACGCCTTTTGAAGGGAGGTTTGCCAATGGTGCTTCCAAGATCCTGTATGATGGAATGTGAGCCCTAGGTAACTGAAGTATTTTACCTATTCAAGGTTATGGCCATCCTCACCCATTTAGACTGGGAGAATCTTCTTTCGAAGACTAAAATTTTAGATTTTTCATAATTAATGGATAAACCATTTCCAGAACAGTAATCAGAAAATTTCCTCAACAGATAATTCAAACCCGGTCTGGAACGTGAGATGATGGCCGCGTCATCAGCATACAACAACAAAGCAACATCAGCATACAACAACAAAGGGGTCGTTCTCATTCCTATTTTTGGAATGTGTCCATCTCGGTCCATTAAGTTCTCTTCTAGGGAAATTTATTTCTGCTTTCCATTATGGCCTGTTGAGATAAGACTTTTCCCATCAGTTGCCATGATATCAGTGCTAGTATTGACTAAAGACACAACTTGAAACTGCAATCAGTCCGG
This sequence comes from Podarcis liolepis, assembly GCF_965112155.1. NCBI lineage: Eukaryota > Metazoa > Chordata > Lepidosauria > Squamata > Lacertidae > Podarcis > Podarcis liolepis. The sequence continues at coordinate 7,474,651 of NC_139573.1, read as the reverse complement.
TGGAGGTCTGAACAGTAATTCTCCTTCTATGTCTGCAGAAAGGTTTTCACCGTTCTTGAACAAAACTAAATGCATCTTTTTATCAGAAAGTAACAATGGGAGAAGGAAAGGAAAGAATGTGTACCCTGCAGGGGTCAAGGTGTCTCCCACAATAATTTCCACTCCCATTGAAAACCATTCCCACCTCCAGCCAAGGAGCCTTCTAACCTTCATCTGCCTGTTGATAATGTTTACCCAGCATAGGGTGACGTAGATGAACAGATGATGCCCTTCTATTGCAGGCAGATTTTTATCTCCTTGCCCTGGTGGCCAAGTCCACACATTTAAGGAGCTCTGTACCTAGTAAGCTGCTCCAATAGCAACTGCAGAGATGGTATCATTGGATATGGGATGTTTTTATCTATCCTTGGTTTTCAAACCCAGTCTATACCCAATACCTTCTCTGGGAAGGATGGGGTGCTTTTTGTGCTGGGCGCTTTCTTTATATATGTTGGGGAAAGGAGCTGTGTAAATATTCCTGGAATCTCCACTATCCCACCGTGTCCTCATCCAGCTCAAGGAAGCCCCATGTATGTGCCACAGATCTTCCTTCTCAGGTCCACACACACAAGAACTTCAGTTAAATCCCCTTTGCTCCTTAAACCTTTCATTAAGGATCTACACCCTCTATCTACAGATTAAAAATATTTGTCAGAGAATCCAGCAGAAAATAATCAGCACTAAATGGTGTCATAAATGTTGTCCATCAAGTATGTCTAAACTTAATAGCTGTTGCCTCTCCCTTTCTCTCATACTTTCCCCTGCCAAACATAAAGAAAGCAGCCTTCAGCGAGCACAGACAATCCTCACCAGCATGGTCATAGGGCTCAATGCAAGTGAAGTTTCTGTCCAGTGGGTGAAGAATGCCCTCCTTGAAGGTCGCCATGTGAATCCCGGAGTCTTGAAGGGCAGCATCAAGGACTCCCTCTTGGCCTTCAGCCAGGTGGTAGTTCCCGACTCTGAATGGAACAATGGCACTTCATACTCCTGTATGTTTACCCGCACAGCAGGCACCGTGGAGCCCACCCAGAGGCCTGAGGAAAAATCCCAGGGTGAAAAGTGATGCACACCCCTTTCTCTCTTTTTTTTTCATAATATATTTATTAAAGGTTTTAAACAATATAACCAACTTCACATTCACAACCAAAGGAAAAAAAAACACCATCACAGTCAATACAAGAAAAACATACAAAACATACAAAAAAACAGAGAAAAAGCATAAGAAAGACATGAAAAAGGAAAAAAAAGATTCAATTTCTTAAGTATTATTTCCATAACCCTCTTTCTTGACTCCCTCACATCTCCCTTTTCTGTGTTCTCATTTACAAGATCTAATTCAGCAAAACTTCACCTCCTTTCAAATCTTATTTTATATTATACATTTCAACTATTATGTCTCCAACTTTATCCCCTTTATATTATTTGAGCTTGACATAATATTGTTCAAATTTCAACTTTGTTCTTATAAACCAATTTTGCATACTCCTCTCAAATATGTCACTAATGCCATGTTATCTTCATGTCCTGCATCATTCTAGCATTCATACAGTTTACAATACTTTTGCAAATAGCCTTTAAATTTCTTCCAGTCTTCTTTCACCGACTCTTCTCCCTGATCTCGGATTCTGCCAGTCATTTCTGCCAGTTCCATGTAGTCAATCACCTTCATCTGCCATTCTTCCAGGGTGGGTAGTTCTTGTGTCTTCCAGTACTTTGCAATGAGTATTCTTGCTGCTGTTGTAGCATACATAAAGAAAGTTCTATCCTTCTTTGGCACCAATTGGCCGACAATGCCCAGGAGAAAGGCCTCTGGTTTCTTCAGGAAGGTATATTTAAATACCTTTTTTAGTTCATTATAGATCATTTCCCAGAAGGCCTTAACCTTTGGGCACGTCCACCAAAGGTGAAAGAATGTTCCTTCAGTTTCTTTACATTTCCAACACTTATTGTCTGGCAAATGATATATTTTTGCAAGCTTGACTGGGGTCATGTACCACCTGTAAATCATTTTCATAATATTTTCTTTCAAGGCATTACATGCCGTGAATTTCACACCGGTGGTCCATGACCATTCCCAGTCAGCAAACATAATGTTGTAGCCAATGTCTTGCGGATGCACACCCCTTTCTCAACCTATCCCAGTTTTCCCTCCCCAGCCTATCCCAGATTCAATAATATCCATGTAATTAGGTAGCCTAAGGCTAAATAAACGTGAGCAAACTCGCAGGTATCTCTTGATGTGATCACTTGATTGAGGTGGTGGGTGGGTTCTGGAAAGAAGTGGGGAATGGATTAATCTCCTTGCCAAATCGTGTTGAAGTTTGATTATTGTAGAAGCAATAACCATGAAGTTCACTGGGAGGGCTTTTGGCTAGTCGCGGTCTCTTAGCCTATCCTTCCTCACCAGGGTTTAGACTCTAACCGAGCACAGATTTTTGTCTCCCCCCCCCCCCCCTGCAGAGCATGTCCTATAAAAGGAAAGGTGAGTGGAGTGACAACAATTCATTTTGCTGACCAGGGTCTTCTGCCTGTTGATCATGTTTACCCAGCATCAGTTGACCTCGATGAACAGGTGGTGCAGTTCTGTCGGAGGCAGATTTTCATATCCTTGCCCTGGTGGTCCAGTCCACACATTAAGGAGCTATGTAGCTAGCTGAGATTCCTGCTTTGCAGGGAGTTGGACTAGATGACCCTTGGGACCCTTTTCCACGATTCAAGGAAAATATGCTTGGGAAAGAGGGTCAGAGAGAAGGAAAATCACAGGGGTGTAGAGATGAAAGGATGGCAGACAAAAGCAAGAAGGACTGAGATGGAAAGCAGAGGTTTTAATCCAGGGCATTTTTTCATTCAATGATATTAAAATCATTTCTAAGCTGCTTTATATTTAAAAATAACACATTTAAGGGGTGAAAAAATACAATGTGCTGCTGCCATGAAGCATGTATGAAAAATACAGAAGGTAGGCAAACCCTTCAGAATAACCCTGTCAAGAATTCCTGTGTTCATCAGAATGTCACCATAGCCCTTTCTAGATGGTCCTGCTTGTCCTTCCTTCCAAAACTACCATTTCCTAAATGCTGCCTGTCCATCAGGTCTGTCTTAACTCTAATAACTGTTGCCTCTCCCTTTGTCTCATACTAACCCCCACCGGAAACTTAAAAAGACAAGGCGAATGGTCCCCATGCCAATTTCTATTGCACTGCAAAGAAACCAGTCTTCAGCAAGCACAGACAATGCTCACTGGCTTGGTCACAGGGCTCAATACAAGTGAAGTTTCTGTTCAGTGGATTGATTAATTATTATTATTATTATTATTATTATTATTATTATTATTATTATTATTATTTATACCCCACCCATCAGGCTGGGCTTCCCCAGCCATTCTGGGCCACTCCCAACAGAATTAAAAACACAATAAAACATCAAACATTAAATACCTCCCAAAACAAGGAAGCCTTCAAATGTCTTCAAAAAGTCAGATAGTTGTTTATTTCCTTGACATCTGGTGGAAGGGCGTTCCACAGGGCGGGTGCCCCTACTGAGAAGGCCCTCTGTCTAGTTCCCTCATTGAGGGTCAGCATGTGAAAACCCGAATATTGAAGGACAGCAGCAAGGTTTCCCTCTTGGCCTTCAGCCAGCTGATAGTTTCCTACTCTGACTGAATCAATGACACCATGAAGCTCACCCAGAGGCCTGAGGAGAAATTCCAGGGAGAAAAATGATGCACACCCCTTCCTCAACATTGCAAGCTCTCCAGCCTAAACTACATCTTTCTCTTCAGCCTATCAATGATTTCCATACTTCATCTACAGATAAATAAAATCTCAATACATTACATCACAGGGGTTCTGTACTGATAATATAGAGAGGCGTAGTAGTGTGTATGCTAACTTCAGCTCTTTGGAGAAATGGTGGGATACAAATCAACACTAGATGAAGCATATCCTACTGTATCTATCCCATCTGGGGACAAATTTCTGGTGAATGGGGCATGGGCCACCTGTCACTTTTTAGATTAGCAAATGGAATGTCCTGTATTCTTCTGATTCTGCCATAGTATGATAGAAAGCTTAGGCCATTCATATATAATATTAAAAGGGTAGTTGCAAAATGCCCCCATTGAACATGTTGATTTCTGTTCCTTCCTGGAGTGCAGTTCCTATGGAGATCTCTTAGCCACCTGCCACTTATTATTATAATGCTGCGAGGAACAGTGGAGAGTCATTATCAGATCTCGAAAAAGGAATGAACAGATTTGCTTTTGGGGTGGGGTTGAGGAACAGCACTCAAATGGTAAAGGGCTAATCACTGGCCTCCTAGGATCATGGAAGCCCCTATAATTTGTTCCAACTGCCCAAAGCTCCAAAGACTTGCCAGAGGATACTAGAAAATGATCAACCAGTAAACCTGAAAATTGATATAAATACCCCCCCACCCCCGAGCAATGTACACCTGAGAGTAGGTGAAAAGGCGGGCAGGGCTCTGTCACTTTCCTTTCATACATTTCCCCTTTTATTCCACCTTACATCAGCTAACCTTGCTAGCACTTAAGGCATGCATTGGTGTCTCAGTCAAAGACATAGCTGATGTATTTCTCTTAAGAGATGGGTTAGAAGAATTAGCCACCAACCTATGTAGACAGTTAAGTCTGGTACTTTCTGTTTCTGTACAGAGGAGATTCTCAATATAGAGGGATGCTTTGCTGATTAGATGTTGTGGCTTCTGATAGCTCTACCTTTGTTGCTTCCTATGGGGTACAAAGTAAATACTCTGGAGTGTCCCAGAAATGATCCCCACCCTGTTCCACATGAGTGGTTCCAGCCAGGAGCTCTCTTCATTGGTGAAATTGCTTCTCAGTTAGTTTACCATTCTCATGAAGTTTCATTCAGTGAACATCCTTCTCAGAACCAGTTTGATGTTCCAGAGTAAGAAATTGCTTCGTTTGCTCTGCATCTTTTGTCGCTGCTCAGATCACAAATATATTGTTTCTGTAAATGACAGAATGTTAAGAGAGAAAATCTGTGTGTGTGTGTGTGTGTGTGTGTGTGTGTGTGTGTGTGTCCGTCCCCGTCCGTGTCTGTCTGTAGGTTTGGCAAATACCCACCCCCCCAATAGAATCTATTAGAAATTACTAACATTGTGATAGCAGGAAACATACTCATTATACAAAGGGATGAACAAATTCTACCTCTATATGCAGAATGGTGACAAAATTCTACCAGCACATCCTTGCTTTGGCATTTGCTGTGAACGAAATCAATGAGAATCCGAAGTTCCTACCCAATGTCACACTTGGATTCCATATCTATGATAGCTACTACGATGCAAGGATGACTTATCGTACCACTTTGGATGTGCTCTTCAGAACAGATAAATTTGTTCCCAACTACCAGTGTGACAGACACAAAAAGCTCATGGCTACAGTGGCGGACTTGGCTCTGATACCTCTAATCAGATTTTCCTACTCACGGCCACACGCACAATGACTTCAGCTGAAGGCACTTTAACTCCTTAAAGTTACTGAGTATTTACCACCCCACCCTCGGTCTTCTGTAGAGATTTGAAATGTCAGAGAATCTAAGAGATAATAATCAGCACTCCTACCAAACTGCAAGCCTCCATGATTCTCTGGGGAGAAACTGTTATGTACTGAAGTTCTCACCCTGGGCCAGCAGGGGGATACTGTAGATAGTTATGCAAATGAAGGATCGAAAAGTGACGTTTAGTGATTGGATAGTTTTGTATGCAAATGAAGGATCGAAAAGTGACATTCAGTGATTGGATAGTTTTAGAACGTTGCAACAGTTACAATTGTTCTGTAGCTCTATATAAGCAGGATGACTGAGCTCCTCAGTTTAGTTCTGTTCCAGCTTACAAAATAAAGAGCTGCTTTGGAGAAATCGCTGTGTCGTCTGCTATGTCAACCCACAACTTAACAGAAACCATGACATTTAAACCATTGCAGGGATTGTGACCTGGATATAAAAGAGAGAGGAGTTAGAGTTATTGAGGAGGCTTACAGATTCATTTTTAAAGCAGTTTTTTACCACTGCTGATGAATGTGAATGTTACAAGACAAGGGCTCCTCTACTCCTTGGGGAACATATGTCATTGAGAGGAGAAATATTTCCTGACCAGAAAGCAGAATGCAGGTAGATTCTGGGAAAGCCTCATGTAGTTTCAGATAATATGATCAACGAGTTGAGATAAAGTTTGGGGACATCTTGCTGCTGTGAAGCTGGTGTGAAAAATAAAGAAAGGAGGCACATCCTTCGGAATAACCCTGCCATGCTGAATACATCAGTTGCTTAAAGCATGGTTCTGATATGGCCCGGGTGGAGTTCCCGCCAGCTCCTTCACTTTGAATTGACCAATGAGAGGCCTGCTCAGGTGAGAGGGGATACGTGGCTGCCCACCTGCCAGGGCAGAACAGAGCCTGTTTAGTCTTCTGCTGCACTGGTGTTAAGTAAGAAGACAGGCCCAAAAAACCAGTCTCCTTTCAAAATCCTTGAACATTAAACAAGAAAGTGGTGGTGCCGGCTGCAGAGAGAACCAATTCCTTGCAAGTACAGAAAATACCTTACGTAGCACTGGAAAAAGTGCCAGTTCCACATACTGTATAGGGATGTTGTACATGAATAAGGGGCTCAGACAAAAATTAGCCAATCAGTGCTCCCTCATCACAAGGCAGCAGAGAATTAAGGTCACAATGTTCTTTCTCCATTTTGCGAATTCTGCATCTTGTCCTCTAAAGAATATCAGGGAAGAAGAATATATATTTTGCGTTCTCATGTTGTACTTTTATGTTCTGAACTGCCTGTAATCTGCTAATGAAGGGTGGTATAAAATAATAGCAATAGGCGAACTTCCCCATAGCTATTAGGGTTTCCCACAAATCCCAATTACACTCAAGTTTCTGGAAGGACTTTCTGAGAACCTCACAGAATAGCCTCTTCTTGGATTGTCTGGGTGGAGCTACTGATGGGAAACGTATCTCACCAAAGTCTCCCAGGATGCTATATAAGCAGGCCTGGTGGCCCACATGCCATTCACACTGAATCCGAAAATGTGGGCCAAGATCTTCTTACTATTTGTGGGACTCCTTTGCGGGGCCAGCCTGCCACTGACTTCTTCCCAGGCTGATACAGGTGAATTTGCTTCTCTTTCCCTCCTCTTTGCAGCTTTCTCATGCATCTACCTGAAATCTGGGAATCTGGAACCACCCTTAGAAAAAGAGCAATAACAACCCTTGGATTCTCTTACTCCAACTTTTCTGCTTATTTGCCAGCAGTAAACGGGATAGTCATTCCAAAGGGACAGATCCCATGGTTCCAAAACAAATACCCTTTTATTAACATTTGTAAGTGCCTGTTTCTTTGTGCTGAGACCTTTGTAGGTTTAGGGGACAGAAGAGACATTCTTCTGATAGTGGGAAAGAAGGCAGGGCTCTCACAAACTATGTAGCTGAAATTATTTAGCTGAGATTCCTGCATTACAGAGGGAGATTCTATCAGGGAGGTTCTATCTAGACAGGGAGCACAGCTATTATCAAGCCTTGACCGAAGAATGGTACACTCCTTCTACCTGGTATGCTCGTCTTCTTCCACCGAGCGTGAAGCTTAGGAAGGGACGCACATGAAACAGGGGGACACCTGCCTAGCCAGCCAGGCCAGTCAGATCAGCCCTGGTGATCAATGGGGTGACAGATGTCTCAGTCGGATCACCCTCACATCCCACTTGAGAGGTCTCCTGGGGCTCCCAAGTTCAATCATGTATGAGACAATGTGTGCAGAACGAGGTATACACACGATGGAATATTGGGTGTGGGCTAGCACTATAAAATACGGCTTGCATTTCCATTTTGTTGCCAACCTTTGAGTCTACTCTCTGACCTACTTACGGACTCTGATAAATAAGTTCCAACTCTTACATAGGAAAATAAGATCTATTGGTATTCAAATTAGATCTTGAAACCCTTGTATAATTTGAGTGAGCAATATATTTATTGCAATGGTCAAAACAGATTAAGGTACATTGGGGGAAACAACATCAAGTCAGGTGTAAATATAATTTGCTCCCCTGAGATAACAGGGTCACATATCTCAAAATTAATAATTTCTGTCCAACTCAGGACCTTTATCTTAGCCCGACTGAATGTTTTTCCTGCAGCTTTTGTCAAGGGCAGATTTTTAAACATCCCCAGAAATGATAGACATTGGGGATGTGCTTTGAATGTGCCGGACACTGTAGAACATATCCTTTTCTACTGTCCATTTTACAACCTGCTACGCAAACGCATGCTACCCCCCCCCCCTTTATTGGGTAGTCTAACATCACGGCACAATAAAAATATCTGATTAACCCGGAATTAACTGCAAGGGGGGTTAAGGTTTGGTTAATAGTTTGGTTAATAGTATCTCTTCGGGTGCTAAATGGCACTATTTAGCAGGAAGAAATCCCAATGAAATTCCTCATCATTATATATTTTACATGGCTCTTTGTCTGTATATATTTTAAATGTTTTAGGATGCCCTATATTTGTAATGCCTAGAAAAGTTTGAATGAAGTAAGTAAGCATTACAGGGGTTGGACTAGATGAGCACTGGGGTCCCTTCCAATTCTAGAATTCTATGATTCCACGAAAAGAGAATATGCATGGGAAAGAGGGTCAGAGAAAAGAAAAATCACAGGGGTGTAGAGAAGAACAGATGGCAGACAAAAGCAAGACTGGAAGGACTGAGATGAAAAGCAGAGGTTTTAACTTCTGGCATTTATTCATTTGCTGATTTTTAAATCATTTCTAAGCTGCTTAAATCTTAAGCAGTGCACTAAGCAACATAAAAACAGTAAAACAATATTAGAAAAACCATAAAAACAGTAATATAAAGTCATTTAAAAACCAGCAATTTAATCTGTTTGTCTGTCTGTCTATCTATTTTGTTCCCTTAGGTGCAATATTGGTGTGCACTCTCACTGGCTCTGTCCCCGAAGGCATGATGATTATGTGGCAGGCAGGTGGCCAATCAGCTTACACTTCCGGCATCATAAGTGCACGTATTGGGGGCATCAGCATTGCATTTCCAGACTTTTTGCGGGTGAACAACTTCAGCTGTCGAGTATCCCTCCCTGGGTCCCAAACAAATGTTAATGAACCTGAAGGTAAAAACTCCCGACACAGTTGGGACTTAGTTTTCCTTTGAAAAGCATGGTTTGGGAGCGGGATGATTGTTTCCAGATTGCTTAAGATCGTCTCAGGGACTGACAATTTCAAGACTGCTTCCTCCTTAATTCAGAAATTTATTTCTGCTTTCCATTATGGCCTGTTGAGATAAGACTTTCCCCACCAGTTGCCATGATATCGGTGCTAGTATTGGCTAAAGACACAACTTGAAACTGCAATCAGTCCGATGGATGTCTGAACTGTACCGTATTTTTCGCTCTATAACACGCAGATTTTTTTCTCCTAAAAAGGAAGGGGAAATGTCTCTGCGTGTTATGCAGCGAATGTGTGGTCCCTGCAGCCGAAAAATAAGGCAAAAATCAAACCGCGCTTCAGGGAGAAGGGAGCTCCGTGAGACAGGAAGCTGCTGCTTTCCTTCATTCTGCCTCAGGGTCTTACTGCCCACCCTGCTCTGTTTCGTTGCTGTGTTTGCTCAAACGGAACAAAGAGCAGGGAAAGCCCCTCCCCTCCAGGCAAGTAGAGAGGAAAGCAGAGCGTCCGAACAAAGAGCAGGGAAAGCCCCTCCCCTCCAGGCAAGAAGAGAGGAAAGCAGAGCGTCGCTCTATCCTGTCCCTGCTCCGGAGGGAACAATGTTTGTGAAGGGAAGAGAGATTACAGGTTCGGCTTAAAATTCTGATTTGACTTCCTGCTTTTTGTTTTTGGAGACACACAGCATTCAAATATGCTTTCTTCCATTTAAAAGGATGAAATCCTTAAACAGTGGCTGGCTTGGGTGGGTGGGTGGGGGGAAACTTTTGCCTTCCTTTCCTCACGTTATAGCCCTCTCCTGCATTCTTAGCCTTCTGTGTTTTTCCTTCCCTCCCCACTTAAAATGCGGTTACAAAGCATGGATCCACATGGATCCTCAGGATCTTTGCATTGGGTCACCCCAAATTCACCATCAGAGCACACAGCACGTCCATGGCTACAGCCTGCCCCCCCAAAATCACACACCCATTGTTGCCTGGGGCTGCAATGGTGCAAAAACGTGGTTACAAAGCATGGATCCACATGGATCCTCAGGATCTTTGCATTGGGTCAGCCAAAATTCACCATCAGAGCACATAGCATGTCCATGGCTACAGCCTGTCCCCCCAAAAAAAAATCACGCACCCACTGTTGCCTGGGGCTGCAATGGTGCAAAAACGTGGTTACAAAGCATGGATCCACAGGGATTCTCAGGATTTTTGCATTGGGTCACCCCAAATTCACCATCAGATCACATGTCTGTGGCCACAGCATGAAGCACAAAAATGATACGTCCACTGTTTCATTCAGAATATTTTTTCCCTTGTTTTCCTCCTCTAAAAACGATGTGCGTGTTATGGTCAGGTGCGTGTTATAGAGCGAAAAATACGGTAATTCTCCTCTTATCTCTGCAGAAAGGTTTTCACCGTTCTTGAACAATACTAAATGCATGTTTTAATCAGAAGGTAACAATGAGAGAAGGAAAGGAAAGAATGTGTACCCTGCAGGGGCCAAGGTGTCTCCCACAATAATTTCCACCCCCATTAAAAACCATTCCCACCTCCAGCCAAGGATCCTTCTAACCTTCATCTGCCTGTTGATAATGTTTACACAGCATAGGGTGACCTAGATGAACAGATGGTGCCCTTCTATTGGAGGCAGATTTTTATATCCTTGCCCTGGTGGCCAAGTACACACATTTAAGGAGCTCTGTACCTAGTAAGCTGCTCCAATAGCAACTGTGCAGAGATGGTATCATTGGATATGGGATGTTTTTATCTATCCTTGGTTTTCAAACCCAGCCTATACACCAATACCTTCTCTGGGAAGGCTGGGATGCTTTTTGTACTGGGCGCCTTCTTTATATATGTTGGGGAAAGGAGGTGTGTAAATATTCCTGGAATCTCCACTATCCCACCGTGTCATCATCCAGGTCAAGGAAGCCCCATGTATGTGCCACAGATCTTCCTACTCAGGTCCACACACACAAGAACTTCAGTTAAATCCCCTTTGCTCCTTAAAGCTTTCATTAAGGATTTACACCCTCTATCTACAGATTAAAAATGTTTGTCAGAGAATCCAGCAGAAAATAATCAGCACTAAATAGTGTCGTAAATGTTGTCCATCAAGTATGTCTAAACTTAATAGCTGTTGCCTCTCCCTTTCTCTCATACTTTCCCCACCCCAAAACTTAAAAAGACAAAGGGAACGGTCTCCATGAGAATCTCTATCGCGCCAACCATAAAGAAAGCAGCCTTCAGCGAGCACAGACAATCCTCACCGGCATGGTCATAGGGCTCAATGCAAGTGAAGTTTCTGTCCAGTGGGTGAAGAACGCCCTCCTTGAAGGTCGCCATGTGAATCCCCGAGTCTTGAAGGGCAGCATCAAGGATTCCCTCTTGGCCATCAGCCAGGTGGTAGTTCCCGACTCTGAATGGAACAACGGCACTTCATATTCCTGTACGTTTACCCGCACAGCAGGCACCGTGGAGCCCACCCAGAGGCCTGAGGAGAAATCCCAGGGTGAAAAGTGATGCACAGCCCTTTCTCAACCTATCTCAGTTTTCCCTCCTCAGCCTATCCCAGATTCAATAATATCCATGTAATTAGGTAGCCTAAGGCTGAATAAAACTGAGCAAACCCACAGAGATCTCTTGATGTGATCACTTGATTGAGGTGGTGGGTGGGTTCTGGAAAGAAGCGGGGAACGGATTAATCTCCATGCAAAATCGTGTTGAAGTTTGATTATTGTAGAAGCAAAGTGTCTTTAGCACATAACCATGAAGGTCACTAGAATGCTTTTGGCTAGTCACTGTCTGTCCACATAACCCACCTCACCAGGGTTTTTTTGAGGATAAAATGGGGAGGCAGAGTACACTGTATGCATACGCTCCAACATTCCTCATTTGAAAATAAGGACATTTCTCACTCACTCACTCCCTCCGCCATATGACCCTCCTCAATGTCACGTTTTTTATCTGTTGCCCACTGCTGCAAAACATTTCCTATCAGATGAAGGTTCAGACACTTGCCATGGTGGCCCAGTCCACACATGAAACACTCTGATGGTGTTTCCTGCTTGGACTCGATGGCCCTTGTGGCCTCTTCCAACTCTATGATTCTATGATTCATTTCAAGACCTCCCTAAATAGCTAATTTAGGGTGTTCCCGAAGCTATCAACATGAGTTTGACCAAACTGCGGGAGGCAGTGGAAGACACACCTGTAAAATACATGGGTATGGCCCAAAACCACTAAAAGACAGCCTCAAAGTAGAATCATACCTCCCAATCTCGTTAATAAACCAAGACTACAAGATATTCACATCAATCTTGGCCAACCGCCTAAAAATCTTCCTACACAACTTAATAGCCCCAGACCAGACTGGCTTTGTCCCTGGCCGCAATATAACAGACCCCATCAGGAAACTACTGAACCTGATCGAACACAGCAAGGCAACTAAACTCCCATTGACAATTATGTCCCTAGACATCCTCAAAGCCTTTGATTGCTTAGAGTGGAAATACATATTAGCAGTACTAACTAACATGAAATTTGGCCCCAACTTCCTACAAATCCTCAAACAAATATACTCCCAAACCTCAGCAAAATGCAGAGCTAACAATATGGATTCTAATACTATAGCTATCCAAAGAGGCATGAAACAAGGATGCCCACTGTCTCCCTTCTTATTTATCCTGCCTCTGGAACCCTTAGCAATCCGAATCCGAGCAGCCACAGACATCAAGGGAGTGGAAATAAAAGGCAGAACCTATAAATTAGGGCTCTTTGCAGACGACCTAATGGTCACAACACCAGACCCCTTAAGCACAGCAACCTCCCTAATCAGAGAACTCAACAAATTTGCAATGGTGTCGGGCCTACAGGTAAATTTTACAAAGTCAGAAGCTATGTGCTTCAACACCCCTCCTCACACCCAAAATGAACTCACGAAGGTCACCAAAATAAAACTTTACCACACCAGGTTCGGATACCTAGGGGTACAAATAACCAGAAACCTCAATAAATTGTACCTCCACAACTACAAGCCCCTGGGGCGACAAATTAACAAAGACCTAAAGAGATGGAACAACATGAATTTCACTCTCTCAGACAAAATAGCCATGATCAAAATGATCACCCTCCCAAAACTAACCTACCTATTCCAAACCCTCCCAATCTGGATCCCCCCAACCCAACTCCACAGTTGGCAGAGAAAACTACACTCTTTTATCTTTTCACATAAAAGACAGAAATAGGCAAACTATCCCCAACCCCATCCCCACCAATCCCCCTGGTGTACCACCCATTATTCCACCATGCAGCACAAATCCTCCAGATAAAAACCTGGCAAACCAAAGGCTTATATCGCCTAATAGACTTTTATAAAAATAACAAACCTTTGTCAACACAAGAAATACAAGACAAACTAGAAGACACCCAAATGCCCTGGTTAGCACAACAACAACTACACGCCCTCTTAAGCAACCCAGCGGTAAAATCAGCAGCAACTAGGCCCCTGACAACCTTCAAAAACCTCCTCCTAACAACAAAGGGAAACGGTAAAGGGATAGTATCCACAATATACAAAATACTACTCCAAAATCCCACAAACCCCCTAGACGCAATCAAAAAACAATGGAAGAATGACATAGGCTATTAGATTAACCCCACTCAATGGACCAGAATGTGGTCTAAACCCCCCTTTAAATCCATATCAACGAAAAGAAAAGAACTCACTCTGAAACTCACCTACAGGTGGTACCTAACACCAAGAAAACTAGCACTAATACGCCCAGGAATCTCACCAAAATGCTGGAGAGGGTGCACCTCCACAGGCACATACCTCCACATGTGGTGGGAGTGCCCCAAAATCCAACTATTCTGGACAACAGCCATACAAGAAATATGTAAAATAACTAAGCAAGTATTAGACACCACCCCAGAACTGGCCCTACTAAACATCTTCCAAGACAACAATGCCCATTTACACCACAAAGAACTCATAACACAACCTTCTTTCAGCAGCCAGAAACACCATAACCAGACACTGGAGAGACCTGTCAGGAGCAGGCATGGGCCAATGGTACCAAATAGTAACAGCCTTACTAGAAAAATTAACCAATAAACTGAAACTGACATGGGGACAAACAGAAGAAGACGCCTTTATCCCGGTATGGCTCCCCTTTATCACATACACAGCCCAACAAGACAATGACAATAACCCACCAACAGCATACAAATCAGTATGGCTAACCTGATCCAAAACACACACACACACACACACACCGCACTCACACACGAAAACAAAGATCACCACAGCCGCGGACTTCCGGGTCGGCGCCATCGTTTAATGGCGGATTCCCTCCAAGCTCCGGAGGGAATCGGCTCTGCAGAGCTGGTTCTTGCCGCCGCGGCGATGCGGGGACCCTTAAAATCACAGGCGCAGAAGCCTGTGAGCATAGCGACTCGGCGGGCACCATTTGCGCCCCCCAAATCCGTGAAGGAGCCTTTCTAAGGGCTCCGGAACAGGGACGGGTGCGGCGCGGTGCTGAGAGTACTTCTTCATCTGCAGAGTGAAGCCACAAGTCATTATCAGAGAGCGCTGACTTTTTCCTTGGGACATTTGGACTTTAAAACATCAACCCGTAAGTAATACGGAAATTGGAGCTTAAAGAAAATTTTTACTGGAATCAGGAGCAAGCGGGGAAGGGTTAAAAAGGAAGTCCGCCCCCCCTCTTTGTAAACAATTTAACGCAAAGGACCTGCTAGCTAAGGTCGAGAGAATTTTCCCTTTCTTTGCTGTAAAAGACTTTAATTTCACGGTTTGATATTACAAGAATTTTTACTGGAGGATGAAAGACCAATTTTGAGATCTGAAGTTCTACCCCACCCCCCCGGACCCGGGATCACTCCGTGAGAGAGCCTGTTGATGAAGTACTGAAGAGCTTGACAGCTGTCAAATTAGCTGTCAAGACGGAAAAAGGGAACTATGTTTTTGTTGCTTCTGCTGGTTATATCTGTTACAATTTGTTGAAAATAAGGAAGGGTTGATACAAAATAACTTGATTTTTGGACTCGAGCTGAAAAGAATATTAAGGAGCTAAAATCCCCCTAGAGGGACTCAGTGACATTACAGGAATGGATGGGAAAATCCAGGCTGAATTGGACAGAGCATTTGTTCTCTTGGGAAAGTTACAAGGCCAATTTGATGTTTTGGCTACAAATGTTACAACTCTGGACTTTACAGTAAATAACATCCTGGAATCTGATAAGAATTTGATACAAGAAGCCCATTCAACTGGACAAATAGAGAAACCTGAGAGTTTTGAGAATATGGAAAAGGAGACATATGTCGCCCCTGAAGAAAAGGAAGGAGGAACTGAAATTTTGCAGATGTCAAAGGAGAGCTGTATTTTGAGACCTGACAGGATGGCAACAAAGGAAAATAAAAATCTGATGTGGAAAGCCCGGCCTGAACTGGTGATTGAGAAATGGAGAGATCTACTTATGTGGAGATCAGAAGACCTAAGGATTACAAATGTGATTAAGGTGGAAGTGAGAGCTTTGGGGACTTTTGGAATTGCAAGGAACAAGAAACAAGAATTGGAACACCCCATAGGCTCTACTCTTAAGTATGAAGGCCTAGCTGGAAGAAACATGGTCCCTGCTGGGCCGGAGCTTCTCCAAGATTTGGAGTTTCATATTAAGGACTATCAAAAAGACCGGCAGAGAGGAACTGAGAGAGAATTAAGAGCCTCGGACATGAGGTCTCCAGGCTGATAGTAGACTAAAACTGATGTATACTTGTGGGGGCTGAAGCCGGGAAAGGGGGGTGGAGTTTGGGAAGCCAAAGGGTTCATAATTACAAGTTATTTGGTTTTTATTTTGTTTGTTATTGGTATGTAAAATGGGAAATTCGTGGAAGGGAACCTTGGTCAATCTTAGGAAAAAACGTTTTAAGAATAAGAATCGATGTATAAGTTCGAGGTTTAAGTTTGGATAAGGTAAAATTGGAATTCTAAAATGAATTAAATTAAATGAAAATAAAGTTAGCAAAAATAAATCTAAGATATACTATTAAGTTAAAGTTGAGAAATAAGTAATAAGGATTTGCTGAGCTAATAATTAGAATTTGAATACAAGAAGGGGAGGTGTGAGGAGGTCTGAGAAATAAGTTAAATGAAAATAAGTAATTGAAATTCTACGTGTTTTTAATTGTGTTTTAAGTTTGGAAGTAAGTGATAAGAAAATAAGGGATTGACTTGGACATGAAAATAGACAGAAAAGCTGCACTGGTTTTCATAGACGCCGAAAAGGCATTTGACAATGTTTCCTGGAACTTCCTAAAGAAGGTTTTGGAGAGGTTGGGAATTGGCGAAAAATTTAGAAGAGGCATAGAAGCAATATACAAAGAACAGAAAGCAAAGCTGGTGATAAATAATAATACAACAGAATATTTTAACATTTATAAAGGGACTAGACAAGGTTGCCCCCTGTCCCCCTTATTATTTATTATAATTTTGGAAGTACTTAATAAGAGACTGAGGGAGGCAACAGAAGTGAAAGGAATTAGAGTAGGAAAGAAGGAATTCAAAATCAAAGCCTTCGCCGACGATATTGTTCTGACTTTGGAAGATCCACAAGATAGTGTAAAAGAAGCATTACAAAAAATTGAGGAATTTGGAAAGGTGGCAGGTTTTAAGGTAAATAAGAATAAAACTAAAATGCTGGTTAAAAATCTAACTAAGGAAGAAACGAAAGATTTAGAACAAAAAGTGGAAATCATGGTGGTGAAAAAAGTGAAATATTTGGGAGTGTGGATCACGGCAAAAAACATAAACCTATATAAAGATAATTATGAAGTTACATGGAAAAAAATAAAGAAAGATCTGGAAATATGGGGGAGGATGAAATTTTCCTTTTTAGGGAGGATAGCAGTGGTTAAAATGAATGTTTTGCCGAGGATGTTGTTTTTATTTCAAACTCTTCCAGTTATTAAAGGTTTAAAACAATGTAAAGAATGGCAGAGAACCCTGATGAAATTCATCTGGCAGGGGAAAAGACCAAGGATTAAAATGAAAATATTAACTGATAAAAAGGAGAGAGGAGGTTTTGCTCTCCCAGATTTGAGCCTATATTATGAAGCAGCGTGCCTACTTTGGCTGAAAGATTGGATAAAACTGGAGAACAGAGATCTATTGGACTTAGAAGGTTTCAATAATTGGTACGGGTGGCACGCATATCTCTGGTATGAGAAGGTGAAAGTCCACAGGGCTTTCTTAAATCATATTTTCAGGGGACCAATATATCAGGTCTGGGAAAGAAATAAGAACCTTCTTGAAAGAAAAACACCATGGTGGATCTCACCGGTAGAGGTCTTAACAATAAAAAAAACCAACATGGAAGGGAAGACAGCCACTTACGAAGATTTGGTAAGAAAATCAGAACAAGGGCTTAAACTTAAACCTTATGAGGAAATAAAGGATCAATTCACCGGTTGGTTACAATATCATCAGGTGAATGATATGTTAAAGCAAGATAAAAGAAAAATGGGCTTTGAGGACAAGAAATCAAAATTCAATATAGAAATAATAGAAGGTAAAAACAAAACATTGTCTAAATTATATGACATATTACTGGAATGGCATACAAAAGATGAGGAAGTCAAAGAGGCAATGATTAAATGGGCAATTGACTTCGGCTATAACATCGAGTTTGAAAAGTGGTTGAAATTGTGGAATAGAGATATTAAATTTACGGCCTGTACGAGTTTGAGAGAAAATGTTTGGAAAATGCTCTATAGATGGTATCTTACGCCGGCAAAATTGGCTAAAATCTATAGATCAGAAAATAAGACATGCTGGAAATGTGGTGAAGTGGAGGGAGACCTCTACCATATGTGGTGGCAATGCAACAAGGTGAAGGTTTTTTGGGAAGCAATTTATAATGAACTTTAAAAAGTCTTTAAATATACTTTTCCCAAAAGACCTGAGGCCTTTTTGCTGGGAATTATGGGTAAGGAAATAAAAAATGAAGATAAAAAAAGATTTCTCTATGCCACCACAGCCGCAAGAATTATGCTGGCACAAAACTGGAAAACAGAAACTATACCTAACGTAAGTGACTGGCAGGTCAAAATGATTAACTATGCCGAGCTAGATAGATTAACAGGCAGAATACGAGACCAAGACGACCAGAAATTCCAAAAAAATTGGAGTAAATTTTGGAAATATATTGCAACGGATATATAGGAGGAACTGGCGGTATTAGAAAAACTTTATCAGCTAATAATTATAAACTTTAATAAACTAATTACGCAATCCGGGATTTGATACTTACCAAAAGGGTGAAGGGAAGTCAAAGGCTAAGTAGAGCCAAATATTTATATTATTTTTTTGTATTATTGTACGCTTACTTTTTGTATAGCATGAAAATAGGATGAATAATCTATGTTAAATTGTTTATTTTTGTATTTGTTTGTCCTTTTTTTTCTTATACAAATTCTGAATAAAAATTTACTTGCAAAAAAAAAAAAGAAAATAAGGGATTGAATTTATACCAGTTTTTTTGTTTGTGTTTTGTTTGTATTAGTGTGTTCTATTGTTCTTTTTATATAATTTTTGAAACCTCAATAGATATCTTAAAAAAAAAAACAAAGATCACCACAGCCAATCACAAACAAACAACCACACCATAGACCAACCCCAATCTCTCTCACCACCAAGGAAACACAAATGAACAGCAGAAAACCGGCACGAGTAACGCTGACACGCAACCCTACATACATTAAGCAAAATAGAAATATCGCCACACGACCCCCCCACCCCTTCCCCCCTCCCCCCCCCACTAATGTCTCAACAAATGAAACTGATCTGTAAAAATGTTACATGGAAAAAATACAAGAGACATTACAGATACTTCTGTAAAACAAGAAAATCTTTAATAATAATAAAAAGAAGTTGTACACCAAAAAAATAATAAAGAAGATCAGGGAAGAAGCTTATATATTTTGTGTTCTCATGTTGTACTTTTATGTTCTGAACTGCCTGTGATCTGGTAATGAAGGGTGGTATACAAATTAAATAATAACAATTAAATAATCCCAATTACACTCAAGTTTCTGGAAGGACTTTCTGAGAACCTCACAGAATAGCCTCTTAGGATTGTCTGGGTGGAGCTACTGATGGGAAACATGTCTCACCAAAGTCTCCCAGGATGCTATATAAGCAGGCCTGGTGGCCCACATGCCATTCATACTGAATCCGAAAATGTGGGCCAAGATCTTCTTACCATTTGTGGGACTCCTTTGCGGGGCCAGCCTGCCACTGACTTCTTCACAGGCTGATACAGGTGAGTTTGCTTCTCTTTCCCTCCCCTTTGCAGCCTTCTCATGCATGTACCTGAAATCTGGGCATCTGGAACCACCCTTAGAAACAGAGCAATAACAACCCTTGGATTCTCTTACTCCAACTTTTCTGCTTATTTGCCAGCAGTAAACGGGATAGTCATTCCAAAGAGACAGATCCCATTGGTTCCAAAACAAATACCCTTTTATTAACATTTGTAAGTGCCTGTTTCTGTGTGCTGAGGTCTTTGTAGGTTTAGGGGACAGAAGAGACATTCTTCTGATAGGGGGAAAGAAGGCAGGGCTCTCACAAACTATGTAGCTGAAATTATTTAGCTGAGATTCCTGCATTACAGAGGGAGATTTTATCAGGGAGGTTCTATCTAGACAGGGAGCACAGCTATTATCAAGCCTTGACCGAAGAACGGTACACTCCGTCTACCTGGTATGGTCTTCTTCTTCCACCAAGCGTGCAGCTTAGGGAGGGACGCACATGAAACAGGGGGACACCTGCCTAGCCAGCCAGGTCAGCCAGGTCAGCCCTGGCGATCAATGAGGTGACAGATGTCTCAGTCGGATCACCCTCACATTCCTCTTGAGAGGTCCCTGGGGATCCCAAGTTCAATCATGTATGAGACAATGTGTGCAGAACGAGGTATACACACGATGGAATATTGGGTGTGGGCTAGCACTATAAAATACGGCTTGCATTTCCATTTTGTTGCCAACCTTTCAGTCTACTCTCTGACCTACTTATGGACTCTGATAAATCCAGAAGTTCCAACTCTTACATAGGAATATCAGATATTGGTATTCAAATCAGATCTTGAAACCCTTGTATAATTTGAGTGAGCAATATATTTATTGCAATAGTCAAAACAGATTAAGGTACATTGGGGGGAGATAACATCAAGCCAGGTGTAAATATAATTTGCTCTCCCAAGCTAACAGGGTCACAAATCTCAAAATTAATAATTTCTGTCCAACTCAGGACCTTTATCTTAGCCCGACTGAATGTTTTTCATTCAACTTTTGTCAAGGGCAGATTTTTAAACATCCCCAGAAATGATAGACATTGTGGATGTACTTTGAATGTGCCAGACACTGTAGAACATATCCTTTTCTACTGTCCATTTACAACCTGCTACACAAACGCATCCTACCACCACCACCCCTTTTTGGGTAGTCTAATATCACGGCACAATGAAAATATCCGATTCTATCTGTCTGACATTAACGCGGAATTAACTGCAAGGGGGGCTGAGGTTTTGTTAATAGTATCTCTTGGAGTGC
Organism: Podarcis liolepis; assembly: GCF_965112155.1. Taxonomy (NCBI): domain Eukaryota; kingdom Metazoa; phylum Chordata; class Lepidosauria; order Squamata; family Lacertidae; genus Podarcis; species Podarcis liolepis. The sequence continues at coordinate 7,453,785 of NC_139573.1, read as the reverse complement.
TAAATGGCACTATTTAGTGGGAAGAAATCCCAATGAAGTTCCTCATCATTATATATTTTACATGGCTGTTTATTTGTATATATTTTTAATGTTTTAGGATGCCCTATATTTGTAATGCCTAGAAAAGTTTGAATGAAGTAAGTAAGCATTACAGGGGTTGGACTAGATGAGCACTGGGGTCCCTTCCAATTCTGGAATTTTATGATTCCACGAAAAGAGAATATGCACGGGAAAGAGGGTCAGAGAGAAGGAAAATCACAGGGGTGTAGAGAAGAACAGATGGCAGACAAAAGCACAACTGGAAGGACTGAGATGAAAAGTAGAGATTTTAACCTATGGCATTTATTCATTTGCTGATTTTTAAATCATTTCTAAGCTGCTTAAATCTTAAACAGTGCACTAAGCAACATAAAAACTGTAATGCAATACCAGAAAAACCAGAAAAACGGTAATATAAAGTCATTAAGAAACCAGGAATTTCATCTGTCTGTCTGTCTGTCTATTTTGTTCCCTTAGGTGAAATATTGGTGTGCACTATCTCTGGCTTTGTCCCCGAAGGCATGATGATTATGTGGCAGGCAGGTGGCCAATCAGGTAACACCTCCGGCATCATAAGTGCACGCATTGGTAGCACAGCATACTTCAGCTCTGAAGTACTACCTGTTTCGCAGGTGAACACAATAACTTTCGCAGATGAATTTCAGCTGAAGTTCGTCTGTCGAGCATCTCTACCTGGGTCCCAAACAAATGTCAATGAACCTGAAGGTAAAAACTCTCAACACAGTTGGGACATTGTTTTCCTTTGAAAAGCATGGTTTGGGAGCGGGATGGTTGTTTCCAGATTGCTTAAAATCGTCTCAGGGACTGACCATTTCAAGACTGCTTCCTCCTTAATTCAGAAATTTATTTCAACAACAACAATCTTTATTACGGTCCAGAGACCCAACAAAACATTACAAATCAATACACAGTTCATACAGCCTACCTCCAGGTTAATCAAGCATTTTGTTTAGAATATAGGGCTCATTTGTTCTTGCAACCACCGATAAAAACTTTGCCACTGCCAACGTTCTAGCTTTTGTCCGGTCTTCCAGTAGGAACCTGACATAGTGAGCCTCTGATTTTCCCGGGAAAGGCACCAGCAAGGGTAGTATCAGTTCAGCCCTGGCCTGCTCATACTTCGCACAATGCAACAAAATATGATTTATGGAATCAATGTCTTGAGCACACGAGCAAAGTCTGTTCTGGTAGGGAACTCCTCTCAACCTACCATCCAGCACTGCAGAGGGGAAGACATTTAGTCTGGCTTTGGTGAAAAGCCTTCGATAGTTAGGTACTGTCAGGTTTTTTATGTAAGATGTTAACTCAAAGACATACCCATATTGAACTCCTGCTGCCAGCGGACTACAGACTGCGTGTGATCGAGATCACAAGTCACTGTGTGCATTGTCCCATAATCTTTGCTTTAAAACCCTTCGGGCGCCTTCATAACCCAGGTAATACAGTTGGGGGGGAGACAGACCAATAGAGGTGGCTTTTCTAGCCATGGTTTTCTGCCGTTTGCTGACAAATTCCTTATTGGTCAAATGTTGGTACAGACCCTTCCCTAGATTAAACACTGAAATCCTGAGCCAATGTTTTAGGGCAGCCCACCACGCTGTAGCTGAAATTGGGCATTCACCAGCTTCCAACAGAAGTACGGAGTTGGGGACGCAGTTAGGTACCTGGAGCAGAGATCGTATAAATTTTGCCTGAAAGCCATCTAGCTTTGGCAGGTCCCCATTATGCCAGACATTTGCTGCATACAGGAGTTGGGAAACGGGCTTTGCGTTGAAAACCCTTAAGGCTGCTGGAACATATTTGCCACCCTTTGTGAAGAAGAATCTATGTATGGCTAGCTTTGTAATCTCCGCCTTTTGAAGGGAGGTTTGCCAATGGTGCTTCCAAGATCCTGTATGATGGAATGTGAGCCCTAGGTCAGTGTTTCCCAACCGGTGTTCCGCGGCACACTACTGTGCCATGAGACGTTGGCTGGTGTGCCGTGGGAGGGAGGTGGGCGAGTCGGGCGGTGAGAGGCAGCGGCGGCGAGGATCCGCGTCGAGCCGGGGGCGGCTCCGCGGTGGTGGTGCCGAGGTTTCTCTCTCCATTCTCCCCTCACACACACACACAGGAAATAACACAGGATCAGCTGACAGGACCCAGCCAATGGGGCGGCGGCGGGGCAGCGCGTGCAAAAGGGAGGAGCGCGAGACAGCGGACGAGGAGGAGGCCGGCATGTCCGGGCAGCAGCAGCAACAACAGCAGCAGCAACTCCCGGCGACGGCTCCTCAAGCCCCGGGCAACCCTACTCCCTCACCGGCCTCGGCCGCCCTCCTGCTCCACCCGCCGCCGCCCCCTCCTCCGCCCGCTATCGCCGCCACCACCACAACAGCCGCCGCCACCTCAGCTGCCGCCGTCCCTCAGTCCCTCGCTTTGCTGCCTCCTCCCCCCCACCCCCAAAGCTTGGAGGTTCACCGGCAAGGGGGAGGAAAAAAAACTGAAAACTTTCACATTCGTGCGTCCCTCCCGGCGTGACGCTGCGCGCTGACGTCACGGGGCTGTAATGGTGGTGTGCCGCGAGATTTTTTTCATCAAACAAGTGTGCCTTTGCCCAAAAAAGGTTGGGAAACACTGCCCTAGGTAACTGAAGTATTTTACCTGTTCAAGGTTATGGCCATCCAGCACCCATTTAGACCGGGAGAATCTTCTTTCGAAGACTAAAATTTTAGATTTTTCATAATTAATGGATAAACCATTTCCAGAACAGTAATCAGAAAATTTCCTCAACAGATAATTCAAACCCGGTCTGGAACGTGAGATGATGGCCGCGTCATCAGCATACAACAACAAAGGGGTCGTTCTCATTCCTATTTTTGGAATGTGTCCATCTGGGTCCATTAAGTTCTCTTCTAGGGAAATTTATTTCTGCTTTCCATTATGGCCTGTTGAGATAAGACTTTTCCCACCAGTTGCCATGATATCAGTGCTAGTATTGACTAAAGACACACCAATACCTTCTCAGGGAAGGCTGGGATGCTTTATGTGCTGGGCGCTTTCTTTAAATATGTTGGGGAAAGGAGCTGTGTAAATATTCCTGGAATCTCCACTATCCCACCTCACACAGCTCAAGGAAGCCCCATGTATGTGCCACAGATCTTCCTACTCAGGTCCACACACACAAGAACTTCAGTTAAATCCCCTTTGCTCCTTAAAGCTTTCATTAAGGATTTACACTCTCTATCTACAGATTAAAAATGTTTGTCAGAGAACACAGCAGAAAATGATCAGCACTAAACGGTGTCATAAGTGTTTTTCATCAATTATGTCTAAACTTAATAGCTGTTGCCTCTCCCTTTCTCTCATACTTTCCCCACCCCAAAACTTAAAAAGACAAAGGGAACGGTCTCCGTGAGAACCTCTATCGCGCCAACCATAAAGAAAGCAGCCTTCAGCGAGCACAGACAATCCTCACCGGCATGGTCATAGGGCTCAATGCAAGTGAAGTTTCTGTCCAGTGGGTGAAGAATGCCCTCCTTGAAGGGCACCATGTGAATCCCCGAGTCTTGAAGGGCAGCATCAAGGATTCCCTCTTGGCCTTCAGCCAGGTGGTAGTCCCCTACTCTGACTGGAACAATGGCACTTCATACTCCTGTACGTTTACCCGCACAGCAGGCACCGTGGAGCCCACCCAGAGGCCTGAGGAGAAATCCCAGGGTGAAAAGTGATGCACACCCCTTCCTCAGCATCACAACCTCTTTAGCCTATCCCAGATTAAATAATTTCCATGTATCCATGTTTGGCCTTAGGCTGAATAAAAGTGAGTAAACTCAGAGATATTTCAGATGTGATCACTTGATTGAGGTGGTGGGTGGGTTCTGGAAAGAAGTGGGGAATGGATTACTCTCCCTGCAAAATCGTGTTGAAGTTTGATTATTGTAGAAGCAAAGTGTGTTTAGCACATAACCATGAAGTTCACTGGGAGGGCTTTTGGCTAGTCACGCTCTCTTAGCCTATCCTTCCTCACCAAGGTTTAGACTCTCCCCGAGCACAGATTTTTGTGTCTCCCCCGCCCCCTTGCAGAGCATGTCCTATAAAAAGAAAGGTGAGTGGAGTGACAACAATTCATTTTGCTGACCAGTGTCTTCTGCCTGTTGATCTTGTTTACCCAGCATCAGTTGACCTAGATGAACAGGTGGTGCAGTTCTGTTGGAGGCAGATTTTCATATCCTTGCCCTGGTGGTCCAGTCCACACATTAAGGAGCCACGTAGCTAGCTGAGATTCCTGCTTTGCAGGGGTTGGACTAGATGACCCTTGGGACCCTTTTCCATGATTCAAGAAAAAGAAAATATGCATGGGAAAGAGGGTCAGAGAGAAGGGAAGTCACAGGGGTGTAAAGACATACGGATGGCAGACAAAAGCAAGAAGGACTGAGATGGAAAGCAGAGGTTTTAATCCAGGGCATTTTTTCATTCAATGATATTAAAATAATTTCTAAGCTGTTTTATATTTAAAAATAACACAGTTAAGGAGTGCAAAAAGACAATGTGCTGCTGCTGTGAAGCATGTGTGAAAAATAAAGAAGGTAGGCAAACCCTTCAGAATAACCCTGTCAAGAATTCCTGTGTTCATCAGAATGTCATCATAGCCCTTTCTAGATGCTCCTGCTTGTCCTTCCTTCCAAAACTACCATTTCCTAAATGCTGCCTGTCCATCAGGTATCTCTAAATCTAATAACTGTTGCCTCTCCTTTTGTCTCATACTAACCCCCACCGGAAACTTAAAAAGACAAGGTGAATGGTCCCCATGCCAATTTCCATTGCACTGCGAAGAAACCAGCCTCCAGCAAGCACAGACTGTAGATTGATTAATTGCCCGGATAAGCCTGGCGTCCGGCCCGCTTCTAAAGCTGCGCCAGGTCTCTGCATCACAGCCTGCATTCCGATGCTCTGAGAAAACAGCAGAGTCTGGCAGCGTCCAGAGAAAGCAGCTGCTGTCTTCTGTGCTTCAGTGGGCACAAAACAGAGTCTCACACAGAGGTACTAATAACTAAAAGCAGCTTCATTTACAGCTTACATCAGAAGCTAGCCATTATCTATCACAGCACAGAGCATCGTGAGACACGTCTGCTCCACATGAAAACGAAAGCAGAATAGAAGAAAGGACTGAGACTCTTGGAAGTGACGCAGAGTCTCTCCCCGCCCCACAGTAGGCAGAACGCACACTCTGAGCTGTTTAACCCTGTAAGCTCAGTTTCTCCTCACACAGACAATGCTCACCGGCTTGGTCACAGGGCTCAATACAAGCGAAGTTTCTGTTCAGAGGATTATTAATAATAATCATAATAATAACAATTTATACCCCACCCATCAGGCTGGGCTTCCCCAGCCATTCTGGGCAGCTCCCAACAAATTTAAAAGTACAATAAAACATCAAATATTAAAAGCCTCCTTAAACAGGGATGCCTGCAAATGTCTTATAAAAGTCAGATAGTTGTTTATTTCCTTGACATCTGGTGGGAGGGCGTTCCACAGGGCGGGCGCCACTACTGAGAAGGCCCTCTGTCTATATCCTTCACTGAGAGTCAGCATGTGAACACCCGAGTATTGAAGGACAGCAGCAAGGTTTCCCTCTTGGCCTTCAGCCAGGTGATAGTTTCCTACTCCGACTGAATCAATGACACCATGAAGCTCACCCATAGGCCTGAGGAGAAATCCCAGAGTTAAACAAGAAAGTGGTGGTGCCGACTACAGAGAGAACCAATTCCTTGCAAGTGCAGAACGTACCTTACGTAGCACTGGTAAAAGTGCCAGTTCCACATACTGTGTAGGGATGTTGTACAAGAATAAGGGGCCCAGACAAACATTAGCCAATCAGTGCTCCCTTATCACAAGGCAGCAGAGAATTAAGGTCACAATGTTCCTTCTCCATTTTGCGAATTCTGCATCTTATCCTCTAAAGAAGATAAGGGGAAAAGACATATATATTTTGTTTTCTCATGTTGTACATTTATGTTCTGAACTGCCTGTGATCTGCTAATGAAGGGTGGTATACAAATTAAATAATAACAATAGGCGAACTTCCCCATAGCTATTAGGATTTCCCACAAATCCCAATTACACTCAAGTTTCTGGAAGGACTTTCTGAGAACCTCACAGAATAGCCTCTTCTTGGATTGTCTGGGTGGAGCTACTGATGGGAAACGTATCTCACCAAAGTCTCCCAGGATGCTATATAAGCAGGTCTGGTGGCCCACATGCCATTCACACTGAATCCTAAAATGTGGGCCAAGATCTTCTTACCATTTGTGGGACTCCTTTGCAGGGCCAGCCTGCCACTGACTTCTTCCCAGGCTGATACAGGTGAGTTTGCTTCTCTTTCCTTCCTCTTTGCAGCTTTCTCATGCATGTACCTGAAATCTGGGCATCTGGAACCACCCTTAGAAACAGAACAATAACAACCCTTGGATTCTCTTCCTCCAACTTTTCTGCTTATTTGCCAGCAGTAAATGGGAGAGTCATTCCAAAGGGACAGATCCCATGGTTCCAAAACAAATATCCTTTTATTAATATTTGTAAGTGCCTGTTTCTGTGTGCTGAGACCTTTGTAAGTTTAGGGGACAGAAGAGACATTCCCTGGTGATCAATGAGGTGACAGGTGTCTCAGTCAGATCACCCTCACATCCGTCTTGAGAAGTCTCCTGGGGCTCCCAAGTTCAATCATGTATGAGACAATGTGTGCAGAACTAGGAATACACACGATGGAATAATGGGGTTGGGCTGGCACTATAAAATACTGGTTGCATTTCCATTTTGTTGCCAGCTTTTGAGTCTACTCTCTGACCTACTTACGGACTCTGATAAATCCAGAAGTTCCAACTCTTACATAGGAAAATAAGATCTATTGGTATTCAAATCAGATCTTGAAACCCTTGTATAATTCGAGTGAGCAATATATTTATTGAAATAGTCAAAACAGATTAAGGTACATTGGGGGGAAACAACATCAAGTCATGTGTAAATAAAATTTGCTCCCCCAAGATAACAGAGTCACATATCTCAAAATTAATAATTTCTGTCCAACTCAGGACCTTTATCTTAGCCCGATTGAATGTTTTCTCTTCAGCTTTTGTCAAGGGCAGATTTTTAAACATCCCCAGAAATGATAGACATTGTGGATGTTCTTTGAATGTGCCAGACACTGTAGAACATATCCTTTTCTAATGTCCATTTTACAACCTGCTACGCAAACGTATGCTACCCCCCCCCCCTTTTGGGTAGTCTACCATCACGGCACAATGAAAATATCCGATTCTATCTGTCTGACATTAACCCGGAATTAACTGCAAGGGGGGCTGAGGTTTTGTTAATAGTATCTCTTGGAGAGCTAAATGGCACTATTTAGCAGGAAGAAATCTCAATGAAATTCCTCATCATTATATATTTCACGTGACTGTTTATTTGTATATATTTTAAATGTTTTAGGATGCCCTATATTTGTAATGCCTAGAAAGGTTTGCATGAAGTAAGTAAGCATTACAGGGGGTTGGACTAGATGAGCACTGGGGTCCCTTCCAATTCTGGAATTCTATGATTCCACGAAAGGAGAATATGCATGGGAAAGAGGGTCAGAGAGAAGGAAAATCACAGGGGTGTAGAGAAGAACAAATGGCAGACAAAAGCAAGACTGGAAGGACTGAGATAAAAGCAGAGGTTTTAACCTACGGCATTTATTCATTTGCTGATTTTTAAAACATTTCTAAGCTGCTTAAATCTTAAACACTGCACTAAGCAACATAGAAACTGTAAAGCAATATCAGAAAAACCATAAAAACAGTAATATAAAGTCATTAATAAACCAGGAATTTCATCTGTCTGTCTGTCTATTTTGTTCCCTTAGGTGCAATATTGGGTGGGCTCTGTCCCTGAAGGCATGATGATTACGTGGCAGGCAAGTGGCCAATCAGGTAACACCTCCGGCATCATAAGTGTACGCACTGGTAGCACAGCATACCTCACCGTTGCACAACTCGTCGTTTCACAGGTGGGAGGGGGCAAAGAGAGAGAGGACAAAGTTAAGCCACACAGGCAAATCCTGAAGTTGGGTGGAAAAGAAAAAGGGTGGAGAGCTTCCTTGTTCTCTGGCTCTCGGCAAGCAACCTTGTCTGGGTCTCCCTAACCGGTGGCCTCCGCTTGCTCTACGTGGGCAATTTGGTGGGTGGGGCAGGACACACACGCCTGCATGGTCTAATGAGGGTGAGAGGCACCCATTGCTTAAGGCAGTGGTTCTCAACCAGTGTGCTGTGGCACCCTGAGGTGCCTTGAATTGTGGTCAGGGGTGCCGCGGGCAACACTGGCCTCTGTCCCTCTTTCCTTCCCTCCCCCCTATGATGTCCACTCACATTTCTGACTCTCAAAGGCTTGCACATCTGTTTGTTGCAACCCTAATACAAGTGAAAGCTGCCCCTGGGGCTGGCCATTGGGTGCTGGTTGTCAGGAGGTGAGGCGGCCTTGAAGTAAGCAAGCAAGCGGGCCAGGAGCCAAGCCGGCCAGTCTGCCAGCCATTGCTGTTGGGAAGGGACAGAGATGTGGGAAGCTGGGCAGGGAGGCAGGCATCATGCTGGCTTATATTGTGCTTGCTGTATGCAATGCCTGCCTGGAAGCTGAGTGCCCAGTCCTGAAGGAGAGCCTTTCTTCCATGCAGGCCCGGCAGGGCCCACTGCTGCCATTGCTGCTCCCTGGGTAGCACTCCCTGGGTAGTCCCTCACTTTCACCTTTGGCCAGTCTCTGTTTGGCCACCAAGTCTGGGGACATCTTCTTCCCAGGCCCCCATGGGGCTGTGTTAAGAGGCACCTCTCTTTAGGGCAGGAAGGGGGCAGCTCTAGACCAGGAGCAGCAACAGTGGCTACCAGGAGTTCTCCCAAGGAGAGGAGATAGGAGAGGAGGCTGAGGGAACCCTCCACCAGGGAGGGTGTGTGGGAAAGGCTGAGAAGCTGCCAGCTCTGCAGGCAAGGGTGGCATAAATGGGCTTCTGAGCCCCACAGGGGTGCCGCAGAAAGAATGTAGTTGGTCAAGGGAGCCATGGACTCAAAAAAAGTTGAAAACCTCTGGCTTAAAGAGAAGGCTCAAAGAAGGAGAGGGTGGATGTGTAGGGAAACCGCATGAGACACAGTGTCTCTTCATCAGACAGTTTTTGTGAAGGGCTTGGAGAACAGGTTGAGGTTTTTAATTGCCGGTGAACCTGGTGTACGTGCGAGACGTGTACCCTTTTCTTGCACATGCAAGTCTTGTGACCAGTGTCTGAAGATCCTTGTGACTTGGCATCTGGCAAAGAATGGGATGATCCTTGGACTGTTCATTGCCTTTGGCTCTGCTGCATGCTAACTCTGCTAGATTGGTATCAAATATTAATAAAGAAATATTTGTTTTGGAACCAAGGAACCTTTCCCTTGGAAATGACTATCCCAATCTTCTTTAGAGGACAAGATGCAGAATTAGCAAAACAGAGAAGGAACACTCTGACCTTACACCTCCGCTGCCTTGTGGCTAGACTCATTTGTGAGAAAGGAATAACATACATGTCAACTGTCCTGAATTTTCTGAGGCTGCCTTGAAAGCAATTAAATACAAAAAACATGGCGTGTATGCATAAGCAAAAGCAAAATAAAAAAATGTACATGGAAAGGCTGATTTGAAAATTTAATTTATGGGAATGGCAGTGTATTCAGCATCAAATGTTATTGATCAAAAGATAGATGGAGTAGCTAGCCTATAGCACGTCTTTCCAACATAAGTTGTATCAAAAATATTCCAAAAACTACTATTGCCACAATTAGATCACTTGAAATGATAAATAATTGTTGCTCACCAATCTTATTATCAAACGAGCCTCACTGAAAAAATATTTTCTGGTGCCCTGATCTTAATATGAAATTCTATTGTATCATAGTTATACCAGAACACAAAGTCTGTTGGTTACTCCCGAAACACACCTTAAAGGTATGCTGTTACCACTCAAACTGGAAATGTTGCCAAATACTGCTTAGCTAAATATTACCATACAAATGCCCATAAAAGGGGTTAAGCTGATTAAACAACCTTTAAATATAAGAACTCAGGTCAAGATGTGAATTTAGACCTGAAGGAATCATTGTCTTCGAACGGTTCCCTTGGCCGTAATCTATGTTCAGTATTTACAATACAACTTTTATTGTATTGATGGAATTGATTATTTATTTGAGCAGGGTCTCATGGTTTTAAAAATGTTTATAGATCATATATTGAACAGACAGCAATAATTTTTTTGTGTTTGGCTTTTGTCAGGTCTGAAGGCATGCACGGAAGTTTCTGATAAGAATTAATGTGCCTCCGGCGGATTTATAGTCCATTTATTTACAATAACACAGAGAGAGTGGCATCGAGCCCACTTCTCTCAAGACATCAGTTGCTCAGTCTGAGTCTCCTGCCCAGTTCCCCATCATCCTGCCCCTGTGCTTCCCTGGCTCCTTACCCTTTCCTGCCTCCTAATCCAAGGGGAAGGAGCAGCATCACCGCTGCTCTCAAAGGCAGAGCCTTCCAGACGCTCCCTCCCTCCTGGTTACATAGCAAAGTTATTAGAGGCTGTCTATTTCCCTCAACCTCCAAATGTGAGACTTCTGAATCTGCTATTCTCCCTGTTACTGGGAATCTTGAAGGAAGGGGCCCCCAGTTCTTCTCTTCCTCCTCTGTTAAAGGCTGCTCTGTCTGGGACTGTCTTTCTTCCTGGTCAGAGTCAGACCAGTCTCTGGCATCCAACGCTGGCCAGCCCCTGACAGCTTTACAGCAATACACTGAGGAAGGAAGTATTTGGAAGCAGGTGTGTCATACTAGCTACTCCATGTTTTTGCTCATTAGCATTTGTTGCTGAATACACTACCATTCACATAAAATGAATTTTCAAGTCAGAATGCACTCCCCCCCCCCCTTTTCTTTATGGAAGCAATTAACCCATCACGGATTGTTCCTTAAGCTGGTCTTAAGCTTGCAGCTACCTTTCACTTTGTAGCGCAGCTGCAATTTAGCCCACGTCCCTTTGAAGAGTCCCTTGGCTCCCCATCTTCCCTGGGCGCTAACTTGACATTGAGATTGGGAAGGGGGCTTGACATCAGGAGGGTCTCATTGGCCATACACTGAAAGACTGTCAGTGACCTAGCCTGCATGAGGGGATATGGGGTGGGCTGCCTGCGTCCACATGTGTCTTGCGGGGCACCCCCATATCCCATTTACACTGAGGAGCCCTAGTTCCCCCGGCTGGGGGGCTGGGAGGGATACACGCCCAATGCCTAAGCCAAGGTCTTCCTGTATTTGAAAGGTTAATAAAGCCGTGGCCAAATTTCCATTCCATAAGATGTTGTCATGAGTCATTATTCCTTTCTGGTTTTCCCTGGGAAGGTCGCCACCTGGTCACGCAATGTTTACCCAGCCTAGGGAGACTTAGATGAACAGGTGGAGCATGTCTATTGGAAGCAGATTTTTATATCCTTGCCTTGGTGGCCCATTCCACACATTTAAGGAGCTACCTAGCTAACTGTGCAGAGGTTATGGGATATGGTGTGGGATGTAATACATCAGTACAGTCAATTACAACATGCTTTGCTTCCTAGAGTGGACACTGCCAGGCGGGTGTTTAACTTCCTGTTCCCCCTGTAAGTGACTCAGCAGATGGGAATGGTTCTATTAAAGGGCAAGTCACGCAGTCATCTTGTCTCAGCTAACTCTCAGTTCATTCTCGCAACCATTTTGTTGTCTGCTGGCTCTCAGCCAGCAGCACATGGGCCCAGCCTCACAAAGGATGTAAGCCACGTTCTATGTTTGCAACCTGAAGCTTAAAGCCTGCCTTCTAGGATGTATACTGTGACTAACTTGTGAGTAAACTTATTGTTATACTTTTAAAGACAGACTTGTGAGTCTTTATTGTATTTTCAGAGGGAGAAAAGGGGACACCAGGAATAACCCATCTAGGCAAGTCAGATTGGATTAGTCATCTTGTAGAGATTCAAACAAATCTACTGAAATATACTCGGAGTCGAGTGTGGATTTCATGCTCTTTATTCAGCTCATAGTAGCTAGGAATGGAAGTTCCCCCCAAACGTCTGCTTTATATATATTATTTACACGTGATTGGCTAATTCCGGGATTCTCCTGTAGGCCAATCAGGTTGCAGATTCACTTCCACCTGGAGCTAGATTGGGTGGCTCCTGCAGACCAATCAGACTGCTGCATCCTATTGTTCTAGGACAAATCAGACTGCTGCATTCTTAATCCTATTCAACTCAGTACATAACATCTACCAACTAGCTTCCGTGAATATAGAGGGAATTTGCTCTGCTACATCACTCACTAGCATGAGTGAAGGAAGGATACTACTTAACAAATATTTCCTTGCCTATTACAGTGGTACCTTGGGTTAAGTACTTAATTCGTTCCGGAGGTCCGTACTTAACCTGAAACTATTCTTAACCTGAAGCACCACTTTAGCTAATGGGGCCTCCTGCTGCTGCTGCGCCGCAGGTTCCACGATTTCTGTTCTCATCCTGAAGCAAAGTTCTTACCCTGGGGTAATATTTCTGGGTTAGCGGAGTCTGTAACCTGAAGCATATGTAACCCGAGGTACCACTGTATTCTAAACATCCCCACAAGGGGGGTGTTTTTAGCTATCCTTGGTTTTCAAACCCAGCCTGTGCAGCAACCTGAACATGCCAATGCCTTCTCTGGAAAGACTGGGATGCTGGGTGTCTTCCATATAATGTTGGGAAATGGACACTTGCCCCTTCCTCCGAGTGGGTGGCTGTTGCAGATCCTTGTGTTTGGTCACTGTCCCCAAGGAGCCAGAACACAGATGGTCAGGTAGCCATCCAAGAGTTCCCCATGACACCTGAGGAGCTGGCAGGATAAGAGGCCTGCTTGGGTGAGAGGGGATGCTTTGCTGCTGGAAGGGCACTAGCAGCCCACCTGCCAGGGCAGCCACTGAGACATAAAAGCCAGCAACACCTTCTGCCCTCAATAAATTTTTCTAGAACCTCCGCTATCTGACTGTGTCCTCATCCAGCTCAAGTAAGCCTAACGGGCCACAGATTTTCCTACTCAGGGCCACACGCACAATGACCCCCGGACTTCTGTAGAGATTGAAATGTCAGAGAATCTAACAAATAATAATCAGCACTCCTGCCAAACTGCAAGCCTCCATGATTCTCTGGGGAGAAAAAAATGACATTTAAACCATTGTAGGGATTGTAACCTGGCTATAAAAGAAAGAGGAGTTAGGAGGCTTGCAGATTCATTTTTAAAGCAGTTTTTCTAGCACTACTGATGAATGTGAATGTTACAAGACAGGGGCTCCTCTACTCCTTGGGGAACATGTGTCGTTGAGAGGAGCAATATTTCCTGACCAGAAAGCAGAATGCAGGTAGATTCTGGGAAAGCCTCATGTAGTTTCAGATAATATGATCAACGAGTTGGGATAAAGTTTGGGGACGTCTTGCTCCTGTGCAGGTGGGGTGAAAAATAAAGAAAGGAGGCACGTCCTTTGGAATAACCCTGCCATGCTGAATACATCAGTTCCTTAAAGCATGGTGCTGATATGGACCCGGGGGAGTTTCCGCCAGCTCCTGCACATTGAATTGGCCAATGAGAGGCCTGCTCAGCTGAGAGGGGATGCCTCGCTGCTGAAAGGCCATTGGCTGCCCGCCTGCCAGGGCAGAACAGAGCCTGTTCAGTCTTCTGCCGCAGTGGTTTTAAGTAAGAAGACAGGCCCAAAGAAACCAGTCTCCTTTCAAACTCCTTGAACGTTAAACAAGAAAGTGGTGGTGCCGACTGCAGAGGGAACCAATTCCTTGCAAGTGCAGAACATACCTTACGTAGCCCTGGTAAAAGTGCCAGTTTTGCATACTGTATAGGGATGCTGTACATGAATAAGGGGCTCAGGCAAACATTAGCCAATCACTGCTCCCTCAACACAAGGCAGCAGAGAATTAAGGTCACAATGTTCCTTCTCCATTTTGCGAATTCTGCATCTTGTCCTCTAAAGAAGATCAGTTAAGAAGATTATATATTTTGTGTTCTCATGTTGTACTTTTATGTTCTGAACTGCCTGTGATCTGCTAATGAAGGGTGATATACAAATTAAATAATAATAGGCGAATTTCCCCATAGTTATTTGGATTTCCCACAAATCCCAATTACACTCATGTTTCTGGAAGGACTTTCTGAGAACCTCACAAAATAGCCTCTTCTTGGATTGTCTGGGTGGAACTACCGATGGGAAACATATCTCACCGTACTCTCCCAGGATGCTATATAAGCAGGCCTGGTGGCCCCACATGCCATTCACACTGAATCCTAAAATGTGGGCCAAGATCTTCTTACCATATGTGGGACTCCTTTGTGGGGCCAGCCTGCCACTGACTTCTTCCCAGGCTGATACAGGTGAGTTTGCTTCTCTTTCCTTCCTCTTTGCAGCCTTCTCATGCTTGTATCTGAAATCTGGGCATCTGGAACCACCCTTAGAAACAGAGCAATAACAACCCTTGGATTCTCTTCCTCCAACTTTTCTGCTTATTTGCCAGCAGTAAATGGGATAGTCATTCCAAAGGGACAGATCCCATGGTTCCAAAACAAATACCCTTTTATTATCTTTGTAGGTTTAGGGGACAGAAGACACATTCTTCTGATAGGGGCAAAGAAGGCAGGGCTCTCACAAACTATGTAGCTGAAATTATTTAGCTGAGATTCCTGCATTACAGAGGGAGGTTCTATCAGGGAGGTTCTATCTATAGAGGGAGCGCAGCTATCATCAACCCTTGACCGAAGAACGGGACACTCCTTCTACCTGGGATGGTCTTCCTCTTCCACCGAGCGTGCAGCTTAGGGTGGGACACACATGAAACAGGGGGACAGCTGCCAACCAGCCAAGTCAGTCAGATCAGCCCTGGCGATCAATAGGGTGACAGATGTCTCTGTCGGATCACCATCACATCCGTCTTGAGACGTCTCCTGGGGCTCCCAAGTTCAATCATGTATGAGACAATGTGTGCAGAACTAGGTATACACACGGTGGAATATTGGGTGTGGGCTAGCACTATAAAATACTGGTTGCATTTCCATTTTGTTGCCAACCTTTGAGTCAAAACAGATTAAGGTACATGGGGGGGGGGGGACAACATCAAGTCAGGTGTAAATATAATTTGCTCTCCCGAGATAACAGGGTCACATTTCTCAAAATTAATAATTTCTGTCCAACTCAGGACCTTTATCTTAGCCCGACTGAATGTTTTTCCTTCAGCTTTTGTCAAGGGCAGATTTTTAAACATCCCCAGAAATGATAGACATTGTGGATGTTCTTTGAATGTGCCAGACACTATAGAACATATCCTTTTCTACTGTGCATTTTACAACCTGCTATGCAAACGCATGCTACCCCCCCCCCCCTTTTCGGTAGTCTAACATCATGGCACAATGAAAATATCTGATTAACCCGGAATTAACTGCAAGGGGGGCTGAGGGTTTGTTAATAGTATCTCTTGGAGTGCTAAATGACACTATTTAGCAGGAAGAAATCCCAATGAAATTCCTCATCATCATATATTTTACATGGCTGTTTATTTGTATATATTTTAAATATTTTAGGATGTTTTAGGATGCCCTATATTTGTAATGCCTAGAAAGGTTTTGATGAAGTAAGTAAGTAAGCAAGCATTACAGGGTGTTGGACTAGATGAGCACTGGGGTCCCTTCCAATTCTGGAATTCTATGATTCCACAAAAAGAGAATATGCATGGGAAAGAGGGTCAGAGAGAAGGAAAATCACAGGGGTGTAGAGAAGAACAAATGGCAGACAAAAGCAAGACTGGAAGGACGGAGATGAAAAGCAGAGGTTTTAACCTATGGCATTTATACATGTTCTGATTTTTAAATCATTTCTAAGCTGCTTAAATCTTAAACAGTGCACTAAGCAACATAAAAACTGTAAAGCAATATCAGAAAAACCATAAACAGTAATATAAAGTTATTAAAATACCAGGAATTTAAACTGTCTGTCTGTCTATTTTGTTCCCTTAGTTGAAATATTTGTGTGCACTGTCGCTGGCTCTGTCCCCGAAGGCATGATGATTACGTGGGAGGAAGATGGCCAATCTGGTAACACCTCCAGAATCATAAGTGCAAGCATTGGTAGCACAGCATACTTCAGCGCTGAAGTAATACCCTTTTCGCAGGTGAACACAAGAATTGAATTGGTTCTGACATTCGTCTGTCGACTAACCCTCCCTGAGTCCCAAACTAAAGTCAATGAACCTGAAGGTAAAAGCTCTCAACACAGTTGGGACGTAGTTTTCCTTTGAAAAGCATGGTTTGGGAGGGGGGTGATTGTTTCCAAATTGCTTAAGATCCTCTCAGGGACTGACCATTTCAAGACTGCTTCCTCCTTAATTCAGAAATTTATTTCTGCTTTCCATTATGGCCTGTTGAGATAAGACTTTCCCCACCAGTTGCCATGATATCAGTGCTAGTATTGGCTAAAGACACAACTTGAAACTGCAATCAGTCTGGTGGAGGTCTGAACAGCAATTCTCCTCTTTGCAGAAAGGTTTTCACCATTCTTGAACAATACTAAATGCATGTTTTTATCAGAAAGTAACAATGGGAGAATGAAAGGAAAGAATGTGTACCCTGCAGGGGCCAAGGTGTCTCCCACAATAATTTCCACCCCCATTAAAAACCAGTCCCAGCCAAGGATCCTTCTAACTTTCATCTGCCTGTTGATCATGTTTATCCAGCATAGGATGACCTAGATGAACAGATGGTGCCCTTCTATTGGAGGCAGATTTTTATATCCTTGCCCTGGTGGCCAAGTCCACACATTTAAGGAGCTCTGTACCTAGTTAGCTGCTCCAGGAGCAACTGTGCAGAGATAGTATCATTGGATATGGGAAGTTTTTATCTATCCTTGGTTTTCAAACCCAGCCTATACACCGATACCTTCTCTGGGAAGGCTGGGGTGCTTTTTGCGCTGGGCGCTTTCTTTATATATGTTGGGGAAAGGAGCTGTGTAAATATTCCTGGAATCTCCACTATCCCACCTTGTCCTCATCCAGCTCAAGGAAGCCCCATGTATGTGCCACAAATCTTCCTTCTCAGGTCCACACACACAAGAACTTCAGTTAAATCCTTTTTGCTCCTTAAAGCTTTCATTAAGGATCTACACCCCTCTATCTACAGATTAAAAATGTTTGTCAGAGAATCCAGCAGAAAATAATCAGCACTAAATAGTGTCATAAATGTTGTCCATCAGTTATGTCTAAAATTAATAGCTGTTGCCTCTCCCTTTCTCTCATACTTTCCCCACCCCAAAACTTAAAAAGACAAAAGTAAAGGTCTCCGTGAGAACCTCTATCGCGCCAACCATAAAGAAAGCAGCCTTCAGCGAGCACAGACAGTCCTCACCGGCATGGTCATAGGGCCCAAGGCAAGTGAAGTTTCTGTCCAGTGGGTGAAGAATGCCCTCCTTGAAGGTCACCATGTGAATCCCCGAGTCTTGAAGGGCAGCATCAAGGATTCCCTCTTGGCCTTCAGCCAGGTGGTTGTCCCCTACTCTGACTGGAACAACGGCACTTCATACTCCTGTACCTTTACCCGCACAGCAGGCACCGTGGAGCCCACCCAGAGGCCTGAGGAGAAATCCCAGGGTGAAAAGTGATGGAAACCCCATCCTCAGCATCACAACCTCTGCAGCCTATCCCAGATTCAATAATTTCTACGTACCTACGTAGCCTAAGGCTGAATAAAAGTGAGCAAACTCACAGATATCTCTTGATGTGATCACTTGATTGAGGTGGTGGGTGGGTTCTGGAAAGAAGTGGGGAATGGATTAATCTCCCTGCAAAATCGTGTTGAAGTTTGATTATTGTAGAAGCAAAGTGTGTTTAGCACATAACCATGAAGTTCACTGAGGGAGCTTTTGGCTAGTCACTGTCTCTTAGCCTATCCTTCCTCACCAGGGTTTAGACTCTAACCGAGCACAGATTTTTGTCTCTTCCCCCCCCCCAGCAGAGCATTTCCTATAAAAAGAAAGGTCAGTGGAGTGACGACAATTCATTTTGCTGACCAGGGTCTTCTGCCTGTTGATCATGTTGACTCAGCATCAGTTGACCTAGATGAACAGGTGGTGCAGTTCTGTTGGAGGCAGATTTTCATATCCTTGCCCTGGTGGTCCAGTCCACACATTAAGGAGCTACGTAGCTAGCTGAGATTCCTGCTTTGTAGGGGGTTGGACTAGATGACCCTTGGGACCCTTTTCTATGATTCAAGAAAAAGAAAATATGCATGGGAAAGAGGGTCAGAGAGAAGGGAAATCACAGGGGTGTAGAGACGTACAGATGGCAGACAAAAGCAAGAAGTGAAGGACTGAGATGGAAAGGAGAGGTTTTAATCCAAGGCATTTCTTCATTCAATGATTTTAAAATCATTTCTAAGCTGCTTTATATTTAAAAATAACACACTTAAGGAGTGCAAAAAGACAATGTGCTGCTGCTGTGAAGCATGTATGAAAAATACAGACGGTAGGCAAACCCTTCAGAATAACCCTGTCAAGAATTCCTGTGTTCATCAGAATGTCATCATAGCCCTTCCTAGATAATTCTGCGTGTCCTTCCTTCAAGACCACCATTTCCTAAATGCTGCCTGTCCATCAGGTATCTCTAAATCTAATAACTGTTGCCTGTCCTTTTGTCTCATACTAACCCCCACCGGAAACTTAAAAAGACAAGACAAATGGTCCCCATGCCAATTTCTATTGCACTGCGAAGAAACCAGCCTTCGGCAAGCACAGACTGTAGATTGATTTATTGCCCAGATAAGCCTGGCGTCCGGCCCGCTTCTAAAGCTGCGCCAGGTCTCTGCATCACAGCCTGCATTCCGATGCTCTGAGCAAACAGCAGAGTCTGGCAGCGTCCAGAGAAAGCAGCTGCTGTCTTCTGTGCTTCAGTGTGCACAAAACAGAGTCTCACACAGAGGTACTAATAACTAGAAGCAGCTTCATTTACAGCTTACATCAGAAGCTAGCCATTATCTATCACAGCACAGAGCATCGTGAGACACGTCTGCTCCACATGAAAACGAAAGCAGAATAGAAGAAAGGACTGAGACTCTTGGAAGTGACGCAGAGTCTCTCCCCGCCCCACAGTAGGCAGAACGCACACTCTGAGCTGTTTAACCCTGTAAGCTCAGTTTCTCCTCACACAGACAATGCTCACCGGCTTGGTCACAGGGCTCAATACAAGCGAAGTTTCTGTTCAGAGGATTATTAATAATAATCATCATAATAATAATTTATACCCCACCCATCAGGCTGGGCTTCCCCAGCCATTCTGGGCAGCTCCCAACAAATTTAAAAGTACAATAAAACATCAAACATTAAAAGCCTCCTTAAACAGGGATGCCTTCAAATGTCTTATAAAAGTCAGATAGTTGTTTATTTCCTTGACATCTGGTGGGAGGGCGTTAAACAGGGCGGGCGCCACTACTGAGAAGGCCCTCTGTCTATATCCCTCATTGAGGGCCAGCATGTGAACACCCAAGTTTTGAAGGACAGCAGCAAGGTTTCCCTCTTGGCCTTCAGCCAGGTGATAGTTTCCTACTCTGACTGAATCAATGACACCATGAAGCTCACCCAGAAGCCTGAGGAGAAATCCCAGAGTTAAACAAGAAAGTGGTGGTGCCGACTACAGAGAGAACCAATTCCTTGCAAGTGCAGAACGTACCTTACATACTGGTAAAAGTGCCAGTTCCACATACTGTATAGGGATGTTGTACAAGAATAAGGGGCTCAGACAAACATTAGCCAATCGGTGCTCCCTCATCACAAGGCAGCAGAGAATTAAGGTCACAATGTTCCTTCTCCATTTTGCGAATTCTGCATCTTGTCCTCTAAAGAAGATAAGAGAAAAGGACATATATATTTTGTTTTCTCATGTTGCACATTTAAGTTCTGAACTGCTTGTGATCTGCTGATGATGGGTGATATACAAATTAAATAATAACAATAGGCAAACTTCCCCATAGCTATTAGGATTTCCCACAAATCCCAATTACACTCAAGTTTCTGGAAGGACTTTCTGAGAATCTCACAGAATAGCCTCTTCTTGGATTGTCTGGGTGGAGCTACTGATGGGAAACGTATCTCACCAAAGTCTCCCAGGATGCTATATAAGCAGGCCTGGTGGCCCACATGCCATTCACACTGAATCCTAAAATGTGGGCCAAGATCTTCTTACCATTTGTGGGACTCCTTTGCGGGGCCAGCCTGCCACTGACTTCTTCCCAGGCTGCTCCAGGTGAGTTTGCTTCTTTTTCCTTCCTCTTTGCAGCCTTTTCATGCATGTACCTGAAATCTGGGCATCTGGAACCACCCTTAGAAACAGAGCAATAACAACCCTTGGATTCTCTTCCTCCAACTTTTCTGCTTCTTTGCCAGCAGTAAATGGGATAGTCATTCCAAAGGGACAGATCCCATGGTTCCAAAACAAATACCCTTTTATTAACATTTGTAAGTGCCTGTTTCTGTGTGCTGTGATCTTTGTAGGTTTAGGGGACAGAAGAGAGATTCTTCTGATGGGGCAAAGAAGGCAGGGCTCTCACAAACTATGGAGCTGAAATTATTTAGCTGAGATTCCTGCATTACAGAGGGAGATTCTATCTGGGAGGTTCTATCTATACAGGGAGCGCAGCTATCATCAAGCCTTGACTGAAGAACCGGTCAAGAGAGAGAGGACAAAGTTAAGCCACGCAGGCAAATCCTGAAG
The DNA here is from genome assembly GCF_965112155.1 of Podarcis liolepis. NCBI lineage: Eukaryota > Metazoa > Chordata > Lepidosauria > Squamata > Lacertidae > Podarcis > Podarcis liolepis. Next base: position 7,432,915 of record NC_139573.1, on the reverse strand, counting down.
TTGGGTGGAAAAGAAAAAAGGTGGAAAGCTTCCTTGTTCTCTGGCTCTCGGCAAGCAACCTTGGTTGGGTCTCCCTAACCGGTGGCCTCTGCTTGCTCTACATGGGCGATTTGGTGGGTGAGGGAGGACATACATGCCTCCATGGTCTAAGGAGGGTGAGAGGCACCCATTGCTTAAGGCAGTGGTTCTCAACCAGTGTGCCGTGGCACCCTGAGGTGCCTTGAATTGTGGTCAGGGGTGCCGCGGGCAACACTGGCCTCTGTCCCTCTTTCCTTCCCTCCCCCCTATGATGTCCTCTCACATTTCTGACTCTCAAAGGCTTGCACAGTTGTTTGTTGCAACCCTAATACAAGCGAAAGCTGCCCCTGGGGCTGGCCATTGGGTGCTGGTTGCCAGGAGGTGAGGCGGCCTTGAAGTAAGCAAGCAAGCGGGCGAAGAGCCAAGCCGGCCCGTCTGCCAGCCATTGCTGTTGGGAATGGACAGACAAGTGGGAAGCTGGGCAGGCAGGCACCATGCTGGCTTTTATTGTGCTTGCTGTATGCAATGCCTGCCTGGAAGCTGAGTGCCCAGTCCTGAAGGAGAGCCTTTCTTCCATGCAGGCCCGGCAGGGCCCACTGCTGCCATTGCTGCTCCCTGGGTAGCACTCCCTGGGTAGTTCCTCACTTTCACCTTTGGCCAGTCTCTGTTTGGCCACCAAGTCTGGGGACATCTTCTTCCCAGGCCCCCGTGGGGCTGTGTTAAGAGGCACCTCTCTTTAGGGCAGGAAGGGGGCAGCTCTAGACCAGGAGCAGCAACAGTGGCTACCAGGAGTTCTCCCAAGGAGAGGAGATAGGAGAGGAGGCTGAGGGAACCCTCCACCAGGGAGGGTGTGTGGAAAAGGGTGAGAAGCTGCCAGCTCTGCAGGCAAGGTTGACATAAATGGGCTTCTGAGCCCCACACGGGTGCCGCAGAAAGAATGTAGTTGGTCAAGGGAGCCATGGACTCAAAAAAGTTGAAAACCTCTGGCTTAAAGAGAAGGCTCAAAGAAGGAGAGGGTGGATGTGTAGGGAAAGGGCATGAGACACAGTGTCTCTTCATCAGACAGTTCGTTGTTTTTTTCTCTCTCCTCTTCTGCTTCCTTTAGCCAGCAACGGTGTGTAAAAAGTAATCAAATGCTCATGTATTAATGCATTAATGGGAGTTTTTTCTGGGTAAACGTAGGAATGTGTTGCGTTTTTAAAGCATCCCAAGTCTCTTTGTTGATGCTGCAAACAGGGCGACTTCTCCGGAAATAAACGGCACAGTACATTATTACTGACTTAAGCGCCAATTTAAGATACCAGAAAATGCAAAGGAAGACAATGTGCCTTGACCTTTATTAGTCCCCTCATTCCTTTCCTTTTAGTGAAGGGCTTGGAGAACAGGTTGAGGTTTTTAATTGCCGGTGAACCTGGTGTACGTGCGAGACGTGTACGCTTTTCTTGCACATGCAAGTCTTGTGACCAGTGTCTGATGATCATTGTGACTTGGCATCTGGCAAAGAATGAGATGATCCTTGGACTGTTCATTGCCTTTGGCTCTGCTGCATGCTAACTCTGCTAGATTGGTATCAAATATTAATAAAGAAATATTTATTTTGGAACCAAGGGATCTTTCCCTTGGGAATGACTATCCCAATCTTCTTTAGAGGACAAGATGCAGAATTAGCAAAACAGAGAAGGAACACTCTGACCTTACACCTCCGCTGCCTTGTGAGAAAGGAATAACATACATAATAAGATTGGTGAACAACAATTATTTATCATTTCAAGCGACCTAATTGTGGCAATAGTATTTTTTGGAATATTTTTGATACAACTTATGTCTGCTCTGACTGTCTTTCTTCCTGGTCAGAGTCAGACCAGTCTCTGTCATCCAATGCTGGCCAGCCCCTGACAGCTTTACAGCAACACACTGATGAAGGAAGTATTTGGAAACAGGCGTTTCATGCTAGCTACTCCATGTTTTTTGCTCATTAGCATTTGTTGCTGAATACACTACTATTCACATAAAATGAATTTTCAAGTCAGGCTTTTTGTGCACTCCCCCCCCCCTTTTCTTTATGGAAGCAATTAGCCCATCGCGGATTCTTCCTTAAGCTGGTCTTAAGCTTGCAGCTACCTTTCACTTTGTAGCGCAGCTGCAATTTAGCCCACGTCCCTTTGAAGAGTCCCTTGGCTCCCCATCTTCCCTGGGTGCTAACTTGACATTGAGATTGGGAAGGGGGCTTGACATCAGGAGGGTCTCATTGGCCATACACTGAAAGATTGTCAGTGACCTAGCCTGCATGAGGGGACATGGGGTGGGCTGCCTGCGTCCACATGTGTCTTGCGGGGCACCCCCATATCCCATTTACACTGAGGAGCCCTAGTTCCCCCGGCTGGGGGGCTGGGAGGGATACACGCCCAATGCCTAAGCCAAGGTCTTCCTATATTTGAAAGGTTAATAAGGTTGTGGCCAAATTTCCATTCCATAACACCTTGTCATGAGTCATTATTCCTTTCTGGTTTTCCCTGGGAAGGTCGCCACCTGGTCACGCAATGTTTACCCAGCCTAGGGAGACTTAGATGAACAGGTGGTGCCCTTCTATTGGAGGCAGATTTTTATATCCTTGCCTTGGTGGCCCATTCCACACATTTAAGGAGCTACCTAGGTAACTGTGCAGAGGTTATGCGATATGGTGTGGGATGTAATACATCAGTACAGTCAATTACAACATGCTTTGCTTCCTAGAGTGGACACTGTCAGGCAGGTGTTTAACTTCCTGTTCCCCCTGTAAGTGACTCAGCAGATGGGCATGGTTCTATTAAAGGGCAAGTCACGCAGTCATCTTGTCTCAGCTAACTCTCAGTTCATTCTCGCAACCATTTTGTTGTCTGCTGGCTCTCTGCTGCGAGCCCGGCCTTGGCTGGGGAGGGCGGGGTATAAATAAAAATTATTATTATTATTATTATTATTATTATTATTATTATTACTCTTTGGGGAACATGTGTTATTGAGAGGAGCAATATTTCCTGACCAGAAAGCAGAATGCCAGTAGATTCTGGGAAAGCCACATATAGTTTCAGATAATATGATCAACGAGTTGGGATAAAGTTTGGGGACGTCTTGCTGCTGTGAAGCTGGTGTGAAAAATAAAGAAAGGAGGCACGTCCTTCGGAATAACCCAGCCATGCTGAATACATCAGTTGCTTAAAGCATGGTGCGGATATGGCCCAGGTGGAGTTCCCGCCAGCTCCTGCACTTTGCATTGGCCAATGAGAGGCCTGCTCAGGTGAGAGGGGATGCCTCGCTGCTGAAAGGCCATTGGCTGCCCACCTGCCAGGGCAGAACAGAGCCTGTTCGGTCTTCTGCTGCACTGGTTTTAAGTAAGAAGACAGGCCCAAAAAACCAGACTCCTTTCAAAATCCTTGAACGTTAAACAAGAAAGTGGTGGTGCCGGCTGCAGAGAGAACTAATTCCTTGCAGGTGCAGAACGTGTTATGTACTGAAGCTCTCACCCTGGGCCAGCCAGGGGATACTGTAGATAGTTTTCACTCAGGTCCACATATGCAAATAAGGGATTGAAAGTGACATTCAGTGATTGGATAGTTACAGAAAATGGTTACTGTTGCGTTCTAGTGGAGCTCTATATAAGCAGGCTGGCTGAACCCTTCAGTTCAGTTCTGTTCTGGCCTGTGAATAAACAAGAGCTGTTTGAAGTATTGCTGTGTCGTCTGATATGTTCACCCACAACTTAACACTGGCAACGAAGGTGGGATTGATGAACATCAGAGCACAGCCAGATGCGGCCACCCTCTGAGCTGAGCTGAATCACTGAGCTAAAACACTGAGCAAAATCACTGAACAGAACCAATTCAGAGCTGACCGTTCTGGCTAGAGCAACAACAACCCCCCTCCTATGGGACGCAATGAAAGCGGTCACCAGAGGAGCTTACATAAAAGAGAAAACATTCCTTAAAAAACAAACCTCCTCAAAAATTAGCAAAAGAGAACAAGACATCACAGCCCTCTCATCACGCTACAGACAAGATCTAAAAAACTCTTCAAACTTATAGAACAAAAAAGGAGAGAACTAGACTCCCTAGAAATCAACAAAACAATGATCAACATTCTATACCCTAAACAACATTTCTATGAATATGGAGGGGAAAACTCCAGATTACTAGCAAATAGATGCAGGAAAAAAGCACTCAAAACAAGAATACACTGCATCACCAAAACAGATGGCAACATAACATTCTCCCCACAAGAAATAACCTCAGAATTTGCAAAATTCTACTCCAACCTATACACCTCCCATAACCCACCAGAGCAGGAAATCAGAAAATTTCTAGCAAGACTGACCATGCCTACCCTAACTGATGAGGAACAGGAATTCATGGACAACCCTATCACCCCAGAGGAAATAGATGTGGTCCTCAAAAACCTGAAACCACACAAAGCCCCAGGTCCAGACGGCTTCACAGCAGAATTCTATAGGAAATTCAATGAACCCTTGATGCTCTACATGACCCGCCTATTCAATGACATCATAAAAGGGGGGCACATCCCCAAAACCTGGACCCACTCCAAAATAGTCTCCATCCCAAAACCACTAAAAGACAGCCTCAAAGTAGAATCATACCACCCAATCTCATTAATAAACCAAGACTACAAGATATTCACATCAATCTTGGCCAACCGCCTAAAAATCTTTGTACAGAAGTTAATAGCCCCAGACCAGACTGGCTTTGTCCCTGGCCGCAATATAACATACCCCATCAGGAAACTACTGAACCTGATCGAACACAGCAAGGCAACTAAACTCCCATTGACAATTATGTCCCTAGACATCCTCAAAGCCTTTGATTGCTTAGAGTGGAAAAACATATTAGCAGTACTAACATGAAATTTGGCCCCAACTTCCTACAAATCCTAAAACAAATATACTCCCAAGCCTCAGCAAAATGCAGAACTAACAATATGGATTCTAATACTATAGCTATCCAAAGAGGCATGAAACAAGGATGCCCACTGTCTCCCTTCTTATTTATCCTGCCTCTGGAGCCCTTAGCAATCCAAATCCGAGCAGCCACAGACATCAAGGGAGTGGAAATAAAAGGCAGAACCTATAAATTAGGGCGCTTTGCAGACGACTTAATGGTCACAACACCAGACCCCTTAAGCACAGCAACCTCCCTAATCAGAGAACTCAACACATTTGCAATGGTGTCGGGCCTACAGGTAAATTTTACAAAGTCAGAAGCTATGTGCTTCAACACCCCTCCTCACACCCAAAATGAACTCATGAAGGTCACCAAAATAAAACTTTGCCACACCAAGTTTGGATACCTAGGGGTACAAATAACCAGAAACATCAATAAATTGTACCTCCACAACTACAAGCCCCTGTGGCGACAAATTAACAAAGACCTAAAGAGATGGAACAACATGAATTTCACTCTCTCAGAAAAAATAGCCATGATCAAAATGATCACCCTCCCAAAACTAACCTACCTATTCCAAACCCTCCCAATCTGGATCCCCCCAACCCAACTCCACAGTTGGCAGAGAAAACTACACTCTTTTATCTTCTCACATAAAAAACAGAAATAGGCAAACTATCCCCAACCCCATCCCCACCAATCCCCCTGGCGTACCACCCATTATTCCACCATGCAGCACAAAACCTCCAGATAAAAACCTGGCAAACCAAAGGCTTATATCGCCTAATAGACTTTTATAAAAATAACAAACCTTTGTCAACACAAGAAATACAAGACAAACTAGAAGACACCCAAATGCCCTGGTTAGCACAACAACAACAACTACACGCCCTCTTAAACTACACAACCCAGCGGTAAAATCAGCAGCAACTAGGCCCCTGACAACCTTCGAAAAACTCCTCCTAACAACAAAGGGAAACGGTAAAGGGATGGTATCCACAATATACAAAATACTACTCCAGAATCCCACAAACCCCCTAGACGCAATCAAAAAACAATGGGAGAATGACATAGGCTATGAGATTAACCCCACTCAATGGACCAGAATGTGGTCTAAACCCCCCTTTAAATCCATATCAACGAAAAGAAAAGAACTCACTCTGAAACTCACCTACAGGTGGTACCTAACACCAAGAAAACTAGCGCTAATACGCCCAGGAATCTCACCAAAATGCTGGAGAGGGTGCACCTCCACAGGCACATACCTCCACATGTGGTGGGAGTGCCCCAAAATCCAACTATTCTGGACAACAGCCATACAAGAAATATGTAAAAGAACTAAGCAAGTATTAGACACCACCCCAGAACTGGCCCTACTAAACATCTTCCAAGACAACAATGCCCATTTACACCACAGAGAACTCATAACCCACCTACTTTCAGCAGCCAGAAACACCATAACCAGACACTGGAGAGACCTGTCAGGAGCAGGCATGGACCAATGGTACCAAATAGTAACAGCCTTACTAGAAAAATTAACCAATAAACTGAAACTGACATGGGGACAAACAGAAGAAAATGCCTTTATCCCGGTATGGCTCCCCTTTATCACATACACAGCCCAACAAGACAATGACAATAACCCACCAACAGCATACAAATCAGTATGGCTAACCTGATCCAAAACACACACACACCGCACTCACACACGAAAACAAAGATCACCACAGCCTATCACAAACAAACAACCACACCAAAGACCAACCCCAATCTCTCTCACCACCAAAGAAACACAAATGAACAGCAGAGAACCGGCACAAGTAACGCTGACACGCAACCCTACATACATTAAGCAAAATAGAAACATCGCCACCCCACCCCCACCCATCTTCCCCCCCACTAATGTCTCAACAAATGAAACTGATTTGTAAAAATGTTACATGGAAAAAATACAAGAGACATTACATATACTTCTGTAAAACAAGGAAATCTTTAATAATAATAAAAAAGAAGAAGACCAGGGAAGAAAGTTACATATTTTGTGTTCTCATGTTGTACTTTTATGTTCTGAACTGCCTGTGATCTGGTAATGAAGGGTGGTATACAAATTAAATAATAACAATTAAATAATCCCAATTACACTCAGGTTTCTGGAAGGACTTTCTGAGAACCTCACAGAATAGCCTCTTCTTGGATTGTCTGGGTGGAGCTACGTGAGTTTGCTTCTCTTTCCTTCCTCTTTGTGGCCTTCTCATGCATGTACAGTGGTGCCCCGCAAGACGAATGCCTCGCAAGACGGAAAACCCGCTAGACGAAAGGGTTTTCCGTTTTCGAGCTGCTTCGCAAGACGAATTTCCCTATGGGCTTGCTTCGCGTCTTGCGAGTGTTCCGATTTTTTTTCGCTTTCCCCCCCTTTTCTAAGCCGCTAATCCGCTAATAGCCTTTTAGCCGCTAAGCCACTAAGCCTTTAATAGCCGCTAATCCGCTAAACTGCTAATAGCACTAATCCGCTAAGCCGCTAATAGGGTTGCTTAGCAAGACGAAAAAACCGCTAGACGAAGAGACTCGCGGAACGGATTTTTTTCGTCTTGCGAGGCACCACTGTACCTGAAATCTGGGCATCTGGAAGCACCCTTAGAAACAGTGAGCACCAAACTCAGTTCCAAAAGTCAGCGGAGCACAGCAGAGCATGAACCACACGAACGACAGCTCTGAAGTATAACTTCTATTATAATCTACAGCTACTGCATAAACTAACTAAAGACTAATCGGAGACGCTGGACTGCATGAGTGTTACAGCTGCTTGAGCAGTCACCTTACCTATATACAGATAACACTCAGACTCCCACAGGCTGGAGCGGAAGAAGCAATGAACAAAATCCGCCCCCTCCTTTCTGAAACATTGTGAGCAGATGCTTTCAATGGGAGGGGTGAAATATCCTCACCTGTGATCTGATAATGAAGGGTGGCATACAAATGAAATAATAACAATAGGCAAACCTCCCCATAGCTATTAGAAGTTCCCACAACTCCCAATTACACGCAAGTTTCCGGAAGGATGCTATATAAGCAGGCCTGGTGGCCCACATGCCATTCACACTGAATCCTAAAATGTGGGCCAAGATCTTCTTACCATTTGTGGGACTCCTTTGCGGGGCCAGCCTGCCACTGACTTCTTCCCAGGCTGATACAGGTGAGTCTGCTTCTCTTTCGTTCCTCTTTGTAGCCTTCTCATGCATGTACCTGAAATCTGGGCATCTGGAAACACCCTTAGAAACAGAAACACCCTTAGAAACCCTTAGAAACATCCGCCTTGAGACGTCCCCTGGGGCTCCCAAGTTCAATCATGTATGAGACAATGTGTACCGAACTAGGTATACACACGGTGGAATATTGGGTGTGGGCTAGCACTATAAAATACGGGTTGCATTTCCATTTTGTTGCCAGCCTTTGAGTCTACTCTCTGACCTATTTACGGACTCAATCCAGAAGTTCCAACTCTTACATAGGAAAATCAGATCTATTGGTATTCAAATCAGATCTTGAAACACTTGTATAATTCGAGTGAGCAATATATTTATTGCAATAGTCAAAACAGATTAAGGTACATTGGGGGGGGATAACAACATCAAGCCAGATGTAAATATAATTTGCTCCCCCGAGATAACAGGGTCACATTTCTCAAAAATAATAATTTCTGTCCAACTCAGGACCTTTATCTTATCCCGTCTGAATGTTTTTCTTTCAACTTTTGTCAAGGGCAGATTTTTAAACATCCCCAGAAATGATAGACATTGTGGATGTTCTTTGAATGTGCCAGACACTGTAGAACATATCCTTTTCTACTGTCCATTTTACAACCTGCTATGCAAACGCATGCTACTCCCCCTTTTGGGGCACAATGAAAATATCCGATTAACCTGGAATTAACTGCAAGGGGGGCTGAGGTTTTGTTAATAGTATCTCTTGGAGTGCTAAATGGCACTATTTAGCAGGAAGAAATCCCAATGAAATTCCTCATCATTATATATTTTACATGGCTGTTTATTTGTATATATTTTAAATGTTTTAGGATGCCCTATATTTGTAATGCCTAGAAAAGTTTGGATGATGTAAGTAAGTAAGCATTACAGGGGGTTGGACTAGATGAGCACTGGGGTCCCTTCCAATTCTGGAATTCTATGATTCCACGAAAAGAGAATATGCATGGGAAAGAGGGTCAGAGAGAAGGAAAATCACAGGGGTGTAGAGAAGAACAGATGGCAGACAAAAGCACGACTGGAAGGACTGAGATGAAAAGTAGAGGTTTCTATGCTGCTTATATCTTAAATAGTGCACTAAACAACATAAAAACTGTAAAGCAATATCAGAAGAACCATATTTTTTTATAATAATCTTTATTAAATTTTCAAAAGGTTACAAATGACAAAACAGAAACAAAAAGAAAGAGAAAAAAGAAGAAAGTAAGAAAACCAAAAGAAAACACAAAAAACAACAAAGAAAATTTCCACCTTTTAACACTCATTTTCAGTAACTTCTTCTCAAGACTTCCCCACGTCTCCCCTTATTGTATTCCAACTCCAGTTGTTAGTTCAAGCAAGTTTTCCCCTTAATGTCCTAAACATAGTTTATTAAAATTGCTTAACCCTATATAAAGAAAAGAAATAGAGATGTAAAAATAGAATTATAAAAGAAACCTTTCCTAAGGTTGCCACTATTTCCCCTCCACGGATTCCCCATTCTTATAATAATAAAAGGTCTATAGTTTTTACACTGCAAAAACGAAAAACAAACCCCCTTTGGACTTCTAGACCCCACCCTTCTCTCCCCGGTTTCAATCCCTAACCAAAATCCAATTAGTCCATCTTTTTAGCCTCGTGATCTTACGTCCGAGGCTCGCAAGTCTCTCTCAGTCCCTTTCAGTCGGTTCCTTCGAAAGTCTCTCATATTAAACACCCAGGATCGAAGAAGTATTTTCCCGATGCTGACCATGGTTCTTCCAGCGAGGCCTACTTGTTTAAAGGTGATGCTCCAACTCTGTTTCTTAAGTCTATATCCAAATAGTCCAGCTTTCACCTTGGTCGAATTAAAATTCTTCTTGGCAGGTCTCCGGCTCTCTTTTATCTTCTGTAACGTTTCAGCCATCCCTTCTTTCAACTCCTCCTGTTTGGCAGATGTCTTTTCCTCCTCAATCTTTGGTTCCTTTTCTTGTCCAGCTGTCTGTGTTTTGAACATCGAGTCCCTTTCCAATTCAGTAGATATATTTTCAATTAACTTCGGGTTTGAAGGGCTCGTAGACAAAACATGGCCTTTCTCATTCATCTTACGCAGTTTCCCACGAGAAAGATCAGCTCCTTCAAGCCAGCTTGTATTTCCTGTATTCCCTGTTTTAGTTCCATTCTTGTAATGTCCAAGAATCCCCTCTAGAGGGATTCTGGTTACTTAGTGTTCTTTTCCCTTCCGATCCAAAAGTCAGATATATTTGTATCAGTCTTTCTTTGCTTTCAATATTTTGTAACAATATAACCGGTTAGAGTTTCAGCTTTCGGCTTTTCCAACTTTGACAGCTAGTTTAACAGCTGTCAAAAGTTCCTGTAAATCCTCAGCAGGCTCTTTATGTGGGTTACTCCCGGGCTTGAGAAAAGTGGTACTTAATCCAAACAAAGTAAACTCTAGTCCTCCAGCACATTAACTTAGTCCTTTAAATCCGTGGAATTTATATCTTTATCCAATCACGACAATTCTTCCCGCAACCTTAGTTGACAGGTCCTTGCTTTAGACTGTTTACAATGGGGGGGAGACGGACTTCCTTTTTTTTTTTACCTCCCCCGCTCGTGCCAAATCCAAAACCGAAATATATGTAATCCAATTTCAAATTACTCACGGGTTGTTGCTCTTGATTTTAAGTCTGAATTTAATAGGAAGAAGTCAGCGCTGTCCGACAAATGGCATGCGGCTTCGCTCAGCAGGGGAAGCGGAGGACTCACAGCATCACGCCACTCCCCGGCACCCGTTCCGTAGCCTTTAAAAAGGCTCCTTCACGAGTCGGGAGGGCGCTTACGGTGCCTGCCGAGTCACCATGTCCACGGGCTCCGTGCCCGTGGTTTTTAAGGGTCCCCGTGTCGCCAGCACGGCAAGACCCAGCCCCCTGCCAAGCCGATTCCCTCCGGAGCTCGGAGGGAATCCGCCATTAGCCGGTCGCGCCAACCCGGAAGTCTCCCAGAAGAACCATAAAAACAGTAATATAAAGTCATTAAAAAACCAGGAATTTCATATGTCTGTCTATCTATTTTGTTCCCTTAGGTGCAATATTGGTGTGCACTATCTCTGGCTTTTTGCCCGCAGACATGATAATTACGTGGGAGGCAGGTGGCCAATCAGATAACACCACCGGCATCATAAGTGCAAGCACTGGTAACACAGCACACTTCAGCCTTAAACCACTAGGCGATTTGGAGGGTGAACTTTACGTCTGTCGAGCATCCCTCCCTGAGTCTGAAACAAAAGTCAATGAACCTGAAGGTAAACATTCTCGACACAGTTGGGACTTAGTTTTCCTTTGAAAAGCACGGTTTGGGAGCGGGATAATTCTTTCCTGATTGCTTAAGATCCTCTCAGGGACTGACCATTTTAAGACTGCTTCCTCCTTAATTCAGAAATTTATTTCTGCTTTCCATTATGGCCTGTTGAGATAAGACTTTCCCCACCAGTTGCCATGATATTGGTGCTAGTATTGACGAAAGACACAACTTGAAACTGCAATCAGTCTGGTGGAGGTCTGAACAGTAATTCTCCTCTTATCTCTTATCAGTCCCTGAATCCCAAACAAAAGTCAATGAACCTGAAGGTAAAAACTCTCGACACAGTTGGGACTTAGTTTTCCTTTGAAAAGCATGGTTTGGGAGCGGGATGATTGTTTCCAGGAGCAACTGTGCAGAGATGGTATCATTGGATATGGGACGTTTTTAGCTATCCTTGGTTTTCAAGCCCAGCCTATACAACAATACCTTCTCTAGGAAGGCTGAGATACTTTTTGTGCTGGGCGCTTTCTTTATATATGTTGGGGAAAGGAGCTGTGTAAATATTCCTGGAATCTCCACTATCCCACCGTGTTCTCATCCAGCTCGAGGAAGCCCCATGTATGTGCCATAGATCTTCCTACTCAGGTCCACACACACAAGAACTTCCGTTAAATCCCCTTTGCTCCTTAAAGCTTTCATTAAGGATTTACACCCTCTACCTACAGATTAAAAATGTTTGCCAGAGAATGCAGCAGAAAATAATCAGCACTTAATGGTCTCATAAATGTTATCCATCAATTATGTCTGAAATTAATAGCTGTTGCCTCTCCCTTTCTCTCATACTTTCCCCACCCCAAAACCTAAAAAGACAAAGGGACCGGTCTCCGTGAGAACCTCTATCGCGCCAACCGTAAAAAAAGAAGCCTTCAGCAAGCACAGACAATCCTCACTGGCATGGTCATAGGGCTCAATGCAAGTGAAGTTTCTGTCCAGTGGATGAAGAATGCCCTCCTTGAAGGTCGCCATGTGAATCCCCGAGTCTTGAAGGGCAGCATCAAGGATTCCCTCTTGGCCCTCAGCCAGGTGGTTGTCCCCTACTCTGACTGGAACAACAGCACTTCATACTCCTGTACGTTTACCCGCACAGCAGGCATCGAGGAGCCCACCAAGAGGCCTGAGGAGAAATCCCAGAGTTAAAAATGATGCACACCCCTTCCTCAGCATCGCAAGCTCTCCAGCCTATACTACATCTTTCTCTTCAGCCTATCCCGGATTCAATGATTTCCATGCTTCATCTATACATAAATAACATCTCAATATCTCTCAGCTTAATGTACATCTCAGGGGTTCTGTAATGATAATATAGAGAGACGTAGTAGTGTGTATGCTAACTTCAGCTCTTTGGAGAAATGGTGGGATACAAATCAACACTAGATGAAGCATATCCTACTGTATCTATCCCATCGGGGGGCAAATTTCTGGTGAATGGGGCATGGGCCACCTGTCACATTTTAGATTAGCAAATGGAATGTCCTGTATTCTTCTTATTCTGACATAGTATGATAGAAAGCTTAGGCCATTCATATATGATATTAAAAGGGTAGTTGCAAAATGCCCCCATTGAACATGTTGATTTCTGTTCCTTCCTGGAGTGCAGTTCCTATGGGGATCTCTTAGCCACCTGCTACTTATTATTATAATGCTGCAAGGAACAGTGGAGAGTCATTATCAGATCTCAAATAAGGAATTAATAGATTTGCTTTTGGGGTGGGGTTGAGGAACAGCGCTCAAATGGTAAAGGGCTAATCACTGGCCTCCTAGGATCATGGAAGCCCCTATAATTTATTCCAACTGCCCAAAGCTCCAAAGACTTGCCAGAGGATACTAGAAAATGATCAACCAGTAAACCTGAAAATTGATATAAATACCCCCCTCCCCGAGCAATGTACACCCGAGAGTAGGGGAAAAGGCGGGCAGGGCTCTGTCACTTTCCTTTCATACGTTTCCCCTTTTATTCCACCTTACATCAGCTAACCTTGCTAGCACTTAAGGCATGCATTGGTGTCTCAGTCAAAGACATGGCTGATGTATTTCTCTTAAGAGATGGGTTAGCAGAATTAGCCAGCAACCTATGTACAGTGGTACCCCGCAAGACGAACGCCTCGCGAGACGAAAAACTTGCAAAACGAAAGGTTTTTTCGTTATTGAGTTGCCTTGCAAGACGAATTTCCCTATGGGCTTGCTTCGCAAAACGAAGCTTGCCCCGCAAGCTCCGGGGACAGCGGGTCTTCCCCGCTGTCCCCGGACCTCCTTTGAAGCAAGGGGCGGCGGGGAGAAGCGATCTTCTCCCCGCAGCCCCAGGTCCAGGGACAGCGGGAAGCGCTTCCCGCTGCCCCCGGACCTCTTTTGAAGCAAGGGGCTGCGGGGAGATCGCTTCTCCCCGCCGCCCCTTGCTTCAAAAGAGGTCGGGGACAGTGGGAAGCCCAGCGCTTCTTCCCCGCCTTCCCCGGACCTCTTTTGAAGCAAGGGGCGGCGGGGAGAAGCGATCTTCTCCCCGCAGCCCCAGGTCCGGGGACAGTGGGAAGCGCTTCCCACTGTCCCCGGACCTCTTTTGAAGCAAGGGGCTGCGGGGAGATCGCTTCTCCCCACCGCCCCTTGCTTCAAAAGAGGTCCGGGGACAGCGGGAAGCGCAGCTCCCTTAGCCGTTCCTCATAAGGCATCGTTTCCAGGCCTTTGACCATTTTGGTTGCCCTCCTCTGGACACGTTCCAGTTTGTCAGTGTCCTTCTTGAACTGTGGTGCCCAGAACTGGATACAGTACTCCAGGTGAGGTCTGACCAGAGCAGAATACAGTGGCACTATTACTTCCCTTGATCTAGATGCTATACTCCTATTGATGCAGCCCAGAATTGCATTGGCTTTTTTAGCTGCCGCGTCACACTGTTGGCTCATGTCAAGTTTGTGGTCAACTCCTTGGGGAACATGTGTCATTGAGAGGTGAAATATTTCCTGACCAGAAAGCAAAATGCAGGTAGATTCTGGGAGAGCCTGTTCAGTCTTCTGCTGCACTGGTTTTAAATAAGAAGACAGGCCTAAAGAAACCAGTCTCCTTTCAAAATCCTTGAATGTTAAACAAGAAAGTGGTGGTGCCAGCTGCAGAGAGAACCAATTCCTTGCAAGTGCAGAATGTACCTTACGTAGCACTGGTAAAAGTGCCATTTCCACATACTGTATAGGGATGCTGTACATGAATAAGGGGCTCAGACAAACATTAGCCAATCAGTACTCCCTCATCACAAGGCAGCAGAGAATTAAGGTCCCAATCTTCCTTACAGCTGCTTGAGCAGTCACCTTATCTATATACAGATAACACTCAGACTCCCACAGGCTGGAGCGGAAGAAGCGATGAGCAAAATGCGCCCCCTCCTTTCTGAAACATTGTCAGCAGATTCTTGCAATGGGAGGGATGAATCATCCTCATCCTCCCCCTTTTCATGCCAACCATTGCAGAATCTAACATAACCGCAATTTACGTACATACACCAAAAATTGTTCCTTGTTTACAACTTTGGTTAAAACATCTGCAGGTATCTCTTTCCCCGGCATATAAGACACTTTTACAATACCGTTTTCGATACATTCCCTAGCTCGATGAAGCTTGATTTACAGATACTTCGTCCTCTGCTTACATCCTTCTGAGTGGAGCAACATTATACATGCTTTATGGTCCTGATAAACTTGAACAGGACAAGTGACCTTTACTTTTATGTCATCAAACAGTTGCTGTAACCACTCTATGTCCATGAGGGAAAGAGTTAAAGTGTTAAGTTCTGCCTCGCAAGAACTGAAGCTTACTGTTGCCTGCTTTCTACAAGACCAATCAAAAAGACATTGATTGTACAAATAGACCAAGGTACTTTCAAAAATGTATAACTTGCTGTTGAAATGGAATACGCAGGATGAAACTGTCAAATCAGCTATGATAAAATGGGCACAGGACATTAGGTACAATATTATGTTTGCTGACTGAGAAAAGTTATGGACCACCGGAGTGAGGTTCACGGCATGCAATGCCTTGAAAGAAAACATTATGAAAATGATATATAGGTGGTACATGACCCCAGTCAAGCTGGCGAAAATATATCATCTGCCTGACAATAAATGTTGGAAATGCAAAGGAATTGAAGGAACATTCTTTCACCTCTGGTGGACATGCCCAAGGGTTAAGGCTTTCTGGGAAATGATCTATAATGAGTTAAAAAAGGTATTTAAGTATACCTTCCTTAAGAAACCAGAGGCCTTCCTTTTGGGCATTGTCGGCCAAGGGGTGTTAAAGAAAGATAGAACCTTTTTTATGTATGCAACAACAGCAGCAAGAATACTCATCGCAAAGCACTGGAAGACCCAAGATTTACCCACACTGGAAGAATGGCAGACGCAACTGATAGAGTACATGGAACTGGCTGAAATGACTGGCAGAATTCGGGACCTGGGAGAAGAGACGGTGGAAGAGGACTGGAAAAAATTTAAAGACTATTTACAAAAACACTACAAACTGTATGAATGTTAGGAGAATGCACGATTGAAAGTAACATGGCAGCAGTAATTTTGTTGTAAGACATAAGAAAATAAGGGAGGTTTAAGGAAATGATGAAATTCGAAGTAATATTATGTTCAAACCAAGCAGTTTAATTTACGATAAAGTTATTTAAAATTTGGGACATAATATCTGAGATTTATAAAATAACTGAAATAAGGTAATAAATTGCTGTCTATAACTATCTGACTGAGAACGCAGGGAAGGGTGATGTGAGGAAGTCCAAAGACTATGAAAATATGACCTATGAACAACTGTATTTTATATGTATTTTTCTTTTATTTTTTGCTTATTTTTTAACTTTGTTTTGACTTTGTTTGTCTGTATGGTGATGGTATTTTATATGTTTGGTGGTTTGTTTGTTGTTTTAAAAAAAATTGCAATAAATATCTTTATTTAAAAAAATGATTGTACAAATAGCACACACCTGATGTCGGCATAGATCTCAAGACCTCCAGATTTTTGACTAGTAAGTCTCAATCTGTAATCCACAATTCCTTTTAAATATCTCACTATTTGTTTAAGCGCTTTCCAATCTTGAACTGTGGGCTGGTTTGCATGTCTGCTGATCAGATTTACACTCTTTAATTGCAGCCTGCACAGCTTCGTGAAGAAAATCACACTGGAACCGGCATTTTGTCTCAAATGCATATCTCTCAGTTTATGCCAAACAGCTCATGCAGTCTCTAGACCCTATAAGTTTACCAACAAGTGGTCTGAAACACTCAAAACAATTGTCCCCGCGCTCTCATGTCTGCAACATGCCACTCAGGCCATTCATCTGCATCCTCCTGGGAAGGGTCATCTTCTATGGTGTGGAATAGCTTTTCCCTCTGTAAAAGCGCTTTCATTTTGACCTGCCACGTTGGATAGGTCTCGGGCGTGAGGAGAGGAAAGGATAGAGCCATCTGGCCGGAATGTGCACAGGCCATGTCTGCTATTAATTAAAGCAAGACACTTCCCTACGTGCAACACAAAATAAAGTCTTAGACTCCTTCAGCCACTCTCTTTCCCGCTCAGAGCGCAATTAACAGGCAAACAGGGATGCTATCTTCTTTTCTTGGCATCCAGCAACATACCTCCATAAATCAAGCAACAGTAGCAGCGTGGAAAACAGCTCCAGAAACTCTGCTTCTAGGCACTGCAAATAAATCCAACATGCAGCTTCTGTTCTGCGTCCGGCATCAGCGTCAGAAGCCACTGGGCCCATAACCGATGTCAGCTTCGCCTTTGAACCAGTGCCAACAACTGGGCTCAACCTCCTGCTTGGCAGGGGGTTGGACTCGATGGCCCTTGTGGTCTCTTCCAACTCTATGATTCTATGATTCTTCAGCCCCGACTAGGCCAGGCGAGCTGGGAAAACACTTCCAGAGAACATCCACTGCAGGGAGCAGGTCTACGTGCTGTGGACTCACAACTTAGAGCTGTCAGCACCAAACTCAGTTCCAAAAGTCAGCGGAACACAGCAGAGTATGAACCACACGAACGACAGCTCTGAAGTATAACTTCTTTTATTCTCTACAGCTACTGCATAAACTAACTAAAGACTAATTGGAGACGCTGGAATGCATGAGTGTTACAGCTGCTTGAGCAGTCACCTTACCTATATACAGATAACACTCAGACTTCCACAGGCTGGAGCGGAAGAAGCAATGAACAAAATCCGCCCCCTCCTTTCTGAAACATTGTCAGCAGATGCTTTCAATGGGAGGGGTGAAATATCCTCACCTGTGATCTGATAATGAAGGGTGGCATACAAATGAAATAATAACAATAGGCAAACTTCCCCATAGCTATTAGAATTCCCCACAAATCCCAATTACATGCAAGTTTCCGGAAGGATGCTATATAAGCAGGCCTAGTGGCCCACATGCCATTCACACTGAATCCTAAAATGTGGGCCAAGATCTTCTTACCATTTGTGGGACTCCTTTGCGGGGCCAGCCTGCCACTGACTTCTTCCCAGGCTGATACAAGTGAGTTTGCTTCTCTTTCCTTCCTCTTTGCAGCCTTCTCATGCATGTACCTGAAATCTGGGCATCTGGAACCACCCTTAGAAACAGAGCAATAACAACCCTTGGATTCTCTTCCTCCGACTTGTTTGCTTCTTTGCCAGCAGTAAACGGGATAGTCATTCCAAAGCGACAGATCCCATGGTTCCAAAACAAATACCCTTTTATTAACATTTGTAAGTGCCTGTTTCTGTGTGCTGCGATCTTTGTAGGTTTAGGGGACAGAAGAGACATTCTTCTGATAGGGGCAAAGAAGGCAGGGCTCTCACAAACTATGCAGCTGAAATTATTTAGCTGAGATTCTTGCATTACAGAGGGAGGTGATATCAGGGAGGTTCTATCTATACAGGGAGCACAGCTATCATCAAGCCTTGATTGAATAATGTTACAGTCCTATCTGGGATGGTCTTCCTCTTCCACCGAGCGTTCAGCTTAGGGAGGGACGCACATGAAACAGGGGGACACCTGCCTAGCCAGCCAGGCCAGTCAGATCAGCCCTGGCGATCAATGGGGTGACAGATGTCTCAGTCGGATCACCCTCACATCCGTCTTGAGACGTCTCCTGGGGCTCCCAAGTTCAATCACGTATGAGACAATGTGTGCAGAACTAGGAATATACACAGGCTGGAATATTGCATGTGGGCTAGCACTATAAAATACTGGTTGCATTTCCATTTTGTTGCCAACCTTTGAGTCTACTCTCTGTTCCAACTCTTACATAGGAAAATCAGATCTATTGGTATTCAAATCAGATCTTGAAACCCTTGTATAATTCGAGTGAGCAATATATTTATTGCAATAGTCAAAACAGATTAAGGTACATGGGGGGGGGCATAACAACATCAAGCCAGTATATGTGGAGACCACTCAGGATTTAAATCAGGAGTGCGTCTTGACAGAACAGGAGTTTTTGACATTAAATCAGGAGTGTGTTTTGACAGAACAGGCCCAACAGGAATATGATTTTTTGGATTTGACAAAGGAACGTGGAAAAAACCATATCTGGAAAGGAAAAGTTTGGTTCGGTTTGGAAATGGGGGGCTGGATCGACCCCCCTATGCTGGGATGTTTGGACTTTTCAAATATGGCAATGGGCCATGAGATGTTTGGGACTGTGGGGGCTCTCAATTTTGGAGGGCCTTTGAAACATGCTCTTAAATACTACATGGAATTCATTGTTGAACATGGAAAAAGGGGCTGAACTGGTGAGAAGGATTAAAAACATTGTCAAGCTGGAGTTATCACGAGCAAGAGACAAGGGAAAATACAGTTACAAATATGAAGAAGAGCCGCGGAAGGGTCATGGAAGAGACTTGAGGGTCTCGGACATAAGGTTGTCAGATTAATGGGCTAGACTGATGGGAATAAGGACTGACGAAACCCGGAACCAGGAGGAAGGGACGCTGGATGAAGATGCCTCTTTTTCTTACTATTAGAACTGTTTTATAAAATGGATGAATGATAGGGAAATGTTGGAATGAAAATACTTGGCTTTAGTAAAGATGTTTAAAGAATTGTGAAAGAATATTATGATTATGAGAAGTTGGTAAGGATAAGATTTAAGTTTTAAGTGTTAAGGTTTATTTTATTATAGAAAGATAAGGTCAAGGATTTGCTGGGATAATTAATAACTAGGATACAAAGAAAGGGAGGAGGAGGAGGTCTAAGAAAGAAGGCAATGACAGTTAAGGATTTGAAAATAATGAATTTGTTCTTAAATGTTTTTAAAATTTTGTGATTTTTGCATTCTTCTTTTTTCTGTTTTTTTCTCTCATTTGGAATTTTTCTTTTTTTAAAAAAAAAACTATTTTTATCCTTTGTATGCTCTTCTGCCTCTATTTTATTTTTTTCCTTTTTGTAATATTTTGAAAATCCCAATAAATATCTTTTTTTAAAAAAACAAAAACATCAAGCCAGGTATAAATATAATTTGCTCCCCCAAGATAACAGGGTCACATATCTCAAAATTAATAATTTCTGTCCAACTCAGGACCTTTATCTCAGCCCGACTGAATGTTTTTCCTTCAGCTTTCGTCAAGGGCAGATTTTTAAACATCCCAGAAATGAAAGACATGGATGTTCTTTGAATGTGCCAGACACTACAGAACATATCCTTTTCTACTGTGCATTTTACAACCTGCTATGCAAACGCATGCATGCTACTCCCCCTTTTTGGGCACAATGAAAATATCCGATTAACCTGGAATTAACTGCAAGAGGGGCTGAGGTTTTGTTAATAGTATCTCTTGGAGTGCTAAATGCACTATTTAGCAGGAAGAAATCCCAATGAAATTCCTCATCATTATATATTTTACATGGCCGTTTATTTGTATATATTTTAAATGTTTTAGGATGCCCTATATTTGTAATGCCTAGAAAGGTTTTGATGAAGTAAGTAAGCAAGCATTACAGGGGGTTGGACTGGATGAGCACTGGGGTCCCTTCCAATTCTGGAATTCTATGATTCCACGAAAAGAGAATATGCATGGGAAAGAGGGTCAGAGAGAAGGAAAATCACAGGGGTGTAGAGAAGAACAGATGGCAGACAAAAGCACGGCTGGAAGGACTGAGATGAAAAGTAGAGGTTTCTATGCTGCTTAAATCTTAAATAGTGCACTAAACAACATAAAAACTGTAAAGCAATATCAGAAGAACCATAAAAACAGCAATATAAAGTCATTAAAAAACCAGGAATTTCATCTGTCTGTCTGTCTGTCTGTCTGTCTGCCTATTTTGTTCCCTTAGGTCCAATATTGGTGTGCACTATCTCTGGCTTTGTCCCTGCAGACATGATATTTACCTGGGAGGAAGGTGGCCAATCAGATAACACCTCCGGCATCATAAGTGCAAGCATTGGTAACACAGCACACTTCAGCCTTAAACCACTAGGCAATTCGCGGGTAGACCGCTTCGTCTGTCGAGTATCCCACCCTGAGTCTGAAACAAAAGTCAATGAACCTGAAGGTAAAAATTCTCGACACAGTTGGGACTTAGTTTTCCTTTGAAAAGCATGGTTTGGGAGCGGGATAATTGTTTCCAGGAGCAACTGTGCAAAGATAGTATCATTGGATATGGGAAGGTTTTATCTATCCTTCTTTTTCAAACCCAGCCTATACAACAATACCTTCTCTGGGAAGGCTGGGATGCTTTTTGTGCTGGGCGCTTTCTTTATATATGTTGGGGAAAGGAGCTGTGTAAATATTCTTGGAATCTCCACTATCCCACTGTGTCCTCATCCAGGTCAAGGAAGCCCCATGTATGTGCCACAGATCTTCCTACTCAGGTCCACACACACAAGAACTTCAGTTAAATCCCCTTTGCTCCTTAAACCTTTCATTAAGGATTTACACCCTCTATCTACAGATTAAAAATGTTTGTCAGAAAATCCAGCAGAAAATAATCAGCACTAAATAGTGTCATAAATGTTATCCATCAATTATGTCTAAAATTAATAGCTGTTGCCTCTCCCTTTCTCTCATACTTTCCCCAACCCCAAAACTTAAAAAGACAAAGGGACCGGTCTCCGTGAGAACCTCTATCGCGCCAACCGTAAAAAAAGAAGCCTTCAGCAAGCACAGACAATCCTCACCGGCATGGTCATAGGGCTCAATGCAAGTGAAATTTCTGTCCAGTGGGTGAAGAATGCCCTCCTTGAAGGTCACCATGTGAATCCCCGAGTCTTGAAGGGCAGCATCAAGGATTCCCTCTTGGCCTTCAGCCAGGTGGTAGTCCCCTACTTTGACTGGAACAACGGCACTTCATATTCCTGTACGTTTACCCACACAGCAGGCATCGAGGAGCCCACCCAGAGGCCTGAGGAGAAATCCCATTGTGAAAAGTGATGCACACCCCTTTCTCAACCTATCTCAGTTTTCCCTCCTCAGCCTATCCCAGATTCAATAATATCCATGTAATTAGGTAGCCTAAGGCTGAATAAAAGTGAGCAAACCTGCAGATATCTCTTGATGTGATCACTTGATTGAGGTGGTGGGTGGGTTCTGGAAAGAAGTGGGGAACGGATTAATCTCCCTGCCAAATCGTGTTGAAGTTTGATTATTGTAGAAGCAAAGTGTGTTTAGCACATAACCATGAAGTTCACTAGAATGCTTTTGGCTAGTCACTGTCTATCCACATAACCCACCTCACCAGGGTTTTTTGAGGATAAAATGGGGAGGCAGAGTACACTGTATGCATACTCTCCAACATTCCTCATTTGAAAATAAGGACATTTCTCACTCTCACTCCCTCCGCCATACGATCCTCCTCAATGTCACATTTTTTATCTGTTGCCCACTCCTGCAAAACATTTCCTATCAGATGAAGGTTCAGACACTTGCCCTGGTGGCCCAGTCCACACATTTCAAGACCTCCCTAAATAGCTAATTTAGGGTGTTTTCGAAGCTACCAATATGAGTTTGACCAAACTGCGGGAGGAAGTGGAAGACAGGAGTGCCTGGCGTGCTCTGGTCCATGGGGTCACGAAGAGTTGGACATGACTAAACTGTGAAGAGAATCAGAACTTACAGGGTTAAACAGTTCTGAGTGACGTCTCACATTCTGAGGCGTGGTTATGTTCACATACGGGAACGTTCTCCGTGTGTGAGTTCTCTTTCGGTTTTGACCGAGAGGCGAAAGATGTGTGCTCTTTCGCCGGGCTGATTTATGATGTTTTTCTACACGATTAAAGACTGTTGGAGATAAGCAAGAAAGCCTGCGTGCAGTCTGATTTACTACACACACATTGCAACAGTTTTCTTCCGCTGCGGAGACTCTGCTGAAGGACGCTGACAGTGAGCTACGCACGGGAGTCCAGTGTGGCGCAGGAAAGCGTGCCGGACTCCATCATCAAGGCACATAAACAACAACAACAAATAGCTAATGCAGAGGTTACACTATAAGATACGGGAGGTTTTAAGCCAATATTATTTTTCAAACCCAACCTTTGCAACAACTTGAATACACCAATACCAATTGTTGTCCATCAGTTATGTTTAAACTTAATAGCTTTTGCCTCTCCTTTTCTCTCATACTCCCCCCACCCCAAAACATAAAGAGAGAAGGGAAATGGTGCCAGGATCCTAACATTTCTTCATTTCTTGGGTTTAGGAGGATCTCCACCACTCATAGCTGTCAACGTTTCCGTTTTTTTAAGGGAAATTCCCTTATTCCGAATAGGATTCCTCTCAAGAAAAGGGAAAAGTTGACAGCTATGCCACCACTAAATCTATAACAATACACTCAAAGTTGGATCATGTGATTTTAAGCAGTCACTGGACATCGCGCACACAGTCCCTCCACCGCCCTGACAAAAAACCTTTGTCCCCATTTTGTTCTATTTTATTCTTTGGTAAACACACACTGAAGGAAGGGAGGATTTAGCCCTGTCACAATATAGATTGCTTAAACAGGTTTGGCTTGTGATAGATTGCAATATAGATTGCCTGAGCAGCTTTGGCTTTAGATTCCAATATAGATTGCTTAAACAGGTTTGGTTTATGACACTGGTCAAGTAGATGAGAAGCCACGTAGGCACAAGGAAAAGGCTTACCAAATAAGACAAGGAAATAGGTGAGGAACTTGCTTAACGTGATTATCCCATTAAGGTAAAATGCTTGGTAGGCGTGTGGTGATTGGTGAAGGGAAAGGTGTACCTTCAGTATAAGAATGCCTGCCAAATGCCATGTATTTGCGGTCAGTCTTTGGAAGTGATTCCACTGGCAGCCTCTGCGCAGATCTCAATAAACTCTTTTCTCTGAAGAGGAAGTTGCTTCTTTGGTGCTCTTTTGCTCTTCTCGGTCCTGGGCAAGCGGGCAAATGAATCCCCCCTAAACTAAGGCTTCAACACAAACCAATAAATATGTTTTTAAGAAAGGGGCAAGATTAAACCTGCTCCAGTCCCCCTTTCGTCCCACCCAGGCCGGCCCTACCCTCCGCCTGCCCCTCAGAGCTGGCGCATCCCACACAGGGCTGGGCCTTGCTGGTGGCAATCTCTCCTCCTCTTCGCCTGCCCTCTGGCAGATGCCACAATCAGCAGCATGTGATACTGCAATGTTCCCTGCCCTGCTTTCCATGACCCCCAGAGTGTCACTTCAATCCTGTTTGTCTTCACCTGGCTGCTGTCCTTTGAACCAAGTTCTGCTCTAGAGCCATGTTCACAGGCCACGGCCATCCACCAGTGTAGCACAAAAGCCCACTTCTGTGTAGATTCTGCAGCCAGCTGGTAACCCGTCTGCTTCCGCTACAGCCAGCAAGATCCTCCATTTCATTGGCATTTCCCTCCTGCTGAAAAATTGCAGAAATCTCCTCCTTCCCATCTTCTCACTGACAAATATGGCAGAATTGTGTTCTGGCTCAAATCCAAAAAATGACGCTAATTGGAAACCTGTAAAAATACATGGGTATGGCCCTGTGTGGTGTATCACAATAGCACCAGCAAGAATGAGAAGGAAATATACAAGGATAGGCGTCAACTTCAGGGGGCCGTGGGTGCTTGGGCACCCACAATAATGTAATTTGCAGGGACTGGGCACCCACAAAGTCAATGAGCACTATGTGTAGGAGTGTGCGTGTGATGTTGCACCTCCATGTTACGGCTGTGGGCACCCACAATCCTGAGGCCAAGATGGCACCCCTGTATACAAGCCCACATCCTGTGTCCTGACTCCATGCATTGCAGCTTGAAGAACCGGATTGGGGTTAAGAAGACTGGTTGCTGGGAACCCCTTCATTTTAAACAGATCCCTGCAGCCACATTAGGAAAAGAACTGAAAATAAAACAGCCAATATTGTAATGCTGTTATACAAATCTATGGTGTGACCTAAAATAGTGTTACAAAAGTTGAATGCCTGTCCTTCTCTTTGCCAAGTGAGGGCAAGAGTCCATGGGGTCCCTGGCACTGACACAGGGTCTGTGTCCCTTTGGAGGAATAAAAAATGCAGTAAAGACTATTGTTGTTGTTGTTTAGTCGTTTAGTCGTGTCCAACTCTTTGTGACCCAGTGGACCAGAGCATGCCAGGCACTCCTGTCTTCCACTTCCTCCCGCAGTTTGGTCAAACTCATGGTTTATTCACCTATTTACACCTTCAGTTTGCATGGTGGGAGTGCAAATCTTACAGCATGGTCATTTCATGGGGCAGCAGTGCAGGCATCCTTCAGCCTTCCTGCCCAAGATGGAGCTCAGCTCCTCTCCTGCCGCTTCTTCCCAGGGAACCTTGCTCAAAAACTGCCTTTTCCTGTCCCCTCTAACACCCCACCCCCTCACCTGAAATCCCTGCCTCTGTTCACAGCTCAGGACAGGCGGGAAAGGAGTTTTCTTGTGTTGTTAATGGCCCTCCATTATACACATTAAGGCACCAGGCAGAAATGTTCCTCTTTAACCTGATCATTGGTTGTTTGCTATCCAATGCCCTTCTAAAACGTGTTCTGGCCAGATTATAAGGTTATTTTCATTTTTATTTTGCTTATGTATTTGGTGTTTTTCTAATGTGATTTTATCCTTTGTGGTAGATTTAACAAGAAAAAGACACACGCACCAATAAATAAAATTCCGAAAGGAGCAAGATCAAACGCGGATGCAAAAACATTTTTTTTAAAAAAAAAAAAAAAGTCAAGACTCAATGCGCTCTGCTCCACTCCCCCTTTCGTCCCACACAGGATGTCCCGGCCTTCTGTCTCCCCTCAGAGCTGACACATCACATGAGGCTGGGACTTGCTGGTGGCAGTTTCTCCTCCTCCTTGCCTGCGCTCTATGAGAAGCCATGGAGAGGCAACGCGATGCTCCCTCACTCATTCGGGACGTGTGCAATCTCCTCACCGAACTCGGCACTGGTGGGGAGAAATTGGGACATTCCAGGATCAAATCAGAAACTGGGGTGGCTTTCATAATTCTAGGACTGTCCCTGGAAAATCAGGAGGCTTGGAGGGCGTATCTGTGCCACCTTCAACTCTTTGGTGAAAAGGTGGGATTTGAATTTAATAATAAAGAAAAATGATAAACCACCAGTTGTATCCAAGTTGGGGGTTGCAGAATTCCGGGTTCTGTATACAGTCATACCTCGGGTTAAATATGCTTCAGGTTGCGTTCCACGGCAACCTGGAAGTAATGAAACGGGCTACTTCCAGGTTTCGCCACTCACGCATGCGCAGACGCTCAAAATGACATCATGCGCAGTAGCAGCGAATCGCAACCCGTGCACGTGCAAACGTGGGTTGCGTTCTGCTCAGGATGTGAACGGGGCTCCGGGATGGATCCCGTTCGCATCCTGAGGTACCACTGTATATGTGGCCATCCCATGTAATCCTTAGAACAGCCACTGGAGAGTTTCATAGAATCATAGAATCATAGAGTTGGAAGAGACCACAAGGGCCATTGAGTCCAACCCCCTGCCAAGCAGGAAACACCATCAGAGCACTCCTGACATATGGTTGTCAAGCCTATGCTTAAAGACCTCCAAAGTAGGAGACTCCACCACACTCCTTGGCAGCAAATCCCACTGTCGAACAGCTCTGTCAGGCAGTTCTTCCGAATGTTTAGGTGGAATCTTCTTTCTTGTAGTTTGGATCCATTGCTCCGTGTCCGCTTCTCTGGAGCAGCAGAAAACAACCTTTCTCCCTCCTCTATGTGACATCCTTTTATATATTTGAACATGGCTATCATATCACCCCTTAACCTCCTCTTCTCCAGGCTAAACATGCCCAGCTCCCTTAGCCGTTCCTCATAAGGCATCGTTTCCAGGCCTTTGACCATTTTGGTTGCCCTCCTCTGGACACGTTCCAGTTTGTCAGTGTCCTTCTTGAATTGTGGTGCCCAGAACTGGACACAGTACTCCAGGTGAGGTCTGACCAGAGCAGAATACAGTGGCACTATTACTTCCCTTGATCTAGATGCTATACTCCTATTGATGCAGCCCAGAATTGCATTGGCTTTTTTAGCTGCCGCGTCACACTGTTGGCTCATGTCAAGTTTGTGGTCAACCAAGACTCCTAGATCCTTTTCACATGTACTGCTCTCAAGCCAGGTGTCACCCATCTTGTATTTGTGCCTCTCATTTTTTTTTTGCCCAAGTGCAATACTTTACATTTCTCCCTGTTAAAATTCATCTTGTTTGTTTTGGCCCAGTTCTCTAATCTGTCAAGGTCGTTTTGAAGTGTGATCGTGTCCTCTGGGGTGTTAGCCACCCCTCCCAGTTTGGTGTCATCTGCAAATTTGATCAGGATGCCCTTGAGTTCATATTTGAATCTGGGTCACATTCCACTGGGCTCAAGTCCAATATCCTGTCATATGCTTCACAGTATCTTCCCTCCATACAACATGCTCATACTCAGCTCTCCTTTTAGTGTCTGGTGATGAAAAGAGCAAAGAGGCTTCTGCAACATTACTTAAGACTTTTGCTTTATCTATCTCTAGCACAGTTTCCCATCAACACCCACAAGCCCCTTGAGGGCCTCCCTTTAGTCCAATGCCACAATCTGCTTCAGGCCACGACATAAATTCATTTGATAAATCATGGGCTAAATCAACTTCTGCTATAATTTTGATTCAGGATAGCCTACTGCCAAAATGAAACTACATCAAATATAAACAAACATCAAATATATATAAAAAAAGTATCTGGGTAAAAGTTGTTATCAAAACCTAAACTAATACAAGGATGCGTCTGGTTCATATCTGAGGATACTAAAAGCAGCATTTGCTGTGAACACCATTCATTTAACTACCGGTAATCTATAAAAGGGGGTTAATTAATGAATTGAGATTAATTAATGAATTAAGTCAGGCCCATTCCATGTTTCTTTCTATATCATGGGTGTCTGATGCTGGTGTGGTTGCTTGAGAGTAAACAGGCAAGACTCTGACCTGTCTTTTCCAGGCTTTATTCTTGGTGCAAACTATTTACAGTGAAGAGCGTCGTAAATTCATGTCTGGCTCAATCGCTAGCAGAATCTGGGAGTGGTTGGTCTTTGTACCTCCCCCAGCATAAAAGTCACGTCACCCCCAATGTTATGTACTGAGTTGAATAGGATTCAAAAGGCAGCAGTCTGATTGGTCCTAGAACAATAGGATTCAGAATGCAGCAGTCTGATTGGTCCTAGAACAATGCAACAGTATGATTGGTCCGCAGGAGCCACCCAACCCAGCTCCAGGTGGAAGTGAATCCGCAACCTGATTGGCCTACAGGAGAATCCCAGAATTAGCCAATCACGTGCGGCCCATTGTGTAAATAATGTATACAAAGCAGATATTTTGGGGGAACTTTCATTCCTCAATACTATGAGCTGAATAAAGAGCATGAAATCCACACTCGACTCCGAGTATATTTACCCAACCTTTTCTGCCCTTCCCTGCGCCGAAGCCTACTGCGCAGAATGGACGCTGGCAGGGGCGTACTTCCTGCCTCTCCGGTTTGCTCAGGCTCAGTGTTGAGGCTTTCCCTAGCATTCTCTGGTCCCTGCACCTCTTCTCCACTGGAGGTGGGCTTTCCTCCTCGCCGGAGGAAGAACTGCTTCACAAGATTTTCAAATGCTCCCTATAACACAACTGCCCTTCCATCTCTCGCCTCTGAGTTGATATTGTAGCACCCTGCTTGTGGTTAACGCTTAGCTGGAATAAAATATTCAACGCAGCAATACAGAAATTAAAATAATAATTTATTTGTCAGACAAATAAATGAGAGGCACAGTGGTATATGGTTACCAAGCTCTGGCCTGGTCTCCTGTCATTATGGCCAGCACTTATATTCCCTCAGCCCAGGCCCCTTGCTCCTCCTTTGGCTGCCTCTGTCCAATCAGCCTGGTTGAATTTCCTATTGGCTGATTGCTATAACCAATCCTAAAAGATACACCCATTTCCTATTGCCTTTTATGGGATACAAAAAGCTATATATTCTTCTATCTATAAATGACAAATAAGTAGTCATATATCTTACATTTGTCTCAACAAGGAACCTTAATTACCAGCTCACCTCTTGCCCTCCTTGCCCTATTGCCCTCCAAAACAGATGATTAATAGTTTTAAATTTTTATCTTAGACAGATGTCAGGGATCTTGGGTTCACATTCTCATGCATCATCATGAAAGATCTCTTTTTTGGAGGTCTTTAAACAATGGCCTGACAACCATATATCAGGACTGCTTGGATGGCGTCTCCTGTCTGGCAGGGGGCTGGGCTCATCTGCCCCTCTGGTCCCCTACAGCAATATGACTCTATGAAATAAGAATTTAACATTTCTTTCTTTCTAGATCCTTTGCATAATTACATTTAAGGCAGTATATTTCATACATTATCATAGATAGCTTTTTAGAAGAATAAGCCTTCTCAAAGGAAAGGATGGACCAGTTTACAGCCTCAAAATAAAAGCCTCCTCTTCTATTTACACTTCCCTTCTCAGCCAGTTGTTTTCTTTTCCATTTACTCTTGGCCTTTAACCTTAGGAAGATATGCTTCAAGTTTAATGGAGGCACATGGTTTTATTTTACTATTTACCAAACTCTTAATTATGTAGGGTCTGTGTAACCTTGGTCTCAGCATGTAATTCCCTTTTTACGACTTTGAGAATTGTTTTCTGCTATAAATCAGGGGGCCCCCTTGTCCAGGAGGATAAACATCTTGCCAAAGTACTTAGGCAGCTGGTCTTCATTTGAAAATCTTTAAGCTCATTTTAAAATACAGACCCTAATCAAACTATAAGCCTTGATAAAAATGCAGGCTATGATTGGATGCCTCAATATCAGTTCCCTGACAATGGGACATAAGCATATTGGTTCAAGATAGGAAACTGAGAGCAGTTTCTGATATGCAGGTGTGGCCTCTCTCTGAAGGACATCACACACAAAAATAGAAAAGTCTATTTCGTTCCTTTTTTAAGAAGTTAAATTGTGCTACAGTGGGTAAGCTATAGCACACCTTCCGGTGTCCCTGGAACTGGCAAAAAAACCAGCAAAAAAGTGGAACTATTTGCCACAATTTTTTTCAGCAATTTAGCTGAGATGTCTGTTTAGCAGGGGGGTTGGACTAGAAGACCCTGTTCAGTTTCTGTTAATTGATTTTGTGGGAACTTGCAGATTCTGGCTTCACACAATTAACTCAAGGCAGTGTCAATTTACTCTTGGCAGAAAGCCAAGGTCTGCTTGACCTAGAAACTACTTACTCTGATTGGTTAACGACCAGCACTCAACTCTGTTATCTAGAAATGCTAGCACAGTTTGGTGTTAGGTGTGTTAGGAGTAAAAGTGCTGTGTATGGTTATGAGAGAGAGAGAGAGAAAGAAAGGATTTATTTGCTTTGTTTTGTATGCAGAAACTCTGCTGGTTTTATTTTTCCTTTTAATAAATCCTGTAAATAGTTATTCTGAGTCTAGCTGACTAGTCATTACCACCTCAACTAGCTTCTTCGCTGTGCAGGAAAACTCTGCTACGTTTGGGCTAAAGCCAGTAGGGCTATGCCTGACACTTCAAAGTTCCATGAGGTTATGGGCATTGTGCTGCCAGCCTGAGTTGTGGTGGTGTCAGCATCAACGGTGTTGGTTCCAGTAGTTCCAGAAGTTGTTGTTCCTGTTGGTGCAGCAGATGAACACTGGCTGGTTCCTGACTGTCGTGAGCTGGTGACGCAGTAGACACAAGGACAACAGCTGCAGCGTGTGAGTGCTGGGTGCTGTGGTTCCTGTTTTCTCTCTCGGTGGTCGTGAGTAGCTGGTTCCGGGTTCCAGGGACATCGCTCTCAAGATGGCCTCACAACCAATTCAGATGGCTTTTGAGCGTCTGAATGACTCCAATTACTTGCTGTGGTCGGAACGCATGCAGGCAGTGCTGCAGAGGGATCGTCTCTGGCAAGTGGTGAGTAAGTTTCCTACGAAGCCTGATGATGAAGACCTCGATAAAGACCAAAGAGCAAGGGCCACAATTGTCTTGGGGCTGGAAGATTCCCAGTTGCCCTATGTGAGGGGAATCAAGACAGCTAGAGGTGTGTGGCAAGCACTTAAAGAACTCCATGTGCGTGAGACAGCGGTTTCCAAGCTGTTCATTCGCAAGGCATTGTACAAGGCAATGTTACAGCCTGGGGTTACAATGCAGGAACACCTACACAGTTTACAGTTAAAGTTTGCTGCGCTACAGGAAAGAGACTGTGCATTAGACCAGCAGGAGAAGGTGGCTATTATTTTGAGTTCTCTCCCGGAAAGCTGGGATAATTTAGTTTTGTCTCTAGAAGGCATACAGGAGCATGATTTATCAGTCAGTTACGTTACTGGGCGTTTGATTGAAGAATGGCAGAAGAGGCAAGAAAGGTCGTTGGCTGCAGAGGCTTCTACTGGTGGGCGGTTTGGAAGGAGTTCTCATGCCGTGCCAGAGGTGAAGCAAAAGCAGCGTGCTGGTGAGGAGTCAGCGTTTGCTGTTAGGCGTTGTTTCCGATGTGGGTCTTCAGCGCATCTAAAACGACAATGTCTGGAGTTGGTCAAGTCTCAGTTGCCGGTGCAGGAGCAGAGACGAGATCAGCAGCAGCAGCAGCGTAAAAAGAAATTCTTCAAACAAAAACAGTCGGCTCAGCTGGTGACCGCCAAGGTCAAGATTGCTGATGAGAAACAAGCGGTCTGGGTGGTCGATTCGGGAGCGTCTCGCCACATCGTAAATTCAGATGAATTGTTTGTTTCCAAGAACTCAGCACAGCGCAGCCAGGTGGCTCTAGCAGACGGAAGTACTTCCGAAGTGATTTCGGGGGGTGCAGTTTTTGTTCCTTGTCTTCGTGAATGCCTGCAAAATGTACTTTGTGTGCCTTCATTAAGGAGCAATCTGATGTCTGTAGATTGTTTGCTAAAAGCTGGGTTTAAAGTGTATTTTGAAGGAGACAGTTGCATTATTAAGAAGGCTGGTGAGATTTTAGGCACTGCTAAGTCAGAGGGAGGCTTGTTTTGGCTTAAAGCAGGATCTCAAGTTGCAGCAGTAGTCAGTAAATCTCAGCCTGCAGTGAATAACAAAGCTATACATGACAACTGTGTGCACTTATTGCATAGGAAAATGGGGCATGCTTGCTGGAAAAGTGTACTAAAAATGTCTGAATTGGCTGATGGGGGTAATTTAAAGAGTTGTAACAAGTACCTTGATTGTAATGTTTGTAAAAAGGTTAAAACCCACAGAGTCTCTTACCCCAGAAGTGACAGAGTTAGTGAGTCACCGCTACAGCTGGTTCACATGGACGTAATTGGTCCATTTGCTGTAAGCAGGGGTGGAGCGCGTTTTTCACTAACAATTGTGGATGACGCCACGCGTTACTCTTGGGTTTTTCCCATGAAGAATAAGGGTGACGTGTTCACTAAGTTTAAAGGCTGGGTGGCATCTGTGGAAAGGTTTCTGTCCATTAAACTCAGAAGGATTCAGACAGACAGAGGTGGCGAATTTATGTCAAATGCCTTTAGAGATTGGTTACAAAAGCGTGGCATTGGGCATAGAAAAACGAACGTTTTTTCCCCAGAGGAGAATGGCGTTGCAGAACGAAAAAACAGATCTTTACAAAATATGATGTTTGCCATGCTTGATGATGCTGATTTGCCCATGTCTTATTGGGGGGAGAGCATGCTCACCGCGTGTTATCTCCAAAATAGGCTCTTTCATCAAACAATAGGTACAACCCCATACTTTAAATTGTTTCAGAAAAAACCTAAAATTGACCATTTGCATGTGTTTTGATCAAAAGCCTGGGTATTAATTCCGAAACAAATGAGAAAGAAGGGAGATCCTAAGACCAAACAGTTAGTGTTTGTGGGTTACCAGGAGCTGGGAAAAGGTTTCCGTTTTGCTGAAGGGACAAATGGCATTGTGATCTCCAGGAATGCCAGTTTTTGTGAACATAGTGGCTGGGAGAGACTACATGCCAATACTGAGGTTTGGTTTGAACCTTCCCAGGAGCTTCATGACTCTGAAGGTAGACACAGAGAGTCAGAGTCTGAGGGGGAGGAAAGTTCAGATAAGAGCTCTCAAGAAAGTGGAGTTAGCCAGAGACCAGTTGCTAAGCAACAAAAGAGAGGTCGTAGTTCTGAGGAGGAAAGTGGGTCAGAAGAAAAATTTTCTCCCAGAAGATCTAAAAGACAAAACAAAGGAGTGCCTCCGGTGCGTTTTTCTCCAGATACTGCAAATGTGTTTAGTGTAATTGCAGAACCCAAGAGTTTTCAGGAGGTGTTAAAGTTACCAAAAGAGGAGGCAGAGCTCTGGAAACAGGCAATGGAGGAAGAGATGTCCTCTTTGAATGAGCACAAGGTTTTTACACCAGTAGCAGCGCCTGAGGGGGCAAAGATTGTAGGCTGCAGGTGGGTGTACAAACTTAAACCTCTGGTGACAGGAGAGTACAAATACAAAGCTCGTTTAGTGGCTCAAGGATATTCTCAGAGGCCTGGAAAAGATTATGACGAAACTTTTTCCCCTACTGCTAAGGGGGACAGTGTAAGGCTGATTTTAACGCTTGGAGCAAAGAGAAAACTCCTGTTAAACCATTTTGATATCCAGACTGCATATTTACATGCATCAATATCAGAAGACCTGTATCTAGCCGAACCGCCTGGTTATGAGACAGGTTCCAATAGAGTGTTAAAATTAAACAAAGCTCTATATGGTCTCAAACAGGCTGCAAGATCTTGGAACAAGTGTTTCCATGAGGCCTTAGTGTCATTTGGTTTCAAGCAGAGTACAGCTGACAATTGTGTTTATGTACGTGGTACAGGCAGTGATCAAGAGTTTTGTCTGATTTATGTAGATGATGTATTGTATGCCTGCAAAACAGATAAACAAACTAAAAGGTTTGCCAAGCAATTGTCCAGTAAGTTCAAAGTGAAGGACTTAGGGCCGGTTAGGACATATCTAGGGTTGGAAGTGTG
The DNA here is from genome assembly GCF_965112155.1 of Podarcis liolepis. Taxonomy (NCBI): domain Eukaryota; kingdom Metazoa; phylum Chordata; class Lepidosauria; order Squamata; family Lacertidae; genus Podarcis; species Podarcis liolepis. The sequence continues at coordinate 7,398,982 of NC_139573.1, read as the reverse complement.
CTGGGCCCAAGATGGCAGCTGCCTAATTAGTCAGCAGAACAAAGTTAAACAACTACTGACTACATACAGGATGCAGGATTGCAAAGGGGCAGCGGTGCCTATGGATCCAGGTTTCATAAAAACACTTCATATAGATGAGAGTCCTGAATTTGAACATCCTGATGTATATCACTCTGTAATTGGAAGTTTATTGTATCTAGCACAGTGGTCCAGACCTGATATTAGCTACGCAGTAGGCATATTAAGTAGATTGGTCTCAAAACCCACACTAAATGCCTGGAAAGGGGTAAAACAAGTTCTGAGATACCTCAAACAGACAATTGGCTATATGTTACAATTAAATTCTTCCGAGGACGAAATGTTGAGTTGCTACTGTGATAGTGACTGGGGAAATTTGCCAGATAGAAAATCTGTCACAGGACTAGTCATAATGGTCGGTGGAGCTTTAATCAGCTGGCGGTCACGCAAGCAAGACGTTGTAAGTGTGTCATCAACGGAATCAGAGTACGCTGCATTGAGTGAATTGTGCAACGAGGTGATTTATTTCAAGCATTTGTTAACAGATTTAAATGTGAATTGTGGAGAACCAGTACAAGTTTACATTGATAATCAAGCTTGTATAACCTTAAGTAAAACAGAGGGTTTCAAATCGCGTTCCAAACATATCTCTGTAAAATACCAAAATGTACGTTGCTGTGTACAAGACAATATAATCACATGTACTTATGTATCAAGTGAAGAAAATGTAGCAGATGTATTAACTAAACCATTGGCAAAGATAAAGAACAAGCAAATGTGCAAGGGTTTAGGTTTGCTGGAAAAATAATCTCCTACATAGGTGTTATTTGATGTTAATTGTCCAGCAGAATCTGTGAGGGGGTGTTCAGTTTCTGTTAATTGATTTTGTGGGAACTTGCAGATTCTGGCTTCACACAATTAACTCAAGGCAGTGTCAATTTACTCTTGGCAGAAAGCCAAGGTCTGCTTGACCTAGAAACTACTTACTCTGATTGGTTAAAGACCAGCACTCAACTCTGTTATCTAGAAATGCTAGCACAGTTTGGTGTTAGGTGTGTTAGGAGTAAAAGTGCTGTGTATGGTTATGAGAGAGAGAGAGAGAAAGAAAGGATTTATTTGCTTTGTTTTGTATGCAGAAACTCTGCTGGTTTTATTTTTCCTTTTAATAAATCCTGTAAATAGTTATTCTGAGTCTAGCTGACTAGTCATTACCACCTCAACTAGCTTCTTCGCTGTGCAGGAAAACTCTGCTACGTTTGGGCTAAAGCCAGTAGGGCTATGCCTGACACTTCAAAGTTCCATGAGACCCCTGGGTCCCTTCCAACTCCATCATTCTATCATTCCCTGAGTCTTCAATATAGAGAAAGAGAACTTAAGAAAATGGTGGCTCATTTGGTATAACAACCTGTTCTCCACATGGCCAACCAAATGCCCCACAAGCAGTACCTGCGTGCAACAACCTGGGATGCAAATTAACATGGTTTGATGTTAAGACACTTGTAAAGGTAAAGGGACCCCTGACCGTTAGGTCCAGTCGTGGCCGACTCAGGGGTTGCGGTGCTCGTCTTGCTTTATTGGCCAAGGGAGCCGGCATACAGCTTCCGGGTCATGTGGCCAGCATGACTAAGCCGCTTCTGGCGAACCGGAGCAGCGCACGGAAATGCCGTTTACCGTCCCGCTGGAGTGGTACCTATTTATCTACTTGCACTTTGACGTGCTTCCGAACTGCTAGGTGGGCAGGAGCAGGGACCGAGCAACAGGAGCTCACCCCGTTGCGGGGATTCAAACCGCCGACCTTCCTTCCAATCAGCAAGCCCTAGGCTCAGTGGTTTAGACCACAACACCACCCGCTTTTTAAGACACTTGTAGTAAGTGGTTAGGTCCACATGAGGGCAGTAGGAGGCTTTTTACAGATAGACTGACTTGTACACACACATCCATGCACACACATGAGGGGGTGGAGTCAAATTAAGGGTGGGAGATGAGATTGGGAGTTCACAGATAAGAGTTTTAAAAAAATTAAAGGCTAATGTAATTATATTTAAAAATCAAAAGTTGTGGTAGTGATTCAAGTTAGAGTGTGAGATAAAGGAGAAGACAGAAAAGAAAAGGGAAAGAAAAAGAAAAGAGGGGAAAGTCCTTTTGAAAATTGGTGGGGGAATATATTATTATTATTATTATTATTATTATTATTATTATTATTATTATTATTATTAGAATTTATATACCACCCTATACCCAGAGGTCTCAGGGCGGTTGTCACAGGACAAAATCAAAATATAAAACCATAACATATGAAATAAAAATAAAAACAACCCAATAACCCACCCCCCATATGCATATATAGTATTCTTATTCATTTGTTTGTTTATTCAGAAAAGACAGGGGGGGGAACCATAATAGTAAGTAAATCGGGGGGGAAAGGGGGAAGGAGGGGGTGGAGAAGTAGATACTTAAAATAATAATAATAATTCAAAATGTTGAAGTGGTGAGATCTAAAAGATAAAATAGGGATGAAAGGGGCAAAGAAAAAAGAAGTAAAATAAGATTCTTTAATGAGAATTTTTTAAAAATTAAGTGAATTAATGGGTAATAATAATAAAGAAAAATGAGTAAGAAATGAATAAGAAGTGTATAAAATGGATGAATAATGATTGATAATGTATTAATAAGAAAAAGGGGGTTATGTATATAACTAAAGAAGAAGAAGGGGGTGAGATTGTTTTTAAAGGGAACAAGAAAAAGGGGCAGCTTTAATTCTGCTGTGGGGCCCCCGGGACTTGGGTGCCAGGTCCCTAAGTCTAAAAGAGTTTTTCTATGTCCATCTTTTCCCATCTCTGCAGAATGTGAAGAGGACAACAAGGTTTTAGAAAACTGCATGAAAGTGTCAAGATCAAAGGGGCTCCTCCACACCTTGCTCTCTGCTGCCCTCCTGTGACCTTTCCGATGAATGCACCCGGTTCCTCATTGGAATTTGTTGCAAAACGCGGCTTCCCGCTCAGCACTGCTGCTAACAAATACTGTAATGCTATTAGCAAATACAGTATGAGGTCTTTTCCAGAGCACCCGTGTGAAATCACCATCGGACCTGGGATTACAGTGGGCAATAAATTGAGATGATAATCATAATCATAATCATAATCATAATCATAACAACAGTGTGATTTTGTAAAACGTAAATTTAAAATGAGGTTTTATGAAATGTATTTCTTTTGAGACTGCAGGTTTTATTTCTGTTTTGATCAGTTTGACGTCAACTTGTTTTTAACTTTTTTATTGGTATTTGAATTGAGTATTGTTTTGTATAAACTGCTTAAATCTGTGCGCGCGTATTTAAATTAAGCATTATAGAATTATTCTGAAAATAATGTAAAATTAAACACGTGCTAAACTTGACTAAGCTCTGTACCAATCAGCGAAGATTAACCAACATGAACGCGCTTCCTCTTTTCCCACATCGCCCATAACCAACATGGCCGCGCTTCCTCTTTTCCCACATCGCCCATAATCAACATGGCCGCGCTTCCTCTTTTCCCACATCGCCTATAACCAACATGAACGCGCCTGCTCTCTTCCCACATCGCCCATAACCAACATGGCCGCGCTTCCTCTTTTCCCACATCGCCCATAACCAACATGGCCGTGCTTCCTCTTTTCCCACATTGCCCATAACCAACATGGCCGCGCTTCGCTTCCTCTCTTCCCACATCGCCCATAACCAACGTGGCCGCGCTTCCTCTTTTCCCATATCGCCCATAACCAACATGGCCGCGCTTCCTCTCTTCCCATACCGCCCATAACCAACATGGCCGCGCTTCGCTTCCTCTCTTCCCACATCGCCCATAACCAACGTGGCCGCGCTTCCTCTTTTCCCATATCGCCCATAACCAACATGGCCGCGCTTCCTCTCTTCCCATACCGCCCATAACCAACATGGCCGCGCTTCGCTTCCTCTCTTCCCACATCGCCCATAACCAACGTGGCCGCGCTTCCTCTCTTCCCATATCGCCCATAACCAACATGGCCACGCTTCCGCTTTTTCTATATTGCCCGGAACCAACATGGCCGCATCAGCAACCCCGCCTCTCTCCCACTGCTAAATTAAAGAACAGCATCGCTATTTTTGAACATGGCCCCAGCCCACTTTGCTCTAGTCCCCCCCCCTTTTTTTAACATAGCCGGGAAAAGAATCGACTGGCGCCTCCCTTTAGGCGGTTACATGCCTGCACCTGAAACAAAAAAAAAGGAACTTCAGGGTCTCGAGAGGAGAGTTGCCCTCACTCAAGATGTCGAGCCTTCGCGCTAAGTCGAAGGGTTTTTGTTTGCCCTTAACAAAGATGGCAGCCTTGCGCGGGCGTCACGCGTCCAACCCCTCAGTCCTCGCGAGAGCTGCGCGTGACGCGACCGGGGGTGGGGCCGAGGAGCGATGGCGGCTTCCGCAGCGGCGTTCGGGAGAGCGTGGAGCCGGTCTGGGCTGCCGGGGAAGATGCCCCTCGCGGGGAGCCTCCGTAGGCAGGTGGGTGATGCAGGGAAGCGGGCTTTCCGCCTCTGCGGCGCTGTCCTGGCCTCGGGGTCATGACCTTGCGGGCCGGAACCCCAGGGACTAGCAGCTAGGTGCAGTTTCCTTGGAGGGGGAGCGTCCTGCCGCGCAGCTGTTGGAGAAGACCTTTTCTTTCTGGGGGGGGGGAGAGGGTGATTGAGACCTTCCTTGGGTCCCCGAATGTTGGTGGACTACAACTCCCATCACCCCTAGCGAGCACGACCAGTAGTCAGGGATGGTGGGAATTGTAGTCCCACAACACCTGGGGACCCGAGGTTGAGAGAGAGGCAGGTGTTAAGTCCAGCTGGGGTGTAAAGAGTCTTTGGCTGCTAGGAGGACAAAGCCAAAAGCCTTCAGGGCAGCTTGGAGAGATCTCAGTGAATATACTCACATCAACCTAACATCAGTCTTTGAATGGCTGTCACTGAAACTGCTCCCCTGAGGAATAGCCCCACTGATCCTTTGCGACCAGTTCCAGTCAGGCTGGCAGACAGCAGTCCTGAACACTCTTCAGAAACTGAGTTTTGCCCCTCAAGCCCTTCTAAGTTGGCCTTGGGCCAAGTAAAAGCTATGGTTAGGCAAAGAATTATAGGCACCGAGAGGCAACAGGACTGCTTAAGCTGCCCCAGCTTCTATGAATCGCAAGACGCGCTAGTCTTTTATTTGTTTCGTAAAAGCTACACAACCACTTGATTGTAAAAAAGAAAACCTCAAAGCAGTTTACAAATGTACAACTGTGCTATAAAACATACAAAAGTTAAAATGCTGGGGTGAGGAATTAAAAGTGCTTCAGCTTTGTAAGCACCTGGGTTGGTTTATCTATATTATGTATATTATTTACATCTGCTGTCCATCAAAATATGATTCACCCTTTCTGTCCTATTGTGTTTTATTGCTTTCTAAACTATGTCCAGAATTAATAGATTATTAATATATGTATATAAACATACATATTAAATGCTCACAGTGGCATACTTGCTTCTCCCATGTTCCCCAGTTTATTCTCAACAACCCTGTGAAGTAGGTTAGAATGAGAGACTGGTTGCCCAAAGTTGCCCCACTCTCCACCCAACCTAAAATAATTTTTTAACTTTCAACTATGAATACATCCTGCTCCCTAAAACTTGCACAAGAGAGAAAATGGTTTTACAACTGAATTTTGATTCCCTGTAAATTTAAAGTGGTTCCCCCCACACACACACACACAAAACGGAATCAGACGGCGTTGATAACAAATCTGAGGAATTTGTTCCGCACACATTCCTGTATATCACAGAAGTACCGTATTTTTCGCTCTATAGGACGCACCAGACCATAGGAGGGGGAGAACAGGGGGGAAAAAATTTTCCTTGTTCTCCCCCTCTAAAACAAGGTGCGTTCAAGGTGCATTCACCCGAGCGTGTGGGGCTGGCGGTGGGGGGAAGCGCTGCTTCCCCCCACCGCCAGCCTCAAAGATCCCTGAAGCCTTTGGAGCGCAGCGCCCCGCTGCCCTGCAGAGGTTTGCGCGCAGCCATCCCCAAGCTAGAGCAGCGAGACGGAGCCCTCCGTCTTGCTGTTCTGGCTTGGGAACAGCCTTGCTAGCCTCTGCAGGAGAGCGGGGTGAAGGCACCCCGCTGCCCTGGAAAGGCTTTGCGCGCAGCCGTTCCCAAGCTAGAAGAGCGAGACGGAGTGCTCCGCAGCGCTCCGTCTCCCTGTTCTGCCTTTGGGCTTAGCGGCGCAGCCTGCATTCGCTCTATAGGACGCACACACATTTCCCCTTAATTTTTGGAGGGGGAAAAGTGCGTCCTATAGAGCGAAAAATACAGTAGTCATCTTCCTAGCAAGTGCCATTGTCAGAATGCTGATTCTCAAAACTTGCCTTCCAGATCCACAGAACGTCTGTCCCATTCACGTGGCTCAGAGTTAAATCTCCTTTTGCCCCTCACCCGCGACCTCAAAACGGCTGCCACGTTCTCCTGTTGAGGCCCACAAACAGATGTCAAAGCACAGCAGCAGCTGCTGGCACACAGGTAAGAGCAGCATGGTTGTGAAATTTGGAAGGTGACGGTGGAGGGTTGCAGATGAAGGTAGCGAAGAGAACCTAGCAGTTGGGGGCTGAGAGCATTCAGATTAATCAGTGCTAACTTATTTTCCTGCCTCTTCCTTCTTCAGGTTCTTCAGCCTGTATCCTCCCCGCCACTAGAGGGCGCTCTCTCTGCGGGGGACCTTGCCCAGGCTGTCCAAGAGCAGAGTTTTGCAGAGCTGGGCTTGGGGTCCCACACCCCGGTGGGTCTGATCCAGAGCTTCTTGGAGTCCCTCCACGTGGATATAGGGCTGCCGTGGTGGGGAGCCATCATGGCAGGTGAAGGGGCCTGCTGTATTGGGGAAGCGGGTGGAGATTTGGGCTGGCAGAGAGCGTCATCAGAGTGGGCACTTTGGCTCCGTGGCTTGGGGTACGCTGCTGCCGGGAGGGGCCAGAGCTTGGCAATAGAGTCTGAGCTTAGCACTTGGCGGGTTACATGCTCTTGCCAAAAATTGTGCACAGCGCAGAGAGAGACATGAGGCGATATACACACACCCCAAACACAAACTTTGTACCTCAAGCTCAGTTCCCTAGCGTAGAGCATCTCTTGTTAAAACGACGAGGTCACTGGTGCTGATGAGAGAGAAGCATCTCTGCCAAAGATCCTGGGGAGCTGCTTTACAGTGGAACCTTGGTTCTCAAACTTAATCCGTTCTGGGAGTCCATTCAACTCCCGAAACAGTTCTGGAAACAAGGCGCAGCTTCCAGTTGGCTGCAAGAGCTTCCTGCAGCCAATCGGAAGCCCCGCCAGACGTTCAGCTTCCAAAGAACGTTTGCAAACCAGAACAATCACTTCCATTTTTCAGTCGTTTGGGAATCAGAACGTTCTGGCTCCCAAGGCGTTCGGGATCCGAGGTTCCACCGTATTGGGCTGGATAGACAAATAGCCAGATGCAGTGCTAAGCCACCTCTGCTATTTCCCCGCTGTGACTCGGCCCCACAGAGAAGGAGCACAGCAGGAAATGTGCAGCCCGTTCTCTGAGACGGAGACCGCAGCTGAACTTTGGGCACCGGGGCCAAATTCAGCTTTCCAGGCTTCTCTCTTCACCCCTCAGGACTCCTTCCCCAAAGCCCGCACACCCTCACCTGCCCTGCTCTACATTTTCTCTCGTTCTTTGGCTTGACTGGAATGTGTCCTCTAGCTCGCTTGGAGAGATGTAACATAGAAAATCTCTGGGTTTAATAAGGCAGGCTAGTAACCAAAATGTGTGGTCCCCTAATGATCACCACTACTGCCTTCTGGGTAAATGATGCCTTCAGCCTCTGCGGGAGAAGTTTGCGCGCCTACCCTTTTTGCACAAGCCTCCAAACAGAAGTTGTTGTTGTTGTCGTTTAGTCGTGTCTGACTCTTCGTGACCCCTGGACCAGAGCACGCCAGGCACTCCTGTCTTCCACTGCCTCCCGCAGTTTGGTCAAACTCATGCTGGTAGCTTCGAGAACACTGTCCAACCATCTTGTCCTCTGCCGTCCCCTTCTCCTTGTGCCCTCCATCTTTCCCAACATCAGGGTCTTTTCCAGGGAGTCTTCTCTTCTCATGAGGTGGCCAAAGTACTGGAGCCTCAGCTTCAGGATCTGTCCTTCCAGTGAGCACTCAGGGCTGATTTCCTTCAGAATGGAGAGGTTTGATCTTCTTGCAGTCCATGGGACTCTCAAGACTCTCCTCCAGCACCATAATTCAAAAGCATCCATTCTTCAGCGATCAGCCCAAACAGAAGTACCCAGGTGCATTCTGAGTAAGGTAGTGATTTCTGGCATTGCATTGTGGGTAACATCGCAGCCATTGCACTTGAGAGTAACGGGTATCCTCCTCTCTCCCCACCAAACTCCTTAGGGACGATTGTGGCCCGTTGTGTGGTTTTCCCGCTCATCGTGAAGGGCCAGAGGGAGGCAGTGAAGCTCAACAACCACATGCCACAGATTTCAGAGCTGACCACCCGCATGAACGAAGCCAAGCGCTCGGGGAACAAATTTGAGTGTGAGTATGGGGCAAAGTGCAGGGCTCTGGGGAAAAGGGGCACAGCTGGGGTTGCAAACAAACCACATTGGAAAAGACCACGTTGAATGAATCAAGGAGGTGGTGCTTGGGTTGCTAGGAAGAGACAGGGCTGGGGAGTGGACAGGGCTGGGGAGTGGAGCTCTCAAGGAATAGGGTTGCCCGCATTATGTCAGTAGGTGGGGCCTGATCTGTAGGGGAGGGCAAGGACTTGTAGAAGGAGATTGTGGGCGATAATCTCCTTTGCCTTCCCTGCAAATCATTCCGCTTTTCTCCCACAGTTGCCAAAGCTTATACGGACCTGAACCTCTACCAGAAAACCCACGATGTCAACCCGCTACGAGGATTTCTTGTTCCCCTGGTCCAAGTGAGTCTCTGCCCCACTGCTAGGCCGGCTTGTTTTTGTTCTATTTTTACGAACCTACATCCTGCCCTTTCCCTGTAGGCTTTAGGGCAAGTCACAGCAATTAATGCAAGCTACCAGATACGAAAATCAGTTGAAAGAAGCTTCCCACCCCAAATTTCACGTCTGTGTTGTTCGTTTATTTATAACTCACTGTATTTATTTGGCGCTTTTTACACCGGGGTGCCCTGAAGCAATTCGTGCAACGCAAATAGAAATTATGGGGGGGAGGGACCATGAAAGCGTCAATAAATATAAATATTTAAATTGTGTGTGTGGTATATGACTATTACTCCCAGTTCTGCCTCCGCCCCTTCTCACACTCATCCTCTCTCCCTTTCTCTCTCTTTCAGGCACCCATTTTCATCTCGTTCTTCATTGCCCTGCGCAAAATGGCGGAGCTCCCTGTGCCCAGCCTTCAAACTGGGGGTCTGTGGTGGTTCTCAGATCTCACAGCTGCCGATCCCTACTATGTCTTGCCCCTGACAGTGACCGTCACCATGTGGGCCATCTTGGAAGTAAGTCTTTGGGCCCCTCCAGAGGTCCTTTTGTTACTGCATTCATGGATACAATGGAATTTGAGTAGAGGCAGCTGCCTGCTCACATGTAACATCACATCGCTGTCAAATTTGGCTCATGTGGCCAATCTGGGTTAAGAATCTGGCCTATGGAGCCGATAAGGTTCTCCACAGCTGGTGTAGAGGAAGTAAGTTAGGGAGACCCGTCTTCTCCCTCTCCTTAATGCTTGAATTCATGGGTACCCAACATAGCTGAACATTTGAACCTCTAATTCTAGAAGCCTTCATAAGAGAGCTGCTCCAGTGGAAGAACTGTGAGGGGAGAGAGACTTTCTGTTCCTCATCAGGCAATGGCTTTTCCACCTGCCTTGCCCCACCCAGCCTTTCCCAGACTATGACTTTGAGAACAGCAGCAGCAGTAGCTGGGAAGAGAGGAGTTCAGGGATTATTATTATTTTTAAAAAGTAGCTTTATAAGTTGTGCTTCTTTGTTTCTCAATTTGATCCTTTTGTGTGGTTTTGTGGTATTTTATGCGTTGAGATTTGCTGTTATTTTTATTGATTATAGATTGGTAATTCTTTATTGTGGTTGAACTATTTGAGTATTATTTGCTGATGTTTAATTTTGCTGTTTACTGTTAGGGATTGTTGAATGTTGCTTTGTTTGATATAAGAGGTTTGTTTTAAAGTTATTGTGACTTTTATATTGGATCAGATTGTTACTGTTTGATGTTTTATTATGTTTTTATGTCTTGGAAGCTGCCCACAGTGGCTTGGGCAACCCAGCCAGATGGGCAGGGTATAAATGAAATATTATTATTTTATTTTATTTTATTATAAATATACAAAGGAAAGTGTTTTTTTCACACAGTGCATAGTTAGGCATTGGATTCTGCAAGAGGCAATGACAGGGGGATTAAGAGAGGTTTGTGGAGAACAAACCTCTCTTTGGGTCCTAGCCCCTATGCTGTGGGGGCAGAAGGTGTGGGGAAGGCAACTGAATTAGTGGACTAATGAAGAAATTTGAGGTGTCTGCATATCACAGAACAAATAGGAAATAAAGAGACCAGAGGCCTCATGGGCTCTGAAACAGAGCTTAGACAGGACCAGATGTTTGGTGCCCCTAATATTATATATAGGTCTGTATTAGACAGGGGTAGCGACAAAAACCATTTTCAATTGTTTACAAGATAGAAGAGAAGAAGAAGAGTTTGGATTTGATATCCCGCCTTTCACTCCCTTTAAGGAGTCTCAAAGCGGCCAACATTCTCCTTTCCCTTCTGCCCCCACAACAAACACTCTGTGGGGTGAGTGGGGCTGAAAGACTTCAGAGAAGTGTGACTGGCCCAAGGTCACCCAGCAGCTGCAGGTGGAGGAGCGGGGACGCGAACCCGGTTCCCCAGATTACGAGACTACCGCTCTTAACCACTACACCACACTGACTCTCTAAGTAACCACAATGAGGGCCCTGCTGACAGGCCCGGCATCAGCACCCAGAGGACAACCACAGCTGATGCCAGCCTCCCAGAAAAGTTAGCCAGCATATTATTTTTATTATTCCTTAGCTTATAGTCTGCTCCTTCATGCAAGAACCTGTGGGGAAACGGCTTGCCGATGTAAACTGTGTTATTTTGACTGTTGTTAGCCGCTCTGAGCCTGGCTTCGGCTGGGGAGGGCAGTATATAAATAAAAATTATTATTATTATTATTATTATTATTATTATTATTATTATTATTCCTGGCGCTAGCATGAGAAGAGAATAGATCAGTGTTTCTCTGGTCTGTCCCTAAAGCTCCAAAATTGTCCCACCCAAAGAAGATCGTGAGGAGAAAGCAGAACTTTCGAAATTTGCTTTATCCCAAAATAAATTGGGGGTTGGGGCCTAGATAATAAGGCTGCAGTCAACCTCCTAAAGCCAGTTGTTGGAGGGATGGGATCCACTGCCAAGGGTGCGAGGCTGTGGCTACCTCTGGATCCTGTCCATCGCTAGAAATTTTCCCCACCTCCACAATTTCAAAATTCCTGCTTGGCAGAAAACCTCATGTAGGAAAGGACAACGCAGTGAAAAATGGGGGAAATGGCAGGAGTGTTAACAGTGTCCACCTTCTCTGCAGCTAGGAGCAGAATCCGGAGTGTCGAACCCGAACCTCCACCTTATGAAAACCGTTTTCCGGGTGATGCCGCTCGCTATCCTGCCTCTCACGATCTCCTTCCCGACGGTGAGCCGCCGCCACAGGCAGATTGCGATTGCTTTTTATGTATTTCCTACGAAACATCTCGTGGCCGGTTCTGACTTGCCCTGCACAAACCCATGTTCCTTTGTCTCAGCCTTGGCCCCCGTTTGATTCAGAAACCTGCAGGGAGTACTCTGTCCTCCAGATGTTGCCGAACTACAACTCCCATCATTCTTTGCCATCGGCTATGCTTGCTTGGGTGGCGCTGTGGGTTAAACCACAGAGCCTAGGGCTTGCCAATCAGAAGGTCGGCGGTTCGAATCCCCGCGACGGGGTGAGCTCCCGTTGCTCGGTCCCTGCTCCTGCCAACCTAGCAGTTCGAAAGCACGTCAAAGTGCAAGTAGATAAATAGGTACCACTCCGGCGGGAAGGTAAACGGTGTTTCCGTGCGCTGCTCTGGTTTGCCAGGAGCGGCTTAGTCCTGCTGGCCACATGACCCAGAAGCTGTACGCCGGCTCCCTCGGCCAATAAAGCAAGATGAGCGCCGCAACCCCAGAGTCGGTCATGACTGGACCTAACGGTCAGGGGTCCCTTTACCTTTACTTATGCTTGCTTGGGCAGATGGGAGCTGTGGGGGACTTTCCTGAACTTTTATCACCTGGAGGGGGGCCCAAAACGCCTTTTCCTGTGGGGCTGCTGTTCCCACTTCCTCCCCGCTGACCCCCAATTCTCCAGCCCCTCTCATGCCACAGGGCAGCTGTCCTGTTGCAACAGGGTAGGCCAAGGAAAGGGGTTTTTGATTCTCTCTCTTTCCCTCCCTGCAGGCCGTTTTCACCTACTGGCTGACATCCAACCTCTTCTCGCTGGTGCAAGTGGCCTTTCTGCGGCTGCCCGCAGTTCGCGCCCGGCTTGGCATCCCCGAGCGAGTGCAACACGACCCCAGCGTCCTGCCTGCTCAGGGAGGCTTCATAAAGAACTTCAAGAAAGGTGATTAAGGCAGCACGTTGTTTGAGATGCAGTGAGCATAGTGTTGTTTTTTAAAATGCACATTTTTACAATGTCCTACAGTTAATAGGTTTGGGGAGAAAGGAGCAGATTTTATCAATATGACTGTGCAGAGGAAAATGTTTTTTTGAACTACATACGGAGTTTGATAACTGGGAAAAATACAGTGGTGCCTCGCAAGACGAAATTAATCCGTTCCGCAAGTATCTTCGTCTAGCGGTTTTTTCGTCTTGCAAGCAACCCTATTAGCGGATTAGCGCTATTAGCGGTTTAGCGGCTATTAAAGTCTTAGCGGCTTAACTGCTAAAAGGCTATTAAAGGCTTAGTGGCTTAGAAAAAGGGGGAGCGGAAAAAAATCTCAAGACTCGCAAGACATTTTTGTCTTGCGAAGCAAGCCCATAGGGAAATTCGTCCTGCGAAGCGCATTGAAAAACGGAAAACCATTTCGTCTAGCGGGTTTTCCGTCTTGTGAGGCATTCGTCTTGCGGGGCACCACTGTAAATGGTCATTGCCCTGTAGTAGGTTAAAAATAAACATACATGGATTTGGATGGTAATCATACCTATACAGTCGTCCCTTGCTTTTCGAACAGCTTAGTTCTTGAACATTTTGGCTCCCAAACGCCACAAACCCAGAAGTGACTGTTTCGGTTTGCTAACTACTTTTGGACGGGGCTTCTGCAGCTTCTGATTGGCTGCAGGAGCTTCCTGCAGCCAATCAGAAGCCGCGCTTTGGCTTCCGAACGTTTTGGAAGTCGAACGGACTTCTGGAACGGATTCCATTTGACTTCCAAGGCACGACTGTATACTAGATAAGTATACCGATAACTGTAATTGTTAGCTCTTATAATGATATAGTATACCCTTTTTCCGCTTTTTATTTTTACTTAAAAACAGAAAAAGAGACAGAAAGGTGACTTGGGAGGAGCAGGGTGGCCGAAGGCTGCTGCGGTGCGAGGGAGGGGATAAGGGCTTCTCAAAGGCCTCCAGCTCCTACGTGGTTAACTCACTTGCGTCTCCACATGCACCCCCCCTTTTCCAGGCTGGAAAAATGCACAGATGGCTCAGCAGCTGGAAGAGAGGGAGCGGCGCATCAAAAACCACCTGAATTTGGCAGCTAAGGGTAAGCTTCCTGCACCCCCTCGCCCTCACTTGCCGCCATCCACAGCCACTAGGCCTGTGTGCGATCCTTTTCCTGCAGGGAGGAGGGGATCCTGGGATGATTGGTTCCTTCCACTTGCTCTGCAATGTGCAAATCAGAGGCCACCACCTTTCCCAGTTCTCTGCTGTCATCTCATCGCTTGAGAAGAGGCAATTATCTCAGGGCAACCCTCCTGGCCCTTTCTGCAGGTCCTCGACTGTTTCGATACGTCTCCTATTCATAATTTAGCGGTTCTTCACCTTCATCTCATTGGCGTTTATTTCACTCGGGCCTCTGCAGTTGTGTTAGCAATTGTGGGAAGGTCAGCCTCCCACACGAGGAAGTGACATATAATTTGAATATTGGCCTGCCAAGTGGAGCAAGGGGAAGAGACAGCCTGTTCCAGGATCACCGCTCCGCCCCCATTCCCTGCAGAAAATAGGCCTTCACGGCAGGTCCAGGGTAACATTCTGTGTGCTGCCAGCATGGTGTCCGCAGGAATATTTCCTGGGGTGAGGGGCACGTTCTCCCAGTGGGAAAATAAAAAAACTGAAAGGGGGTGGTGGAATGAGTGGGCTGATCTATAACTAAAAAAAAAATGAGAAAAGTGCCTGTACATTTTGTCTGAGGTTGTATCAATGCTAGAAGCTCAGAAAGAAAAGAAAAGAAGAGGAAAGGAAAGGAAAGGAAAAAGAAATCTGGTGTGCTAAGAACCTCTTTTTTGCCATCAGAATACATTTTACAAATTACACGTGGGCTTTCTGATCCTACATATTGTAATTCTGCCCCCCACATCTTAAAAACATGGTACTGTAGGGCAGGAGGGGGGGCGTACAGAAAGGGCAGCCAAAATAATTTGGGGAGTGAGACCGACTGCTTCAGCTTAACCCCATTTCCCTCTTAGAAAAGCCTGCGGTATTTGTGGCTTTTCAGCTGAGCAAAATGGCAACTTAAAATACAAGCAAGGAGGCATGATCGAGGTTTGCAGAATTATGGGTTGGGGAGAGGAAGTTTCTCTCTCACACAATAATAGAAACTCGGGATAGACCAGTGAAACTGACTTTGTGGTAGCTTCAGGACAGGCAGAAGAACTCGTAGCACATGATTAACTTACGGAACTCACTGCCACAAGATGCGTTGTGGGCTAGTAGCTAAGACAGGGGCTGGGGCATCTGTGCCCCACCAGGTCAGAGTGGGCTCCCAGCTCCCCTCATTCCATACTGTCAGTCATTCTGGCTTGGGATGGTAGGACTTGGGGGAGGGCTTCAGGTTGCCCACCGCTTTGGTCTGAGTCCAGACTCAGGATGCCACTGTATCCTGTTAGGGAACATGAGCAGGGAGGGGCATCACCTTCAGACCCTATTTGTGGGACTCCCACATGTGTGAGGTTGGACAATGGGGTGACAGGCTGGGTAGGCAGTGGTTCTGATTATTCAGCCCGGCTCTGCTTGTGTTTATTCTGTTCTCGACACAGTTCTCTGGTGGGGGTTGACAAGTCTCCTTGCCCGCTTTGCGAAAACAAACTAACGAAGCGTGGGCTTCTCTTCTACTCAGGGCCGCTGCGCCAGACCTTTTCCCACAACCCTTTGGAGCAGCACCAGCCGGGTCCTGCGAAGCCGCCGCCACGAAAGAGACCCTGGGAGGACACGTTAGGCTGAGCGGCAAGCGACACCAAACCAAAAGACTTTGCACAGGGAAAAGAGCCTTCTCCTTCCCACCTCCCCACCCCTGGCCCACTCCTCTGTTTTCTGAGATTAGGTAATTAAAGGATGTGGAACTTCCTCCTGCCACGTTTGGTGCTTCCCAGATTTTACTCCCCGACTCACTTTTTCTCCCGCAAAGTTTCCACACGGGAATGTAGACAAACAGAACCTGCAAGAGTTGTAAGCCTCTGAATTTGGGATGGAGGAACCCTCCAGAGGACGTTAAACTCCTGCTTCCGGCAGCCCCCGGGTTAAAGGTCAGGAATGATGGGGCTTGGGTTACAGGTGGGACATGGGTTCCCTATCCTTTTTCTAGATACTGGAAGTGTGGGCTGCGAGAACGGAGCCCCACCCAGGAGGGGGCTGTTGCCTTATATGCCTCATTTGTTGGCTCCCTGGCAACATCCAAGCAACCCTCAATGAGATGCAGGATTAGTACGACAGACTCCTTGGTCTGATCCAGCTAGGGGTCTTCTCTTGTAATCTTGGCATGCCAGATCCCTGCCCTCGCTTTCAGGGGGATTAAAGCAAACCTTCACTCTTCCAAAACCAACTTAGGCCACGAGCCTTGGCTGATGATAATATAAAGAGCCCTGCGTTGGGTGAAAGATTCCTGCGTGGCAGGGGGTTGGACTAGATCAGGCATAGGCAACCTTGGCCCACCAAATGTTTTGGGACTACAATACCCATCATCCCTGACCGGGACTAGTGTCCTGTTTTCTAGGGATCATGGGAGTCCCAAAACATCTGGCTGGCCGAGATTGCCTATGCCTGGACTGGATGACCCTCATGGTCCCTTCCAACTCTATGATTTTTGAGGTTCAGAAAAGAGCAACCGAAATCATCAAGGAGAAGGAGCACAGAAAAGGTGAGTGAGAGATGACCGAGAAAAGGTTTTCTCCCTCTCTCATATAACACTAGACTCTTGTGGAAACCCAGTGGAGCGGAATGTCAGAAGATTCAGAGACAGATAAAGTTCTCCTTCACACAGCGAGTAGTTAAACTATGGAACTCACTGCCACAGGAGGTAGTGATGGTTTTTAAAAGCGTATTAGGCGAGGATAAGGCGATCTGTGGCTGCTTGCTGCCTCCACAGTTGGGGGCAGCGCTGCTTCTGAATGCCTGTTGCTGGAAAGAGGAGCAGAGAGTGCTCTTGCCCTCAGGTCCCAAAGCCACCTGGTTGGATGCTGCATTTGATAGGCCAATCCACCAGGCTCGTCTTCTGTACATTCCTCATATACTTACATTCCAGTGGGCTCTAGGAGGAATAGGTTTGGCAGGCTGTGGAAAAGGGATCACTGAGAAGGAAAAGAAAGCAAGGAGGGGAGGGACTCGAGGAAGGAGGCAGCAAAACCTAAGTGTGGAGAGGAAGGGGCAGAGCTCGGAGCTAGAGCATGCGGGAGGTCGCAAGTTCAATCCCCAGGGAGAGAATTCTGCCAAGCCACTGCTGGTCAGTAGAGGCAGGCCTGAGCTGGGTTAGCCTGTGGCTTGACTGTTTAAGGTGTGTCTTAAGATTGCCGTGAGGCTCATTTGACAGCAGGCCCAAGAATTCGGAGGTTGCAGGCGTGAAGATAAGAATAAACGTCCACAGGCAAACCTGTGGCACTCTGAGGGTTTATTGGGACTTAGCTGCTGAGGGCGAAAGGACACACAGACACTCCCACGTTTCACAGACGAGAACAAAAATAGGCGAGCGAGTCTCTCAGTTCCTGCAACAGCCGTCCCGGCAGAGTCCCCAAAGACTTCCTCGCGAATGGGTCTGGCCAAGTAGCAAACAATAAATTAGAGGTCACCAAAGAGTCTGTTACAGAAGGAGCAGGCGAGGGGGAGAAGCCGGCCTCCCCACTGCCCCTGGGCAGCGTCCGCATCACTGATCCTTCGCTTCTGTGTCGGGATCCATCTCCGTCAGGACACACAAGGCTACGAGCTGGATGAGCCGCGTCATGGAGGCTGCGGAGGGAGGAAAGGGACACGTCAGGTGGAGGCCAGAGAGAGCCGGGGAGCATTTGTGGGGTGGCTGTGCTTTCTCCACGGTCAGAGGCATAAATGCTTCAAAATACCAGTTGCTGGGAAGTACAGGAGGGGGGGAAAGGGGCTCTTGCGCTCAAATCCTGCTTGCAGGCTTCTCATTTGGACATCTGGTTGGCCCCATCCTGAGAACAGGGACTACAGGGGCCATTGGCCTGATCCTGCAGGCTCTACGTCAGTGAGTGAGGCAACTGTTTCTCCAGTTTGCAAATGGGCCCTAGAAAGGTTGGCAACCCCTGCAGTCCAAGCCTCAAGCAGCAGGTGGTTTGGAGGGTTATTGTTAGAATAATAATAATAATAAAAAAATCCCCCTCCAACTCTGCCTATGCATTACAGTCCAATTATGCAACATGGATCCTGCATTTTTAATACAGTCGTACCTTGGTTGTCAAAAGCCTTGGTACTCGGACGTTTTGGCTCCTGAACACCATAAACCCAGAAGTGAGTGTTCCGGTTTGCAAACGTTTTTTGGAAGCCCCTGCAGCCAATCGGAAGCTGAGTCTTTGTTTTCGAGCCATTCCGGG
Organism: Podarcis liolepis; assembly: GCF_965112155.1. Classification (NCBI taxonomy): domain Eukaryota; kingdom Metazoa; phylum Chordata; class Lepidosauria; order Squamata; family Lacertidae; genus Podarcis; species Podarcis liolepis. The sequence goes on along the minus strand of NC_139573.1, from coordinate 7,380,874 downwards.
AGTCAAACCGACTCCCAGAACGGATTAAGTTCAACAACCAAGGTACCACTGTAAATATTTCAGGGAGAACCAGCCCAGTTTAAGATGACTGTCGTGTCCCCTCTTACTCATCTCTAGGACTAAATGCACCAGACTCCCTTTGACATTTCCTCATAGGGACTTCGGAGGGTTTGGGTATGTTTAGCCTAGAGAAGACAGTTGATTTAAGAGACAACATGGTAGCTCTCTTCAAAGACCTGAAAGGGGTGTTGGAGAGAAGGAGCACATTTGTTTGCTGTTATCAACATAGTGGGGGGAAGTACAAAGCTCCCTCCGCTATCGGGACCCAATGCTAATTTCTGTTCTGCAGTTTAAGCGTAGTTGTTCTAGCAGTGGAGCAGGGAGAGCTAAGAAGCCATCAGTGAAATGGAGGAGGGTGTTTCTCCCTCTGACTCACCCACAGCCCGGCGCAAGAAGTGGGGCCTCTTCTGCTCAGGCACCCGCACCACCAGGTAGTAGACGGGCAGTCCGGAAGCTGCTATGGCAATGCCAATGGCAGAGTTTATGGGGTCGCTGTAGAGGGGGACGGCTACCAGGAAGACCGTGCAGAGGCAGAAGATGATGGGGAAGATGATGCTGAGCTGGTGGGGAAAGAAAAAGGGGTGTCAAGCAGGCACTTGGCATCTCAAACTACCTCCCAACCTTCACCTCAGGCTCTCCTCCAAAGAACTGAGGGGAAACAAGCTCAGTTCAACGGTTACAGCAGTCTCTTTCCAATAAGCAGCCAGCTGGGTGAGATCATAAGGAAGGAATGAAGGGGGCAGCCATGAACTTTCTTCGCCTCCAGCCGACTAGTCCTCGGGGGTATACTGCACCTGAACATGGAAGCTCTGCTTAGCTACCAGCACAGCAACCACACTGAGAATGCAACAATCCCCTTTCCGGAGCCATCTCAAGCTAACGGTCCTTGCCACATGCTTTTAGAGTGGCTGGGGCAACCCAGTCAGATGGGTGGGGTACAAATAATAAAATTATTACCACTATTATGCAGAGCGAGAGAACTTACTTTTCATCAACTTTTCTCAGCCTTACACTACTACTCTTTTTCTTGGAGTCTGGGGCCCTTGATTTCCAGCACGGAGCTCACTGCTCTGCCTATTAAAGCCATTCTGCCCCATCCCCTCATGGCAGGAATCTCGGCCACAGCGACTACCTGCCCACAGCCATGACGCATTGCAAAGGATGCTAGGCTACGGGCAGAATGCATATGCTCTGCAAGAGAGGCAGCTCGGTTTTAGGAAGGCTCAGTTTTAGAAAGAATCACTGGCTTTTTTATTACGGACCACTTCCTGCTGGCTGGGACCATTGCAAAGGATACTGGACGAGGTGGACTTTAGTCTAATGAAGCAAAGCACTTTGCACCATTCACAGGAAAGGGTGCGTGATCAGCACTGCAGAACGCCTAAATGAGCATTCGAGGGGCAGCATGCATCGTGCCTTGTGAATGTAAGCGCAAAACAGCTGGCTGCGGGATCCTTTCTTTCTTTTTAAAGACGAGTTTTGAGGGTTTTCCCTGCCCTACCTTGAGGGGACGTTCCCTCGACGGCTCCTTCCAGCGTAGGTACAGCTGCCCCGCGATCGACAGGCCCACAAAGAACCAGTAGCTGAAGCTGTAGTAATTGATGAGCTTGAAGATGTCCTCCACGCAGAGGTAGACCAGGGCCATGGCTCCCTGTGATGATGGGGGGGGCGGAATAGATGGTAAGTGGGATCAGCTCTGCTAGGAAGTCAGTGTGTGGTGTCCAAACTTTTTTCAAAGAGGGCCAGATTTGATGAAGTGAAGGCCTGTTGTTGACCTTTTTTTAGGATTGGAGTTGTTGAGGTTCTTTTAGGATTTTACCCCAAGAAATAAACTGCCACAGGGGCCGGATTAAACTGACCAGTGGGCCAGATTAAGCCCCCAGAATGGACTTTGGACATGCCTGGTTAGAGCATCAGACCAGGACATGGGGAACCAGGCTTCAAATCCTCACTCGGCCATGAAGCTCCGTGGGTGACCTTGGGCTGGCCCCTGCCTCTCTCAGCCTAGCCTACCTCTCAGGGCTGTTGTGGGGATTAAACAAGGAGGGGAAGAACCATGTTGAGCTCCTTGGAAAAAAAAGTGAGGCACAGAAATGCAATGAGCAACACAGCGTCCACCGTCTAACCAAACACATAGACACATCTCTCCCTGAAGACTGTGACTCTGTGAACTCGGCCCTTCCAAAAAGGGCCACCCACATTCTCCCCACAAGATCTCCCAGGACTGCAGGTTTGTGCTATTCTGGGTGCTGACTCATGGCGCTTGATCCCCCGTCTTCCTTCCTGGAGCTGAGGGCAGCTGCCTTGGTGGTTTCTAGGATAGTCTCGCATCCAAGACCCAGCCCTGTTCGCCTCACAGATGGAGCGATGTCTAGGCTGCTGTGGTCTGCGGAGAAAAGCCGCTCCGCACGAACTCAGAGCAGGGCTTTTGGTGCGGCTGCCCCTATTCCGTGGAAGAGCATTCCTGTCGAGATAAGACAGGTCCCACAGCCTGCAGTTTCGGGAAATTTCTTCACTTAAGCTTTCCCAGCAGTTAGAATAGATCACTGCCATGGGACGTCTGGTTTATATTGTTTTACATTTGCCTGGTGTTCCTTTCGGTTGTTTTAACCATTTTTATTGTATCTTGCACATCGCCTTGGAAGGGAGTTATTACAGTGGAACCTCGGTTTTTGAACGTAATCCATTCCGGATGTCCGTCCGACTTCCAAAACGTTCGAAAACCAAGGATCAAAGGGCTGGCTGCAAAGTCAATAGAAAAAAAAAATGAAAAACGCGCCTCAGATGCCTTTTGACTTCCAAGGCGCGTTCGAAAACAGAAGCGTTCACTTCCGGGTTTTCGGTGTTTGGCTCTCAAAAGGTTGCCCAGAAGGCAATGCGGCCCTCAGGATGAAAACGGTTCCTTTTCTACCCCTGCTGCAGATACTGTGGGATGGGATTCTGAATAAATAGGCATATGGTTCCTCTCTCTCTCTCTCTGTGTGTGTGTGTGTGTGTGTGTGTGTGTGTGTGTGTGTGTGTGTGTTCATTCACAGGGGTTTTTTAATTGAAATGCAGCAGTCCAATAAATGAGCTTGCATTCCAAAATATTTGATCAGTAACAAATTCAGTTTTCCCCATCCCATCTAAGCCGATTAAGAGATCAGGGCGGCAGTCTTTAGCCAGTGAACCTGGGGAGATCTGTCGTCTCCCACTGCACAAGGCTGCCAGGAGCTACAAAAAGCCCTTTTTTGCTTTTTGCTTTGTTGGAAGACTTGGCTTCCCTTCCTCCCCTGCCATGCAGACGAGGGTGTTCTCCCCGGCTACCCAGGACTTACGTTAAAAAGCAGTGCTGGCACAGGCGTGAACCGCTCAACGTGGATCATGCAGATGGCATCAGGCAAGTGCCCCTCGCGGGAACCAACGAAAAACAACCTGGCAAGAGCGAGGGAGCGTAAGGAAGCTGCTGGCTGAGGCAGAGCAGAATTGTCCTAGCTGGTGACCAAGACCCACAGAGGGGCAGGGCAAGGGGTCAGGCTGCCCCCCCCCCCGGGGACTGGCACAGTTCCCAGAATCCACTGTGTCAATTCTTCAAAAGAACAAGAGAACGGACACTACAGACAAGGGAACTGGCCTTTCCCAAAGCACTTCCACAGCCCAGACTCCTGCAGTCCCTCTTCCACTGCTTAACTTTACTGGTGGGGTTTTCTCTGAGAGACAGATGTATATTTGGCACTCAGCGAGGTTTGCCATACCCGCAGGGTGGCACAACGCCTCCTCCAGTGAAGTAAAATTAGGGCAGATTCAGCTCCATTTTGCCACCAACAGTGGGTGAAGAACAGCCGTCATATGGCTAGCATCCACACTGACAGCCTTACCCCTAGTTTCCTGGGATCCCAGGTGAGTTTCTGAGGGTCAATCCAGGCATTTATTTTTTCTCATACGTGAGAAGCTTTACCACGTGGGGGAAGACTTCCGTGCAAGACAGAATTTTGCACAAAAGTGGAAAGTTACCTAGTTTCTAAACTAGGCCTCTCTGGCATGCTGACCTTTCCCCCCTCCCAAATGTGGTTGACGGTTCCTCTGGTGAAAATGAGTAGGTGTTAATCCATTCATGGAAGAGCTCCAAAATTACATTTTGAATGACTCCCAGGGCTGGGAGTGGACTGGCGTGGGCCAATCTGAACGTTTTCCATGGTTTATTTCTGAAGATCATGGGCACAAGTAAAAGTTGGCATAATTTGATATAGAAGGAGATCTCCGTTATGAACTTTCTTGACCCTGGTACAACTCCTTATCATGAACATGTCATGTAAGGCTTCCTGACCTTCTTAATACTTTAGGTAAAGGCTAGCACAGTAATCTGGTGTTACCAGCAAAATTTAATTTACGCCTCCTGTAAAAAGAGATAAACTCGGAACTCAGGAAACAAACAAGATAACCAGTCTTGTAATTTCTAACTAGGATTATGTTCTTTCAAGTCCCAATTATGCAGGGTAAACAAAATAGGGAAATAGGCAGGAAACTGTAGGAAGAGACAACAGAATAGGAAGGTAGGTAATCTAACAAATCACTCATCCCAAAGACCTTGTCCCCTCAATGTTGAGAATGCATTGGCTCAAAACAGCACTTACACCCTAAGATTTTCAATGGTTAGTGAGATATTAAAAGCACCAACATCGGTCCCTTTTGACTCTACACGGTCAAAGACCAGCCTGACACTAGGAGTCATGATAGGACAGGTATACATTTCCCCTCACCTTTCTTGTTTTGTTTTTTATTCTAGGTTCTGTGGCAAAATTGTCACACTCACGTTCTTTAGGCTTTGGGGAATAGTTTGGGATTCTTTTACTCTACAAGTTGCTGCCCACTTATATTGCAACTCTGCTGCCTGAAGCAACATTTATACGCTCTGTCTCTCATGTAATAAACCATGGGTAGGCAAACTAAGGCCCGGGGGCCGGATCCAGCCCAATCGCCTTCTAAATCTGGCCCACGGACGGTCCAGGTATCTGCGTGTTTTTACATGAGCGGAATGTGTCCTCTTATTTAAAATGCACCTCTAGGTTATTTGTGAGGCCTGCCTGGTGTTTCTACATGAGTAGAATGTGTGCTTTTATTTAAAATGCATCTCTGGGTTATTTGTGGGGCATAGGAATTTGGTCATTATTATTTTTTTCAAAATATAGTCCGGCCCTCCACAAGCTCTGAGGGACAGTGGATTGGCTCCCTGCTGAAAAAGTTTGCTGACCCCTGTTATAATCCAAACTTTCTTTACTGTTCTTGCATGAGAACTTCTCGTGGGCAAACACATATTCATAGCAAACACACATGTGAACTCTAGCGGAAGGTCCAAAACCTCTCGGAAGTGTGTGTAGGAATGCACACGAGTGCCGGGCAGGCATGTGGGTTCAGACACACAACTTTATAACGGGAGATGCATGCAGGTTACCTGGAAGCCGCTAAAATGGAAGCGTTCAGGCCCCCAAAGCAGGACAGGGCAACAGCAAGCGGGATCGTCCAGTTCATAACTCCAAATACTTGATCGGCAAAGGTCTGGAAGGAAGAGGACATGAGAAGAAAATGAGTTGGTGAATGCCTTGCAGGGGGTTTCTAGTTCAGTGGTGCCTCGCAAGACGAAATTAATTCGTTCCGCAAGTTTTTTCGTCTTGCGAGTTTTTCGTCTTGCGAAGCACGGTTTCCCATAGGAATGCATTGAAAATCAATCAATGCGTTCCTATGGAGACCGTCCGGGGACAGAGGGGAAGCGCCACGTGCCTTCCCCTCTGTCCCCGGACCTGTTTAAAGCAAGGGGCGGGGCAGCGGGGAGAATCGCGCGCGCCTTCCCCTCTGTCCCCAGAGATTGCGGGGCTGGCAACTGGGAGAAGCGATCTTCTCCCCGCCGCCCCTTGCTTCAAAAGAGGTCCGGGGACAGCGCGGAAGACGCGCTGCGCTTCCCTGCTATCCCCGGAGCTTGCGGGGCAAGCTTCGTTTTGCGAAGCAAGCCCATAGGGAAATGCGTCTTGCGAAGCGGCTAAGAAAACGAAAAACTCCTTCGTCTAGCGAGTTTTTCATCTTCCGAGGCGTTCGTCTTGCGGGGTACCACTGTATAAACTTCATTCCCAACTCAACAAGAGACTACTTGCGGCTGTCCTCCAAGAGGCTGAGGCGGGAAGAATGCAACTCATTGCGAATCATTGCAACAAAATTGTTCATGAATTGCCCCTCTGTTACTTCACACTGTACTAATGTCCCTTTGAAGTTGTTCTTTTGAGTAAATGATCAACGCTAATGGCCCTCCATGGACCAGCCAACTGGATTCCAAAGTGACTTGTCGTTTGGGGGCGGGAGGAAGAGGGAACGGGATCTACTCACCACGGCCACAGCGTCGCTTGTTAATATCTCCGTCTTGCTCAGCACTGTGTAATACGCCACATTGGTCATGATGTAGATCACTGTGACGATGGGCATTGAGATGCCTATGGAAAGGGGAAGGTTCCTGAGGAATGGCAGTGAGGAAAAACAGTGTTAACTCCCTTCCACCGCCCACTTCGTACTTCCCTTGGCACTACTCCTGCAACCCGGTCATGCCCAGGGCTAGCAGAATACACATTACCACCCAGAGGCCCTAGAAAGCTGCTTTGCAAAGCCCAGTTCCCAGAATCCCCTGCTCCCCAAGACCCAGTTCCCAGAATCCCCTACTCCCCAAGGCTCAGCTCCCAGAATCCCCTGCTCCCTAAGTAGCCTAAGAAACTCTGTGTCACCCTTGGCTTCCTTTATTTTCATTTGCCTGCTGTACTAAAGAATATTGAGAAAATTATTACCAGGCGGCGGAGCAGGGTGTTAAATGAAAAAATGCTCCAGCTAAGCAGAAAATACAGTGCTTGACTCTGCAGACTCGCTTTGCTGTGATGAAAATTGCAAGACTGCCACCTCCTCCCTCTTAAGCCAAGCTATTATTTGATTCAATCAAATCAACATTTCTGCAGAGATCCCTTTAAACAATTCTTTAGCCGAAAGTGGATTTTTAGATTACAGCTTGCTCTGCAAAACCCAATACATTTTATGCTAGGCTTCACGCAGCATCCCCCTTCACTGCCAAGCCCACGGCAGGACCCAGGAAGCCGGCTGAACCTCTCTCAGCCGTCCCCGGACTGTGATGCAATGACCAGCTGTGGCAACTAGATGGCAGAACTCCTCCACAAGAGCCCATCGCAGACAAAGCCCCTTAAAATGAGGAAAGGAAATTCAGCTACTTATAGAATTGGAAGGGATCACTGGGGTTCTGCCACCACAACTCCATCACACACACCCATATTTTCTTTTCTCATTTTTTGAGACTGTATGATGTGCTTTCAAGTACGCAAGAGGGAGAGCTTTCGCTCAGCTGTTTTAAAAACAACTCTCCAGGCAAAGTATGGAGAAGACCCTTATCCATTTCTCTGCAACAGAAAGCCCAAGACTTCTTTGCAGGAGAAGCAGGGAGGGAGGCAGTACTTAAGGCTAGTCAGTTTCAATTCCTTTAGAAGCAGAGCACAGATTTTAAGGAGGGAACAGTGTTGCTTGTCCCTAGGGATGTCACAGGCGCTGTCCAATAGGTCCCTGCAGCCTCATCCCACACAAAATGCCAAAACACAACGGTCTCGCTAGCTGAGGATGAAAGCCACGCTTTTCTCTGCAAATGCTGACCTTTCAGGGTTCTTGATTTCTTCGGTGACAAAATTGAGGGTGTCCCATCCCGAGTAGGAGAAGAGGGCAGAGTACAGGGCAAGCGCAATGTCCCCCGTGTGCCAGGAGGATCCTTCAAAAGGGTCTGCAAAGTTCTGCGAATGTCCTACATGGAAAGATAACCACACTTGGGTCAATCAGTCAACTTCTAGTTGCAATGAAAAAACATCCTGCCTGAGGAAAATTGGAATGGGTACAAAAGTCCCATCTGTGGTGCTGACACACTGTTCCCTAGCGCAAGCCATCGCTAGATGCTCGCAGCTGTCAGGCGAAAATTGTTCAGGTGCAAACGAAAGCCCACAAAGCCACAAGATGCGGGAAAGTGGGCTGTGGGTCTGTCTGGGTTTGGGCTTTGGGTTCAAGTCTCGCCTCAGACGTGGGTTCAGTGAGTTGCCTGGAGTGGACCACTAACTCTCAGCTTTCCCACTGCGGAACGGGCACAGAGGCCTACACCGAAAGGCTGTGAGGTCGAAACACAGTAAAGGTCAAGAAGGCTCCAATGCTTCTATGCCTATGTGCATCAAAAGTGCCATGTCCGTCCGTTCTAAACCTTAATGTGAAGGGAGGGCAAGAGGGGAGAGACCAGGGGTAGAGATGGGAGTACCTTGCCCGATGCGGACCACGCCGGCGATGATCACGGCAATGAGAGCCAGCACTTTGGCGTAGGTGGACAGATCCTGCACCCGCGTGCCCCATTTCACATAGGCGCAATTGACAAAAGTGAGGAGGCCTGGAAGAGAAAACAAGACAGAAGTCATCCCATGGCAAGGGGCCCTTGGATTACACAAGCCCCCTCCACCCTAGACCATCCACATACACAGCAAAGTCCCACTGAATCCTTCCCTTCTCCAATTTCAAACGTATATCCAATACGGAAATATAAATGCATGCCTAAGCGGCTGATTCCTAAAAGGGGAAAAGAGAAAGAAAGAGAGGAGAGGGAGAGGGAGAAATGGACGCAGCTGCCCAGTAATTTTTCTGCTGGACTCCATTTTATTTTCTCAGTGCAGAGGTGGGAAAACATTGGGGGGGGCAGCCCAAGGGACACATTTCCCTGTAGAGAACCTCCTGGGGGCCACTCCCAGTCGTGGGCGGGGCCAGTGGCAAAAGTGGGTGGAGCAACAGGTGCAACTCTTCTAAAGTATGAATCAGAGTTTTTTACCTCTCTCTACCCAGGCAAACATGAGGCAACATCGCAGATCAAGGCCAAGATCCAGCCAGGCAAAAGCCCTCAAGGATAAGAGAGAGCAGGGTTGCAGTTTGGGGAGAGTTCTGAGAACTGGACAGAGAGGCCTGGAGGGTCACGCTTCGCCTGGAGGGACTGAGGTCCTCGGTTGCTCCAAACGGGGAGCAAATAAAACAAAAGGTACAGAAGTCTAGTGCCGTTGGACCAAACCTTCCATGGCGTCCTCACGCAAATGGGGTGGCTGCACCCCTAGAGTGACCTGGTGAAGGAGGAGACTCCCTGACCCCTTAACTGCCCCACTTTTGAGAGCCAGTGTGGTGTAGTCGTTAAAAGCGATAGACTCATAATCTGGGGAACAGGGTTCGCGTCTCCGTCCTCCACATGCAGCTGCTGGGTGACCTTGGGCTAGTCACACTTCTCTGAAGTCTCTCAGCCCCACTCGCCTCACAGAGTGTTTGTTGTGGGGGAGGAAGGGAAAGGAGAATGTTAGCCGCTTTGAGACTCCTTAGGGTAGTGATAAAGTGGGATATCAAATCCAAACTCTTCTTCTTTTGTGGGTCTCTTGGGCGTGAGTTGCTATTAACAGAAGCCTCTCTGCAAGGGTGTGTGTTGTCTGTCTTGTGATGCACAAGGCCGTGGCTGGCATGTGTACTCCTGGAGGAATTGCAAGGAGGCACTGCAGCCCTGGGTCCAAAGGTTAGCCATCTCTAGTCTAGGACCAGGCACAAAGGAGGACAGACACACACACCCCACACCACTATGACCCTCTCACATGCACCCCTTCTCCTAGATGTGAGAAAGAGTGTGTATTCACAAGATATCACTGGGAGACAAAATCTGAATCCTGACTCTCTGCGATTTTAAAGGGTGGGGAGGTGTTTCCCTGGACCCCGCTACTTGCTTGGCTTCTGTTTATTCCCATGGAAAATGAATGCAGCTGCTGAGCTCAGTCCAATCATAGCCCTGGCCTGCCAGTCCTACTTCCTTCCTGGGTTGTGATGCAAGACCGAGCGAAAAAGAGAGCGAAAGTAAGCGTTGGGAAATGGCTTGTCAGCAAACGAGTCTAGCAAGGATGCTAGATGGGTCAGCCTTGGCCCAAAAGGAACGCATTGCCCCAGCTAAAAGGCGACCTTCATTCCCCTCGTTTCCTGCGTGTGTGAGATCTGATAGATACATGGCGCCCAAGAGTTGGAGCAAAAGATGGAAAGGGGGTGGGGGTGGGACACAGGGCACAGGGTCTATCACCTATTCCTAGTCCTAAGAAGGAGTGGGGTCTGCCTAGGTCTCAGGTTCCATCCCTGATGGCATTTCCAGGCAGAACTGAGAGAATGCGCCTTTGCCCTGTGATAGGAATTTTGAGGTCTTAGATATATGTTAAATGTTCATAAGTGTACCAACCAAGCACGTACATAGATCAGCACAGGAAGACCGACCTGAAACCATTTTGATTCCCAAACTGAGCAAATGTTTTCTCTGCAAGGCCAAAGGAAAATGGAAAAGCCTCCCCATTGTCTTTTCCTTCACAAATCCTGTCTTAAGGACACATTTAAGGTATGAATAGGGTGTGAGCCTGTGAACTGGCTCAGGAACTAAGTATTTATCATTACAAAAGACTGGCCAGGCTCCCCAGGGTATCCAATCAAGTAAGCAGGGTATCCATTCAAGGAACCTGCCAGACAGGAGATAAACAATGACAGGAGAAAAACAACATTCAAATTTCTAATTTAGACCGCCTTTTCTGTGATGTAGGCATGATGTATCTGGGGGGGGGGGGTCTTGAGCTACACCCCTTCTGCAATGGATGTATGATGTATGGAGGGCTGGTCTTGAGCTCCAGGTCAGGGAATTTAAAATGTCTATATAAGGGCTATATGGTTGGATAGTGTTCGCGAAGCTACCAGCATGAGTTTGACCAAACTACGGGAGGCAGTGGAAGACAGAAGTGCCTGGCGTGCTCTGGTCCATGGGGTCATGAAGAGTCGGACACGACTAAACAACAACAACAACAACAACAACAACATATAAGGGCAGGCACACCTTGGTTCTGGGTCCTCCTCCATCCTCCTGCATGTGAGGGGAGCACCCTGTTGCAACAGATCAATAAAGATCAGGCTTACTAGCTGCTTTGCTTCTCAATATTCTCTGGTTGGCCCCTGTTATTTTCTCCTACCAATAGGGAACCTACGTAGGGACTATATGGGCTCTTGGATACCCCATAAGGGGAAAAGGGCAGATTTTGTTTACAACAGCCCGAAACCTTGCTGGCCGTCAGTGTTCGCAATGAGTCAGGCAGATCCCAGCAGCCTGATTTGGTTTAAGGCAGCTCCTGGTCTTTTTATGTCTGAAGGCAGGTGTTTCGGCTGCGGGGACGGACCTTTTCCACCTTCCCTTCTGGCTTCTAGACACAGACATGCACCCACCATGAATCGTTGAGGAGGATGCAAAGCAGAGCTGGTGGTTCTGCAGGCTGAGAAGCTTGGGGGACCCCCTCCGCATCCTAGCCCCTCATAAAAAAGGTAACATTCACAAAACCAAACAACATGGGCAAACATAACAAGGATTGTGGCTAATGCACAAACGATCATCCAGAGTTTGAATTAAGAGGGAGGGAGATGGGACTTCCTCGAGAGGAGGTGGAGAAGTTGGTTGTTTATCCCTTTCCGGCTCCTGGCACTCTGATCACCTTTATCTTTATGTTTATTCCAGGAACAAGTTGTTATGACTCAAGGGGCTGTGTGGGACTCAGCTTTCTACCAGACGCCCAAACCCGGCAGGAGGGTGATGTGAGACATGGGGCAGGGGGGCTCAAAGAAGGTTCCCCCCACACACACTTTGTACCTTTTCCCCTTGGCTCCAGGGTGTGGATGGAGCTTTCCTATTGGCAGGAGTGGGGGGAACTGGGGACACCTTGCAAACAACGGCTCTGCTTCTTTATAAACAAGGCCATAAATTCCTCTCTCTTATCAGGCGGGTGACATGCTCTGAACAGAGAAAACCACACATACTGTGAGCTGAACTCACTTGCACATGGCTCCAGCAATTCCCCAAGCATGAAGCAGCCCAGTTTCCCCAGTTCAGGGGAGGGGTGGGACCAAGGCCATCTCAAATCCACCTTTTCTGTCCCAGCCTAGTCTCCAAATAATCTCATCTGAGGCTAGATGTGACCCAGCCTAAAATGGAAGCATTGTGTGTGAACAAGCCCCTTGGGCTCCAGACATCTGGGGCAGAAGGGGACAGAACTACCCTTCCTAATATTCTTCCAACCCATTAAGAAAAGGAAGTCTAATGGTTCACCCCACTTCCACCTAGAAATACACTTGCAGGAGTGCTGGCTGCTACTTCCTGCAGCTGGCTGCCTGACAGCAAGGGTGCCACAGAGCATGAACAGAGGGCACTTTCCTCATCAAAGAGAGGCAGCTTTCCTCTTCAAAACAGACCTGAGTCTCAGCATTAGGAGCCTGGCCTTAAGGATGGCATTCTGGACAAGCCAGTGGGAATCTCACACCAGGAGACAATCATACATCACATCCACACAATACATTTAATGATCATGTTTCACCCACCCACACAAAGGATCCTGGGAACTGTAGTTTGCAATGGGCACCGGGAACTGCAGCTCTGTGAGGGCTAAACTGCAGTTCCCAGGATTCTATGATGTGGGTGTGAGCTCCCAGCACATCTAGGGCAAGGCAGCTATTAAGAAGAGGGCATCCTTGAGCAAGGACCGCATCCTCGAGAGATCTCACTATAGAAACCTTAAGAAAGGTTCTCTTTCTATCTCTGATTTTCAGCTTCAACATCATTAACTACAAACCCCTAAATTTGAGATACCCTCCATACCTTTTGTAGGGTTTTGCAGTCGTTTTGTAAGGTTGTGTCGGGCAAATCCCACGTTTTGCAGGGCTCCCCAAACTGAGTAATTGGTACATCAAACCAGGGTTCGTAGTTAATACAGAGAAATGTGACGTTGTCCCGATTCATAACATAACCTGTGCCAATGTTTCATGGTCGTTTTGTAGTGCGAACCCCATGGGTTTGTAGCGTGAACCCCATGGTTTGTAGTGCCCCCCTCAAACTAAGTAATTGATACTCAAACCAGGGGCATCCCCCATAAACTCCAACATTGTCCCATTCACTTGCCCTATAAGAGGTTTGGGGGGGAATCCCAAATTTAGGGGTTTGTGGTTAATGAATCTTTCAGCTTCTACGTCTGTGAAATGGGGATTACTACACTGGCCTAACTTACAGACCTTTTGCTTCGGAGTTAGCATTTGCGAAGAACTGAGCAGCTGGGCAGCAGCAGGGAGGGGCACATAATCCTCTGCTCTAACCTTCTCCCGGCACCCTTTGCTCGAAGACTCACAGGGCTTGTGGGGTGCTCTCAGCTAGCTTCCCATCACCGCCGGCATTCGTGCCTGACCTCGTGCCTCCCTCAGCTGTCACATTCCTGTGTGTTGCAACAGGAGCGGTTTCGGGGAGCCTGACATTGCGTTTCTCGCCAGCTGGATCTGGACAACAGCTGCCGACTCAGCACACTGCCCGTCTCCCAGCTGAAGTCACTCATTTCCTGAGAGAGACCCAGAATTACCCGCAGGGTTAGGAGGAACGGAGAGCCGAGAGGCCCCGGAGGAGAGGCTCATGCCAGGTTTAGACACCACTGATGGATCACCAGACCATGAGTCAGAAAGGCTTGATGTGAAAGCGGTGTCACTCTGAGCATGTGCAGAGTGTCTGTCCCTCCCCACCGATCAAATACACGCACCTGACTCAGTCCAAGGCAACAGGTGGCAAAACCCAGTCCCAAACAGCCTCAAGCGGGCACGGACTTGCCCAGATGAAAACAGTTTAGCTTTTAACCAACTCATCTTCCATAAAGCAGAGACTCAGGACCCCCTTCATTCTTCCTGGAGACCACCCTAGAGCTCCAGCGGAGGAGAATGAGGCTGGGTGGGCTTCAGGGTCCCTTCCAACTCTACACTTCTATGATTCTATCTCTCCATCTTGGAGGTACAAGGTTAACTTCTAACAAACAGGCAGCTGATAAAGGCTGTGGAGCCCTGGCGAGGCAGTAATTATACTTTTCTCTTTTATGTCTAACTAGAGGAGTGAGATGTATTGTGGGCAAGGGGAGCTAGAAGCCGGGCCTTATCTGAGATAACAGCCATATCTATTGGTTATACCCAGTAACCCCTCCCCCCCCTCAAATTCTGCTCCCCTGCCCTGCCGCCCCTTCCAAAGCAGAGAGGGGAGTGGTACTCCCATAGCTAAAGGCATGTTGTGGGTGTCAGAATTCCTGGGTCCATCCCACGCCCAGTTCCAGAAGCTCAAGGTGGAGCTTTGGCAAAGCACAAAGTCTGAAGCTTCCCTTATGCCGGAGATTCAAAACCATTGCCAAGGAAGGAAAGAGTTTCCCAGAACTGGGAAGGAAAGGTCGCAGCAGAGAAAGATAAAGGAACAATGGGAGATTAGATAAGTTGGGGGAAAGAGCTACCTTTCAGCCCACCTGAGGCTGAATCAGCTCAGGCACTGCCAGAGCTTTTTAACTTTTCTTTTCAAACAGCAACTCATGCCCCCCCCCCTCCCAACAAACTTCACACAGCCTCGCTTGGTTCCCCCAAATACTTTCCCCACAGTTCCCGCTTGCAGTCTCACTCACAGATGCAGACGGCAGCCAAGAGTCGGCCTGCCAGGTAAGGCGCCTCGCAGGACGGGAACACGGGTTGCACCAGGTAGTTGGCGAACGTGATGGCAATGACAGCCTGGCTGGTGGGCTCAATGATGAGGAGAGAAGTCCACAGGCGGATGAAGGCCGGCAGCTGCCCAAAGGCCTCCAAGATGTAGGCGTAGCTGGCTCCCGATTTTTTGATGGTGGTGCCCAGTTCTGCATAGCACAGGGCCCCAAAGACAGAGAACAGCCCTCCCACGGCCCAGACCACAAGGGAGAGGCCGTACGAGTCACTGTACATCAGCACGCCCTTGGGCGAGACGAAGATGCCCGAGCCGATCATGTTGCCCACGATCAAGCAGACCCCGTTGAGCAGGGAGATTTCCTTCTTCAGCTTCATGGAGTCATTGGGAGACGTGGCGGAGGAGTCCTCGAGGGGCTGGCGGGAGGAGGTCCCGTTGGGTACTGAGTTGGCCGGCAGCTCATCCTGAGGAGTCGCCTCATAGCGGGTGGTCTTGGCCATAGCTTGGCAAGAAGAGGAACGGTTCTGTTATAATTATTATTATTATTATTAATCACCTGCCCTACAACCATAAGGCCTCCCAGGGCAGGTTGCATCATTGAAACGTAACATTAAAAACCATTTGAGACGATTTACAATCATACAGATAAAAATATACACCTCAAGTGTCAAAAGCCAGGGTAAGGAGGGGTGTCTTCAGCCTTCAGCATCCTCCAGGAGCTGTATAATGAAGGTGCCAGAAACACGTCTGTGGGGAAGAAGACCCACGCCTTAGGGGTTCACCAGAGATCATGTCCTCTCCTGGCCTGCTACTCCACCTACACCCCAGCCTCAGAGCGGGGAGGAACTACCAAGAGGACCCTTTCTGCCCATCTTAGCATCTAAGAGGGTCAGGATGTAAGCAATCTTTCAGGTGTTTTGGGACCTGAGGCATTTGAGCTCTAGGCCATCTTGCACTCTTGCACCTGGTACATTTCGAAACCAAGAAGATGGGTTTGTCTCTTGCACGTTAAAGGCAGCGGTTCCCAAACTCCTTAACAACTTGAAGAACGCTCTCCCGTTTCTGCTGTACTCATGGCACATTTTGCTAATATAAAGCAGTAGCTCTAGGAGGTACAACACCCAAAAAGATGGTGTTCTCTTCCAGGAGGCGCAGGTTGTGACAGGGCACTGGGAGAAAAGAGGTTGGGGGTGTAAGTTGGCATGCACAGGCAGGAAGGAAACCGGACAATAGTGCCTCTACTTTCCCAGGGGGCGGGGAGCATGCTATCCCAGGAGACAAACAAGTGCTAGCAGCAGGCAGATGTCTCTCTGCCTCCCAGATACTGGGACCCAGGGCCTGGTTCTTACCTCTTTATTTGCCTGGAGAACTGCAAAGAATGAGCACTAGAACCTCGATCCTCATTTCTGGAAGGCGAGTCCAGCAAGCGAGTTTGGGGCACTGAGGTTACCTAGGCACTATCTCTTAAATCTGAACAGCCCAAACAGGTAATGGTTGGGTAATCTTAAGAGGCTGGGAGCTAGTCACTGTAGATTTCCTCTTCTGCCCAGGGAGAGGTGTTTGGGGGGTGGAGAATGCCGGGGGCTGGGAACCAGGAAAAGAGAGGGTGGGTTTCAGCTTTGAGAGAGCAGTTCTGGGGCTGGATTCCCACCCACCTCCCACACAATATTATTAGGGGACAGAAAGGGGCATATAGATGGGGATGATGGGAAAGAGAAACTGACAGATACTCACAGTCCACAGCGCAGTTCCTCCTCCTGCTCTGTCGTCTTATCCCCACACCAGCTTAAGAATAAAGAGACAGAAGCTGCCAGAACAGCACTTTTAACATGAGGAACTAACCAGGGTTGCCGGGGGCGGGGTGAGGGGGGTAAAGGAGGGTGAGCCATTGACCGAGTCCAAGGTCCGTCTGGTGCCAGGTGGGGGCAGGAGGAGTGCTATGGGAGATAAGAGGACTGGCAGTGCCTCTGGGGCACCCCATGGCTGAGCCATCCAAGAAGTGGCTTCCTGCAGGAACGTCTCGTGCATGTGCACCCTCGCAAACGGCGCTATCAGTTTCCCGCAGCAGCCCCCTCATGCATCCTGTGAGACGTCAAGCCTCTCAAGTCACACAGGGCGCCTCTTCAGAGACAAAGAGACCTGTGGGAATCGGCAGCTTGTTCAAAATGAAAAAGTTATCAGCCCTGAAGGCAACCAAGCCTGTCAGATTGGTTCAAGATGAAAATCTCGCCACCATTCTTGCATTGCAGGGGGTTGGACTAGATGACCCTCAAGGGTCCCTTCCAACTATGCAGTTCTATGATCCACAGACTTAACCTTCGCTTCTGATAGTAGTAGTTGGGAGTTGGAGCAGGGGAGTTGTTGTTTTCACAACTTGACAAGTGAATGGCAAGTGGGAATCCCAAACTTCAAATGTTATCTTTTCCTAGATTGTATAAATCACACGCAATGGCAACTTTCCAAGCCACACCAGACTCTTCTTCAGACAGAAAAAGTCCTGTGCGACTCTTGACAATTGCTACACAACACACACCCTGCATCTTGGCTACTTGCAAGTCGTTTTCTGGATAAAATGAGCCGCACATTATTCCACGTTTGCAAATCATATAATGGCTTTGAATCAGGCTGCAACCCTATGCACACCTACCTGGGAATAAGCTTAATCGAATTCAATGGGACACGAACAGGATTACACTGCAAGAGCGCAATCCTTTGTACACTTCCCTGGGAGCAAGCCCCGTTCAATAAAGAGCGTGGGACTGAGGACCTAGCAAGTATACACAGGATCACGCTGTAAGAGAATTAGGACAAGAGCAGCAGGGGAGGGGTTCACCCTGTTAAATTAACACCCCGACCCCACCCCTGTGGCTACATTTAGGGCTGCCATCTTTTTCACTGGCTGTGCTCCTGCGCCTTTTATTTCAGTTGTATCACAGGCAGAAACACGCATTGATTTGGCTTCACTGAAATGCAAGGGGGTTTGGGCTCCAGTTATCATGCATGAGGAGTCCACTTGCATGAACCATACATGCACGACTGTTCAATATATATCAGATCACAATTTATAAATGTGCGCTTTAGAAATCTATACTTTAATAGATCTATGTTATACACGTGTTTAAAGACCAAGTTCCTTCAAAGGGGGGGGGGGACTTAATCCACCCAACCTCCAGGAACCCAGGAGTCCGAGGTTGCCAGCAAAAGCCTCCGCACTGCGACGCCTCTTCCTGTTTATGCCATTTCCAAGGGCGACGGCTTCCTTAGCAACCAAAGGCCAAGATGGCGACGGAAAAGCCTTGCCCATTTCAAAGATGGCCAAAGAGCCCCTTTCCGCCCTTAAGAAAAAGGGCAGTCAGGGCACACCAGAAATAAACAAACAAACAAGCACGCCGCCTTTCCTGAGGCTATGGGTTGTGTTAGAGACAGAGGTGTTAGTTCTGAAAGGGAAATGCATCTTTCACGAGAAAAGGCGACGCAGAGCATGTTCCCTAACCCAATACGGTGAGTGGGGATATAGCTTCCGGTTTAAATCACAAAATGGCGCCGCTCTTCTTTTGCCGGTACTCACATCCGGGTCTCCGTACCAAAATGGCTGCTCTCACTAATGAAAAGCTCTCCCTTCGGCAACTAGGAATATTGATCAGCTCACGATCCCAAGGCCCTGGAGCGGGGCCTGTGGGAATGTGCAGCTATATCCGACTGGGTTTACGGAGCCTTCGGGCGTTTTCTACTCTTTCCTACGGTTTTTTCTTAGAACTATGAAACGTTCCGTACAAGATGGCGCCCTCCTGGCCTTTTTTGTTAACGTCTCACAAGGCTTCCGGATGACGCGACCTTTCCGGCCGCAAGTGGGTGGTTTCCGCTGACGAATTATCCCCAAATGGCGGCGCTCATTTAAAAATGGCGGCTCCCAGTGGAGGTGTGTGTTATTTTCCGTACAACCTCTGCGAACGGAAGCGCATGGTCCCTTTCTCCGATGTTTAGTGTCAAAATGGCAGCTTGCGTGGCTCGGAGGCTGGGTACGGAAATCTTACCGGTGGGAGAGCTAGGGAAGGGAGCGGGGCTGTGGATTTTGCATGGCTGTCCAGAAGCAGGATGCTCTATGCTTTTCTGGGAGTCAGTCCCACCGAACCCGATGGGGAGTCCTTACCGAGTATACATGCATGGGAGGATTGCGGGTTAAAAGAAAGTTCTTCCCCAAGTGCCCTTCTTTTCTTACTATCATCGCAGGTTGCTGTTCCAGAATTATACCCATGTCAAATTCTGCATGGTGAAACATGCACAGTTGCCCCTCTAGCAATTTTTGAAAAAAGGGGGGCGCACGACTTTTATGGCTTTTAAATGGCTTTATATATACATAAAGATTTCTAAATGGCCTTTGCTTAGTTTATTTTAGCTTGTGCGTTGCGATGAAAATAGAATATGACTTTTGACATTTTAAGCGCGACCTGTTGCCAGAGCCCATAATTGTTATAAATGATTTATGCTCCGGCTTTGGCTATAGCATTATTCTATTGTGCTGTTGTGCCTATGAAATGCCCATTGCTAGAACGTGCAAGTGGGGAGATGGCTGGAATCCTGCTTGCAGATTTCCCACAGTCATCTAGTCAGCCACTGTGAATACAGGATGGCTAGATGGCCCATTGGCCTGATCCTGTCACCTTCGCTTATGTTCCTGTAAGTCAGGAGAGGGAGAGGCGATTTGACCCTCCAGATGTAGGACTTCCAACTGCCATCAGCCTGGGCCAGCACAGCCTGATGGGAAATGTAGTCGAAAACTGCTGGAGGGCACAGGTTTGGTGACTGCTGAACTATAGGTTTCCCCCACTCCTGCCATAATGTGGGGGTGGGGGGCTAATCCAAATGAGTCCCTGCTTTTCTTTACCACACAGCACATCATCCTTTCAAAGTTCTCGGGTCAGGTTTTGCCTCTGCCCATGAACTTGGTGGTAGCCTTGGGTCAGTGGAGCATTTGCAATAAGAATAAGAATAATACGATACAATACGATAATCTTTATTGTCATTGTCCCATACAGAACAACGAAATTGAAACTAATACTATACTAATAATAGTATAGACCTGCCTAACAGGGTTGTTGTAACAATTACCAGAAGAATGCTTAGAAAGCTTTGTGTCCCCTAAAGTATATTTATCTATATGCAGTGGTTTCAAGAGTAGAAGGCACTGTGAGTCTAACTGAATCCTGAATTTCTCTTTCCTCTTCTAACCCTGCAGGACCTCGGCTGGCAAAAATTGCTTCGATGTCTCGGACCTTCCATTGCAGTACTGCGGATCAGTCTGGTGGGGCCTGGAGAGTGAAGTGAGTGCCAGAGATAGAGGGGGGCATCTTCAGAGCTAGAGAGGGATCCTTCATCTTACTTACTCCATTATTATTATTATTATTATTATTATTATTATTATCATCATTATTATTATTATTACTACTACTACTACTACTTTTCTGGCAGCACTGCAAATGACTTTGCCCTCTGTATACATCCTTCCAGGCACGGTTTCCCTATAAACCCTTCACATTATGGACCCTTAACAGACCTTCCTGACTGGTCGTTTGCTGGTAAGAAAAATGGGTGTTTGTATTATTTGTTTCACTGTATTTAAGTTGCAGACTTGCAAAATAAAAATAACGTTGCCTTTACATAATATCGGACCATTGATCCAACTAGGTCAGTATTTATAATCTCCTCTTCCACTCCAACTCACAGCTCGGTTAATCTGTAAGAGAACCAGTGTACTTCGCTAAGCGCACTAACTTTTAGTGTTAAAATATGGCCCATAATCACCATTCCTCCCTCCACCTCTTTCCCCCTTTTCTTCCTAATGTAACACTAATGAATGAAACTGATCTGTAGAAAACGCAGCTTGAAAAAAGAGACTTTGCACGTACTTTTGTAAACTAAGAAATCTTTAATGAAAAAATATTTTTTTGAAACAAAAATGGCCCATAAAACTTGTTACTATCTGCCATGATCTGAGGGCGCAGTAAAAGGGTGTGACTGTAGCATCCTTTGCCCAGCAGGCACCTTCCAGAGCTTGTTGGACTACAACTCCTATCAGCCCCTTACTGGGAGTGATGGGAGTTATAGTCCAATCTCTGGAGAGTACCAGCCTGGGAAGGCTGGAAGAGAGCATGCATCTGTGTTGAAATAACCTTAACAACCTGGCGTGAGGTGCTGTTGAGGTTACTTTCTTGTACTTTTGAGCATACAGGGAAGGAGCAAGTATCTGTATCCGTTTTTTACACCAGTGTGGTGTAGTGGTTAAGAGAGGTGGACTCGTAATCTGGGGAACCGGGTTCGCGTCTCCGCTCCTCCACATGCAGCTGCTGGGTGACCTTGGGCCAGTCACACTTCTCTGAAGTCTCTCAGCCCCACTCACCTCACAGAGTTGTGGGGGAGGAAGGGAAGGAGAATGTTAGCCGCTTTGAGACTCCTGAAGGGGAGTGAAAGGCGGGATATCAAATCCAAACTCTTTTTCTTCTTTTGTTTCTTCTCTACCCCAGATGGGCGGCCAGCCCCACCAATGAAAAATCATCTCCGTCGGAAGGAAAAGAACGAAAACTTGGCTGTAAGTGGGAGCCGGAGCACCTAAGAGTCTTAGGAGTCCTGGTTTGGGGGGAATTTTGGAATTCCGTTAAGGAAGAGTGTGGGGTTTCCCAGATTGGCAGAACGCTGGAAAACCTCACAGGTGTAATAACAGATGGAAATGAGCCAATCTGGAGCTATTACTATTCTGTTGCCCTATAGGAAAAGGATCCAGTGGGTTCTGAGGCAGGGAATTTTCTCTCTAGAGGTCTGTTGTTGTTGTTTTTTATTTTTTTTATTTATTTATTCATTCATTCATTCATTCATTCATACCCCACCCATCTGGCTGGGTTTCCCCAGCCACTCTGGGTGGCTTCCAACAGAATATTAAAATACAATAGTCTGTTAAACCTTAAAAGCTTCCCTAAACAGGGCTGCCTTCAGATGTCTTCTAAAAGTCTGGTAGTTGTTTTTCTCTTTGACATCTGGTGGGAGGGCGTTCCAGAGGGCAGGTGCCACCACCGAGAAGGCCCTCTGCCTGGTTCCCTGTAACTTTAATTCTTGCAGTGAGGGAACCACCAGAAGGCCCTCAGAGCTGGACCTCAGTGTCCGGGCAGAACAATAGGGGTGGAGATGCTCCTTCAGGTATACTGGGTCAAAGCCATTTAGGGCTTTAAAAGTCAACACCAACACTTTGAATTGTTCTTGGAAACGTACTGGGAGCCAGTGTAGATCTTTCAAGACCGGTGTTATGTGGTCTCGGTGGCCGCTCCCAGTCGCCAGTCTAGGTGCCGCATTCTGGATTATTTGTAGTTTCCGGGTCACCTTCAAAGGTAGCCCCACGTAGAGTGCAGGGCAGTAGTCCAAGCGGGAGATAACTACAGCATGCACCACCCTGGTGAGACAGTCCACGGGCAGATAGGGTCTCAGCCTGCGTACCAAATGGAGCTGATAAATAGCTGCCCTGGACACAGAATTGACCTGCACCTCCATGGACAGCTGTGAGTCCAGAATGACTCCCAGGCTGCGCACCTTCAGGGGCACAGTTACCCCATTCAGGACCAGGGAGTCCTCCACACCTGCCCGCCTCCTGTCCCCCAAAAACAGTACTTCTGTTTTGTCAGGATTCAACCTCAATCTAAATGGCAGACTCAGTCCTGGATCCCATGAATTAAGTCTGCATATGCTCAGAGGCAGGTTGCCTATGAGCATATGCAGAGTGCCAACTGCTGAGCAACTTCAGCCAGCTCTTTCACCTCTTGAAACTGGGATAAGGATGGAAAAGAAGCATGAGCCTTGGTGTGTTTCCATTAAAGCTATGAACGTAAACCAGTTTGAATCCCATCGCTACCCACGAAGATTTGGAATTTTAGCTTTGTGCCTTCCGGAATACTGCTGAACAGTTCTCAAGATTTCTTGAGAAAGGACAGTGCAGTTTGAAACCCGTTTTAAAATTCACGGCATAACGTAATGTACCCTCAGCAACAGATTATGTACTTATTTTATTTATTTATTTGATCCAGCATATGAATCACTTCCCCCCTAAAACACCTTGAAGTGATTTCGCAGTTTAAAAAAGCATCAGCGCTAAAAGCAGTTCCATATGTAAAAGCGATTTTTAAGATTCCATATGTTAAAAAGTGTTTCCATGTATACAAACGAAACAACGCTGTTTAAAAGCAATTTCATGTGTAGAAACCATTCCAGATCCAATATGAATATAGACTGCAATAAAGAGAATCACTTAAAACTCAAGCAGAGCTACAGTTCTCACAGGGAACTCTGGGAATGATAGTACTCTGAGGGAAATAGTGGTTTCCTAACAACACTCAGAACCCTTTATTTTATTTCCTAAAATTTATATACTGCTTGATTGTGTGTGTGTGTGTGTGTTATTTTTAAAAAAAACTATGGTTCCCAGGAATCAGGCAGAAGCTGTGGCAGTATAAAGTGGTATGATACTGCTTTGAACGTCTAATGCAGATGGGGCCAACAGAGACTGCGCCTGTCCAATGGCCGCTGAGGATTTCCTCAGGCGCTGAGCTCACTCTGCTCTTCACCTTGCCTCCTCAGCGTCGGGTAGCCATGATCTCCGCAGAAATGGATCACGGGATGGAGAAGTGGAAAGCTAAGCAGAATGAACGAAAGCAACAGGCAGAGGAAAAGCGACGCAACAGACTTCAACCTAAAGGAAGCTCCCAAGAGCAAGACCCCAAATAAATACTTTCCTCCCCACGTACACCCCCCTCCAATTTGGTGCTTGATTTGTGGTTGTTTTTTTAAAATGTTCTCTTTTTTAATACCAAGGAAGAAGGAACAGTGGCATTGCTGCGGGGGGGCGGGCAGTGCGCCCTAGGTTCCATATCTGTGGGGGTGACAAGAAGTCACCCCGCGGGGGCTCGCGGCGGCGTGAGCAGCCATCGCACTGCCACATGTGAAGGATCCTCCATTCGCTGCTGCAGCCGCAAGCAGAGGATCCCAGCACCAGTGGCAAACCGCTAAATACAACGCATGTGCAGCATCACACGCATGCGCTGCACGTAGCAATGCTGCACATGCGCTGTATAGCGGTTTGCCACCGGTGCCGCTCCAGCACCATATGGATGGTGCCGGGATCCCTCCGTCGCCGCTGCAGCCACAAATGGAGGATCCTGGCACTGTCCGTACAGCGCTGGAAGCAAACCGCTATACAGTGGTACCTCAGGTTACAGACACTTCAGGTTATAGACTCCACTAACCCAGAAGTAGTACCTCGGGTTAAGAACATTGCTTCAGGATGAGAACAGAAATTGCGCGGCGGCGGGAGGCCCCATTAGCTAAAGTGGTACCTCAGGTTAAGAACAGTTTCAGGTTAAGAACGGACCTCCAGAACAAATTAAGTTCTTAACCCGAGGTACCACTGTACAGCGCATGTGCGTAACTACGCCTGCCCTGGGTGTCATGCCGCCTTCCTTCGCCCCTGAGGAGGAATAACAGATTCCCAACATGGTTCTAGTTCAAGAACTGGCCTAGAGCCTTCGCTTGGGGCCAACTGCCTTGGCAGCCATTTTCTGTGCTGTATCTTAAGGAGATGAAGGAGTGGGCAAAGGAGAAAGAGGCCTTGGCTGGCTTAGCTTTGGCAAGGTTGCCACATCCATTCGTCTCCATTGTGATCTCCCTCCCCTGGTGCCCACTTGACATTTGCAGTGGGGAAATAACCGGATTGTTCCATTGAGCGCCTTTCTAGAATGTTCTTGTCCAAAGAAAATGGAACCTGTAGCTCCTGTTTGTTTGGGTTAAGGGGGAAGCGGCACAAAATGGCGGTCCTTTTGCACAGCAGCCGGTCGCTGCTTGGCGGAGGATCCATTTTTCATGCAGCTTTATGGGATGTGGCTTAGGCGTAAAAAACTGTTTGGGCAGGAGCTGGGGCATTGGAACAAGCTCATCTCTGGGTCACGCATCTTAAGAGTCACCTCCGCACCATACATGTTAAAGGACTTTGGTATCACTCTTAACAGCCATGGAAAATTTTGGGAACCATGTTTGTTTGTTTATTTTAAACCGCGCATCCCCTCTTTTCATCTAGGTTCTCAAACGTGGCTTACGGCAATAACACATTGCTGCAAACAATCAGAAACCTAGATTAGACCTCTGACATTTTAAACCTCGAGAATCTGCAAAAGGGGGCGGGGAGAAGAAAAACTAAAATACATGGGAAAGTATTTAGGGTGCAAAGGCCTACCCAAATAATCTGTAGCTGTTAAAGGAGCCCTGAAACCCTGTGAAGAGGACGCCAAAGCATGCGCAAAGTGCTTTCCCTCGCTCCACTGTCCTAGCTGTTCGGAGTCTCCGGGGAGGTTTTCCAAGAGAAGCTTAAACTGCTGCTACCTCTCCCCGAAGCGTACGGCCTAAGGGTTGGAGAGAGTCAGCAGGATTACACACTTAATATTTTTCTGCCTTTGTCAGCTGGCCTGAGGAACTGTGTGTGTGTTTAGGTTGGAGGAGATCTCAGCCTGGCTGCAGACCTCCTGGTGGCCGTAAGCCAGGCTGGAAGGAATCTTGGCCCTCTCCTCTGGAAAAGGGAGCTCTCCTTTTCCCCTCCTGCCATGTAGATTCCCTCTTGAGATGGCTCGCTGCTTCTTCATATTTTATTTTTTTCACCTTCCCTCTCTTGGCCCCGTGGGAACCACTGCCTGCTGGAGGTGAAGTCACAGCACTGCAGGAAGGAAGAAGGATCAAGGGCTGAGAATGAGGGACTTGAAAGGCCGAGGTGTGCACACACAAACACAAAAATATTACTTCCTTCCCAATGGAAAAGAGGTTCCCACACATTCAACTGCTACCACAATGATCTATTCTGGTGGTTTTCTACCCCTCCTAAATTGCCTCTTTTTTTCTAATAGGGTGGAATGTTTCCTGTCACACCCAGTAGCCATTTTTGCAGCGAGCATTGCAGTATTGTGACACCTTGACAAAGTGTTTACGCTTGTAATTTTTGGTGCCATAATAATTTAAAAACGGTTAATCATAGAATCATAGAGTTGGAAGAGCCCCAAGGGCCATCGAGTCCAACCCCCTGCCAAGCAGGAAACACCATCAGAGCACTCCTGACATATGGTTGTCAAGCCTCTGCTTAAAGACCTCCAAAGTAGGAGACTCCACCACACTCCTTGGCTGCAAATTCCACTGTCGAACAGCTCTTACTGTCAGGAAGCTCTTCCTAATGTTTAGGTGGAATCTTCTTTCTTGTAGTTTGGATCCATTGCTCTGCGTCCGCTTCTCTGGAGCAGCAGAAAACAACCTTTCTCCCTCCTCTATGTGACATCCTTTTATATATTTGAACATGGCTATCATATCACCCCTTAACCTCCTCTTCTCCAGGCTAAACATGCCCAGCTCCCTTAGCTGTTCCTCATAAGGCATCGTTTCCAGGCCTTTGACCATTTTGGTTGCCCTCCTCTGGACACGTTCTAGTTTCTCAGTGTCCTTGAATTGTGGTGCCCAGAACTGGACACAGTACTCCAGGTGAGGTCTGACCAGAGCAGAATACAGTGGCACTATTACTTCCCTTGATCTAGATGCTATACTCCTATTGTCTTTGGCCCTGTCACTGATTTTCCCTGGAGGCTTTTTCCCTCCGGGGATTTGTGCAAACGGCGGCCTCTGAAATTTATCAGAGGCAGGATGGCAGTATCTGGGAAATCCTAAGTCGGGAGAGTACTGACACACTTCTCACGATCTGCTTTCAGATTTCTGGGACAGCTCAGTTGGTAGAGCATCGGGGCGGTGGGTTCGAATCCAACCGTGGGCACTGCAGGGGGTTGGACTAGATGGCTCTCGTGGTCCCTTCCAACTCTACGATTCTATCATTCCTGTCAGGGGCAGGTTTGGTACAGAGAAATGGCAACAAGCCGCCTGATTATGTAGGGTTGGCCTGTGTTGCCTGTGATCTTGGAGGACGTGGTTTTGCGAAACTCTTCCATTGTCTCGAGCGCAGTCCCCTGGATTTGTCTCTGTTTAAGCTTTCTAATACAGGAACTTGGATGCCAAATTTGGGTCAGTGGCTCAGCCAGGGGCGGGAACAGAGTAGGGATATTTTTTCCCCCTCTTCCCTCCGTTCCAAAAAATCCTCTTTCCATCCCGTGACCCTAGCTGCGGCTGACAACACAAAGCCCAACCCCAAAGCTTCGGGATTTTGAGGCCTTGTGTGTGTGTGTGTGTGTTTAGTTTCTCCCCCTCTCCACCCCATTCCTCCCCCCAGCCCTGCCAGCTCTGCCTTGCTGATCCCAGCTGTGTTTTGAACACATCTCTCACCCCCCCTCCTTCCCTCCCACCCCATATTGGTAATTGCTTCCAGATGCAGCAGCCACGAAAGCATGGATGAGATCAGCGCCTGGGGCCTATGCCAAGTGCACGAGACCCACAGGGACATCCAAGGGGCTGGAGAGACAGCAGTGCAGAGGGTTGCCATTTGCTGCACACACCGCCCTCGCTGAGCCTCGGCAAACCACCCTCCCAACCCCACTTTCTCAGGGCTCCCCTCTACTTCAGGGTCACCCTCATACACACACACACATCTTCGCGCATGAAGCCAATGGGGCGGCCAAAACATTTGAGCTGTAGCCTCGCTGCAGCCCTTGTCAGTATCTATTGAATTATTCCTGACTCAGTTGAATGTGTGTGTCAAGGGGGGGGGGACAGACGGACCGCTGCGGTTATACCAACGTCACAATACAGGAGACAGGATACAGGGGCTGTGCGCCATGCATATATCTCTGGTGATTTGACTTTTATATCATATTTTTGGCGGGGGGGGGGTTATGCACTTGTTCTAGCCCTGCGAATGGCTCATGTGGTCTCGCACCCTTTTTATAGAATCATACGAGTTGGGAACTGCGAGGGTCATCTAGCCCAACCCCCGGAAAGGCAGGAATTTGTGGCTCTCAGCAACTGGCATTTGCAGGTAAACTCTGTCTGGCAGTGGAGGGACGACAACAGCCATCATGGCTAGGAGAGAGTGCTTAGAATAGTTTTTTTCTCTCTCACACACAAGCGTGGTTCTTGAAAACAACCCCTTCCTTTAATTGGCTATAGCTCGCTAGGCTGCGGGCTGCCAATATGGCACCCATGGGTGCACGTTCGCCCACAGGGTTCCCTCCACCCGTCCCTGTGAAAACCAGGACTGAGAGAAGCATTCTGTTGCAGCCCTGAGAAGAGGGTGGTTCATGGCACCTGTAAGTTTCTCCATTTTGCAAACACGCCTACTATGCAAAATAGTTTGGCTATGGTATGTTAAACAAAGTGTACAGCACTGCCCTAGAGGTAGTCCCCAAGATGGCCAAAAGTTGCCTTCGGCATAAATGGGCATTCATTAAGGACATACAAACATCCCACTTATCCCAGTCAAGGAATACTTGCTAAAACTTCAGCCACTTTCCAAAACATTGTTCCAGAGGCTGTCCAGGGCTCACTTTGAACCAAAGTGCGATCGGCAGGATTTCAGCCGCACAACTGTGAAGTCTGCAGCTCAGCTCTAGAACGCACGGATGATGGAGCACAGTGCTCCTGACCACGTGCAGAGTGCATTTCCCTAATCGCTGTGCCAACTCAGCTGACTCCCCCAGCAACAAACAACTCACCCCTGAATTTCCCAGAATTATGGCGTTGACGCGCAAAGCAAAATACAGTACTCGGAAACTAGATTTCAAAACAAACATTGCACAATGAGATGCACTTTTCCAAATGCGGTATCATCACAAAATTTCCCAAACATGAAGCTTCAATTCTGAAAAGATCAGAGGAGCCAGGGGGACAGGAAGTGCGGCGTTTCTGCAATTCATCTTCTCCCTGTGACTTTCATCGCTCTGGTGTTTGACTCCACAAAGTATCCCAGGATGATTTTGAGCAGCTAATTTTGGCAGAGAAGTGTTAGTGGCCATTCATTCAGGGCCATTCTGTACCATACATTTAAAGCGGTATCATAGCACTTTCAACAGCCACAGCAGCTTCCTCTAAAGCAGGCATCCCGAACCTTCGGCCCTCCAGATGTTTTGGACTACAATTCCAATCATCCCTGACCACTGGTCTTGTTAGCTAGGGATCATGGGAGTTGTAGGCCAAAACATCTGGAGGGCCGCAGGTTGGGGGTGCCTGCCCTATAGCATCTTGGGAAGTGTAGTTGGTTAAGGGTGCTGAAAGTTGTTAAGAGGAGAGCCCTATATCCCTCACAGAGCTAGTTTTCAAGAGTTCCCTGGGAAAAGGGATTGACTGTTAAAACACTCTTGAGAAGCGTAGCTCTGCGATTATTCTTAGATTTGAACTTGGCTCTTAGCCCTTAATGGGCCAAACACATTGTGCATTTCTATATTAGCATTTCTTTGGGTCAGTGAAAAGGAATGGCAAGCAAACTTTCCAGGAATGTGCAGAAATATCTCAGGAGTATTTAGATATTAATTCCCAAAAAAGAAATATAAATCACACTTTAATACAACATACTACTAAAAAGGAGGGGAAATTCCAGCATTTATTTTTTTCCAAAAAAAAAATCTCTGGTGATTATTTTTAATAACAAAATAGTCATGAACAAATTGTGCGGGGACAAAAATAAAATAAAATAAATGTTTGAAAACTCCCAGCATTTTGAGTCCATTTCCACCCAGAAATGGGGGTTTTTATTGCTAAACGTTAAAAGGAATAACAGATTTAAAACAGCCTACAGGACCCAGCAATGTATGTTATATTCCCCTCCCAAAGAATGGGTGTTTATTAATAATAGCAAAATAATAATAACAATAAAGTGAAACAATAAACAATATTAAAAACCCGCCCACAAACCCAAATGTATCGTTAAACACAGTTTAATTCCGTTTGGAGACCATTTGAAAACACAAGACCCAGAATTCAGACACGCCCTCCCCCACCCCCAATGGAAAATGGTCTGAATAGGAGAGAGTTTAGATACCTCGTTCCCGGCCTGCAGGATTTGGGGGTTCCATCTCCCACCCCTATTCTGATTTCCCCACCCTGTTAATGCACTATTTTAAACTTTCTTTTTTCAAAAAAGGAATTTCTATAGAATAATTAAAAAATTACATATTCAACAAACAAACAAAATTAAACGTTTTCCCTAAGAAAGGAGGATAAGGCAGTTTGAGGCAGTTCTCTGGTGCAATAGGAATTTTTCTTCCACTCCCCCCCCCCCCCCGGTTTTTGGAAATTGCTACTTTGCTTTTTTTTTTTTAAGAATCCAGAATGGATTGGAAGTGACAACTGTAAACTTCATGCACTTATAATCAGACATTGGAGTAAACATTTATGCAAAATCATTTGAACCGTGCTGACCACCTCCATCCCATTCTACACCTCCTCCTCCTCTACCTCCACCTCCAGACCGACCGCCACAACCACCCTTCCCTTTCCTGCGCTCCCAAACTTGCCCCGCTCTCTGTTGCATTCAAGGTACCAATGGCCAACTCCACCTCTGCTGCGTGGGAGACCTCCACTTTCCCAAGGTTTGGCCCTTTAAGATGCTTCCCCACCTCCGAAAGGTATGAGCTGTCATGCCACGCCCCACATTTTAAACCCCACCCCTTGTCTTCCACCAAGGGCCCTCCCTGTTGGGTCATCTACATAAGCGCTTCTATTGGTCAGCCATGGCTCCTCCCTCCTTTTCAAGCCACGCCCAATGGAATGATAAAACGAGTTGGAATGCTGTGCTACGTTGCCCCGCCCCAAAATTCTGCAGCTTCCCTATTTCGTCTGCATAGCTCCGCCCACTACGAGGCCGAAACCTGCAACTCCTCTCCCATCACTCCTAATAGAGGGTACCCATCCTTCTGCCCATCATTCATTCCCATGTGACCCTGAAAGAAGGCGGGCGGCATTAACAACAGCGGATACTTGGGAGGGTCGCCGTGATAATTTAACCTCGATCCCACCCATGGGAGATCGCGGGGGGTGGGGGGGAACCTTGGTGGGCGTTCACAGTGTGCCGTCTTATCCCCCTGCCTTGCAGGTTGGCAGGTCAAAGCGAAGTCTCCTTTTCCCGAGCGGAGGTCAAGGGGTGCACTGCGACGGGGGTCGGGTGGAGACCGAAACCAGCATGGGGGAAAGTCCTCTTTTGCCTCCTCAAGTTACACTCACGGTGAGCATGCTCAGCGCACCCGCTGGGGGTGGAGGGGATGTGAAGAGACCGAGAAGGAGGAGAAGTGGGGAGGAGAGGAGAGGAGGGAGAACAGGACCAGGGGAAAGGATGCAGCAGGAGAAAATGGAAGTGGAGAAGAGGAGATCGGGACATGGCTTAAGGAAGTAGCACGCAAGGAGCAGTGGCAGAACGAAGGCCAGAAGAGGAACACAGGGAGGACAAAATGGCGGCAGGGCAGCACCGGGGAAAGGCAGAGAAGGAAGAGTGTGGCGACTAGGGCAAAAGGGTTCACGAAAGAAGCACCGGAGGAGAGATGGTGGCCAAGGCGAGGGAGACAGGAGGGCCCTGGTGCTCCCAGCCCGGCGAGGGAGCTCGCCTTGTCACACCTTGTCCAGCAGGGAACGCTGGCAATACAGCAACCGTTTGGGCGTGCCGTAGCGCTTGAAGATGAACAGGGCAATCCCCAGGGCAAAGATGGTGAGCAGCAGGAGGATGGGCAACACCACAGCGGCTGCGTTCACCTCCCCTGCTTCCGCATTGTCCACCTCGATGATGATGACCTCCTCGCCGTCTTCCTGGCGGTCTCCGCCCGAGCTGCATCCCATCCAGTCTCGGAGCACAGACTTGGGGTACCCTGGCTCTACCTTCAGCTTCTCGTTGTTGAACTTCCAGTAACGATCTCCCTTGTAAAAGTAGGTGAAAACTATACGGGGGAGGAATAGGGGGTGGTCAAGAAACAGGGAAGAAAATGAGAGTCAATTATAACAGCAAAGGAAAAAATTATCCGAGAGCAACAATGGGATTATTCCCAATAAAATAAAATTCGAGATGGGTTTTGTGAAATTCTGAACCCCCCCCCCCTTTTAATTTGTAAACCCATCTGAGGCAGGGATGTAGGATCTGTCTGGTGGCTACTTCAAAGTTAATTTTCAGTCTCAAGTTGAGGACCTTGCAAAGCACGTTTTATTTCGTGTGCAGATTTGGAATTCAAGTGATATCTGCCTGTGTTTTGCAGATTAAGGTCTGGAATCCGAATTTCATTTTCTGCCCCCATTTTGAGTACATATGGAGAATTTGTGGCCCTAATGTTGATTTCAGACCTTCCCTTTGGATTTGACACCAATGTGTCAATTATAAAGGCATGTGTAAATTCTAAAAGCAAGACTTTTTTGTGAGAAAAATGGTATTTCACACTGAGTAGTTTCATTATTCTGAAAGCAAAATGTTTTCTATCTGAATCTTCACTTTCATTTCACGTTAGAAATTTGTAAAAATAACCTTTGGTTCCAGATCAACAAGTTTTTACGGCTGGGTTTCAATTCAAGCTATAATCACTTTTTAAGGCATTTTATATTTCATTGTAGCAAAATGGCTTCCTGATCAGAGTTGGGAAGGGTAAAGCTTCCTTTAAAAAAAAATTCACATAATGAAAAATTCATGTTTTAATAAACGATTACCAGCTGCAACCCGCTGAATCATTTTAGGAACACAACATTAACTCCACAATGGCGGTCAACGGTATCGCATCAGCCATCTTTCATGAAGGCTCAAACGATTATTAGTCATTAAAACGGGACGCCTTTTGAATGGCTGAGTGTGCAGGGGGTTGATTTTCACACTAGAAGCACCTGGAAGGCACTCTTTGCATAATCTATGCACCTAGGTGCATTGCATTTCTTCAGGAGATTCCTGCGGCTGAGGCCAGGCTACCCTCTGCCAACAACAGGGGACAAGGCAGGCATTGCCTTCACTGCAACGGTGAGGAGACGCAATATTGGAAGAGGGCCTGCTCCCGTTGAAATCACTCTCTCAGCCATGATCCTCACTGGGTGACCCTTAGGCCAGCCCATATCTCTCAGCCTCATCAGCCTCACAAGGATAGTTCTGAAGGGAAACCGTGCACTCCCTTCATAATAATCAATGAATGCGTAACAATGTCCTAGAGTGCAGCAATTCAGCTTTTTCTGCATAGCTGCAATATGGTGGCTGCTGATTAAGCTCCCTGCTACAATGACTCCAGCTATTAGGTATCAAATCCTGACCCTATCTGCACACCACCATCCAATTTTATTCATGTGCATCCTGTTCACTCTTTCTTGGTCACAGAATGTTGGCAGCTGCTTCTTACATCAGTCAGTATCTGGTGGGCTGCATCCTTCCTAGTTTTGCATTAGAAAGTGGAGCATTTTCATCACCCCCTTTTCTTCCCACCCAATAGCCCCCCTCCGCTCCCCCTTTCTCACCCTCATCGCTGCCCATAAAAGCCCCCCGGAGTGACTCAGGGATCCCTTCCCAGACAGAAATGTGTTTGGGGTAGCCGGGCTCGACCGTTCGGCTCTCTTCGTTGAAGCGGTAATATCTGAAGAATGGAAAAGAACGCTGTGTTAAAAAGACTGCAGAGCAGAAAGAGAAAAGTAATTTCTTCCCTCTCTGTAGCAAAACCCCCTGACGGGATGAGCAAGAAAGCTGCAGCAGCGGTGATCAAACCTCCCTCTGGTGGCCAGACAATGCCTTAAATTGGAATTCAAGATTGCATGATGTGGCTAAGAGGGCCTTTAGAAAGGGTTAGACCAAGGGTGGAAAACTCCCACCAGCCCTTTCAGCAAGCATGGCCAGTGCTCAGAAAGTTGCAATCTAAGAATATCTGAAACATCTCATGCCTGCAGTTGTTGGATCTTTGGTGTCAATGAGCAAGACAGCTCTTGAGGATCTACAGGTAAAACGTCTGCAGTGTGCAGCCCAAGCTAAATTTACTCAGAAGAACATCCCCCACTGCCTTGACTTGGGACTTTTTGCCCTGGGCAGTATTCTGAGGTCCGCAGGGCTACTAACTTGCACACAGCAAACTGGCAACCAAAAGAACTAAACCTTTAGGTTTAATAAGGAACCAGAAACACTTCTATGTTGGCCTATCTCTCAAGGTGATCATGCAAAGCAGAGATTCTGAGGGCAGGTGCAGCGTTCAGCATCCTGTCAATCTCAGTTGCCGTTCTTTTGAAATAAAAGCCAATCTCTTCGCCCTCAAGGATGGGAAGACAGCCTTGGAAATGTGCAGGTGTTGACTGGTGAAATTACAGAACCCAGCAGGGAAGGACGAGGAAAATTCCTAGTTAGTTGGAGGAGCAGAACTTGCTTCCGTGCCCTGATTTCAGCTCTTTGCCTCCCCCCCCTGCAACTCACAGTAGAATATTGTTTGGAAGGGCTATAGCTTGGTGGTA
This sequence comes from Podarcis liolepis, assembly GCF_965112155.1. Classification (NCBI taxonomy): domain Eukaryota; kingdom Metazoa; phylum Chordata; class Lepidosauria; order Squamata; family Lacertidae; genus Podarcis; species Podarcis liolepis. The sequence continues at coordinate 7,346,850 of NC_139573.1, read as the reverse complement.
CAGCATCTGACTTGCATACAGAAGGGGTTCAATCTCTGGCAACTCCAAGCAGGGCTGCCTGAAACCTTAGAGAGCCGCCATCAGTCAGCGAAGACAGTACAGTGGTACCTCGCAAGACGAATGCCTCGCAAGACGAAAAACGCGCAAGACGAAAGAGTTTTCCGTTTTTTGAGTCGTTCCGCAAGACGAATTTCCCTATGGGCTTGCTTCACAAGACAAAACGTCTTGCGAGTTTGTTTCCTTTTTCTTAAAGCCGCTAAGCCGCTAATAGCCGCTAAGCCGTTAATAGCTGCTAAGCCGCTAATAGCCGTGCTTCGCAAGACGAAAAACCGCAAGACGAAGAGACTCGCGGAACGGATTAATTTCGTCTTGCGAGGCACCACTGTACTGAGCAAGATGGGTCCCCAATGGCCTAACTCAGTACTATGTCAACTTCCTATCCTCCTGTGTCCATTTGCTTGAACAAGCAACCTATTCTAGGGCTCGGGGTGTGTTGCAAAAAAGCTTCCCAAAAATTATGCATGGAAAACAAAAAGGACTGCGTCACCTGCAAGCTCACAAAAAGGGCCTCACAATGACCACTCGCTTCCCACAGAGACTTGGCTGGCAACCTGCTTCGCTCTGAGAAACTGCAGCAATTTCTCTCCACTCTGCCCAGGGAAGCTGCCATTGCATGGCAACCCTCTCTGCACATGGCCTCCTGGACACAGCAATGAGATTCAGACACTCGTGCACAGAATGCTTCGGAAGACCATGATGGATAGGGGTGGGAGCGCTGAGTGAAGGGGCCGGGCCCCTCCAACCTCTTCCAACTCTGTTTTGGTCCCAAGGAGCCAGAGCAGATGTACGCAGGCAGAGTTTTGGGCCCAGGCTCTACACAGGTGTCCTGCAGCGCAGTGGAGGGCTGCTGGAAGCTGACTGAAGTGGGATCCCAAGGTTGTGGCCAGCCTGTCTCGCCTGCCGAGCAGGGAGGTGGAGCCTGAGTGTGGGTCCAGGGGCATGAGAGATGGTGAACTGTGCCCAGGCAGGGCAAAGCCACAGGGAATTTTGCAGCAGTCCTGACGTGCAAATTACCCTTCTGACCTGGGTGCAGGGACAAAGGACTCATTGAACCACCCAGTGGTTTCTTCCCCCAAAACAGCTGGCGCTCGTTACCCAAATCCTCCCGCATTTTCACCTGGCAAAGCCAATGACTAGAAGTCTTGAAGCTGAAACAATTTCAATGGTTTGCTGGGTAAGAGGTCTGGTTTGCTGGGTGCGAAATGTGGGCCGCTTTAGTGGGTCACAACAGCTTATCGGTAACTCACTTGTCTCCCCGGAAGAAGTAGGTTTTCCCACTCGGCATCCAGAAAAGAGCGGCATCGATCCGGTCTGTGGGAAGCCCTCTGCCCAGCTCCTTGATGTGCTTCGGGTAGCCGGGTTCCAAGGTGGCCTCGTTGAAGACCCAATGCTTGTCCCCTGAAAGAAGGAAGGTCACCTGATTTCCCAAGATGCACCAGGAGTCTTAACCATGTCTAGCATTCCCTAGCCAGAAGACCAAACTTCCACCCCCATCAAACACCACAAAGAATTATGGGGTGGGGCTTTGACCTGGAGGCCAAATTTAGCCCGGCACAGGTCCCAATTTGGCCTACAAGGCTGTTTTCCCATGGAAGGGACTTTGGCAGGACAGCAGCGCAGCCCACCTCAGCAATTAAAAGGTATATAAATCACAGTAATTTTAAAAATATATATTTTTGGGAAAGGTGGAATAATATATTTAGTTATGTAACATATTGGCATCCCGCACTGAGGAAGACCTTGCTGCCTTCGGAAGCAAACAGTTCATAACAGTCCACCAACCTTTAAAGAATACGAATTTGCCGTCTTTCCTCTCATAAGCTGTGTTGATTGTTGAGGGAAGACCAACCCAGAACTGGCCGATAGGGAGAGGGTGCCCGTCCATCACTCGGTTGTTCCGGACTCGCCAAAACCATTTGTCCTGGAAAGCAGCGAGTTTCCAAACGTGTCAAATGATGTAAAACAGTGTTTAGATTGCCCTGCATACTTAGATCGGTGGGTCCATGCATGAAGATATTGATGCTAATGGATGTTGCAATAATAGCTGGTGCTTGCACGCTTTTGCAATTCCACAGTTTGGGCTGACGGTTGGTTACTAATGAAAGTTGATGTTGGGTACTGGTTTCTACATTCTGACTATTAAATTTAAAGAAACAACAACATTTTCAGCCCTTAAGGTTAAACAGACAAGCTTGGAAATACATAGCAAATATTAAACCTGTGTTTGTGGAGATTCCACTTAGAATGTCAGTAGCTATCAAGGGAATGGGTATCAGAGGCCTACACACACCTTAGTCTGCAAGCATGACTAATAGAGGCTTAATAAATTACGCAAAATAAGAAAAATGCTAAATCTCCGTATTCCATATACAGGTTGCAGAGTTCAGGGTTCCCCCCAAAAAATCTTCTTACAGAATGATGAATCTATCTCTTTTATGTAGCAAACATAAACCCAGATAATAGCATTTTCAGAGATGGCTCCAAAGCAGGGCTATCGCCCTTCCTACAAACTCATAACCTCCCCTCTCTGCTTTGCCCTCCCCACAGCCTAAGGCTCTGATTGTGCTCCCCACACAGGGCTAACCTTGAAGACAAACATCTCGCCCCTTAGCACAGCGATGGTGTCAAATCTCCCATCACAGATGTTGGGGCCGTACGTTGGGTTCTTGGGCGGCCGGTCTGGGACCCGGGGCTTCATAGTGGTTCGAGGGATAGGCGGAGGTTTACTGGGGTGGCCGATTTCGGTTCCTGGAGACAAGGATGGAAAGGGTTAATAATCTCGAACCTTTCAGGGCAGGGTTAGGCTCAGCTTTGTGTGTGAATAAAACATGCAATGAAAGTTCTAAGAAGTCAGGGTTACAGCGAAGAACTGGGGTGATTTTAGTTTGGCCTGAGATTTCCCCCTTTTTTGAGGAATTATTAGCCATAACAACTTAAAATCAAAGCTCCATGTTCAAGGGCACTATTCCGCCAATTACAAAATGGCAGGGGGCAAACAACAGAGATGAATGACTCCGTTGCGCTCCAGAGCATATCCCTATTCCAAAGAAAGCAGCTAGTTGCCAGTGTAAAGTCAGAAAATCAGCTGAGTGGAACTGGAAGCAGAAAGCCTCAAAGTAGGCCAGGAAAACATGGCCGCCATTCCCTTGAAGCACTCTCTTAATTGGCCATGCTAAAGGGACAACAATTGACATGTGAGAGTGATATAAGAGTAGAAATGGAATCAGGCCAAGGGGTCAGAAGTCACAACGGAAGTTAAGAGGGGTCATACCATACAATTGCTGTATGCCACGCCGGTCATCTTCCGGCAACTCAAAGTTATCCGTTTCCATCCATTGGTAGAAGGGGGCCATGATGGCGGACGGGTCGTTCGAGTGCTCCAAACCCAGCGCGTGGCCCAGTTCGTGCACCGCAACCAGGAAAATGTCATTTCCTACGAGGAGAGAAGCAACGATTTACCAGCGTCCTTTGCAAATGGTTTGCCAGAGTCAACCATCCCCTCAAGATGAAGGACACTAAATGGTTCAAGGAGTGCAAAAATCTTGGCCAAGGGGAATTTAGCACTACTTGGGTCAAGGATAGCTGGACACAGGGCCATTCTTTCACAGATATCGGTTCTGATCGAACAAAGGCTGGGCTCAGGAGAAAATAAGGAATTGGATACAGGGGGTTTCCTTCCTAAGAGGTCCTTCTGCTTTTGTCTAGAACTCACTTCATTATGAGATTTGGGGAACTAGAAAAAGGAAGTGATGTTCTGGCTGGTCTCGAGCCAATGAGGAGAGAGGGGTTCTTTTTTCTCGCCGGTTGTTACTCATAGTGACTCATTCCCACGCAAGGGTTCATCAGTCACGTCTGCCACCATCTACGCTTCTTCTTCCTGACATGTTATCTCCCCCCACCCCAAAGTCCTTCCAGCACCTTAAACTTCCACTCACCGCTAAGGTCATCGCTGCGGGAAGTCCAGGGCTCCGCAGCGTCAAAGTGAGTGTCACCACCGATGTGGGGCCCAGGGAAGTAGGCGTGGGCCAAGAAGCCTCCTTCGCCATCGAAGGGGGTGCTGTCGCCGTGGAAGCCTTCGGCGAAGAAGATCATGATGTCGGCCTGCGGCTGGCGGCCCTCGCGCACGTCGGAGTAGGAAACCTCACGGAAGCGCAGTGGCGTTACAGACTGCCACACACTGAAGGCGCGTCGGATTGCGGTGAAAGTGGCGTGCTCTCCTACCTTAGGTGTGTAGTTCTGGATACTGGAACAGAGGCAGAAGTTGAAATACCAAGGATTTTGGAAAGGCCCGTCCTGATACCTCAACTATCTCAGGCATGTAGGCCTCTGAACCTGCGTTGCTTCCACAAAGGGATCGCTTAGACATCCCTCTCAGGATCCCTAGAATCCTCCTAATCAATCATCCCTGTCCAACCAGCTTCAGATTTCCTTTTGTCCGGCTAAAATGACCTTCCAAGCTCTCCCTCCTTTCTCAGTCACGCACCCCATTTAGCTGCTTCCCCCTCTTAAGATGGCTCTTCAGGCAGGACAATGGTGCCAAAAGCTTGTTATGACTTCTGCCCTTCCTCTGACAGCTACTTTGGGAAACTTTCAGGGAAAACACTGAAAAATAGGGTGGGAGAAATCTGCTCTGTTGCCTGGAAACCTGAGAATCTAGATTTGTAGCGCTAAACGTGTTGGCTTATTCAGACCGTCAGATTTCTTCCTATCTTAAGTGTTTAGTTTGAGCAAATGATGTTTGCTAGAATACATGTGGGGCACTCAAAAATGAAGCTGCAGAGCAGGAAATTGAGAGTGGGGCTTGAGGAGTCAGACTTTGCCTTCCATGTAGCTCCCAGGTCTTTCTCAAGAGGCCACTTTTTACTCATGCTTTTTGCCTCACTGTCTCATCTCCTAAAAGTTTCCCCCTTTGAAGTCCCACGTTGATTTCAACATCAGGACGACACGAAATGTGTATAAAAATAACCCCATATTTGCATTTTCTTCTGGTAACAAGTCAGAATTCTGCCCCCCGTAATTCTATACCGCCTGCCTTTCTTCTGACAGAGCCATCCCCACAGCTAATTCTCCTTTCCCACAGATCAGCCCTTCGACTCCCTGCCCCACACCGTCTTCTCTGCCAACCTCACCAAAAAGTAAGATCGTAGTGCGACCACTTCAGCCCTTGGATGGCGTAGCGCCTGCGCCGGACATTGGCCTTGATCTCCGCTCCAAATTTATCTGGGACGCCGCAGCGGGGCCTCTTCATAGCCCTAGAAGAAGGAAGACGCCTTTAAGGTTCCAGCTGCCCTTGAGAAACACATTTCTATCTCACCAAAGTCTCTGTAGGTCGACCTCCCCATGTTAGCCGTGCAGACAGCCTGCCCGGGCTCAGCAACTTGTCATGAGGTCCGTCTCTCTTCATGCGCCGCCTCTGAGAGAGGGGGACAATGTGAGAAAAGCTTTTTCAGTGATCACTCCCCGATTGTGGAATTGTGGAAAGCCTGGCACCACCACTGCCAGCTTTCAGTTGCCAGGCTAAGCCATTCCTGTTTACCCTTGGTTCCTTCTTGGAATCATACTACAGTATGATTTCCGGCCTGTCTGTGGTGTTAATCATTTAGTAGGCTGGGGTAGCATGTGTCCTTCGTATAGGGTCAGTATTGTTGGAGGAGCGCTTTCAGCAAAAAAAAATTATTGTATTTTATTGATGCGTTTGCTTTTAAAAGTTCGAAGTATTTGCATATTTTATGGACTGCTTTGAGACTTACATTTAGAAAGCATGAGATAAACGGTGATGTTGGTGGTTGACGATGCCTTGACATCTGGCCAGCATTTACCGCTGCTTCCGTCGGAACAGTTATTTACATTCTAGCCATCTTGAAACTAGTGGGGGTTGGTGCGTATCAAGACAGGTAGAATGGAAGACATGGGGACACAACAGCAGGTGAAGTCAGAGTCAATGGCAGACAGAGCCAGCTCATTCTAGTTCTGTCTGCCATCCTTTTCCCTGTTTGGTCCTAAAACGGCAACACTGAGACTCAGGGGGAGGAAGCAGACAGGGTACTTCCACCCTTGGGCAGACTGCAGACAGGAAAGCAGAGGTAGGGAGCTGCAAACCGAGGTTGGTGGGGCAGTGTGGTATTTGTATCTATGGGACCGCCTCTCCTGTTATGCCCCGCGGAGGACCTTAAGGTCCACAAATGACAACACTTTGGAGGTCCCAGGTCGCAAGGTGGTTAGATTGGTCTCCACTAGGGCCAGGGCCTTTTCAGTACTGGCCCCAACTTGCTGGGACGCTCTGTCACAAGAGACCAGGGCCCTACGGGATTTGACATCTTTCCGCAGGGCCTGCAAGACAGAGCTGTTCCGCCTGGCCTTTGGTTTGGACTCAGTCTGACCCTTATGTTTCCCTCCCCTTATGGTTTTGATTTATGGGCTACTACTAAAATGAGGCTGCATTTTAAATTGTATTTTAACCTGTATTTTAATTAACGTTTTTTTCTTTTTCTATTACGTTTTATTGTAGTTTTATTGGTGTTAGCCGCCCTGAGCCCGGTTCTGGCCAGGGAGGGTGTGGGGTATAAATAAAAAAATTAATAACAATAATAATAAGCCAGCCTCTGCCGCTTGAAACTACAGATGGAGAACGATTCAAGATGATGATGCTGTGATCATATACGATGCCCACTGCTATGAAGACCAAAAGAGAAGCAAAACTCCTAAGGAGGCAAAGCCCTGTCTCTGCTCTCTGACTGCATTGATATTATTTATTATTATTTTTAAATTTGTATACCACCCTTCAACCGTAGATCTCAGGGGCAGTTCACAACATAGAAATACAAGAGGTGGCATCATAGACTGAGGAAGCTAAGCCAGTAGCCGCCGGCCCGTAACTCAGACAACCGATTCTGGGTCTTATTGAGAGCAGGAGGCAGGCTGACGACAGCTCCATTAGACAGAAGATTGTACGAGGTAACTTTTTGGTGGATTGGGCCCCCATGGATTCATGCGGAGGGGTATCATTCTGGGCTTCTGCTTCAGGAGCCATAGCGTTGTGGGAGAGTAGCACAAAGTTTTGCATGCAAGAATAGGACCTAGGAGACCAGGTTTCGAACCCCTACTCAGCTGCCTGGGTGGACCTGAGGCCGATCGCAGTCTCTCTGCGTAACCTGCTTCACAGGGTTGTTGTGAGGAGGGGCTGCTGCCTGAAACAACGGCGGCATACGCACGCCAACTTGTTTCTCCGGCACTGTCGTTTGCCAGGGTGTACACTAAGCCATTCTTTGCCAATTCCCCTCTCCCTTCCTCCACACCCACAATTCTGACTTCCTCTGCCTAGCATAAGAAGCCTTTCTGGGATGCTTTCAGCACAGGGATAAGGAAACCAGTAGCCCCACCCCACCAAAGTTGTTGGACTCCAAGCCCCATCATCCCTGATTAACCCTCTCGCCCAGCCCTTCCCCGTATCATCACTAAGCCAGAACAGACAAGCAAATAACATGTTTTAAAGGGTTTCTCTTGCCCCACTCTTCCTTTTTGCAAAGGATCTCCAAACAGCTTTCCACAGCTCTGGATGCCTTGGACTACAAATCCCATCATCCAGCGTGTGCATGGAGTTCTTACACTGGTTTATCAGCTTTATACAGGCCAAGGGGTGCCGATTTGCTGCCAGTCACCTAGCTCTATATGCCAAACATAGTGGCGATGTGCTAGACTTTTCGCTTTCCCAATCTTTGTTGGCCAAGGCAGAGAAGACACCAGGCCTGCCACCTTCAGCCTGGCCATAGCTTGCTGGGCTGGCAGTGGCAAGGCTGGCGAAAGCGAGACAAGGCCGGCTCCAGGCAATGCACATCTCTGCTTGTAGGCAGGAGACGTCCATGCCAGCACTCAAGATGGGGCCTGACTGAGGCTCTGCAGGGGAGGAGAGCAGAGGGCAGTCCTGGCATACCTCAACAGGCGTGGCAAATAAAATTGCTCTTTCGGCTGGAGTTTGCAATTATGTGACAGGCAAGTGCTAGCCCTAGACTAAACTGGGTTGGGGGGAGCTTAGAAAGAGGGAGCAGAGAGGGGATGGAGAGGGGAAAGGTAAACACTCGTAAAAAAAATGTTAATTAAATCTTTTGCTAGCTTATAGTTTAGGAACCACTTAATGTGCTTTAAAGGACGATGTTGCACATTGCAGTTGGCAACTACGCACTGCCACCACGAAAGATGAGCCCCCACCCCACAGAGAGAGAGTTCATAATCAAGGGGGGGCAGAAGTACATACATTTGCCTCCCCCCACTGCAAAATCAGGCACTAGAAGACCCACCATTTCCCACCCGGAAGCTGCTTCTGAGTCCTGTTTAAAATTCTCCTCCTCCTCCTCTGTTCTTTGTACCCTCGCCAAGCTCTTGTGGTGTGGAGTTCCACTGGTCAGCCCTAACTCCACCAGACACTGCTTGCTCTGTATGCAATACTAGGGCCACCCCTGGGACAGGATGCCGCTCAGCCGTTCTGCCTGCTTGCCAGCACTGGGAACTGGAAACCAGCCACCCAGCCACAACCACAGTCCCAGCCTTTCTCTCAGTTACATCATGGCCCTTTTAGGTGGTTTCATAATATCGTGTTCCCACCACCAGCGTTTTGAGAAACGCCATGCGGCATTTTGGAAAAACTGCCCGTAGGCCTTCAAGTCTTCAGAAGTTTGGATAGGAGAAGTTTTCTGAATGCAGGAAGCACCTCGCAAGGGACAAATCTCAGCTCTTGAACTGGTGGTCTTGCCTGTCCTGAGTTCGAGATTTATCATCTATGAGGTGCTCCTTGAATTCAGAAAAGTTATCCTATCCAGTAGAGCTTTATCAAGGCTGGGTCTCGTCAACCGTGTACCCCGAATGAGGAAGGCCCTCACAGTTGTCCTCTCCCTCAGTTCTCCTCTTTACCCAACTTAGGCCGGCAGGCAACCAAGGCACACAGTTGCAGACCACATGCCATAGCTGTCAACTTTTCCATTTTCTTGCAAGGAATCCTATTCAGATTAAGGGAATTTCCCTTAAAAAACGGGAAACGTTGACAGCTATGCCACACGCTCATTTCAAAATGGCTGAAGCACGGTCACTGAAGGTCGCCATGATAGGACCTGTGAGAAATATATCCCATTTGCTTGATTGATGCTTGGTTTCAGTACGTAGGGAGACAATTCCCCTCTGATACTGTTTCCCAGTAAAGCAAAACAGTTTTGTTTATTTACCCCCACCCCATGACTAAAAGACCAAAAACTCTTCGGTTGCCACAGCACCTCAGTGAACCATGTAAATACTATCCATTTTTTAGGACATGGTTTGCAATAAATCACTATTATTATTATTACTATTTACTGCTACACCTTAAAATTGGGGTCCCAAATGATTTGGGGCCTGGGGCACATTTGGAACCCCCAAAACTTTTGTAGGGGAGCCTCAAAAGCACACATTTCCCATGAGAAAAACTGGCAGTGCTCAGAAACCACTTGAGAAAGAAGGCAAAACAGCTACAAACAGCCCAAAATGAAAGAAAACACAGACATATCTAGAAATATGCAACTCTCCCAGCCAAACAAACCCCCACACCACCCAAAATAAAGCTAAAAAATTAAATTATTGGGAGGGAGAAGAGCATTATTGCCTTCAAAAGGGCATGGGTCTAAAAGAGATTTTTTAAAAGGGGTCTTCTCTTGTGGGTAGGGGTGAAGCGAAGTTCCCAAGGCTTTTATGGGTGAAAACAGAGAAGAGTTGCCACTGGATTTTGAAAGGGAGAATTTGTCACACCAAGGGCCATGGTGGCAGAGCCTGAGCATTGCAATGTAGATGTCCGCAAGGCCCCCTGCCTGACACCCTGGAGAGCTGCTGCCAGCCAGTGTAGGCAGTGCTGAACTGGGTGGACCCAGGAAGGAAGCGAGCAGCGGCAGCAGCAGGAGAAGGGAACTCACTTCATGGTCTCGGAGTCCGCCGTGCCCGTCACCTGAAGGCCGTAGAACCGCTGCATGGCCGAAATGGCGGCCGTGAGCGACTGTGGGGAGCGCTGAGTGTGCGTCCGAAGGTCTCCGGGGGGCAGGTAGCCATATTGCTGCAGCCAGGCCTGGGGGGAGAAGGAGATGGGTGTGAGAAGCACAGCCGTCCTCACAAGCAGTGGTCGAAATTCCCCAGGCACGTTTCGCTTATTTATTGCATTTATATCCCAACTTTTTCTCCAAGGAGTACATTGTTGACCCCCCCCCCCCAGTTAATCCCGACAAGAACCCTGTGAGATAGGTTAAGGGACTGTAACTGGCCCAGTGACCTTCATGGCCGAGTGGGGATTTGAACCGCGATCTCCCAGGTCCTAGCCTGACACTCTTAATGCCTCTAGCCCACTGGCTTCCTGGAGCCCTTCTGCAATGGGGCAGCTCTACAAATTAAGTAGTTAAATAAAATATGGGGAAAGCCAAATGTCACTTAGAAAAGGATCTGAAATATTTTCTTTGAAGCTGGGTTGTTTTATTCGACGTTTCAGTGAGTTGGAAACCAATTTTTGAGATTGTTTCTTTAAAATATTAAGCGGTATAGAAATGAAATGAATAATAATCATAACGAAGACAACAAGAAATTCTGCCGCAAAAAAAGGCGCCTAGACATTGCATTGCGGTGACCAGGTTTAAGGTGCCATTTGGCGATTAGCTTATATATCTCGAGTTTGGTCACAAGCGCACTTGTGAAGCCGGAATCACTGCAAAGGGTGCACAACCCAAAAAATGCAGAATGGAAGACTGAGCCACGGCAAATTGTTTCAGGGTTTTTTCTTTCCTCCATCCATTTCTACCTATAGGCTTCATTCTCACTAAGATGGTCAGACCTGTGTCTGGACTGTGCCACCTCAATCTGCTGGGGGGGGGGCTCACCCGATTTAAAACAAAAGCCCTTCAGGCAGAAGATGAGCACGGCAAAGAATATCAGAGCAGCCGCCTCTCTGATGTGCTGATATTTTATGCAGGGGGGTTATTTTCATATGGCGTTTGGGCCTATGTGCCCACCCCTTCGACCATCTGAAGTGGTACAGCCCAGTCTTGGCTCACCGCTTTGGTAAGAGCTAGGCCACAGAATCATAGGGTTCGAAGGAACCAGACACAGATAGAGGCCAACCCCTGGCCTCAGAACAAGGTTTTCCACAAATCCCAGCCCTTCTCCTGCTAGCTCCGCTCGCCGCATGCAGGCACGCTCTGGATAGCTCAAGAAAAACAAAATAGCTGGCTGCCAGGAGGATCAAACAAACTGGGTTGGGGAGCCTGTGGCCTTCAAGACCTTTGCAGGACTACATCTCCCATCATCCTTAGCCATTGGCCACACTGGGTGGGGTTGATGGGAGTTGGAGTGCAGCAATGTCCAGAAGGCCAAAGCTCTGACGTAAAAAGTTCAGGAACCTCTAGATTACGAATCCATTTACAAAGGACTTGGAGAATGGGGCACGGGGCTCCCCACTATTGGTTTTCTGTGCTTCTTCTATCCCAGTGGTAGGGAAGATTTGGCCCCTTCAGATGTTGCCGGACTACAACTCCCATCACCCCTGCCCACTGGTCATGCACATTGGGGATGATGGGAATTGTAGTCTATCAACACCCAGAGGGCCACATGTCCCCCGCCCTTGATCTATGTCCATATACTGTCAGCTCAGCCATACTATCCATGGCAAAGACCCACTGCCCAATAATTGCTGGTATCAATCCCACTCAGTGCTTCCATCTTTCAGCATATTCCCGTCTATCTATCCTTCCCACACTCCTCCCTACATATCAATCCATTTGTGTGTTCTCTGTTTCCTGCTTTGAGGTAGGGCATCTTTTATAAAGGACACCCCCCAACTATCAACCTTCCCCTCCACGTACGCCTATCCACCTACATAATCACTTTGTGGTTTCGTTTTTACAATCCAGCGGAATATCAAATTTATGAACTAAACAAATAAAGTTCACAGTGCATTCCTTCTGTTTCCATATATATATATAGTTTATCATGGGGTATGAGGACCTGTTTAGTGCTTTGGATGCCGTCGGACTCCAACTCCCATCAGCATGGTCAATAGCCAGGGATCATGGGAGCTGTAGTCCAACAACACCTGACTGGCCCCAGCATCCTCAGTCCTGATCTACTGACTCCATCTTTCTTTCCTTTCTCTGTCCATCCGCTTTTCCTCCCCAATCGCTGCCCACCCACCGACTCATTCCCATACGTTCAACTCATCTTTCTGTCCGTCTGCCAATCTGTTAAAAGTATGCTGTGAGCCCAAAGCACCTTCTGATTCAGGAGCTGACACATTGTGCCTCTGCGTGATCACCTTGCCCTCCTTCCCATCATTCTCCGCTGGATGAAAGGCAATAGCGACGAACAGGGCATGATAAATTCATTCCATTGCTCCCAATACAAAGAACCACCTGATCTCAAGAGGAGTCATACCCAGAACAGTGACTCATACAAAGGCACAACAGGGGAGGAATATTAAATATATTTTGAAAATTAAAGGAGTACACTTTGGGGAGCCGTGTAAGAGGGTTGGAATTTGGGGAAACCTGAAATACTCCCAAAATAACACATTCTCCTTATTCTGCCTGTCCGTCTGGACCAGCTTCAGCTCAGTCAGTACAGCAGGAGACTCTTGAATCTCAGGGTTGTGGGTCCGAGCCCCACATGCGACAAAAGATTCCCGCATTGCATGGGGTTGGACCTTGGGGTCCCTTCCAACTCTACAATTCTGTGATGACTGTGGCTGGTGCTAAGGGGAACTTACCCCACACCCTGCCCCCTGCCCAGTTCGGTCAGGGGAACATCAAATGCAACCTTAAGTTCCACGAATTTCAGTGGGATTTATTAAGTGCTTCCTTCACTTATCAGTTGCTTTGTGTGTCAGCTCCTGCCAGGCACACAGGCCTTGTGGCTGTCTCAGTTCCTCCCCCCTCACCGCCCCACTGCTCCCCTTCCATTGATCTTTACAGTGAATCACTCTGTCTGCAGCCATTTTCAGGCATGGTGACCCTTGGTAAAGCAGGCTGGGCAAGGCTCTCCTCAGATCTAAGACGCCTGGGATCAGATCTTCAGATGCTGGTCTCTGCAATGCTTTTGGGGAGCTGCTCTTGTGGCGAGACTGGAATTGAGCAGCATGAAAAGAACAGAGCAGGAAGAAGAAGAAGGGGAAGGGGGGTCATCTCTACAAGGAACTGTGGTTCAGGATTGACACTCATTATAGATCATCTCCTTGCGTAACATCAGGTGATTCAAAAGGGATGTTGCTCAGAGGGAGAAACCCAGGGAACAAGCAGCAAATGAATTATGGTGGGGAAGACAGAGAGAAGAACTGGGAAAGGAGAAGAGTTAACTCTTTGTGATGCGATAGGTTTTGCAATGGCGATTCTCCCACCTCTGCAAAATGCAACTGCACGGCCGGATCATTTAACAGGGCCTCCTAGCCTGTCAATGTATTTCCTGACAGCAGCCGACCCCAAAAGAACGTCCTGAGACATAAGCAGGGCAGGTCTTTCCTGATATCTATCCCTGGTGCCTGTTCTTTACTCAGAGGTAGACTGCCTCTGCACATGGAAGTGTCATTTATCTACAGAGGGAAATGTTTCTCCCTCTCTCGGAAGACCAGAACTCAGGGGCACGCCATGAAAAATCGGCTGAGAGGGCAGACAGTGCAACTTGCAAAGGTATGACAATGGCCAGCTTGGCTTGAAGGGCATTAGAGGGGCAATCATCCACATTCCCAAAAGGAAAGAGAGGTCTGTCTGTGATTACTGGCCTTGACAAATGAAATACTGTAGAACCTCCAGCTTAGGAGCAGTCTACCTCTCTCAATGCCAGTTGCTGGAAGGGCACAAATACAGGAGAGGGCTATTCTTGTTTACACACACTGCTTGCGAGTTTCCTGGCCACCCCTAGAAAGAGGATGCTGGATGAGATCAACTCTTGGCCTGATCCAACAGGGCTCTTCTTCTATTCCGGTGTTCTTATCATGGCTGGTAGCCATTGGCAGCCCTGTCCTTGGAACACCCTAATTTTGGCTTTTCATACAGTGGATGATACAACACAGCTGCTGCCCCTCTGTCTGCAAGTTTTATTTTTAATAGCTGTCAAACAATCCAAGAGGGGTTTTTTTAAAGCTGATTAATCACCTGCCTTTTAACCAATTCATCAGCTGATTGAAGCCCACTGGGGAGAGTTATTAGGTGGTTGTTTTTATTTTGATTATATATTTTGTGGTTTTATATTTTGATTTTGTTCTGTGAACCGCCCTGAGACCTCCTGGTATAAGGAGGTATAAAAATTCAATACATAATAATAATAACAGTGCGCTGACCCAGCTTAGCCATGGTTTAGTGCGAATGCACAAACATGCAGGTTTCCTGGATAGCAGATTGTGACCACTTCTCCTCCTGCACTGCTGTTTGCTAAGCAATGGTTTGGCTTAGTATGCTGTCTGAACATGGCCTTTTGAGATGCAACCAAGGTTTGTTCTATGGTTTTACCATTCATGGATAAACCACAAGTCTGGGATCAGACATAACACCTTGCCAAACCATAGCTTCACTCACAACAGCAGCAGCTGGGCCAGAGAAGGAACAAAACAGCCACAACCTAGGAATCTGTTTGCTCTTTCCCACTTAAACAATGGTTTGGGGCTTAGTGCTTTGGGTACACTGAGCCAGTGAGATGTACTTTGAAGTAAACACACACACGACTGAACTAAGTTTTAAGAAACACGGAAACTTAGGTTGGTTTGACAGCTGTGGCCTTTCTTGAATAGCAGTAGTCTGGCCACCCTGATCTCTAGCACCCTCCAGCTTGGACTACTATAATGTGCTATGCATGGGGCTGCCCTTGAATACAGTTCAGAACCTTCACTTAATACACAATTCACCTGCTAGCAATCTACTTGGTTTATCTAGAGACATACGACATCAACTCTGAAGGACCTATGCCGGCTCCCCATTCACCAGATATGATAAGCCATCTTCAAATATCTCAAGGGCCGTCACCTGGAAGAGGGGACAGGCTTGTTTTCTCCTGCTCTGGAGGGTAGGATTTGAACCAATGCCTTGAAATTACAAGAAAGGAAATTCCGACTCAACATCAGGAAGAACTTTCTGGCCTAAGAGCTGTTTGGCAATGGAACTGTCTCCCTTGGGAGGTTGTGGACTCTCCTTCCTTAGAGGTTTTCAGGCAGAGGTTGGATGGCCATCTGTCACGGATGCTTTAGATGAGATCCCTGCCTTGCAGGGGGTTGGACTGGATGACCCTTGGGGTCCCTTCCAACTCTACAATTCTATGATTCTACCACAGAGACCAGTTCAGGGCAATGCTGCCCTAAATCAACCTTCACCAACATGGTGCTTGCACTCTCCTGGTTCTGCACTCTCCATCACCCTTTAGCCCCAGCCAGGATGACTCCAAAACACCTGGGAGGACACAAAGTTAGTGACGTCTGCTGTATAAGAGCCCGGGGTTCAAATATCTGCAGGAGTGCTTCCTCTTGTGCCAAGCTGCTTGAGCTCTTAACATCACCACAGGAGATCCTTTTCCACGCTCCACAAAAGGAGAATACTATGCATGCACAATCTTATATGTGCTTACTCAGAAGTAAGGTGGTGTAGTAGTTAAGAGCGTTGGACTAGGGCCTGGGAGACCAGGGTTCGAATCCCCTCTCAGTCTTGGAGCTTGCTGGGTGACCTTGGTCCAGTCACTGTCTCTTAGCCTAAAGTACCTCCCAGGATAAGATGAGGAAGGGGGAAAACCATGCTACCTTGAGGAAAGGTGTGGTATAAATCTAATAAATAATCAAAACAAGTATTTGATGGGGCTCGCTCCTAGTAAGTGTGCTTAGACTTGCAGCCTAAACCTTTTCCTGATATATTTGGCCTTACTTATGAGAGTTAAGTCAAGCAAGTGGGCACAGGGAAATGGGGACTTTAGGGTCAAAGTGAGCAGCAATGTATACATTTCAGACTCTATACATAAAGGCCTTGTGTGCGTGTTTTTTTTCCAGAAACACACCCCCTTAAGGCAAAGATTTAAAAAAAGAACTTGGAGCAGGCCCAGGTGATGATGTCAAGGAGCCTGACAAATTTCGACACCCTCGGGCGTTGCCAATTATTTTCTTGCCTTCCTATCCGTCCATGACGCTCCCACCCCCCCCCCCCAATTTCCCTTGCTCTACTCGCCAACGTTTGGGTATAAAAAAAGACCCCGTGCCCCCGCTTTTTTCCGCTTGCTCTCCCTTCGCACTCCCTCTTGCCTCCCTTCCCTCGCTTCGGGATGGAGCGGTCCCTAAAAAAAGTCACCGTGTCTCATCCCTGAAGTCTCAAAAATATCCCTTGGAAGAGAAAGAGACACAAACAACCCACAGCCCACGCAGCCTTTGGGTACAGTAACCGTCCTGCCCTCCTCCTTCGTTTCATCCTAGGCCAGAGCCTTCCTTAGAGTGAATTCCCCAGCCATCCCCGGGGCCTTCGCTCTTGTCCGAGCAAACTTGCAAACTTCCTCGAGGGTTCAGACAAGGCCCTCTTTTGTCTCGTCCCTCCCCACATCCTCATTCCTGGCATTCAGACCCCAGTGGCTTAAGGTCACAGCCGCCAACCCCCTTTCAGAGCTGGTACCGCCACTTCCCTGAACTGTTCTTTCCTCTGCCTTCCTATGCTGGGTCCATTTCCTTTTCTTCTTGTTATTATTTTTTTTCCAATTGTAAAATTGGTGGAGAACACCCACATGAAAAGCTGCCCTTTTCCTGCCTGAGTTCTTTCCCCATATTCCTCTCTCCTTCTCTCTCTCTCTTTGCATTCATTTTTTCTTCCAAACTTATCACAAAAATTAGGTTACAAGGTAAAAAACATCCTTCCAGTTGCATCTTCTGCCAGTGGATGTCCACCACCATCATTCTAGCCCTCATTGATCCCCAAGTCCTTCAGAGCTCTTTCTTCCAAACCAGCCACCAAGGCCACAGACTTCTTTGTTCCTCTGAGGACATTTCAGGACTTGATTCGGGTTCTTCCCCCATAACATAAAATATTCCCAGCTACCACAAAAAGAGTGTGTGTGTGTGTGTGTGTTTCAGCAGCAAAAGTTGCTTGGATCGGCAATAAAAGCAAGGAACAAAAAGAAGAGAAAGAAAGGAACTGTAACAATAACAGACACGCCGTCAAAAGCCAAGGAAAAGTTGGAAGGAGACCAAGGTGGTTTGTTTG
Organism: Podarcis liolepis; assembly: GCF_965112155.1. Taxonomy (NCBI): domain Eukaryota; kingdom Metazoa; phylum Chordata; class Lepidosauria; order Squamata; family Lacertidae; genus Podarcis; species Podarcis liolepis. The sequence continues at coordinate 7,329,586 of NC_139573.1, read as the reverse complement.
GGGTTTTTTTTTTCCTTCAAGGATTGCGTAACTGAGAGCAGTGTGATCAAGAAAGAGGGAAGGAAGATGGAAGAATGATGGATGGGGAGCCTGAGATATGTATGGCTAAATGGAGAAATATGGATGAGAGATGTTCAATGGGTGACAGAGAGATGGCAGACTAAGAAGTAGATAAGATTAGATGATTGATGGGCAGGTGGAAGCTTTTTTTAAAGGGAGTTGAAAGTGGTTTGAGACAGACTCCACTCTCTCTGGTGTATACACATAATTCTTTTGTCTGGCTGAGTGAGGCAAAAAAAAGAATGAAAAGGGATGATGAGTGTGACCACCACAAGTAACAATCCCTCTTTCAAACTCCCTTCAAAACAGTGGATGGAGAGAGAGATATAAGCGGACAAGCAGACAGATAGATATGGGAAGATAGGGAGGGAGTTTGAGAACAAAGTGGGCACAGGAAAAGGGTCACAATGAAAGAGGGAATTATCTGCTTGTTGAGAATGGTGAAGGCTCAGAAGCAAGGAATGAATTGTGACTTAACATTACTTGATTTATAAAGGAGCAGGGAGCCAGTTCAAATAACAGAAAGGAAGGAAGAGATTACATGACAATCTGATGGACTGTTGCAAGCTGCCTCGAGGGTGTCTGGGTGGAAATGGTGGTGTGTGAACCCAGTACATAAATGCAAATAAATAAAACTTTAAAAGTACATAAACAAAGGGGTAGGGAAGGGAAGGGAACAGGCAAGCTGGATTTCCATCCACTTTAGGGGAGTTTAAGCTGCAATATTTCTCCAAAAGGGAAGAGAAAAGGTTGCGAAAGAGAATAAAGGCCTTAAAACGAAGGGATTTTGGTAGACATCAATATTGGGGGGGGGGGGCAGAAGGCATGAAAGTGTTTAAGCTGACGGGCAAAATCAAGGAAGAAAGGGAGCTTGCATCAAAGGGACAGCCATCCAAAACTGGAACACGAAAGCGCAGAGAAGTGAGGGAATGGGGAAGGTTGGCAAAAGAACGAATGGAACAGAAAATGCCTTGGCATAGAAAACACCATCTCTCCGTCCAGCTGAAGAACACATCCAAGAAAAGAGGGGAGGGGGTGAACACAAAGGATGGTAAAAGAAAAAGCAAGGGAGGAGTAGATGGAAAGAACAGCTGGAGAAGGAATGTGAATAAAAGAATAGGAGCAAAGGTGATGGGAAGTTTGGCAGAAGGGAGATACAGGAAGGAAAATTCAGAACGTGCCTGACTCGTGAAGGGGCGTCTCAAGAAGAAGAAGAAGAAAAGGGGGAAAGATCAGGAGTGATTGGGAAAGGCCATACTGACCACCAGGGAAGGGTGGATGTCAGAAGCTTCCTAAAGGAGGAGTGCTGGGGAAGGCAGAACACATACAAAGGAATTTGCAAAAAGGAAGGCAGAAATATTAAACTGCAAACAGCAATCAAGCAAAGTGGGGGAAATCAATATATAAGCCCAGTCAATGGGAAGAGGTGAAGGCTCTGTCACTGGAGATATGGACGAATCCTGTTTAGGTGGAGGGGAGCCACTTGGTTGATAAATAAGTAGAGAATAATGTGTGCCAAGCTGAAAGCGAATGAGTGTGGTAGAGGCCGAGGGAAAGAGAGAGCAAAGGAGAGAGAGGGAATAGAGCCATCTCTGCAGCAGACAAGTGGAGACAAGAACATCGAAGAATGGAGCATTTAAGAGAACTTAGCAGGAGGGGAAGGCGCAGAAGGAAGGAATGAGAAATCTGTGCTGGCAGAGGAGTACAGAATGCAAACGAGAGCGAGAGAGAGGTGAGAGAAGAGTGAAACAAGGGGAAAGGCTACTGCGGGAGCAAGAGAATGAGAGAGCGAGGCAGAGGGCAGGAAGAAGGGAGTGGGAAAGCCAGCAAGTGAAGGGGTGGAAATAATGGGGAGATCTTCTCCAATAGGTCTCATTCATAGCAAAATAATAATAAAGGTTCCCCGGAACAAAAGCGCACCAAGCGGGAACGTGGAGGAATGAACTGTCCGGTAAGGAAAAGAAAAGGAGGAAAAAAACCTAAGCGGGGAGGAAAGCAGAAAGCAAAGGAGTGGGGAAGGCAGGCGGGTGGAGGGATGCAAGGGAAGGAACGGAGAAGCAGGTCGGGCAAAGGAAAGCCTGGGAGATTAAGAGAAAAAGAGGAGGGAGGCACGGAGGAAAGCTGGCCAGGAGGAGCTGGCATTACCTCCCTCGATTTTGCAGGGCACTCACCTCGGGGCTAAAGCGGGAGGTGGAGGATCCGCGGGGCAGGAGGGCGCTCAAGGCCACGGCGAGGGGCAGCAGCCGGAGGAGGGCGAGCCACGGACACATGTTGCTTCTCCCCCCGAGTGTGGCGCTCTGTGGCGATCCTACTCACCCGAAAGCCTTTTTTTTCTTCCTCTCCCCCTCTCCCTTTCTCCCGTCGTGCAAAAAAGAAAAAAGTTGCTGGTGTCGAGTTTCTCTGCCCCTCCCTCCCTCTCTCTCTCTCTCTCCCCTCCTCGCGCTGCTTTCCCTCGCTCCCTCCTTCCGCCCCGTCTCTCCCCCTCGCCCAAAGTGGAGACGTGGTCGGGCGCGGGGTCTGGCTCCAATTAGAGGGTTGCGAGGAGGATGGAGAGAGAGAGAGAGAGAGAGAGAGAGAGAGAGAGAGAGAGAGAGAGAGAGAGAGAGAGACTCCCCTCGGAGGGGAGAAGATGGGAGGAGGGAGGGAGGAAGGAGGAAAAGAAAGGAGAGGAAGAAAGGCAGGGAGCCTCCAGTCTTGCATGCGCCTGGGAGGCAGCAAAGCCTATTGAGCTCAACTTCTGAGCAGAGGATCTCTGCACATGCGGCCGAAATGCATGCATGCATGCTCGCTCTTTCCCGCTTCTACTACCTCTCTTTTCCCATCCCCTGGTTCTTCCCTCTGCGCTGAACTTTAACTTTAATTTAATGTGACTTAATGTGCCTGCAGCGACTACTATTGCATGCATATGCCGCCTTTCCACCGAGGAGCTCAAGGCGGCATTCATACATGGTTCGCTCCACAGCTGTCAATGTTCCCTATTTTTTAAGGGAAATTCCCTTATTCCTAACAGGATTCCTCGCAATAAGAGGGGAAAATTGACAGCTATGGTTCGCTCCCGCTGTCACCGTTGCCTGCTCACAACAATCCTAAAATGTAGGTTAGGCAGTGAAAGAGCGAGGCTGAACCAAAGTCACTGCCTGAGGCTCATGGCTAAGTGGGGATTGAACCCCGGCCCAGTGCCGGATTTGTGTATAAGCTAAACAAGCTATAGCTTAGGGCCCCACTCTCTTGGGGCCCCCCCAAAAAAAATCAAAGGGGAAAAACTTGATGTACATTTCCAAAATCAGATAAAAAGCAAATAAAACAAAACCTACATACAGCAACAGTGTTTTGTGTTGTGTAGGCTCCTATTTTGTTACGTGCAAATGGCTTTCGATACCTATTAGGTCCATAAATTACCATATAGCATATATTCAGCACAAAAAACAGCGGCAATTTGTTGTCGACAAAGGACAGTTGGATATATAAAGGGCCCCATTACCTTCAGTAGCTGAGGGCCTCATCAAACCTAAATCCGGCCCTGCCCTGGTCTTCCAGGTCCTACACTCTTAACCACTACCCCACATTGCCTTTCTGGTCTTTCTCTATCATGTTGCTGCTATTGGTGGTGGTGGTGGTGTTATACCATCATTGTGCCTGCCAAAATAATAATTATGTTATTATTATTACTTTATTATTTCATAATTTCATTTATTCCCAGCCAATCTGGGTGGCTTCCAGCACATAAAAATTGTAAAGCATTAGACATTAACGTAAAACATTATTATTATTATTATTATTATTATTATTATTATTTACACAGCTTGGGTATTCTCTGAATGTAGAGCAATGTGTAAATTCTGAAATTAATTAGGAAGGGACTCCGAGGGTCATCTAGCCCAACCCCCCTGCAAGGCAGAAATCTTTTGCCTAACATGGAGCTCGAACCCACAACCCTGAGATTAAGAGGCTCTACCTACTTGAGAGGGAGGAAGAAATTCAGATCTAGAAAGGGGACTGGAATTCCCCTCTGAGGAAAGGTTGCAGCATGTGGGGCTTTTCGATTAAATGAAAAGGCAAGTAGAGGCAACAAGACGAAAGTTTATGTAAAATTATGCAAGTCATGGAGAAAAGTGGTTAGAGGGTGATTTTTCCCCACCCCCTCATAATGCTAGAAACTTGCAGACATCTGAAGAAGCTGAACGTTGAAGAATTTGTGTCTGAGGAAAGAAAGGTCTTCTTCACACAGCACTTGGTTAAGTTCTTGGAATTTGATGCCACAGGAGGCAGGGAAGGCGTCCAAGTTGGATGGCTCTGTAAAGGGGATTAGACAAATCTGTGGAGCGGCTACTAGCCACAATGGCTATATACTCTGCCTCCACTGGTCAGAGGCAGTAAATGCTTGTGAATCCCATCTGCTGAAACTGCAGGAAGCCAGAGTGTTGCTGTGCTCAGGTCCTTCTCACATGCTTCAATCCCACAGGCACCTGGCTGGCTGCTGTGACAACAGGATGCTGGGCTAGAGGGCCAGGAATAATAATAATAGTAATAGTAATAATAATAATTTATTTGTACCCCGCCCATCTGGCTGGGTTTCCTCAGCCACACTGGATGGCTTCCAACAAAGATTAAAAATACATTAAAATGTCACACATTAAAAACTTCCCTGAAGTTTTGCCTAACAGCCTTCAGATGTCTTCTAAAAGTCAGGTAGTTATTTATCTCTTTGACATCTGATGGGAGGGCGTTCCACAGGGCGGGCGCCACTGCCGAGAAGGCCCTCTGCCTGGTTCCCTGCAACCTCACTTCTCGTAATGAGGGAACCGCCAGAAGGCCCTCAGCGCTGGATCTCAGCGTCCGGGCTGAACGATGGGGGTGGAGGCGCTCCTTCAGGTATACTGGGCCAAAGCCATTTAGGGCTTTAAAGGTCAACACCAACACTCAACACTTTGAATTGTACTCGGAAACGTACTGGGAGCCAATGTAGGTCTTTCAAGAATGGTGTAATGTGGTCTTGGCAGCCGCCTCCAGTCACCAGTCTAGCTGCCGCATTCTGGATTAGTTGTAGTTTCCAGGTCACCTTCAAAGGTAGCCCCACGTAGGGCGTATTGCGGTAGTCAAAGCGGGAGATAACTAGAGCATGCACCACTCTGGTGAGACAGGAAGCTCTGCTTATGGAACAAAGGGTTGGAGCAGGAGGAGCAGGTTAGGTTAACGCAGTGACAGCGGCCTCACCCCAGGAAACAACTTCAACTGGCCGGAGGCAAGGGTAGCCGATGGGTCTCAAGTCCTCAGTGAGTTAGGGACTTCCTCTGCAGGTGAAGACAGGCTCTGGCGGATGGAGAGGATGAGACTGAGAGTGGGTCCAGTGGTCAAGAAAGCGGTTTCTGCATGTCTTGTAGAGAGAAGCGAGGGGCAGACAAGGCTCGTCCACCTGGGAACGTAACCCATCTAGGAGAAGGGAAACTCTGATCCTAAACCTCTGCTGCTTTGTATCTATACTCATTTGAGAGAAAGGGCTTTAGGAGTCAACCCCAAGGACAAATCCGTACCCTCTGTCTTGTGGGACATCTTAAACCCTACTCAGATCTGGAGTGGAGTCCCTAAGGGGGTTGGACGGCTCCTTGTACTCCTTCCAGCAACTCCTGCAGCCAAGCTGGTGCCAAATGTTTTGCTCTGCTTTTGTTTGGACCACAAAAGTGAGACCGGGGCAAGGGGGGGTGTGCCTTGTTTTCTGGCCAGTCCAGGACCTCCATACACCACTGCCCAGGCATGCATCCGAAACAGGTCGGTGGGTGCTGCTAAAACAGCAAAAACAACATGGGAGGCAGCAGTTACGAGTTACCGGTCTCTGCAGCCACAGCTGGCGCTGTGATTCTGGGATGCTGGGATGCTGGTTTCTTTTCCAGTGAACAAAAAAACGCTGTGGCCTGGGACTCTGCGTCTACCTCCGGGTGCAATGTGCTTCAAGCCAGAGCTCACCCCCACCCAGATTTCAGACCAGAGAGGAGGGCTGGGCTGAGCGAACCGGTGGTCTTGGCTTCCAGAGAAAGTGAGGAAATGGTTGGAGCCAAAGGACCTTCCTGGGGTTCTGTTCTGCCGAGCTGTTAAGACAAACATGTTACAATGCGGGGATAACTTGGCGAGTTTCGGCTCCAGCTGCTCTGCCCTGGAGGTTTGCCTGAGCACCGTCTATTTCAGAAGTTGCACCGCAGCCTTTCTTAGCAGCAGGGCAGACAGGTGGGCACATATTGTCTACGAGAGGCGGTGACTCAGACACACGAATGGTCTGTGCAAACCCAGATATTCCTAATATCCGCTTTGCGGGAGGATATGAAACGTGAAGTCATTAGGGGCTTCCTTCCTGATAAGGATGGACTGTTCAGCAGCGCTGGGTGGCAGCAGCCAGCCAGCCAGCCCTGGGTGATTGCCAAATTCTGGGCATGGGAATTCTCCGGTGAGGCCTGCCCTGTGCCTACTTAAGACCACACCTGAGGATTATGGGATGGCCGCTCCCATTTGAGGCAGCCCACATCCCACCATCCCTCACCACTCTGCCTCTATTAAGAGGGTCTCTCTTTCCGCAGAGGGAAAACAAGCTCTGCCCTGCTTTCTAGGGCAAAGCCTGAAAAGCCAACTCTGTTTTGGAAGAGTAATTCCAGGTACGTGTGATGTGGACTTTGGCATCGCTTTATCGCCCCACACATGAAACACACACACACCTTTGCACTGAAACTTTGGTTCCAAGAATTAAATCTAGATGGGATCTGGGCCCTTGGTGGTAGTTCCACTGCCCTCAGAAGTTGGGGGTGGGGAGGGCAGTAGCCCAGGAAGAGGGCATTTTCTGTGGCAGCCATGGGTAGGCAAACTAAGGCCCGGGGGGCCGGATCTGGCCCAATTGCCTTCTAAATCTGGCCTGCGGACGGTCCAGGAATCTGCATGTTTTTACATGAGTAGAATGTGTCCTTTTATTTAAAATGCATCTCTGGGTTATTTGTGGGGCATAGGAATTCATTCATTTTTTTCCAAAATATGGTCGACCCCCCCACAAGGTGTGAAGAACAGTGGACTGGCCCCCTGCTGAAAAAGTTTGCTGACCCCTGCTCTTAACTATTTCCTCCCCAAAGAGTTGTGTCCTGGCACTTTCACTATGCACTTTCTGTTGTACAGTATAGTAAAGATGTAGGTCTTTGCTTTTCCTGGCCTTCGAAACTACATAGAAATAGGTAAAGGGATATAGATGACCCACCCTATTATCTCACCTGCAACTTGCTTTTAACTGATATTAACATTACATTTATACATCCCTGTAATCCACCCTGAGTCTCTATAGGGAAGGGAAGGGAAGGGAAGGGAAGAAAACACCATCATAACCCAAGGGTAGAAATCAGCAAATACAGTCAGTTCTGCAGTGCTACTGGTATTGTTTAGAAATGTGACGTGAATGCAGTTTTTCTCCCTCTCTCCTAATGCTAGGGCTGCAGACAAGAGCTGGCGTCCGTCTGTCTTGGAAGACAATGGAAAAGTGCGCCTTTGGGGATTAATTCAAACCATTGGAGAGTTACGGCGCCTGCTGTGGCTGTAGGGACTAATACAGGAGAGACATGTTTATTGCAGCCAGGGCAGATCAATACATCCAGTTTCACTGTTGCAGCATCTCTTTTCTCTGCACTCCTCCCAGCAGTCATTCCTCCTCTGGTCACTGTGGGTACACAACCTGTCTGTCTGTCTCCTGGTTCTGTGGTCGTCTGCAAGGGATTCCCACACGGCCAGGTTGATATTGCCAGCACTCATGTCATATTTGCGGACATCTTTGTAACGCAGAATTGGTCTGGTGCCTGAAGCCAACCTCCCATAGAGCGCGTCCTTGGGGTTCCTGCCCTCTTCAATTCTGTGTACATGACCAAGCCAGTGTAGACTCGCTGAGACAGGAGCATGAGCATGCTTAAAGCACATTCAAAGCACTTTCTCCCACCTTCCAGAAGCTCCACTTGTTAATTGCAAATACGTGTGCAGAGGCTGAGAGGGTGGCACTCTGTGCATTCTCAGAGGCCGCATTTACTTCCACATATACAACCGCTTCCCGCAGAAAGGGTGTGGCCAAGCTTGTGATGCAGTGCTAAGTGGGTGTGGTCAAAGGAGAAAGGGGTGGAGCTAGTGGGCTGAGAGGTTTTCAAAGCTGGCACCACTGCCTTACTGCCTCTGGTGGGTTTCAAAACATCCAACCATTGCTGCTGCCACTGTATTGGAAAAGGAGAAGGAATTAATTTAAAAACCAAAGGACAAAAACATTGCCCAAGCGATCAAACTTCTGCAAGCACAATTCTCGATGTGAGCGAATCGAGAGACTGAACAGAAAATTAAACTAATGAAACAGGAAAATTTCTGAATTTGCCAATAAACCAGGTAAATTGTTAGCACGGCAGCTTAAAAGTGAACCTGCAGCCTTTCAAGAGGACTAATAGGAAGGAAATCGAAAGGGTGTGTAAGGGAAGCAAGTCAAGTCAGTGGAGGATGTTGATTTTGCAAATGATGTGGGCTTCCCCTCTCAGCAAAAAATTATCCCCCCTCCTTCTCCCCCCATCCTGCATGTCTCTCTCTGATCCTTGTCTGCTCCCCTGCTGGGTGGGGACACTGGCTCCTACAGTTGACTCAGCAAACACTGATTTTTGCTGAGTTGGAAGAAGAGAGACTTCTCTTGGCTACTTCAGCCAAAGTGGGGGAGGCGGTGGGAAGACCTGGGGGCTTCTCTCTCTCTCTCTCTCTCTCTCTCTCTCTCTCTCTCTCTCTCTCTCTCAGCTCTGCCTTCTCTAGCCCACAAGATCCCTCCCGGATCAAGGGATGGAATTCAAGAGTCCTGCATCCTGTGTTTCTGTCTCCAACTGGGGAGCTTAGCTATAACTTGGTAACCACCAAAACAAAACCCATTAGTCCTGGTGGCACCTAGCTCCCTTCCTCTTCCCCCCCCACCCCCGTAGCTGTAACTGAGGAATCCTGCTTCTCTGCCTACCCCCCTACCCACCCATCAAATGACCTCCTTTTGCAATCTCATTACACCCACCGCAAACATCTACATCCTTCCTCCCAGGTATGGTGGGGTGGGGTGGGGGGCGGCTCAGATTTAATCTGTATGATCACTGGAGCATGCTTCCCCTTCCTAGAGAAGAACCCCAGGAGTCCTGGGACCCAGCCAGCACAAGAAAAGAAGAGAAAATGCATAGGGCAAAGGAGAAAGAGGAAGTGGGAAACCTTAAAAAAAAAATTAAAAATCTGGGATCAGCAAAATGTAAACGCCAGGAACCACGTCTGGAGACCGACAGCAAGAGATCCAAGTTCCATGGAACGAGGGGGAAAAAAGAAAATGTTGTGTGTGTGTGTGTGTGTGTTTTTGCTCTTCGTGCAGAATATACCGTACTTTTGGGAAAAGGCCATAGCTCTTGGTTAGGATTAGGGTTAGGATTCCATAGACATGCACTTAAAAGAGAAGGGAATACCCAGCAGTTTCTAGTGCAATGAAACGCAAGGCGACAAATATTCTCCATCCACCTTCTCTATGCTATGCATAATTTTACAAAATTCTATCATGCCACCTTTTATTGGCCTTTTCTCTAAAAAGTCCCAAATGCTGCAAAAAATACTTCGAGAGCGCTGCTTGCCTGTTTGGAAATAGTGCACAAGGAAGGGGGAACCGCTGTTCCGAATTCCAGAGGTCCCAGAGATTAAGCTTGATGCGAAAGGACTACCGTATTTTTTGCACCATAACACTCACTTTTTTCCTCCTAGAAAGTAAGGGGAAATGTCTGTGCGTGTTATGGACGAATGCCTGCGGGTGGCGGGGGGGATCTGCTGCAGTCGTGAGCAGAGGATCCATGGTTCCCCTTCCTTCCCTCCTCCGTGGTTACAAAGCATGGATCCACATGGATCCTCAGGATTTTTGCATTGGGCTACTCCAAACTCACTGTCAGATCACATGTCTGTGGCCACAGCATGAACCACAAAAATCATATATCCACTATTTCGTTTAGAATGTTTTTTTTCTTGTTTTCCTCCTCTAAAAACTATGTGCGTGTTATGGTCTGGTGCGTGTTATAGAGCGAAAAATACGGTACCTTCTAATTTAGTGGGAATGGGTTTAGGTTGGTGTGTGATGTGAGTGGAAGTGCACTCTGCACATGGACAAAGATTGTAATGTCTTTATAATGGCTTGCATGTTCCAGCTCCAAAGTGCTCGGGCTCGTATCTTATTATTTGACTGTTAGATTTATTATAAATTCATATCACCCTTATTCGAAGGAGCTACAGTTCCTTCTCCTCCCCTCCCCCCATTTTACTCTCACCACAAACCTGTCAGGTAGCTTCTGCTGAGAGACACTGACTCATTCAAGGTGGCATTAAACCCTGTGCCACAGAATATTTGTCCCATAGTAGTTATTCCTGGCTCCATTACTGCATTCAGATCCTTTTGCATAAGAAGGTGTGTGAAAAATCCCAGCTACTTGGTACCCACCCTCTTTGGCCCCCTAGGAAGTCCCTGCTAAATGGCAGTTGCCCAGTCAATCTATAAAATGAGTGAAAATTAGAATCTATCCATAAACAATCCCTTATCAAGTGCATTCATGAGTTCTTGTTAGGGGGAAAATCCTGCGCACTGTAGATTAGATTCTAGAATCATAGAATCATAGAGTTGGAAGAGACCACAAGGGCCATCGAGTCCAACCCCCTGCCAAGCAGGAAACACCATCAGAGCACTCCTGACATATGGTTGTCAAGCCTCTGCTTAAAGACCTCCAAAATAGGAGACTCCACCACACTCCTTGGCAGCAAATTCCACTGTCGAACAGCTCTTACTGTCAGGAAGTTCTTCCTAATGTTTAGGTGGAATCTTCTTTCTTGTAGTTTGGATCCATTGCTCCGTGTCCGCTTCTCTGGAGCAGCAGAAAACAACCTTTCTCCCTCCTCTATGTGACATCCTTTTATATATTTGAACATGGCTATCATATCTCCCCTTAACCTCCTCTTCTCCAGGCTAAACATGCCCAGCTCCCTTAGCCGTTCCTCATAAGGCATCGTTTCCAGGCCTTTGACCATTTTGGTTGCCCTCCTCTGGACACATTCCAGTTTGTCAGTGTCCTTCTTGAACTGTGGTGCCCAGAACTGGACACAGTACTCCAGGTGAGGTCTGACCAGAGCAGAATACAGTGGCACTATTACTTCCCTTGATCTAGATGCTATACTCCTATTGATGCAGCCCAGAATTGCATTGGCTTTTTTAGCTGCCGCGTCTAGACTCTGCACATAATACCCTGAGGTATCATGGCAAGCTTGTATAGATAATAGTGGAATATTTACCTATTGGTTTTGGTGAGGGCCTATTTTAGTTTTGCACATGCCACTGTGGCAGGTTAGTACCACTGGGTTTCCTTGCTGCTGCTGTTTTGGTCATCAAGCTACCTAGGAGGGCCAGAGTGCTAGAAGCTAGTTGGGATATAAATGCGCTCCCTGCTTCTGATGTTAGCAGGAATGTGTTAGCACACTCTGTTGCCTGCTTGCATTCAGTAAAACTATATATTAATCATCCTGCTTATTCTGGGGCAGGCAGAAGAAGGAAGAAAAAAGAAGGGCGAAACAGCTGGGGAGAGACAATGATGGATGAGATGCAACTCTTCGCAAAAAGGGTTAAAGCTGGCAATAGGAAACGGGGGCGATGGGGGAGGAATGCAAGCGGCAGCCTGAGCAAGCAAATTTGAAACCTGCAATTTGAGGCCTGGGTGGCGCTTGGCTCCCCTTCTTGTCCCGGCTTGCAGAATCGCGCCGGAGACGCTAGATGGCGCCAAACGCTGGCCAACGGCGGAGTCCGGGAAGGGGAGGAGGTTGGGATTAGGAGCGCCCACTCTTAAACGGACAGACCCACATAACTTCGGACAATTTGGTGGGGTGTGTGTGAAATGGTATTTATTCTCCCCAGGGCAAGCAGGATCACAAAAAGGGGCGCTGACTTTTCCGCTCGATCCTTTTCGATGGGAAGGATTCAGAAGGAGGGGGGTGGGAAATGTTTGAAAGATCAGGTTTTCATGTAAACACCGGTGTCACTCCGGTTTAATGCCCCCCTATTGCTTTTTGTGGGTCGTGCTTCGTTTTCAGGTCGGGAGAGTCTCTCCCTCTCTCTTTTTCCTTTTTTGAGTCTTTACCCACCGGGGGTGGGGTGGGTGGGAATTAAATGCAAAAATTGCTGGCAGTGCCACGAAGCAGTTAAAAAGAGGAGGAGGATGGGTGTGCGTGTGAAAACAGGAATGAGGAAAGGGGAGGGTCAGGAAGGAAGAGGTCACGTGGCTCGCCCCTCCACCTCTCCACCCCCCACCCCACCCCGCGCTCCTCCCCGCCACGGGCTGAGAAAGTTGCAAAGGCAGGAAGTGGAAGGAGGAAACAAAAGTTTGCAAACATTCGGGGCGGAGAGGAGGGCGACGGGGACGCGTCCTCTGCAGCGCCCGGAAAAAACACCCCGAAAAACAAGAAACCCCGGGGAGGAGTCGGCGGAACGGGGCGCCACGAGGCCCGAGGCCGCGGCGATGGGCCACCAGCAGCGCTGACTTGGCAAAGGGGCCGGGGATGGAGGCGTAGAGGTCAAAGCTGGGGAGGGAAAGGCGCGAGAAAGTGAAAGCGGCCGGCTTCCCTCGCAGATTCGGGGGAGTCTCTTCCTTTTTTGGGAGGGGGGGGATTATCTCCTCTCCACCATCCCCAAGGAAGGATCCACCGACCAGCCTTGAGATCTGGCTTCCTCCTCCGGGGCCACGACGCGTGGGAACCCAAGAGGCGCCGGAGAGGACGGGGAATCGGGCGGAGGGGGCGATGGGGCCCCCCAAGATGCCGACGCCTTCGGGGATCGCCCGGGGCTTCCTCCTGGCGCTCCTGCTGGGTAAGAGAGAGGGGCGCGTTGGGCGCGGGGTCGGCTTGCCTTTGGGGGCACAAGCGCCCCTTTTCGTATGGTGCCCAGTGGCTGAAATGATGGCGATGGGGGAGGACTCATTCTGTGCCCCCTCCCCAAGATATGCCGGGGCTCCGGTTCCCATCAGTTCCGACCAGCATATCCAGTGGTCAGAGATGATGGCAGTTGTGGTCCAGCAAAGCCTGGAGGGTCAAAGGTCGTCCTTTGCAGCAGCCCACATTTTGGGTGGCTAGGAGTGGGGCAGAGATCTGCCCATTCAAAGGCACACCTGTAGAGTTTGGTCTCTAAACCTAAGCTAAGTGTGGTGATGGCCAATCCACTGGTGTGGACATTAACCCCAGGCCTGGAAAAAAGGGGTCAGCACAGTACTTTTTGCAGTTATGGGTCACTGGACCCTTGTTGCACCTGGGAGTCCTTTCCTCCCAGGAGACCTGGTATCAGCCCAGGTGAGGAGGAAGCTACCTTGATGGATGGGATACAGGGAGCCTTGCCATGACTGGAGGGAGTTTAAGCAATTTCCCTTGCATGCATTCCGGTTTATACCTGATGGAGGAAACCTGAGACTATGGAGTTCGGCCTAATAAGCCTTCCTGCCCGGCTTCCCCAACCTGGTGCCTCTAGTTGTTTTGAACTTCAGTCTGTTAAAACATATGGGGAACAGAATCTGCTCTGAGTCATGCACCAGGTCAAACCTGCTCTGAATCCTCTCTTCTTCCTGCAGGCAACCTGTCAAAGGCCTTGTTTTCTTCTCAGGTTCTCTAATCTGAGAGAAACCTGACATCAAAATATGTCAGTGTTCAGAAAACTCTGGAAGACACGCTATGGTCTTGCGGGGCACTCTGCTGCTGATGACCTCAGAGTCACCGTAGTCCAGGAATATATATATATATTTATTGCAAAGGGTTGCTCTGTTCTTACCTTGTTTTTAACAGGCTATTCACCTTTCTGTTTATAAGGGGTTTTGTGTATTTAGTTCATAGAATTTATAGACTGTTTTATATAGCAACAACGACAAACCAGCCTCAAAGCAGTTTACAAAAAGAAGTTATCAGTCTTTAAAAAAAAAGATAAAAACAAGTATTTCATAGAATAAATAGAGTTGGAAGAGACCCGCTCCAGGGTCATCTAATCCAACACCCTGCAATGCTGGAACCTCAAGTAAAACATTTAGAGATAATTAAAATCAACGATCAGCTAAAACCACACTAAAACACCTGTCAGTGTTCTTCTTCCTGTCAGGATGGGCTTGCCTAAACAAAATTGTTTTAGCAGGCATATAGCAAGAGTATAGCAAAGGTGCTTGTCTGGTATCAATGGGCAGGGAGTTCTTATTTATTAGTATTTTATTTTATTTATTTATTGAATTTATATACTGCGCTATGCTTGGGGATCTCAGGGCTGTTCACAGAATAAAATCAAGATATAAAACCACAAAATACCTAATAAAACTAAAAGTAGCCCCCCCCCCCCGAAAAAAAAAAACCATTTTAAAAGGGCATAGGATGTAAATTGCATCAACCAAAGGCCTGGTTAAAAAGGAACATTTTTGCCTGGCACCTCAAGGTGTATAATGAAAGCATCAGGCGAACTTCTCTGGGGAGAGCATCCCACAAACGGAGCCACTGCAGAGAAGGCCCCGTTCTCATGTTGCCACCCTCCAGACCTCTTGAGGAGGAGACACACAAAGAAGGGCCTCAGAAGATGATCCCAGGTTCATATGAAAAGAGGCAATCCTTGAGGTATTGCGGTCCTGAGCCATTCCAATGTGTGGCTATTGCCACACTATAATACTGATTTCTTTCCAGTGTGGAACAGACAATATGTGGCACCTATAACAGTTCCCCAGACTGAAGTGGCCAAGTGGACATATAAAGAAGTAAAACCCCTTGTAAACATATTGCAGGTATGTTATTCCCAAGCTGCTGAGAGCTTTATATACGAAGAGTAGCCACTTGGCTGGGTAGCAAATCGGCAACCATTGCAAAGGTGTTCTGTGCTGGCAAGGTATTGTTTGTTGTTGTTGCCATGCATGAGTATTTATCTACCAGCTGAACTCTGTCAAAGTGCACTCCAACCTAATGGAGGCTTAGGCCACAATGAATGTGCTCCTTCAACATACCAGGAAGTCCTTCGTTTGTGTGTTTTCCAGATAAGCAGACTTAACACAGACAGCCTGTCTGAAATTTGACTTTCTCTTTCCTTTCTATTCCTTAGGTGGGTTTCAGCCCACTGAGAGCAACTCCTCACACATGGGTGAGTTGGGGGGGTAGGGGGGGGGGACAAGGCATGGGGCAGAGAGGGAAGGTGGGTGCTGAGGAGGGGGGTATTGCTGATATTTGAAGGTCCAGAAAAGAGTAACAAAAATTGTCAAGGGGGTGGAGCGCTTCCTGTGAGGAAAGGCTGTAGCTTTTGAATCTTAGTGAGTGAGTGGAGACATGATAGAAAATTTATAAAATTATGCATGTCCTAGAGAAAAGGAGATGGAGAAAAGTCCCCCCCCCCTCATAACTTTTCATTTTCATTTCATTTTTAATTTGTATAGTGCCTTTCTATATTACGATACCCAAGGCGGTTCACAGTAACAAAATATGCAACAAACAGCACACACATTATCTGATCCGATACAAAAAGTCGTAATAAAGCATAACTTTCAAATGGAACGACTTATATCAGATAAAGTCATGTTGAATCGTCTGTTAGTCATAGTACACAATAAAATCCACTCTTAAAACATCAGCACATCGTTGTTAAGCAAGAGATTCACCCTTAACAATTCCAATAAATAATTACTGAACTGCGATCAATAAAGATAACTGCAAGTCGCAATGCATAAAGTGTGCACCACACTGCGTACAAAACCATGTAAAAGGGTCAGATTGGGAAACAGACACATGACTTTAAAAATTATTTCCCCCCTTAAACTCCTCTTCGGGAGAACTCACAGACACTCACAGGAAGTTGAATGTTGGAAGATTTCAGACAGATAAAATGAAGCAATTCTTCAACCAGTGCATAATTAAACTGGGATTTGCTCCCACAGGAGGCAGTGATGACCATCTTGTGTGGCTTTAGAAAGGGATCAGGCACAACAAGGTCTATCAGTAGCTGCTAGCCGTAATGGCTGTGCTTTGCCTCTGTGGCTGTAGGCAGTAATACTTCTGAACACCAGTTGCTAGAAACCTCAGGAGGAGAAAATGCTCTTGTGTTCGAATCCTGCTTGTGGATTTCCCACAAAAGGATGCTGGACCAGATAGGACATTGCTCTGATCCAGCAGGCTCGTATTGCGGCCTAGTTTTATTTGTATGCAGCCGCCTAAATAGTAGTTTGCTAGAAATAAGATTCCTGTGGCCCTCCAGACTTTGTGGGACTCCAGCTCCCCTCAGCTGCAGCCAGCATGGCTCCTGATCAGGGATGAGGAGAATAACAGTCCGTTAATATTTGGGGTGTCACACATTCACCACCCCTGAGGGAAAGGCAAGGGTAGCCAACAGCCAATACAGCCCTTGTAAGGGGTGATGCGAGTTGCTGTCCAAAAATAGCTGGCTATCTCCGCATTGGGTTTGGAGAACCAGGATGCCAAGACAAAGGCTCAGAAGGAGAAGGAAAGGACTGAGGAGGGCGCTGAGCAAAGTGGGGGTGGGGATGGTAGCCATTTCAGGGATAAGTGACAGCAAGGGAGAGACTCCTGAAATGACCATGGAGACTATGGTGCCTAGAAAGATCTTGATACCTCGGTTTTCAAACATAATCCGCTCCAGAAGACCATTTGACTTCCGAAACGTTCGAAAACCGAAGCATGCCATTTCCGGAAGCATTTGCTTCTGGGAAACTCAGTACGGAAGCCGTATTGTGGCACATTTGGCTTCTGAAAAGCGTTCGAAAACCGAAGCAGTTGTTTCCGGGTTTTGGGCGTTCAGGAGCCGAAACGTTTGGCTTCCGAGATGTTCGAAAACCGAGGTACCACTGTATTACGAAGGGGAACTATAAAAGAAAGTCAGGAGGAGCTGGGAGTATGGAGAAGGGGCTCAACGTTGCTTCATTGACCTTCTCCTTCCTCCCACAGCTGTCTGTCAAGGCTACCCTGACGTCCGGAAGGAGCCGCAAGGCCAGATCCGTAGCCCTTCTTCCCAAGGGACGACATACAGCAGTTGTAGCTGGGTCATTCTGGCCGACCCTGAGGAGATCATCAGTATCAGGTGAGAAGGGAGCACTTTTAGTTGGGCCCGGAAACCATCCTCACATGAGCTCATCCTTCAGATTTCCTGGGGAGCGCCACATAAAAGCAAAAGTTGGCATGCATACATGATCTCTCTCGATCTCTTTTGCTTCCACAGGTTCCAGCACTTTCACCTCTCCTGTACCTCAGAGATGCTGATCATCCAGTCAGCCTCGCTCCCTTCATCCCCTTGGAAAATCTGTGGCTACCACACTCCTGAGCCCCTCCGGATAAAGGGAGGCAACGTGACCCTTAGTTACAACTGGAAGTTCATGACAGGAGATGGGTTTCAGCTGAAATATGAGAGAGGTACGGGAGA
Organism: Podarcis liolepis; assembly: GCF_965112155.1. Classification (NCBI taxonomy): domain Eukaryota; kingdom Metazoa; phylum Chordata; class Lepidosauria; order Squamata; family Lacertidae; genus Podarcis; species Podarcis liolepis. The sequence continues at coordinate 7,312,068 of NC_139573.1, read as the reverse complement.
ATCCATAGCCCTGGTGCATTATGGGAAGAAAACGGAAGCTTCTCTCCTCATCAATTTCCCTCCCTGAATATTGTTTCTAATTATCCATCTCCTTCTGCACACACGCATGTATACATGGACCTCCTTTCCCTCCTTATCATGGGTGGGGTGCTATTTTTCATATAAAGTGTGGCTCGCCCTTCTTTCTTATTTAAAAAACAACCACCACAAACTGATTTGGGAATGAGGAAAGAAAACCTCAAGGCTGAAAAAATCAGAAAGTGAGAGAAACCACAACTGAAGGGAACCCCCATCTCTACCGTTTCTGAGCACAATTCAACTGTTGGTGCTGACCTTTAAAGCCCTAAAGGGCCTCAAAGGCCCATTATACCTGAAGGAGCGTCTCCACCCCCATCGTTCAGCCCAGACACCGAGGGCCTTCTGGCGGTTCCCTCACTGTGAGAAGTGCAGCTACAGGGAACCGGGCAGAGGGCCTTCTCGGTGGTGGCGCCCGCCCTATGGAACGCCCTCCAATCAGATGTCAAGGAAATAAGCAGCTATCTGACTTTTAGAAGACATCTGAAGGCAGCCCTGTTTAGGGAAGTTTTAAATGTTTGATGCTTTATCGTGTTTTTGATATTCTTTTGGGAGCCTCCCAGAGTGGCAGGGAAACCCAGCCAGATGGGTGGGGTATAAATATGCTGCTGCTGTTGTTGTTACTACCAACACACATCTCCAAAGCTGATGGAATACAAATCTGTGTATTATTGACTCTGCCCATTCCATGCCTCTTTTGGGTTCCTATCAGTCCCCTCTGACAGCTTCATTCTGTGTTTTCCACACCCCTTTCCTCACTCTCTTTCTTTGCTCCAGAAGCCAGCAAGCCACCCGTATTCCCCTGCAACCTCACCCTGGACAACTTCTACGGCATCTTTTTCTCGCCCGGCTTCGCCTCCGACTCCTACCTGGGCGCCGCACATTGCCAGTGGGCCCTCGACGCCCACGACAGCCGGCCTCTGAGCATCCGCTTCACCGCCCTCAGCCTGGGCGTTGGGGACTCCCTGAGGGTGTACGAGGGGGCGCCCGGATCCGTGCCGCGCCCCCGCTTGCTGCGCAACCTCGACTACACCAGCAACAAGAAAGTGGTCGCCGTGGACTCGCCTTCCAGCCGTGCGTGGGTGTCCTATGAGGCGGTGCCGGGAACATCAGGCCGTGGTTTCAACGCCACCTACCACGTGCGGGGCTTCTGCGTCCCGTGGGATTTCCCCTGTGGCGGAGGTGACGGCGAGGGGGCCACTTGCTACAGTGCTGCTGAGCGCTGCGACGGGTTCTGGGACTGCGCCAGCGGTGCCGATGAGGACGGCTGCAAAGGCTGCCCAGTGGGGCAGTACCCCTGCGGGGGGCGCGGGATCGGCGGAGCCGGTTGCTACGGGCCGGCCGACCGCTGCAACTACCAGACTTTCTGCGCCGACGCTGCGGACGAGCGCCATTGCTATTCGTGCCAGCCAGGCAACTTCCGGTGCCGGGACGGGCGCTGCATCTATGAGAGCTGGGTGTGCGATGGGCAAGCGGACTGCATTGACGCCTCCGACGAGGCGGACTGCTCCTACGTCCTCCCGCGGAAAGTGGTGACGGCGGCCGTCATTGGCAGCCTGGTGTGCGGCCTTCTCTTGGTGATCGCGCTGGGCTGCACCTGCCGACTGTATGCCCTCCGCAGCCACGAGTTTGGGTGAGAGGAGCAGCCGGGCAGCGAGGGGCAAGGCTGGGGCTTAGGGAATGTGCACATAAGATATCAAAAATGCGGAGAGCAATGGAAACTGGGGGGCGGGACTGGGAAGACTGGTGGGAAGTATAGGGATGGAGCCATACAGAGAGGGAAGACGGATGTCCCCAGGAAATACTGTGCAGTGATTGTGGTACCCTGGTGTATAGAAATCTGCTTTATTTGCTTAAATACCCTCCTCTTCGCCCCAGGATGGATTTAATTTAAATCAAATCAATCCAAATCACTAGTCAGTAAGACTTGATATAAATCATTTTTTTACAGAAAGACCCATTCTTGCTGGTGTAATCTTAATATTTACACGCAGATGAAGGTTTCCTTTTTGAATAATAAGTTTTCAGAGTTGTTTTTATAGTTATATAAAAATTACAGATTTGGTTATACTATTAGAAATAGATAATTATTAGAAACCATTAGAAACAGATAATTATGAAATTATTGTGAGGTTAACTGTTTATATTGGAACAACTTTTCTGCTGTACTTTATTGGAAGGAGAGAAATAATAATTTCCTTAATAACAATTTAAACAATTTATTAACAAAACAATAACATTATAGCACATGTATTCATGTTTGTTAACTGATGTGGTTAAACAATTAAAAAAAAAGCCAGACTGAGTTTTACCACACATGAAAAACTTAAAACAAATCCTTATTTCCTGATGAATAGCATTTGGGCTATAGTGTAACTTAAATAGAAAACTATCTTTACAAAGATTTTTCCTCCAAAAGCATTTTATTTTAAAAATCCGATTTTTTAATTTTATTTTTAAAAATCCTTGATTTTATCCACCCTGCTTCAGCCAGAAGTAGGCCCCTAGAGCAGCTTACAATTGTCCGTGACAGAACAGCCCCTGCCCTCAGGCTTACAGTCCAAAGGGTATAACATGAAAGGAAGATAGGATCTGGAGGGAAAAAGAAAAAAGCAAAGGCTGTCTTAAATGACAGAGCTTTTGTAGCAGCCTGCTGGACTGTTCAGGGAAAGCTGCTAGCCTTTCTCAGTAGAGGTGATAGCAAGATCCTGTCATCTTATCCCTCTGTTCCTGTAGCCCAGGGGTCTGCAACCTTTAAGACAAAAAGAGCCACTTGGACCCGTTTTCGAAGAAAAAACAACCTGGGAGCCACAAAACCATTGCGACATTTAAAACAAATATATCTCCGGAGCTGCAATCTGACAGCGGGCGGGAAGGTGACATCGGGACGGTGCGTGACTAACGCACGCACCGCCCCCATGCGACATCACAGCCAGTACAGCGCCCGCCACAGTGGGGAGTGTCGGGGCGCACAATGCGCCTCCTCCCCTCGCTAGTATCCGCCCCGGAGCCGCGGCAAAGGTGTAAAAGAGCCACATGCGGCTCCGGAGCCGCGGGTTGCAGACCCCTGCTGTAGCCTGATGGGATGGCTGCTGTGGGTGGCAACTGAGAGAGGAGCCTGGGGGACATGGTGAACCAGTGACCTAGCCGCTGTGGGTGCAGCTATTGCTGAATAATAATAATAATAAGTTATTATTTATACCCCGCCCATCTGGCTGGGTTTCCCAAGCCACTCTCTGCGGCTTCCAACTGAATATTACAAATAATACAGCGTCAGACATTAAAAACTTCCTTAAACAGGGCTGCCTTCAGTTGTTTTTTAAAAGTAAAATAGTTGTTCATTGCCTTGACATCTTCTGGGAGGGCATTCCACAGGGCAGGCGCCACTACCGAGAAGGCCCTCTGCCTGGGTCCCTGTAAAGAATGTAAAGAATACAGGAGATATTGTAGAGCTGGAAAATGTGGGCGATAAAAATTAACTGGGGCGCACCCAACGAAACTGGATGTTGGAAGATTCAGGACAGGGGGGGGAAATGCTTCTTCTCACGGCGCATAGTTAAAACTATGGAATCGATTCCCATGAGAAGCAGTGAGGACCCCCAACTTGGACAGCTTTAAAAGAGGATCGGACGAATTTGTGGAGGATAACGCTATCAATGGCTGCTGGCCACAGGGGCTATGCGCCACCTGCATGGCCGGAGGCAATGGGAATTGCATTTGGGGAGAGTGCCGTTGAACCCTGTTCCTTTTTGTGGACATTGGTTGGCCACTTGTAGGAACAGGATTTTGGGCTGGACAGGCCCCCAGCCAGATCCAGTGGGGCGCACCGCCTGTTCTTATGAAGTGAAAGGAAGTTGAAGTTAGAAACTTCCACTCAGACAAAGAGAGGGAGAGTTGAGGAGGGATAAGAAAAGAATGTTATGGAGGGATGGAGAGGGGTGACGGGTTCAGCTCTCGTCTCACACTTTGTGTTGTCTCTTTCTCCCCACAGTATCTTATCCCCCTTGTCGCGGATGGAGGCCCGGCTGGTGCAACGGCAGGCGCCGCCTTCCTACGGGCAACTCATTGCTCGCGGCGTCATCCCGCCCGTCGAAGGCTTCCCCACAGAGCACCCTCATCAGGTCAGCAAATTTCTAACATTTGTAGAACCTGAGGTATGAGGCAAAATATACAGGCCCCACTCTTTTCATTTTTGTGTGTGTGAGAAAGCGTTTTGTTTGTCCACCCTACCAGAAAGATTACTACGGGTTCCCTATGTCTTGACTCCCCACGTCTCCCCACATAGCCAGGCAAGGTTCCCTTCCTGAAATTGTCTCTGAGGTCTAAGATGTTACATTATTCGGGCTACTTGGCTGCCACAGGGATTGCAAAATGCACAGATGCCTCTCTGTAAGCTCCATTGCTTGTACGATGGGATATCCATATGGCTTGGGCCAATTATAACCACAGCTGGGAAATGGCCCTCATATTAAGATGCAATTCATTCTTGGAAAGCCGTGTCTTTGAGGCAGAAGTCTGGGGACTCTGAGCCGGGAGTTTTGAGGAGCAATAGGCAACAAGAGCACTCGGGCGAGGCTGTGTCAAGTAGCTCTCGCCATATTGAGGGCCTGCAATGAATGTCAGTATTGCAGCCTCCCATATCACTCAGTTCTGAAGAAGGCTCTGAAAACTCTGGTACCATTGCAAGCGAAGATGCGAAGACCTGAATAATAGGTGTGCCCAGCAAAGGAACTGTAGGGCATGCATCTGTAGAAAGAGAGCGTAAATACCTTACTGGAGTCTTCCCAACATATTGACCATCTCAGGCCCTATGATTGGCAGGGGAGACCTTTTTAATGTTACCACCTCTGGCTGCTGCCTGGATGGCGTTGACCCATGACAGCGACTTTTGGGTGGTGGCTCTGCATTTGTGTGATGCACTCATTGGTGGGGTGCACCTGTCTCCCTCATTATTGGCTTTCAGGATAAATTTTATAAATTTTTCATCCTTGTTTACCCAGGCATTTGACTGATGATGGCTACTGAAAATGTTGAAATTAGTAACTGTGAGGGAATGCAATTGTTTTTAGTGTCTTCCAGATTTGCGTTTTTGATGTTTCAAAAACCTTTTCTACTTTAGATTGTACTGCTTTGACATGTTTGCCACACTGGGCTGCTTTGGGGAATGGGACGGGCAGGTTGCAAAGGTAATAAATTAATGAATGGGTAAATATGCCCTCCCGGGATTCCTTGAGAGACTCTCCCTGCCAGGTAAACACACTTGTGTTTGGTTTTCGGTCTGTCCTAATTCCTCACCACCCTTCCCTCTGCTCTTTCATTTCAGAATTCAGTGCTGGGGAACTTGAGGTCTCTGCTGCATATGTTCCGCCACGACACAGCCGCCGCCACTGCCACTGGTGGGAACCACCGCCCGCATCGCAGCCGCTTCCTGCGCCGCTTGGCGAGGCGCATGCGGCGGTTGGGACTGCTGCCTCGGTCTGCCCCAACCACCTCCACTTCTGCCTCCGCTGCCGCCACCACTACCACCACAACAACCACCTCTTCGTCACACTGCACTCCGGATACCCTGCCTGAGCCACTACCCGGAGAGGAAAACACAACTTCCGGCCAGCTGGAAGAGCAAGCCCCGCCTCTTCCCCAGAAGGCCCCGCCCCCACCTGCTGAGCCTGTGCCAGAGCCCCAGGCCCCGCCCCCTCCCACCCCGCGGTTCTCGGGGATGATGCGCTCTCTCCGCGTACGGCTGTTCTCCCCTGCGCTGCCGTGCTCTGTGGAGGCAGGCAATCCCCTCAGCGCCCCTCCGTCCCCCGAAGACGAGGATGACGTCCTTCTGGTGTCCCTCACCGTGCCCGACTCTGAGAGCGGAAGTGCGTCTGCCGACTGGGCTGCGGACGACGAGCCCCTTCTGACCTGAGCGGCCTTCTGCTGCAGCATCCGGACCCTCTTACCCAAACACTGGACGTTGCCTTTTAAGAACTGCACACAGGGTTACTTATGCACAACAGCAGAAGCAGAATTTTTCCCCAGCTCTCTCCCACTTACCACCTCTCCCTCACAACCCACCAGCAATCCCTTCCCTTCCCGCTTCCCTAAAGGTATATTTTGTGGTGTATGGGAAAGGATGGCAGTGTATGGCAGTTAAAAAAAAAAAAAGTTCTTAAAGGTTATTTTCCATGCTTGGCGTTTGAGCAAGAGAATAGGGGCCACCGTGACACCTCTCTTTCCCCAGTCACTTTGAGGATTCAAATACCAGCTCAGCGGAACAGGGGAGCGATGCTTGTGTGCCACGTAAATTGGGGTTCTTTAAAGGGGAGAGATTCTGATCTGGTATACCATCGCTGTTTCTAGTTCTGCGCAACAAGACGAGAGAAAACAAATCCCCAGGGGCCACCCAGTTATCTTGACACCTCCATCTTCTGAGAGCTGCCTGCCGCGGGTTTTGTTTCAGTCGGTGCTGAAATCGCGGCTTGTGTGGAAGAAGTGATAGGAGTACATGCACTTGACATTTTAAGAAATGTTCTTGGAAAGTGAGGAGGAGGAAATGAAATACGCTTCTGCAGGGAGAAGCTCAGATATGTCTGCCTGAAGGAAGGAGAGCTATGTAGTAGTCAGAAGTAACCCTTACAGGCACTGTAACCCTTAAAAGCAGTGACTAAATTGGCGGGACCCCAATCCTAATTTTGCAATGCCACAGCAGAGAGGAAAAAATCACGTGATTCGGGTGGACTAGAAAATTATTATTGTGGAGTTGTGGAAAGATTAAAAGAAGGAGGAAAGGCTGAAGTCAGCAACTCAGCTTAAATTCTTCTGCAGTAGTTGCAAAACAACATTTTGACCGTGCACTCCCTGTGTATGTTTACTCAGGAGTAAATCCCAAATTTGTTCAAATGGACTTACTCCCCGGTTTAGAGATAGAATTGCAGCCTTAGGGAAAGAAAAGGATGGACAATGTTTTCTTCCTTTTATTGATTAAATGTTTTGTAAGTAAGCTATTTTTTGAAAAAACACAGAAAATGAAAGAAGTTAAATTTTGCACATGGAATATCCAAACAGCTTTAAATAAGGAAAATTTGTATGAAGGATTTATTTTTTTAAAGAAAACGCTCCTTGAGAAGAGTGATCAGTTAAGATTTTTAGTCGTGATCATTGCAGATTATTTCTTTGGCGGTGACCAAAAGCACAGAAAACGATGCATGGATCCAAAGGCCCAATAAATTAACATAACTTGGTATAAATGATGATAAAAAATAGATTTTAAGAGGTAAAGGTTATCTCTGGCTATTTAATATAAAGAGTACTATTTTTTAAAGATGAAGCTAAGGCTTCATTCAAGCCAGTCAGAGCATGAAGAGATGTTTTTCTAAACATGGCGTTAGAACAGTTAACAACTCTTTAATTCTACCTGATGCTTTTTTTAAAGGCAGTGGCTCATTCTTAAGCATCTTTCTTAGACAGGTGTTTAAAAAGGATAATATCTGCATTGAGTCTTTGCCCAGATCTTTGTATGTCTATTTTTAAAAACAACAATAATAATAATTTAACTGACAATATTCGAAAAACATTTTCAAAAGGACGTTGTGGGTGACTTCCAATGTTATCTGCCCATTTGTGCAAAAGATATCAGCTTTGCGCAAGAATGTTTCTGGTTTCTCCTCTGCTGCCTCCAGATCTTCTTCAGGGGGTCCCCTTGCCTTCTGGAGCATAATTAGAGGGCTTCAGGAGGGGCTGAAGGGGCAAGAGAGGAAGGAGAGCCCACATCTCAGAAGTGGAATTTCTCTCACACTCTCTTGCCTCTTGCCCATTAGGTGTGAATTGGAGCTGGGGAACCTCTGAGCCTCCAAATATTGTTGGACTCCAACTCCCAGCACCCCAACTATCTTGGACAGAAGTTGGCACTCATGGGAGTTGTAGTCCAGCAGTGTCGGAGGAATCGTAGGTTCCTTACCCCCTACCACAGGGTATGTGGTGGCCTTCAGTAGCACGGTAGCAAAGCACCCAGTAGCAAGGCTAAGCTATGTCTGTATAAAGCTTTATAGAGGTGAAAGAAAACAGGTTTTCGTTGTTGTTTTTCAACTGACACGATTCACTGTCCGGAGATTCATTTTGGCAATAGCAGGCTCAGATGCAGTGACCATGATGGATTCTTCTTCTTCTTCTTCTTCTTCTTCTTCTTCTTCTTCTTCTTCTTCAATTGTTGATCCAGCTGTTGATGTGCAAACGGGGGGTGAGGTGGGAGCTCCACCAGATTAGAAAGTCTGCAGAACATTCCAAATCAAAACGATACGCTGCAATCCTGTCAGGTAAAGAAACCTCCTAACAGGATTTCGCTAAACCGGTGCCTTCTTAATCGCACAATCTATGGGCGCTCCATGTGACTCAGACAAAGCAAACCAGGGCAGAGGTGGGGGGCCTCTGCAGTTGGCAGCTATTACTGTACCTCTCCTGGCCCACCTGGGCCTTGAACTCCTTCCCCAGCAAGGATGGGAAGTGGGGCTGCGACTCCCATCATCCCTAAGCCAGCACAGTCGGTACACGGGGATTATGGGAGCTGCTGTCTAGCAACCTCTGGAAGGCCACAAATTCCCTGTCCCCCCCCCCTTTAAAAAAAGAGTTAGGTGAGATGTTCAAGCCCCATTGAAATGAACCCACGGTGCATTGGTTCCCCTGGCTTTGTCAGCTGCTGGCACAAGTATGTATGCGTGTGAGATATATAGATATATATACATATATAAATTATATATAATTTATTCTTATTTGCTGACAAGAGATGCTTCTCGGAGAAATCAGTGGCGACATTTAATGGAAGCCAGGAGTTCATGTTTTACTGCTGTCTTGTTCTGTTCTCTCCCCTATCTGGGTAGGTGTGTGTGGATAACTGACAACGTCGAGTTCTAGATGAGCAAATATTTGCACTGTGTATTTTAGTCCGTTGAGCTGTGACCACTAACTGGGGCCGCGCTGTTTGGTTATTTCACCTTCTGTTGCCTTTTCGAGTTTTTTGCTAAGAATTAAAAAGAGAGATTTTGAACTGTAAGGTGGATTCCCACACCAGTCTTTCTGTTTCTGAGCCAACTAATTAACCGGCTGCCAAAAAAGGCTTGTAGGTTTCGGGGGATGTGATGAGGGAGAGACCCATTTGCCTAAAGCTGTTTCTACGGTCAGTTGTAGCAATTACCGTATTTTTCACTCCATAAGATGCACCTAGTTTTTGGAGGAGGAAAACAAGAAAAAAAATATTCTGAATCTCAGAAGCCAGAACAAGAAGAGGGATCGCTGCGCAGCGAAAGCAGCGATCCCTCTTGCTGTTCTGGCTTCTGGGATAGCTGCGCAGCCTGCATTCGTGCCATAAGACGCACACATATTTTCCCTTACTTTTTAGGAGGGAAAAAGTGAGTCTTATAGCGAAGGAGCAAAAAATACGGTACTTCAACTCTGGTCCGCCTCTGACGTGTTTATGAGGGCGAGTCCCAAATTGGAGAGTCTACCTCTCTAGCCATGATCAGGGTTGTGTCTCTCTCATCCCAGGGTTAGCAGATTGTGTAAACCAGCCTTTCCCAAGCTTGTGCCCTTGAGATGTTTTAGGAACTACAATTCCCAACAGTCCCTGCCAGTCAGGTCCCCCCCCCCAACGTCGTGCAGAATTAAGAGAAGAAATGTGGGGAGCCACAGAAAGACAGAATGGCTTGACGTTATCCCAGGATACTTGGCAAAGACATACAGTGGTACCTCAGGTTAAGTGCTTAATTCGTTCTGGAGGTCCGTTCTTAACCTGAAACTGTTCTTAACCTGAAGCACCACTTTAGCTAATGGGGCCTCCTGCTGCTGCCGCACTGCCAGAGCACGATTTCTGTTCTCATCCTGAAGCAAAGTTCTTAACCTGAAACACTATTTCTGGGTTAGTAGAGTCTGTAACCTGAAGTGTATGTAACCTGAAGCATATGACATGTAACCTGAGGTATGTGGGTGAAAATACATCGGGACCCTTTGTTCTTACAGATTGCTACATCAGTCTGTAAGAACAGCAGCCCCAAAGCCTTCGCTATGGAAACAAGCCACGGATGGCTCGGAGTCGTCTTCGCTCAGAGTCTCAGTTTCCTGTATGTGAGACATAACCGACAAAAACAGTGCCTTTGTTGAGCTGCTGTGAAGATAACTCAGCCAGTGGACCCACGCAGTTCTAAAAGCGGGAAGAGAGAGATGTGTTGCCTGGTGCAGGTAAATCAAGAAAGTGTCTGTGGCAGTGCCCTCTGCTTGTTGCAGTTAGCACAAGTCAAGCTGTGAAGGCTCTGAAGAAGCTGGTGATTGAAGCCTACAGCAGCTAGACTGGTGACTGGGAGTAGCCGCCAAGGCTATATATACTGGTCCTGAAAGACCTACACTGGCTCCCAGTACGTTTCCGAGCACAATTCAAAGTGTTGGTGCTGACCTTGAAAGCCCTAAACGGCCTCGGTCCAGTATACCTGAAGGAGCGTCTCTACCCCTATCATTCTGCCCGGACGCTGAGGTCCAGCACTGAGGGCCTTCTGGCAGTTCCCTCACTGTGAGAAGCAAAGCTACAGGGAACCAGGCAGAGGGCCTTCTCGGTGGTGGCACCCGCCCTGTGGAACGCCCTCCCACCAGATGTCAAGGAAATAAGCAACTATAACTTTTAGAAGACATCTGAAGGCAGCCCTGTTTAGGGAAGTTTTTGATGTTTGTTGTTTTATCATGTTTTTAATATTCTATTGGGAGCTGCCCAGAGTGGCTGGGGAATCCCAGCCAGATGGGCGGGGTATAAATAATAATAATTATATTATTATGCCTTTGCAAGAGGGCCTCTTGATGTTCCTTCTCAACTCTTCTAACAAATGTATCTACACACACTTCAGATTGATTTAACTAAGCAGCATGCAGTAAATTCAGTACTACAAACCAGTACTACAGATCACCAAATTCTGTTACCTGGGAAGGTTTGCAAAGAAAACAGCATGAGGGGAAGTGATCAACTACCAACAGCCAACAGGACAGGCTATTTTATTTGCAAATAATCCTTTACCAAGATTATCCCTTAATACCCTTTTTCCCCAGCCTAAAAGTTCTTGTGGGTGAGGGGGTTTGTAGCCACTTCAGCGACTGTTTGGGACATAACTGCAGCTGGCATAGCTGCCAGGCACCAATAAACAGGGAAATCCCAGCAACTTTGTAAAAATAACTATTTTCAGTCATAAGGTTGAGGGGGTTGCTTCGCTCTGCGGGCTAATATAATCCAGGCTGCATCGGTGGCCTTGTTCACACAGAAAGCTTTCCACATGCCGCACTGCTGTGCCAAACGGGTGGTCATTCTGGATTCATGAACACAGATGGAAAATAGAGGCCCAGAGTTCGTCCCTTTCTCTACCGCCGCCCTTGCCTCTTAACGGCTCCAGTCTGTTGCCCTGCCAACAGCATGGAAACTGCCTCCCGAGGATCAGAAAGGCCATGAGTTCAAATCCTCCCCGGGCTGCAATTAGGGCAAGGAGGACGCCTCGCTGATTGCAGCTGAGGCTGAATGTATGAGAGAGAGAGAGAGAGAGAGAGAGAGAGAGAGAGAGGCCGAAAGCGCAAGGATGCTGAACCAGGCCTTGCAGAGCGACCAGGTGTGCTGTCATTCGGATGCCTCAACCTCTAAGCACAAAACGAGCAGAATCAGCATGCAGGAGGGGGAGCTTGCCCGCAGAGGGTCCCCACGGGCCCAGCCAGCCTCAGCCTTGTTTCCTGTGTCTCCCAGGGGGGCTCCCTTCTCTCACCCTATGGCAGGCATTAATTATGCCTAATTAGCATCCTCCCACCCGTGACTAACTGTATAATTCCCTCCCCCCTGCCTAATTAGGCTGAGCAGCTAATTCAGCCTCATTAAAGAGGGAGAGAGTCTCTCCTGTGCGCTCTCTCTCATCTCTGCCCATCCCCTTCCTAGACGAAAACCATTCACCAATGGATGCTCCACAGCCCCCCACCCCCTCTTGGTTTCATTCTCCATCCAATTACTTTGTTTACTCTTTCTTCCTCCCGTGACTATTTTGAATATTCATTTATCCACCTAACATTCACCGTCTTTCCACATCATCAGTTACCTTGATGACTGCATCAGTGTTTTGGATATATTTTTAAAGCTGTTTAAAATAGAGGGGCAGGTAATAATAATAATAATAATAATAATAATAATAATAATAATAATAAATAATGCATTGTTTTGATTTTGTGTGCACCCATGTTTGCCAACCTGGGCTCCTTTGGGATGAAGGCGGGGATACAAATTTAACAAACCAATAAACATACACAGTTCTAATTAGAGTAGACCCACTGAAATCAACGAACCTAATTTAGCCATGTTAATTAACTGCAGTGGGTCTGCTCTGCTGCAGGACCAGCACTGGCTACAGCAGAGTGGATTTTGCAAATGTGCTTTCGCAATCACACAAATTGCCCTTATCAGTCTTTCCCTTAATCCACCCATCCATCTGTCTCCTTTGTTTATCCCTCCATGCTCACTTTCTCATTATCTTATATATATCTCTCTTTGCGTTAGGCTCTCACTCTCTACTCTTTCCAACAAATACCCTCCCACACACACACACACACACACACACACAAACAAATATACACACACCATATTTCTTTCTTTGGCCCCATTTGTGCTATACTGTACATTTCAAGCAGTGACACGCCATTTTTAAATAGTCAGCGCTTCTCCCAAATAATCCCGGGAAGCAGGGTTCCCCAAACTTGGGTCGCCAGCTGTCTTGGACTACAACTCCCATCATCCCTAGCTTGCAGGACCAGTGGTCAAGGATGATGGGGATTGTAGTCCAAAAACCCTGCTGGGAAGTGTAGTTTGTTGAGGATGCTGACCCCTGTTAGGAGACCCCTGTATTCCCTTCAGAGAGCTACAATTCGCAGAGCTCCCTTAGAAGATGGACAGACCACTCTGGGAACTGTAGCACTGCAGGGGGGGGGGGTCTTCTAAAAACTCTCCAAACTGCAGTTCCCAGTAATCTTTGGGGTAAGCCATGACCCTATAAAGTTGTATGACACTGTTTTAAACGCCTAGAACAGATGGGAGTCACCGTTCCAAATCCTCAGGGTCTCTCACGCACAGATATACCTCTATCTTTGCTTCTTCCAATACACTGATATTGATGATCATCTTCCAAAGCAACTACTCTATTCCCAACTTAAAAATGGGAAGCGTAATGCTGGCGGTCAACAAAACAGGTTTAAAGACTCTCTCAAGGCAAATCTAAAAAAATGTAGTATAAACACCAACAATCGGGAAACACTGGCCTGCGAGCGCTCCAACTGGAGAACAGCCTTTACCAAAGGTGTCATGGGCTTTGAAGACACTCGAACTCAGGACGCAAGGGAGAAATGTGCTAGGAGGAAGGCACGCTTGGCAAATCCACACCGTGATCAGCTCCTGCCTGGAAACCAATGTCCCCACTGTGGATCCAGAATTGGCCTCCACAGTCACTTACAGATTCATTGTTAAAACTGTATTTATGGAAGACAATCTTACTCGGCTACGAGTGATCGCCAAAGAAGAAGAAGATACCTCTATCGTTAATTCTACATTGCTCTACCTACAGTGCGCAGCATGGCTCACTTCCTTGAGTCGCCTGCAGGCAGTTTCACTGCAAGGCAGGTACCTTACCCCCAATTTTGGCACCCTCTTTGTGGACACTGTTCAGGGGGAAGGGGCTGGTGGGTGTGTAACTGTGTCCTGCAGCAGAATCGACCACAGCACCTCCAAGCCCAATTCTGAAAGGTGTTAAAGGCCGAAGGAGACCCTTGCTGGATCCTGCCACCTAGCCCAGAATCCTATTGTCACAGTGGCCAAGCAGAGGCCTCTAGGAAGCCACACGTGCAAGACCTGGGTGCCACAGCCCTCTCCCCAGTTGTGATTCCCCCAGCAACTGGCGTTCAGAGACACACTGCCTCCTTCGGTGGAGGGAAAACAAAGCCCATGCTATATCTTTTTACACCTTTTCATCATGTTGGGTTTCAAAGCTGAGTTTTCTAGCCGAAAGGCAGAATAGATATGTGTGTGTGTGTGTGTGTGTGTGTGTGTGTGTGTGTGTTCTCCTTTGCCTGTCTCTCTCCTCCCTCCATCCACCAGCACCCTCGTCCCCCTAAAATTAATCAGCCTATTGATCCGTTCCCAGTGCAAGTGTTCCTGCCTAGCAATTTGCCAACCCATCCACAGACACATAGGCTTCCTTAATCCCCTATATACATGCCCTAATCTTGCTTCCCATCTGGCTGTGCCTCCCTCCGTGCACCTTTCTCCCCCTCCCTCCCTCTCCATCCATCCTCCAATCATTTACAGCCTCTTTCTCTCTCCCTCTTTCTCTCTCCCCCCCTCCACGCTCTCCCCTCTCCATAAACACACCCCCTTCGCCTAGGTCCACCTGCCTATCATCCAAACACATCCCTCCTGCTAATTCTCCCCCTTCCTTCCTTCCTTCTTTCCTCCCTCCCTCCACATTAGGGCTGCAGGGAGCTGTGGGCATAACCTGGGATCCCCTCCAGAATTTGGCATCCTCGCCTCTGCGTCTTGGCGTTTCGCGAACAGGTGGGTTTGGGGACACAGACCGGCCTGGCAGTTTCCAAACATGTGCGACTCTCCTCCAGCGCGGGGCATTCCCAGGTTTGTTTGCATTGTTATTTTTCCTGCTTTTTTGTTTTTAATAAAGGAGGAGAAGGGGTTTTAAATGGGGGGCTTAGCTGACAGCTCTGGAGGCAAAAAGAGGGAGGAGGAGGAGGAGGAAGGCAGATCTTCCAAGGGGCGAAAGGCCCCCATTTTACCTACCACCATTCAAAAGCAGGCGGTGAGCTGGGTATAAAGGCTCTCTGGTGTGTGGGGGTTGGGGGGGGTTGGGGGGAGGCTATGTGGGAGCCAGGGGTTTGTCCCCTCCACAGGGTATTGTGCCTTTGTCGCCGTGTCTCCAGCAGATGTCTGTGAGAGACAGCGTGTGCCAGCCGGCGTGGGTATGAGCGGAGAACATGGCAGAGCATGAATGCCTCTGTCGGAGACTTGAGGACAGTCAAAAGCCCCCATCTTCGACTCGGGGCATCCGACAAAGTAGGCTGTCGCCTGGCTGCAAACGCTCCTGCCACAATCTAAGCGGTTATTAAACTGATGTGCCAGCCAGCACACTTTTCTGACTTGGAATTTTGCACGAAACAATTGCGGATATTCGAACTCTATTCCACCTTGCTCCCATCATACCAGATTGGTGGGAAAAGGCACCCTAACTGCCCTAAAGGATTCCAACACTCCCAGCAAGGTAGATTTTGGCAAGCTGGGGGGTGGAGTGGGGGGTGGGGGTAAAGGGAGATGATCAAACCCACCACATGGGCTCCTTCAGACAACTGAGTACCACTGAGAATACAATACAGACAGTCCATCTCGGCTCAGCTGAATTCGCCTTTATGGTGCGTGGTGGATTTTGCCTCCCAAGTAAGAATCTAGTCAAATCCGATGGGTCTGATGTGCAGTGCTCGCCAGTGTTGTCACAATGTTCACGAGTTTGTCGTAAGTTGTCTGATGTGGTAGCCGCACTGGAGGACCCCTTTAGGCAGCTGGTTTCCTCCCACCGCTCAGAGCTGCAAACTGGGAGAAATGATTGGCATGTGCTTTGGTGTGCAACAGCCAAAAGTACAATTTAATGTTCGTGTTCCTGGTTTTATGGTGGTGTTTGAGGACACGCACATTGTCTGCACTGGGTGTGGGTGCGTGTAACCTCGCTTGCAAGCAGCGTTCGTAAGGAACGAGAGGGCTCGTGCGGATAAAAGAGTGTGTCTGTGCCATCGGTGAGATTGGTGCTTCCACAGCGAGTGTGCCATGGGTCCCCATGCAGAAGTAGTTGCAGTACACAACACTGCTTTGACAAAGGGTCTGTAAAGCAAGCCTTATGAAGAATGGTTGAGGGAGTTGCATATGCTTAGACTGGAGAGGAGAAGACTGAGAGGTGATAAGATAGCCATCTTCAAATATCTAAACCAGTGGATTCAAATTGCAACGAAGGAGCTTCCAGCTAAATATTAAGAAGAACTTTCCAACGGCAAGAAGCGTTTGACAGTGGAATGGACTCCCTTGGAATGTGGTGGAATCTCCTTCCTTGGAGGTTTTTAAGCAGAGATTGGATGGCAGAGATCTGTGAGGAATTCTTTAGCACTGGATCCCTGCATTGCAGAGGGTTGGACTAGATGACCGCAGGGGTCCCTTCCAAGCCTACAATTCTGTGATTCTAACCCATTCCCCGATGGTGCAGCTATATTTGGGTTGGCTCTTTGTTCTTGCGGCTCACGGGGTCGTGAGTGACATGCCGTAGACGCCTGTCATTCCAGTAGTCAATGAAATGGAGGATAATTAGGTTTGTGTAAGTATTGATGTTTGGAGTGGTATTATCTCTGCTTTTAGGCTCACAGAGTGAGGAATGTTGATGTGTCTGTGTAGCATTACTGTGTATGCCTCCATATTCTTTCAGTGTTCAGTAGACAACCTATGCATCACATATTTGGGTGCCTGAGAGATATATTGTGATGCCCGCTTAAACCTCAGCTATGTTTTGAGTCTGAAGCTGTGTGCGCACGGTGCATATGGCTTCCCCCATAGAATCCTGGGAACTGTAGTTTGACAAGTGGAATTGCAGCTCTGTTAGGGGTAAACTAAAGTTCCCAGTATTCTCTAGGGGTGGTACAATTAGCTACCAGGCTATAAGTTCAAGATGCTAGTTTGGTCCATACACAGCGTGGGACCAGGACGCCTGAAATATTGTCTCACCCCTTACACACCCGCTAGATCTACAGCTGAGGGCTTCCTGAAGGCACCACCTTATTAGGAGGTCTGTTCCACACAATGAAGAAATCGGACTTTTAGTGTTGTTCCACCTGCCCTTTGGAATGTCTTCCCCTTGACCATCAGATGTGCGCCATCTCTGTTGTCTTCTTGGTGCTTGCTGAACCCGAACATCTTCAACAAGCCTTTGAATCTGAAGTCTTTCCCAGTTTTCATCTGTGCCAGAATCGTTTTCAAGATATGATTATTGTTTAACCCCTTGTTTGCTACCCTCGGCTCCTTTGGGAGGAAGGTGGGCTGGGCTATAAATTCAGTCAATACACACAGTGTGTGTATACAGCCACGGTGTGCAGTTGCGGGCACGCACATGCCCTCTGTTGATGTGCATACACAGAGAACCTAATAGTTTGGGCTGCCTCTGTGTTTCAGTGTCTACTGAACCCATCAGGTGGATCGAATGAGGATATAGTTTTAACCCAAGCATGCATGGCTTTTGCACGCACATGGCGATCGTGCTGTTGTGCGTCCGCCTGCATTGTGACACTGCCACAAGTATTGGTGTGTTTCCCCAGGGACCACGTGCACATAAGATTCAGTCCTGTTGTGTGTTGGTGTCAAACTGACACAGTCTCCCTGGGCTGGTGTCAACGCTGGTGTCTTTTTCTGTGGGTGTGTCTGTCCTATGTGAGCAGAAGGCGTTTGTGTTTACTCTCTCTCTCTCTCGTTCTATTTGTACATGCTTCTAAGCAGGGGACCACATGTGGGTTTTATTGGCAGGCCCTGGCTGTTCCCGAAGGTGTGTTTATTGCTGTGTTGTGTGGAATTAGAAAGCTGTAAAAGCAGTCCACTTTTCTGCCCAAAGCCAGGAGGCTGTTCCCACCTGTCCTTTTAAGATGGCCACCCCACCCCCTACCCCAGCAAAGCTCCTCCTCTGCCTTGTACAAACTGCACGCCAGGCAAAATGTATTCCGTTATTGCATCTCCAACCTAGAGAAAGCTCTGCCAGTTGAAGTTCTGTCTGCATTGCAGAACAGGAGGTCTGCAAGGTGGAAAGGAAAAAGCAGCGGGGTGGGAGAGCAGCTTCACTTATTCACACTCCCCTGACTTAGAAAGAGAGAGGCCCATATGCAAACCATAACTGAAGAACAGAAATAGACTCCCAGGTGCCTGGTAGCTCAAGAAAGCGAGCCAAGCTATGAGGGATGGCAATACCCCGCCCTACATGTCAAACTACGCAAGGGTCAACCCTGGAGAAAATTCTATGTGCCAATTCAGACACCAAAGCTTCAACCCCGGGTGTCTCTGAAAAGCCATTTATTTCCCGTGGAGCAGAGAATGAGACTTGACCCACTTTTTCCTATGGGAACCTGCTTCCCTATCAAGATCGTTATAATCAGAGATCTTCCTGTGTGTGCTGTATCGCCCAGAAATATTCCTGATTTGGAAAAGGGAAAGGGCCTTTTTTTCAGTGGCTCCCTCCAAAGGGAGGCCTGCCTTGTAGCATCTCAAATAGCTTTACTTATGACACTCCAAAATCTTATCTCTTTCGAGGGAGGACAGATATAAATTGTTGCTCCATTTTTGGAAGTGACAAGTTGTATCCAGCTAGATTAGACCCACTAACCTAAGTCATGTCCATTCACTTCAATGACACAGCAGGGCTGGCATTGGATAAAAGCCGTAGCAATTGCTATGGTTTAATTATGTTTAATTAATATAATGATTGCTGTACTGTTTCTCTTCTTAGTGTTTTATGGCTGCTTCGTTGAAGGCGGTTAAATTGTTAATTAAAATTGCAAACTAAGCCTGCTGCCCCATGCTCACTTGTTTAGTAGAAATATTGTTGCATTCTTAAATTTTCATTTGACACTTACAAAGTACCCACAATTTTTAAAGCACTGTGTGTATATTAAAAAGTACACCAGCCCCTGCCTGCAGGTTCACAATCTTGAGTCATGATTCAAAAGGAATAACGATTGGGGAGGGAAGAGGAAAGCAAGCGTTTGAGCAGCTGAACCTTCACTGGCCAATGGATGGGGCCAAGCTTGTCTGTTCCTGCCCTGATGTAATTTCTGGGAGAAAAGGGGGTGTATCCTCCCAGGGACCCCAGGTCTCCTTCAGCTTAGCAGTCCCTGGTAACTGGCAGTCTTCTATACAGACATGTATCAAATTCCACCATTATTTTCACTTGCGTGATTAACTGCCTTGAGCTCATGGAGAACAGGCAGAGTGTAAATTTTTGAATAAACAAAGAGACCATCGAATATTGTGTCTGCCTGCCTGCCTGCCTGTCTTTATACTCAGCAATATGGGTAGTTTTAATGTGTTTGTGAAGTAGAGAATGTGCAAGTGAGGGAGGTAGAGAAAATGTGCTTGTTTGTGTGTTTCTGAGAGAGAGATGTGCATTGTTTATGTCCTTTACTGTGTCTCTAGCTCTACAGTGTGTGTGTGTGAAAGAGAAGGGGAGTTTGGTGCTTCTAACCAAAGCGTGATTGTGTGTTGTGTCATGTTGAAAACCTGCAGAACAGATACACGGTATTGCACACGCTTTGGCTACATACACAACATAGATTTCAAGCGCACACACACAGGAATGCTGGGAACTGTGCATTATGAAAGGAGCTGGGAATTGTAGCTCTGTGGGGGTAAACTACAGTTCCCAGTATTTTGGAGGGAGAAGCCATGACTGTTAAAGAGGTAAATGGGTTGTAAATGAATGGTGTGCACTCAGCATCCTTCCCTCCTTCTCCTTCTGTCATGCCCTTGGTGAATATATTTGTATTTTGCTAGCCATAAAATACCACGTGGGAACATAGGCATTGCCTCAGAGAATGTGTGCTATTTGCCTGGCACACGAGCCTAGTTGGTATTCTGTGTGCGGCATGGTGCTGTGATGAAAATAATGTTTACCATTTAGAGATAACTCAAGATTTCCTCAGAGATACTTGTGGACATCTCAGCTACAAAAGGGCAGGCAAACAAAACCCACAACATTTTCCATATTCCTTTTTTTTCACACATTATTTTTGGGGCAGAGAGTACACTGAGTATCTTTGGACAACCTTGTGATATCTCTACACCAGCGGTTGGCAAGGTTTTCCTCGCCTGGGCTGGTTCACTCCAGCAGAGATCCCTCTGTGGGCAGGATCGTGTGCGTGCGTGAGCGCCCGCGCCCATGATTTCCGGTGTCTATTTTCCGGTGTCTGATTTAGCGCAGCGGGCGGGACGGGGACTCGCCAAGCGGGCGGCTTGGTTCAAGGGTGGCTTGTGGGCCAGTTAAACGACCCCCGTAGGCCACTTGTGGCCCATGGGCCTTAGGTTGCCAACCCCTGCTCTACACCCCATGGTAAAATTAATGGGATCAATTTGCTTTCCCAGACTGTCCTTTTCTGTGGTAAAGAGCCAGTGAGTGAAGAACCACACAAGTAACATAAAAATAATCAGCGTTATAAAATACAAATAACAAGAATGAAAACGCCAGCACAAACCCAATACATTCTGGGTTTAAAAAACTATTTAAGAGTCCATTTAAAGCACATGGCTTCTCCTTAAGGATCTTGGGAACTGTAGTTTGTTAAGGGTGCTGCGAATGGTGCCTCCATGAGGTAGCCTACAGTTCCCAGGATCCTTTGGAGGAAGCCATGAAGTGGCATAAATGTGCTTTAAACGCATGGGGCAGTTGTGACCAAAGATAACTCTGCTATCTGGGTCCCAGGCAACCTGAGACCCTCCAAGCGTCCCTATTTTCCAGGGACAGTCCCGGATTTAGAGAAGCCGACCCGGTTTCTGATTTGATCGTGGAAGCTCCCACTTTTTCCTTAGGATGTCCCTGTTTCCTTTGGAGAAATGTTGGCGCGTGAGGAGTTATCTGACCCCTGACCCTGAGTGGTTTCAGTGGCCTGAATCGCGCCTGAAAATATTTTGTGTGCATGATGTGTCCTGGTGCTGAAATGCTCTGACCCTCTTGCGCATCTTTTTTTTTTTAAATGATATTTATTGAAAAAAGGATTTTTAAAAAAGATTTTATACAAAAAAAATAAAAATATCAAAATAAAAAATAAAAATGAAACCATCGTTTTCGTATTCTCTACTTTCAATACCTTCTTTCCTTGACCACCTCCTCCTCCCTTTTCCTGTAGCCTGTTTTATAACAATAACAGCAAATCCTTTCCATAATTCATAATATTCTGTCATAACATTACCTTAATCTAATATCATATTATCTTATAAAAGACCTTAAGGTTTAAAACTTAAATCTTAATTTTTTATCAACTTCTCCTAAACCCTAATCATCTTGCCTATTTCTTATAACATTTTAATAAGAGCCAAATAATTTCATTTCAACATTTTGCTAACATTCATCAATTTTAAAAGCAGTCCTAATAATAAGAGTAAAAAGAATAAAGTCCAGTCTTCATCCAACGTCCTTTTCTCCTGGTCCCGGGTTTGTCAGTCCTTTTTGCCCTATTAATCTAGCACATTAACCTGGCAACCTTATATCCGAGGCTCTTAAGTCACTTCCATGTCCCTTCCGTAGCTCTTCTTTATATGTCCCTTTTATTCGTGAGAACTCCCGCTTGATAGTGTTTTTGACCTTCTTCAACAAAACAATCCCTTTTCCATAGTCCAATCCAAACTCGATGTAAAATTTACAAGCATATTCCAGATTCCTTTCAAAGTTAGGGGCCCACACAGCTCCAGACATCTGACGACCCCTTTCCAGACTTGAAAAGTCCAAATCTCCCTGGGGGGGGGGTCTATCCAGCCCCCCATTTCCGAACCAAACCAGATTTTTTCTTTCCAAGTCTGATTTTTTCCAAGCTCATTTACTAAATCCAAAAGTTTGTAGTCCTGCTGGGTTGCAGCTCCCTCCGTCTCTGGCGCCCTAGATTCAACAAAATCCTCTTCTCTCAGTTGTTCTGTCATGGCACGCTCCTGTTTTAGTTCCTGAGTGGGCTCCCTGTGATTTCCAACAACCTGCTCAAAGGATATGCTGACCCTCTTGTGCATCTTGCCCCTGTTCTTGCAGCTTGCCGTCCACCATGACGTTGCCCTCGGCGCTGGCGGGTGCCGGACCACGGCGTGGGAGCATGCCTTTGCCCATCAAGCACCAGCTGGTGAGGGCATCGGCAGTGGACGAACTGGACTCTCCCCCCAGCTCCCCCGAAGTGGGAAGCACTGGGGGGGCAAGCCCTGCAGGAGGACGCGGCCCCTACAAAGTCATGTTGCTTGGCGAGAGCGGGGTGGGGAAGACCACCTTGGCGGCCATCTTCGGAGGCCTTAGAGGGGGCCCCCACCACGAGGAAGAGCACACAGGTGAGCCCAAGAAGATGCCAGGGGATGGCCTTGCAATATTTCACTCTGCAAAACAGCAGAGGTTCAAGAGGCGCTGCTTTTCTAGCCATACATGCAGCAGAAGGGGAACAGGAGAGAACGGCGTGCTCCACCTGAGGACATTTTATTTTTATCGATTTAAATAGCCATATTAGATCAGACCAAAGGCCCATCAAGTCCCAGCATCCTGCTCTCCATTCACCTGTTGAATTTCTGCCTTCCATAGCATTGTTGTTGAGGAAGGGGAAGGTCAAAACTCTCCAGATAAATGGAGGTTTTGTGTTGAATTTCAGCTGTTAGGCCAGAATCTCAAAGTGACGGCTGTGGGAATTGACTTTGCGCTGGTGATTTTCTTAAAATCCTGAGGGGGGGGGGAAGTATGGGAAGCTGGGATAGATCTTCTGGAAAAGTTTCAAATCGCTGCTATCTTGAAAACCTGACATCATATAATATACATAGAGTGTGTGTTTGTGTCTAAGGCTGTGTACACACTAAGCCTTCAAAGCACACTTGCAAATAAATAATGGGCAGGATGTATGCGAAAGGTTGCTGGGAATTGTGACTCGGTGAGGGGTACACTACCTTGAGATAGTTCTCAAAAAATAATTTCATTTATCTAATTCCTACCCCACATTTATACCCAGAAGGCTCTCCTAGGCTCCCTTTAACTTTCCCAACTATTAAATGTATAGGATTGCAGTTAGTCCTGCTCAGAGCAGAGTCACTGAAATTAATGGCCATGGCTAATTTAGTCCCATTCATGGTCTCCTTTGAATAGAATATGGTCACATTCTACCCATATAACTTGACAAATCAGCCACAAAGTGGATATTTGATGGTACAGACATATCTGGCAATAGTTTGTAAGGCGATACTCAAGCTATACTAAACCTCCTCCCCCTCCTTTCTTTCCCCCTCCACATTTCTTTTATTCCCTCAGAGGATTCCTACGAAAGAAATTTCTACGTAGATGATGAAGAAGTCACTCTAATATTATATGACATCTGGGACCAGGTAGGTGCATTTTGGTCACCTTCCTACCCATCGAGATGGGATATATCCAGAGCGTCATCCCCAGCAGAGGGAGAAATATTACAGCAAGAAGTTCTCCATCCCATCTTTGTTGTTGTTTAGTCGTTTAGTCGTGTCCGACTCTTCATGACCCGATGGACCAGAGCACACCAGGCACTCCTGTCTTCCACTGCCTCCCACAGTTTGGTCAGACTCATGCTGGTAGCTTGGAGAACACTGTCCCACCATCTCGTCCTCCGTCGTCCCCTTCTCCTTGTCCCCTCCATCTTTCCCAACATCAGGGTCTTTTCCAGGGAGTCTTCTCTTCTCATCCCATCTAAAAGCTGATAAATCTTGCAACACCGGAAACATTTTAAAATTTATTATTAATGCAAGTAGTTGTGTCAACCATAAGATGGAAGGCATGACCATATAGAGTTATCTCTTACACACAAATGAAGGAATGTTTTTGATTCTAAAATAAGCATCTGCTAGGACACAAACCACTTGTAATCCAAAACAACAAAAGATGATATAGTCAATGAAGTTTTACTCAGTGCAGACCCACCAAAATTAACGGGCCTAACATCATCTTGTTTTGTTCCTTTCAAGTGGGTTTACTTTGGGTATGACTTATCTGAATACCACCCACAGAAAATGTGCTCTGGTCTTCAAAGCTGTTGTTCATAAGCAAAGGCATGATGACTGAATCAAAACTTGTAACCGGACCATACATTGGAGACTTGTGATTTGATCTCTCATTCCTTTTAGTTTTAACGTACAGCTGTCATCAGGAGCAGAAGGGGTGGATTGGGACCGTAGCAGCATGGGAGGGGAATTTACTCTTCCTCCCCAAACAGCATTTTGTGAGCTACCCATCTTCCAAAGTGGATTCATTGCCCCACGAATGGTAATATGTATCTTTAAATGGGTGACAGCCCCAATCTAACCAGTCTAGCACAGAACATAGCAGACTTCATCCTGATGAGATTGAGAGTATTTACACAGGTGGCTGCAGCATCTGCCCTGGTTTTCTGTTTTCAAAATTGGGGTATTCCGCAATTTTTCAGGTCTACAGAAATTCTCAGTCAGTTACAAATCCAGCATTCTGAGAATCTCTGTTGTTATTGTTTATTTGAACCAGTTTTCTAGATCTTAAGGCTTAGAGAATATTGTGGGCAATGCTAGGCAATATCGGAATGTTTTAGAGATTGTGGAGTGGGATTTCTGGTTGGCAAGGGCAGTTTTCTCTGCAGCTCTTGGTTACTGCAAGGGGCAAACGGAAACAAGGCAAAATTATGCAAAAAAAATCATGGCATGGTTATGATGAACGTATGCAATTATATCCAAGATTTATGCAAAGCTAGACAACCGGATGGAATTGCCTTGTTTTATTATTGTTTTGTTTTAGCATCTCGTTTGCATGGAAATACGTTCCAAAATTGCCCAGCATCCCTGAAGTGAGGGAGAGTGGTATGCAAATTTATGCAAATCCATATTAAATTAACACAGCCGTTTGGGAGTCAGGCGGGGGTGTATACCACTGACAGGCACGAATATGCAAATTGTTCTGGAAACTGGCAGCATTCTTGGGCGGCTTGATAGCAGCATACAGTGCCATTATGCAAATACATGGAGAGTGTATCCAACCGCCAAGGAGAATAAGCAATAGAACCTCCATTATCTGCATTACAATTATCCAAATTCCTCGATTATCAAAGTCTTGCCATTTTCAAATACCTGCATGTCTTCTCCCCTCCCGTGGCTGCCAATTTGGAAGGGCCCAGGGAAGGATCCTGAGGAGCTGTTATATGTTTCAATATTATCTTAATTGCGATTTTGATTATTGTGTTTTGACTTTAGTTGTAAGTCACCTTGGAACAATTCGTATCCTTAAAGGTGAGATGCGAATAATTATACTGTAACAAAAAAATGTGAATAACACACTCCTGTTTATCTGAACTTTCCAGTATCCAAACGCACCAATCAGAAACATTCAACAGCCACCCTGGTTAATATCGCTGTCACATTCACTCTGTTAACCTGCTGGATTGATCCATTACACTTTCCAATATATTTAAAAGGTGCAGCTTTGGTTAATGTAATTCTGTTTAATATCATCCACGTATACAAAACATGCAGGTAGCTCTTGTAGAGAGAGAGGTTGCCTCTTTGAACATGTTGCTCGTTATGACTTCCAAAACTTTTTTTCCCTTCAGAACAATTTCTGTGTGTTTCTGGTTTTTTAAAAATCACATACAGATATAGAAAAATAAAAATTGCATGATTTACTAGCTAAGATTTAACAGGGGAAATGTCTATAACAATAGATTCTGTGTGTAGCTGTGAACTATAACTGGATAGAATCACCAAATAATCCACACCAGCGTGGGTCTCAGTAGATTTCCCTTCCAAGCCCCTCCCTGCCCCCAATATATGACAGGCACTGTTTGGGAGGCAGGAGTGGGTCCCCCCCTCCATATTGTGGTCCTGTCTTTTGTTCAAGTGGGAAGCCATTTTGTCTTATTATGCCACACCCCCAACGGCGGCCATTTTGTGACCGGCGCCCGCGGCACTTCCCCCAGAATGCTTGTTGTCAAACAAAGGTTGGCAGCCCATGATCTGGACATGTACATGCCCTCACTTTTCCTGACTTTGACCTCTTCCCTCCCTGCAAACTTTTCTCCGCAGGGAGATCCTGGAGGCTGGATGCAGGAATCCTGCCTGCAGACGGGAGACGCCTTCCTGTTGGTTTTCTCGGTGACCGATCGCCGCAGCTTCACACGGGTCCCCCCTACCCTGTTGAGCCTACGGGCTGGGTGCCCTCGGACAGACCCCCCTATTATCCTGGTGGGGAACAAGAGCGACTTGGCGCGATCCCGGGAGGTCTCACGCGAAGGTGAGTTGCCAGAGGCGCCGCTCCCTAAACAGTGGGGAGATCGCCTGCGCACCATCCAGGTGGCTTCCGGTCTACCATTTTGGAATAATTCGTTCTTTCTGAAGGGCCGAGGCAGGAGAAGGAACCCAGGAGAATTGTTTGCTCGCTTATTTTCTCCTTTTCATTTCATTTTTAATTTTTTATTGAATTTTACAAGAAAAGAGAAAGACAACAAAAGATAAACAAAGAACAATGCATCACACTATAAACACGTTTATATACATCTTTTCCAAAATACAAACTAAAAAAAAAGACAAAAGAAAAAAATACTTTTCGTAACCCATGTTACCAAATTCATGCTTCAAACATTACAAATATATAAATCTTAGTTAAAATATTATAAAAGACTTCCACCGCATTAACCTTTACATCTGTTCTTCAATCATTTCCCTTCCTTAGATTCTTTCATAGTCAGTCAAATCTTTATGTTCTTTATACTCTTCACAAGGTTAGTCCAGGCACAACCAAACTTTTGTATTTGAGCCCTGCTCAAATATTCATTTAAGCGTTCCCCTTGTTTCTGAATTATAGCTTTTGATTTATGCCTTATTAAATCCGTCAATTTTGCTAACTCCAGGTACTCACATAGTTTACATAACCATTCCCCTTTTGTTGGGATATACCGTAATTTTTGCTCTATAAGACTCACTTTTTCCCTCCTAAAAAGTAAGGGGAAATGTCTGTGCGTCTTATGGAGCGAATGCAGGCTGCGCAGCTATCCCAGAAGCCAGAACAGCAAGAGGGATTGCTGCTTTCACTGCGCAGCGATCCCTCTTGCTGTTCTGGCTTCTGAGATTCAGAATATTTTTTTTTTCTTGTTTTCCTCCTCCAAAAACTAGGTGTGTCTTGTGGTCTGGTGCGTCTTATAGAGTGAAAAATACGGCAATTTCCTTTCCAATGACTGGCTACCAAGGTTCTCGCTGCTGCTGCTGCATACAGAAAGATGTTAATTTTGTCTTTGGGGATATCCTTACTCAAGATTCCTAGTAAATATGCTTCTGCCCTTTTGATATATGATACTTTTATCTATTTTTTAATCTCTTCATGGATCATCTCCCAAAATTTTTTGATCTCTGGACATGTCCACCATATACGGTATAGTTTATTTTCTCATGTTTCTTGCCTCCATATCCAGAGGGCCGCAGCCTGGCTGTCATGATGAACTGCAAGCACATCGAGACGTCCGCGGCGCTGCATCACAACACGGAGGAGCTCTTTGAAGGCGTCGTGCGGCAGATACGGCTGCGCCGCCGTCGGCGCGAGGGCGATGGCTTCAGCAGGGAAGGGTCCGGGGGCCGGCGCGAGAGCCTCACCAAGAAAGCCAAACGCTTCCTCTCTAGCCTGGTGCCGAGGAATGGACGCTTCTTCAAGCAGAGGTCAAAATCCTGCAACGACCTTTCAGTGCTATGAGCCCCATGGCTCCCCATCGCCAGCATGCCAGAAATCTCTGCAATGAAAGGAAACACATAAAACTCCCCTTATTCCCAGCTGCATCGAGCTCAGGAGAGCAGCCACGTCGAGCCAGGGGCAGTTCCCAAACATAGCAAGGTTCCCAAAATCCTCCTTGGCTCAGCTCTCCTCCCATCATCTTCAATGCATAACCGAATAAACTATTTGCTCCTGTGCAGCAGCTTGGCTCCTTGAGAGGGCTTCTCAAACAAACAAGTTTTACAAAGAACACACATTTAATATACAGTATGCTTTACAGGACCTGGAGACACCTGCTCTCCAAACTCCCGTGCCTCTCACCTTTTCAAATATTGCTTGTGCCACTCTTGTGGGATTTATTTTCTTGTCTGCCTTTAAGGGTGTCTGTCCTAAAGGTGCCCAACTGGTACAAAACGCTTCAGTCAAGAGACTCAGGACTTTTGTTTGGGATTTCTGTTCCTTTCTCGTCCGTGACACTCAGGTGCCCATAATCTCTCATGGGACAAGATTTTTTCCCCCCAAGGCACTAACTCTAGAGTGAAACGTTACGTCTACTGTGTATGTAAACAAATGGCCCCTAGACTCTTTGCGCAAAGCCTTATCCGTCGTGCTACTTTGCTATATCTTAGGAGGTATTTTTAGAGGTGCTGTTTTTTGCTGCCCTCTGCGTCCGTACATATACCGAAGATATAAAATAGTGGAAGTTTTTCAGAGGCCCTTGCTTAAAGGCACCGACTTTAGAATGTCCCTTCCTGTATGGTCTAGCAAACAGGAATGCTTTGTGTTCGCTTAAATGTTCAATTTTGAAAAGGTAGTTAAAGGCACCAGCTGGGGAATATTTCAATCTCATTGCATCGACACAGTGGAGGAACAGCACCTTTAAAGCTTTGTGTACCTCACTTTTAAAGAGCACATAAGGGCGTTCCCCAACCCTGTGCTTATTTCAGCCAGCTAACTGCAGCTTTGGAAAGCCTAATTCGTTTGCTTAATGATGCTTCCTCTGCCAGTGCTCACCTTTTAAACAATTGTTCTGTTTTTTTTAAAAAATATTATTAAGGAATTCATCAAAGGAATTGCTGTTTTAAATACCAAACACATATGCTTTTCTTTTAATATCATCACCCACCTGAAGGGCATGCTCTCCTTAAGGAGAGTCGTTGTGGAAGATGGATTATCAGTTAACCGCCATATCTAGCACATCGTTTTAAAGAAGCCATCGCAACAGCAGCCTTTTCAATTCAGCTACAGATGGAGAATTCTCCACATGCCGTAGCTTATAACCTCCCTTTTAAGAGGCAGACTAAAGGCACAAACCTCAAAGCATTTGTGACTGTGGGGCAGGGATGTGTGTGTGTGTCTTCTGACTGACTTGCTGGACCTTTTGTTTTGAAGGCTACAACCAATAATGAAATGGAACAATTAATGCTTAACCAGCCTGGAGCCTGGTTCTTTTCTTAAAGGGACAGGAATTTTATTCCTGGAAGAAGACTGCTTTCAGATTCCAAAATGATGGATTTGAAGGATGTAGCCTTATATGTACACCCCACACCTGCCAAAAAAAAACAAAAAACCACCTTGAGGATGAGTGCCTGACAAATGCTGTGTGCTTATTTTCCAATTAAAGCCATTTTCTATTATAGTACCTTCATTTATCTAACCTGTAGCATCTGGGCCAGGGGTTGCTCAGTGGGGTGTGGGGAGCAACCAAGGAAAGGGATGTAAAAGGATGGACTGGCAGGGAAGCTGTAAGAGGGCAAGAAGAACAAGGCAGGAGGCAAGGCAGTGAGTGGTAAGCCAGGAGATTACTTGTGGAAAGGCCATGAAAATTATGCTATCCTGAAAGTGCACAGCTCCTACTCAAGAAATGGACGTTTGACAGCAGGGTGGGGCGTAGGATGAGAAGCTCAAACGCACTGGACATCCATTGTGTTCACGGCCGGGTCAGGGCAGTTATACGTGAGCCCATTTTCCATGTTTGCCCTCAAGTGTTTTGCGGGAGATTGGCTGATCCACACCTTTCCTCAGCCTGTTTCCCCTGGGTCAGAGCGCTTTTCTTGTCATTCTGTGCCTTGCGAAATAAAAAATAAAATCAATCCAATCTTACCCACTGAATTGGATCAGATGCACGGAAAAATCGGAAGAAAGGTTTTGCTGAACCGTACTTCAGCTCAGCAGGTCAGATCACATTTTCGCAAGGCAGAACAGTGAGAAAAGCTCTCGAACCCAGAGGGAATTAATCAGGACGCAACACGATTGAAATAAGGGTCAACTCAAAAGGTGGCTAAGCTCACGGCTTTTGGCATGTGTCCCTTAACTTCCTGATGAAATCCTGCAGGATTTTATACCACAAAATCCTCTTTTTTGTTGTGCTTTAGTGCAAGATCTCACCTCCAGACTTGGCAGTGGAGGAAGCATCGCAGAACGACTCGTGAATTAGAACGTGTGGACGACAGGGCAGTGTAAATCCACCACTAATTCCCTATTAGTGAGTCAGTACTCAAAGAAAGTACTTCCTCGTGCAATGCATAGTTAAACTACGGAACTTGGCTCCAGAGGAGGCAGCAGCAATATCGACAGCCAAGGTGGCTTATAAAAGAGGACTGAACAAATTAATGGAAGACAAGGCTATAAGCAGCTCCTAGGCACAATGGCTAATGCTACCTTCGCTGAGGCAGTCATGCTTCTTGAATTACCACTTGCTGGGAACCACAGGGAAGATGCTGTTGTGCTGAAATCTTGCTTGCGGATTTCTCACAGGCATTTGGCTGGCTGGCAGGACGAGGTGCGTCAGTGGCCTCATCCAGAAGGCTCTTCTTTGTGTTCTTAAAATTGCAAAGTGCATCCACAGAAACAAGCCAAACAGAAAACCCACCAGTATGGAGGACCCTCCAAGATGTAATTTCCACTCAGCTTTGCAGGGACTTGGCAAGAAAGAAAGGCCTTCTTCACATGCTCTGTTACCGTCCATTCCTTCATCTGTTCCCTGGGCTTTTACCCATTGAGAGCAGGTTTCAAGGGGCTGCACTTTGCCTCTATAGGCTGGGGGTTGGGGAAAAGACAGATCAGGAGCAGGAGAGGGAGGAAGAGGAGGCGGTTTGCCTACAGAAGCCGAGGCCCGATGAGCAATGAGAGCGGCACAGCAGTCAGCGGGCCTAGAAGCAAAAGGCAGTGCAAGGAGCCTGCTTACGATGCAAGCCGTGTGCCTCCCCTCATCAGCAGAGGAGACAGGCTGACGGTTCAAGCTGTCAACGCTTGCCAGGGGCCCTCCTACGCCTGCCTTAAAAGAGAAGCACCTGCAACGAAGATTGCTATTCCCTCACCACCAACACTCCACTTTCTGCAAAGCTTACCTTTGCACAGATCCAAAGCACACGCTGCCACCTTCAAAACCTCCACCCTGAGCCGTGATAGGCACCCTTGATGTGTCACTGCCTCTGCCCCTGTGTCCTTTCCACTCCTAAGGAGTGGGTGGGGAGAGAAAGGGGCTTATCAAAAACTTCAGAAGTGCTTGCATTTTCTGAAGGGACCAGCTGGTCACACCTCCCAGCCACAAGGCAGACTCGAGGTGGGCGGAGGGTGTCTGAGTCAGCAGGTTCTGCAGAAAAAAGGGGACCTCAACACCTGGATGTGTTGTGTGTCCTGCAACCCCTTTGCCCCTTGCAAGTTCTTAAACTTGGGAGGGCATTAAAAGAGAACCAGGTCAATTGAGGAAGCAGGCTACTGAAGGTATAAACGGGTATATATTCCAGCGGTGGCCACTGTGAGGACAGGAGTCCTGACTAGATGGACTGCTGGCCTGATCCAGCAGCCTCTTATGTGCCTGGAGGCGGTTGTAGGATGGATTGCGGCGAACAGATTGAGGTTGAATCCTGACAAGACAGAAGTACTGTTTTGGGGGGACAGGAGGTGGGCAGGTGTGGAGGACTCCCTGGTCCTGAATGGGGTAACTGTGCC
This sequence comes from Podarcis liolepis, assembly GCF_965112155.1. Lineage (NCBI taxonomy): Eukaryota > Metazoa > Chordata > Lepidosauria > Squamata > Lacertidae > Podarcis > Podarcis liolepis. Next base: position 7,280,515 of record NC_139573.1, on the reverse strand, counting down.
CCTGAAGGAACCAGGTGCACAGCTTGGGAGTCATTTTGGACTCGCACCTGTCCATGGAGGCGCAGGTTAATTCTGTGTCCAGGGCGGCTGTGTACCAGCTCCATCTGGTATGCAGGATGAGACCCTATCTGCCCGCAGACTGTCTCGCCAGAGTGGTGCATGCTCTAGTTATCTCCCGCTTGGACTACTGCAATGCACTCTACGTGGGGCTACCTTTGAAGGTGACACGGAAACTGCAATTAATCCAGAACGCGGCAGCCAGACTGGTGACTGGGAGTAGCCGCCGAGGCTATATATACTGGTCCCGAAAGACCTACACTGGCTCCCAGTACGTTTCCGAGCACAATTCAAAGTGTTGGTGCTGACCTTGAAAGCCCTAAACGGCCTCGGTCCAGTATACCTGAAGGAGTGTCTCCACCCCCATCGTTCAGCCCGGACACTGAGATCCAGCGCCGAGGGCCTTCTGGTGGTTCCCTCATTGCAAGAAGTGAGGTTACAGGGAACCAGAGGGCCTTCTCAGTAGTTGCGCCCGCCTGTGGAATGCCCTCCCTTCAGATGTGAAGGAAATAAGCAGCTATCCTATCTTTAAAAGACATCTGAAGGCAGTCCTGTTTAGGGAAGCTTTTAGTACTTAATGCTGTATTGTTTTTAACACTCAATTGGGAGCCGCCAATCGATGGGGAAACTCAGCCAGATGGGCGGAGTATAAATAATAAGTTGTTATTATTATTATGTTAAGCTATAGATGCATTAACACAAACACACCTCCCTATGTATATTAGGAATCCTTACATTACACATTCTATGAGTATAATGCTATACTGTTGGTGCACACTGGTTGTATACTTGCTGAATGTAATGTGTGAACACCCCTGCAGTCAGCTACATAGCCAAGTGGGGATTTGAACATCTCCCAAACCAACCCTCTGAGCATGCTGGTCCTCAAAGTGAATATGCCCCCCCATACCAGAACTGAACCCACAAGAGAACCAACAGAATGCATCCCCAAATTGAATTTACTTTCAACCAATGACTAAACATGCCTCAATAATGTACTCTTTCCCCTTCACACGTCTCCAAAACCAGATAACTGGTTCGAAGCAGACCCTCTCATTTTCATACACAGGAGCACGTAGCACTGATTGCTCATCAACTATAGCACAGGTGTGTTCACCATGAAGATGGCTCTTTTTTTAGAAAAGAAAAAAAGTAAAAAGAGATAGCATTTGTTCAGTAAACACCTAAATGCAATTTCAGGTCACCAAGGACAGAAGTTGCTGCCATACAATATTGCAGAAAGAGGGTGAGATCTTTTTGCAGAAGGAGCAAGGAATGCTTTCGACTCCACTGCCTCCTAGCTTAGCAAAACCAAACCCACATTGCAGCCCCTTTTTCTCTCTCCCCTCCCCAATTCCTTCCTTTGCCAGCAAAAGCTATCAAAGCTATCACACTTGAGAAAACAATGAGGAACAAAATGTCTTCCCCTCCCCCCCTTCCTTCCCTTTCCATGGCTCAAGTATTCAGAAATTGGATGAGCAAGAAAAAGGGGGGATGGGAAGGAGATGTGCATCTCTTCACCATGGAAACACCCTTATGGGTCCACAGCTGGGTGGTTGCCATGGAGACAAAATGTTTCCCATTGCCATAGCGATGATCATCGATTGAGCAAGCTGGCAGCCAGACTGCCACCCTAGTCTTCTGCAACCGAAATCAAGGACAAGGGGCTTGGGGGGGCGGTGGAAGATATGAGGTCCCCACAGATGAACCCAGGCTTGTAATTAGGGGAAAGGACCGCCATTTGGGAAATGGGAGAAAGAGGTTAGAGTTATTTATGGATCATCACTCTCCGTGTCCCTAGGGGAAGTCATGCAGGTGCATAGCTAGAGGTTGTGGGAGGCTGGGGGGGGGGATGCTGAATTTGCCGACAGATTTCGCAGTACATTCAGAGCCATCTGCAGCTCAGAGCGAAGCAGCACCTGGGAGCCAGGAGCAGGCAACCGAGAAGTCGTGAGCAGGAGGCAGCAGCAGAATGGGTCACATAATTTACTCCTGGGGTGTGTGTGAACACCCTCCATCTCCAAAGGAAGAAGAAAAAGATCTGCCAAGATATCCATGAGCAAAACCAGCATGGGGGTGGGGGGAAATAATAATCTCACACCCTACAAGTCACACATTTCTGTCACAAGGCTGGAGAAGGGAGCTGGAGGGTTGCTCCTCTGCTCCCACACCAGCTGGATCCTGTGGCTTTCAAGCGACAAACAACAGCCACAGCTGAGCAACTTAATGTGGCGCCGTGAACAGGCTCTGGCCATCTTTGTGCAAGACCAGGAGCAAAAAAAACCCCCGAAGCGCATCAATGCATGTACATCTCCACTCACCCAAGCAGTGAACGCTTGACCCAATTACTAACATATGCCTTGTATTTCACAACTCTCTAAACACGGTGAAGAGAACAAGAGGAGAGAATCAGAAAATAAGACAAGGTGGCAGCTCAGAGCAACGTGCCCTGTGAACAGCCATTTTCTCTACGCTAACCACACTCTCTGCCAGGCAAGAGGATCACGCATACTCGAGGAACCCCCCGGGAATAAAAGCTGCAGGAAATCCTGTGGGGTGGGGTAGCCCATGGCTCTTAGCTGTTTCCCACCAGGAGGCAAGCTTAGGTGGGCCAACCTGGATCAAAAGACCCCTTTGAGTCACAAGGAGGGTGTGTAGGGATGAGCAATGGCGAGTGGGCTGAATTTGGCCCAGGGACACCCAGGCAGCCTAACCGCGGATGTTGACTTGCACCGTTCAGGCAAGGAATCCTGCCCAGAGCGTCGGTGGAAAACAGTCCCCCTCTTTCTCAAATCAGTCATTCCTGAACAGGGAACCATGGGAAGACTGGTGATGTGCCATAAACAAGTTAAAAACCAAAGGCTCCTGGCAAGTCAACAGAAGGGAAGCAGATCGAGATCTAATGGTAGATCTCAAGATCTGCTGTCGGGACCAACAAGGTTTCAGACTCCCAGTTATTTGACAAGAGCAACAAAAATGTGACTTCTTCTGCCTACAGCAGGCTGCCGAAACAAGCTGACAAACACTGGACTTTTTGTGTGCGCAAATTCTGGCGCGGAGAACGAACTTCAAGCCTTCTTACTCTTTAATTCTAATTGTATAGCTTTCGGACCTGGCTCTCATTTTGAGGAAACAAAAGTCGATCCAGCAAGCCTGAAAGTCTGCCCACCCCTAGTCCAGGGCTGCCCTGGACTTCCTCCTCTGGACTTAGGGCCTTCTACTCATCAACTCTGCCAGGGGTGGCAATTTTGCCAATTGTCTGGCATGAGGCGTGAGCGGACCCATCAATCACTCCTGGGTAGTTCTGAGGATGTTTTCAGTTCTGACTTAATTTGGTGTACATGACTGAAGTGTGCATCTGCCCCAGACGGTTTGGAAATATTTATCTAGACTAAGAACCACAGCAGCCTGTCTCTCCAACAGATAGTCTTAACCTGACAGACCCTCCCAATAACACTTTCAGCCCCATATTTCAGCCTCAACCTGCAGATGTGCATCACCTCTGCCCCTCAAATCAAGGAGTAGAAGCAACCTCACATCTTGCTGCCCTTTCACTGCCACAAAATGAAAAACACACCTAGCTACATTTGGTGACTTTTTATTATTCATTTATAAGCAAAAAAGAGAAAAAAAGAGAGAGAAAATTAAAAGAGACAGATAAAAAGAAAACCAAAATACACCTTCAAATTTGGGGATGGAGGGGGAAGGGGAAAGATGTGATCCAAGGGACTCGTTTGAGGGAAGGTGCGGCAGAAAATGGGAACACCAAGAAGAGGATACAGACCCAAGTAAAAGGAGGGGTGAGGGAAAGGAAAGGGACGACATCCCCACGCTATAGGCAACCTCAGAGAGATTGAGAGGGGATTACAAAACACTGCTTGGGAAGGAGGGGGGGATATCCCCTCGGGGCCAGGCCTCCCACCCAAATGCTGGTTCTCGACTCTCCCCATTTCCTCCCTCTCTGCTATGTACAAGACACACGCGCACACCCATCTGCAATGAGCTCAATTCATGAAGCCGTCCAGCAAATACCCACAACACACCACTGGAGAGCAGAGGGTGGGAAAGAGGAATGGCAAATGTACACCCTGGCGCTGCAAGCCCCGCAGGGCCTCTGCCAGGAGGCGGCAAAAAACAAGAAGAGATGCTGAGAGCCCACGTCTGTGGGGGAAACGGGTCCCTGGTCCTCCTGAGGGTCCCATGCGGGGGATTTAACGCAGCCCCCCCGCCCCCCACATCCGATTATGATTCCAGAATCAAGGGGAAGAACACCAACCCCCTCCCACCCCCAGGCTCCTGGTGGGAAGGGAATCGGAGTAAAATCAGTTCGCATTGAGAAGGGGCCCCGAGGAGGAGGGGGGGTTCCTTCAGAGTCCATCCCGCTCTGCCTTGCATTCAATGAGGGCGGTGATGTGGTGATGATGTGGAGATGATCATTCCCCTCCTGGCTCCGTGGGAGAGGGAGGGCAGGGGGGGAACCGGGTTGAGTTACCTGGGGAGAGAGAGAGAAAGAGAGATACAAGGATTAGGAAGGTACAGTATAATCCCTCTCCGTCCAGCATCCAGTTGCACAGATTTCATGCACACACATGATAACCAACATAACATACTGAGGGCAGATGAGGCCTTTGTGTGTCGGTTTCTAAAAGTAGAATTTTCTGAGCCACAAGGCTGCAGACAAAAAAGAAAAGAAAAAGAAAAAAGAAAAGGCTGGAAAACCATTTCTGGCAAACCACCTCTCTTTTTCCACCTCACTTTGCCACATAGGTTTCATGCCAAAATATTGCAGCTCAGAAAAATCACACAGAAGTTGTTTGATGTGAAAACTAAGTATATCCTGAGGAGAACACTGGTGGGCATCCTGGCATCTGTGAGTAGCAAGTTTAGAAGTGAGGGGGACTCAGGGATAAGGGAGGAAGGGAGCTGCCTGGCAGTGCATTTTGGGAATGCGGGGGAACACTAGGCCAGGACGACTCCATTTAAACAGGCACCATTGTATTTCCCGGCACATAGTACACAACCCTTGCCCCCCACCCCACCCATCTCTGTGATTCAGCCACTCACATTGTCTGGGGAGTGAAGAGGCCCGAAAGCTGGAAGCACTGGGAAGCCAATGTCTGTGAAGCCAGGTTCAGTGCTGGGCTGAGAGCTAGAAGTGGAGAAGGACAGAGGAAAACAATAAGATATATATTTTTTTAAGGAAGCAATTCCCAAACAAGACAGTGGTAAAACAGGTTAATGCCTTAGGGAGCTACTCAAGTTTCTTAGCTGAAACCTATGTAAGCAGGCTGGGCAAATGTCTGGTTGGATTAAGGCCAGGGTAGCCTTCCCTTGGATCTGGGTGGCGTTGTGGGTTAAACCACAGAGCCTAGGACTTGCTGATCTGAAGGTCGGCAGTTTGAATCCCCGCAACGGGGTGAGCTCCCATTGCTTGGTCCCTGCTCCTGCCCACCTAGCAGTTCGAAAGCACATCAAAGTCCAAGTAGATAAATAGGTACCGCTCCAGCAGGAAGGTAAATGGTGTTTCCATGTGCTGCTCTGGTTCGCAAGAAGCGGCTTAGTCATGCTGGCCACATGACCTGGAAGCTGTACGCTGGCTCCCTCGGCCAATAAAGCGAGATGAGCGCCACAACCCCAGAGTCGGCCACGACTGGACCTAATGGTCAGGGGTCCCTTTCCCTTTTAGCCTTCCCTTACTGGGTGCATTCAAGAGATTGGACCACAAATTCCCATCAGCCCCAGACAGCATCGTCAATATTAGGCAGTGATGGGAGTTTATGGTTCAACAATATCTGAAGAGCACCAAGTTAGGAAAACTTGATCCACTGGAGAATAGCAGAATGCATGCCTTGAACGCAGAGTGACCCATATTTCCGTAATCTGCAGCATCTCCCGTTTAGAGAAGCTCATGTAGCAGAGGTAGAAAGGACCTATCCCCAAGACCGTGGAGAACGCTGCCAGTCAGAGCAGACAAATGGGGCCAATGACTTTCTCAGTATAAAGAGGTATCTCCAGACACAATTCCCAGGAGTGTACAACGGTCAGGGGTCTGTCTCCTTGCTAAAGATGCTTTATTAAAGACCTCATGTCTCTCAAGGTTCTCATCAGGGTCACCTCCCCCGCCCCCAAACAAGCCCATCCAATGGATCGCACACATTCCCCACCTTACCTGTCAGGGCAGCTGGGTTCAGTGCTCCCAGGGGTATCGCTCCATTGAGCTGCAGGGCCGCCTGAGCCGCGGCTGTAGTTGACAAGGGGATCCCGGAACCTGCTGAAAGGGGAGAAGCCCCAAAGGGGAGACTCAGCCACAGACACATTTTCATCCAACAAGCATTTCCTTAGCAGAAGGCGTTAAGTGATTTAACAACTCTTTGCCCTAGGCTGCTGCCTGAGCCACAAGTATATTGGGACGTGAATGAGGACCCTTTCAAAAGTTTCCCCTGCACTCCCCGCAAACCCAGTCTGAGGTTAGTGATAGGCACTTTTCGGTGCACAGAAGCTCCCTCCAATCTCCACCCCTCAACTGCAGATGGCCACACAAACTCTCCGAAGCAACTGAAGGATTCCAAGGGGATCTCTCATTTAGGATGACTAAATGCTCAAAAACAGTAAAAGCTGTTATGATGAATCCAATGAACTTTTTTTTGCTCTCCTTCCCACAAAACGGTCAACTGTAATCTTTTCGGACAATTCTGCAGGAACCGCAACTGTCCTCTTAGTGTCTCCTCTCCCCATCATATTATTCTGATTTCCTTCCCAGCATATCACGAAGGCCCAGAGAGGACAGCACCCTCTAATAATTTATCCTCGCAATTTTATGAGGCAGCCTATCTGGAGATCATAGCAGAGAGCATTGACCTCTGTAAAAAGCAAGACTCCTGTCATGTTGAACAGAGGGGCCTGGGGAAGAAGGGAAGCAGACCCTACTCTGCAGCCAAAGGGAGGCACAGTGTCCCTGCTTCTCCCACACGAACTCTTTTCTCCATGAGAACAGAAAATGAAGTACATCAAAGGGTTCTAATTTAGAAGGAGCTGTTATGTGCTGACACAGACAGAGGAAGGGATACAGATTTATTCCATCCCCTCTAATAGAACCAATGCAAGAAAAGGTGTAATTAGCCAACAGGTGTGGGTGGGGCTGAAGTTCTCTATACCTGAACTAGGGGGCAACCTACTTCTTCTTCTCCTTGCCCACTACCATAACTGTTAATAACGAAAGTATAGAAGAGAGGCTGGAGTATTGTGATTTCCTCATCCCTCCACCCCACCCTCACCCTGGGTGTGCATAACCTCCGGCTTCATTAAGAGTTCTGGAAAACTTGGAAGGTTGCTCAATGTTTTGTGACATTTCAGTTGGTCATAATACAAGTACTATTATTATTGTTTTCTATACCACCCTTCATTCGAAGATCAGATGGCAGTTCACAATAAAAACACACAAAAATATATAACATAACACCAAACAAAAACAATACACCACCCACCCGCACAATTAAATTCGACAAAGGCCAATAGAAAAGGAACCTTTTCATCTGGCATCTAAAGATGTCCAATGAAGCTGCCAGGTGAGCCTCCCTGGGGAGAGCATTCTGTAGGTGGGGAGCCACTGCAGAAAAGGCCCGTTTGTGTGCTGGCACCTTCTGGACCTCTTGTGGAAGAGGCACACAAAGGGCCTCAGATGGTATCACAGGGTCCGGGTTCATATATGGAGAGGCAGTCCTTGAGGTACTGCGGTCCTGAGTATTGCCAACTACTTGATTTTGGTGTGTTCCCAGTTAAAGAGAGTTCAAAGGTTTTAAGACCAAAATGGCCTGGGAAGGGGATATCTGAAGGACCATCTTCTACTGTACAATCCCTCAAAAACAGAGATCTAGAGGTCCTATTTGCAAGGTACACCCCTAGAGGCAAGCTAGGCAGATATCTACTAGAAGCAGGTGCCTTCCTGGTGGCACCCGTTCCCTTCCGTAAAATTTCCTTCCCATCAGATCAACACCCTCAATTGTAGTACCAAGCTTTTAAAGACTGCTGCTCTCCAGACATCCGTCTTCTTGTCTCCAGCCTGTTTTAATATTGCTTTTATTGCTCCCTGCATGGCATATCACTTCTTAATAAACAAATCAGCTTGTTTCCATGATTCATGTGAAGAAATCCCTCCCAGTTTCCTCGTTGCTCAATTCCTACCAGGAAACTCACCTTCTGCCAGTTTGGCCATGAGCTGGAGCTGGGAGCCAGTGGTGCTGAGATTAAGGGCCGACCGCTCGGGCTCATCACCATCCGGGAAGGTGATGTCGGTGGTGCCGTCCAGCCGCTCAGTGACCTGCCCCACCCGCATGGGTCGGCCGGCCAGCTCAAAACCATTCAGCTGCTCCAGGGCACGCCGGGCACACTCAGCCTCTGCAAACTGACAGGGGAAGAAAGTGCTTTAAAAGGGAAGTATCTGAGGCTCCCCACCCACCTTCAGAGCCAGGTGAGAAGAGATACAGACCGTGATGAAGCCATAGCCCTTGGACTGCCCGGTATCCTGGTCACGCATCAGCACAATGCTGTCAATCTGCACGCAGGACGAAAAAGCCACAAATCAGAACTCCGTGAGCCCCCACACGCTCCGCCCACTCACTCCTCCAGCCCTCCCACCTCACCCCAGTTATGGCTTCCTACCTTGCCAAAGGGCTCAAAGATCCCACGCAGCATCTCTTTGGTGATGTTGCAGTGAAGGGAGCCAACGTAGAGCCGCATGGGCCCCCCACTGCCTTTCTGAAGGTTGTTAGCCATGGCTGCCAGCCGGTTCTTCTCTGCCTAAGGGCAGGGAAAACCAGGCAGGATTAGAAACAGCCGCAAGCAATATTAAAAACAGTAACAGCGTCAAAAAGTTGAGAGTCGGATATGTGTCTTACACAAGTGTAAGAAGGTCCTCATCCCCTGGCCTTTGGACAAACATGCCCAAAGGAGTATCTTACTAACTCTGGGCTTGGGCTTTAAGAACTTCCAGCCCTTTCCTTAAAAACCCAACCCTTCCAGTTCCTCCGAACGCCCCTTTGCTTCACCTCTCTGCATCATCTCTAGCTCCATTTCCTGCCATTAACTTGTTCACTGGGTCACACACACCTACCCCAATCCACACCCCTCCTTCTCTTTCTCAGGCCATGCATACAAAGTTTCTTTACCCGCCCGCCCCCCCACCTCAAATGTGTCTCGCACCTGGGAGGCCTGGACAATGATGGGCACCCCGAGGAGGCGCTGCCCTGTCAGCCCAATGGCCAACGGTACCGACTGGATCTCACAGAACTCCACGTAGGCGATGCCCTTGGAGCGGCGGGAGTTTCGGTCGGAGATGATCCGCACATCGCGCACCTGCTCGGAGGTACAAGGGGAAGCAAGTGAGAGACTGAATGGCTGCAGGGGGGGGCCACTAGGGGCGCACTGGAAGATGGCCGACAATACCATCTCTCCGACACACACGGGGTAATTAAGAGGCTGTTATGGGAGAGGCTGTTATGGGAGTAGACTAAACGGCTGCAGGAAGCCCATAGAAGTGCAGCTGAGGATGACTAAAAAGGCGTTTCTGGCTGAGATCACTGGGTACCATACAGAACACAGAGGGAACTGTGGGTTTCAAGTCTGCACTTGAAGGGTGGGGGGAGAAATAAGCAAATGTCAAAGCCCAATGGAGGGACGGAGGGGAAATGGCCAACCTTGCCGACAGCAGAGAAAAAGTCCTCAAGGTCACGTGGGCGAATGCGGGCAGCCAGCTGCATGCAGAAGACAGTGCGGGCATCACGCTCCTCTGGGCTCAAGCTGCCCAAGGGCTCCCTGTGGGAGAAAGGCAGAAGTTGCCAAGGAGGTTCAAACCTGGGAGGAGGAACTCAACAAGCCTAATTGGTCTGGGGGACAAGGGGTGGGCAGCTGTGGGGGACTCTCTGGTCCTGATTGGGTAACTGTGCCCCTGAAGGACCAGGAGCACAGCCTGGGGGTCATTTTGGACTCACAGTTGTCCACGGAGGTGCAGGTTAATTCTGCATGCAAGGCAACTGTCTACCAGCTCCATCTGGTACACTGGCTGAGACCCTACCTGCCTGTGCCCTGTTTTGCCAGAGTGGTGCATGGTCTAGTTGACTACTGCAATGCGCTCTACATGGGGCTACCTTCGAAGGTGACTCGGAAACTACAACTAATCCAGAATGTAGCAGCTAGACTGGTCACTGCAAGCAGCCGCCGGGACCATATAACACCAGCCCTAGAGGATCTACATTGGCTCCCAGTACATTTCCAAGCCCAATTCAAAGTGTTGGTGCTGACCTTCAAAGCCCTAAATGGCCTCAGCCCTGTATACCTAAAGGAACGTCTCTATCCCATTGTTCAGCCTGAACACTGAGATCCAGCACTGAGGGCCTTCTGGCGGAAGTGAGGTTACAGGGAACAAGGCAGAGCGCCCTCTTAGTAGTGGCACCCACCCTGTGGAATACCCTCCCATCAGGTGTCAAACAGATAAACAACTTTTTTACTTTTAGAAGACATCTGTATAGGGAAGTTTTTAACATCTGATGTTTTGTTGTGCTTTTATATTTTGCTGTAAGGTGCCCAGAGGGGCTGAGGCAACCCAGTCAGATTGGCGGCATATAAAAAATAAAATTATTATCATTATTATTAATGTGGCCCAAGAACCACCACCCAGCCCTCCCCAGTCACAAACACTCACCGGAGGGGGCTTTTCTCTCTGTACAAGGGACTCTTGCTGTGCCCAAACCGACGCCTGCAAGGAAAGGGGACAGAATGCATGATGGTCTAGTTCAACCACGAGAGCATAAACAGAGCAACCACTGTCAAAATACACAAACTGCCAAGTCCTTTCTCATTTGCTTGAGATCAAAGCCAAGAGAAAACATCCCAAGGCAAGTGACAGCCTGGCTATCAAGGGAGAGGCTCAGTACCACTGCTACTATGTGCTGCCATATATTCCCCACTCCCCAATACTGTTGCTTCCTTCTTAGCTCTTTCACCTGAAACACCTTCCAGGGCAGGGTTCAGATAGGAAGCAAGAATCCTATACTGTTTATATACAGATTGTCTAGCCAGTGTGGGGAACCTTTGGCCGTCCGGATGCTGCTCAACTACAACCCTCCTCAGCCCCAGCAATAACAACAAAGGGTCAAGGATCATCCAGGTTGTGGTTAAGCCAAAGGAAGGCCAAAGGTTGTTATGTACATTGATTATTGTACATATCATTTGTATTGTACAATACATTTGCTTTGTTTTCGTACTGTCAGCTATGTTGGGCGTCCAATCTGAAATTCAGTTTTAAAAAGAGAGACTTGTGCATTAAATGAAATTGGGGGGGGGAGAGGGTTGTTTCTGGGATATGCAATTGGTGGAGAAAGCTTCAAGCCATGTCATGGAGACGCTGCTATGGCAGAGCAGAGGATTTGGGAGAGATGGAAAGGAGACTGAGGGAGAAGCTCAGAGGGACATGGTCCACTGCTATAAGATGGGCATTAACTCAGCCTCTAGAGCCATCCCTGTTGCTGACACAGCTAAGACGAATTATTTCCTCTCTTTGCATTAAATATTTGATCCCCCGGGGCTTTTGTGACAGGTGTGTGGCAGTGTCCCTTACCCAGGGGGTGGGGGGCTCCGGTAGCGCACTCTCTCGTCCCGCCGGCGCTCTCTGCTGCGAGACCGGCTGCCCCGCCTGCGGTCCCGGCTGCGGCTCCGGTGGCGGCTTCTGCTCCGGTGGCGGCTACGGCGATCTCTGCTGCGGCTGCGCCTGCGGTGGCGGTCTCGGTCCCGACTGCGGCTAGAAGAGGTTTGAAGAACGAGAAAGGGTTATGAAGCATGGCAGCCTGCCCCAAACTGCCCTCGTTGCGCCTCCTACCGCAGGGAACTAAGCGTGTTGGGTGATACCAGGCCCTCCTTACACCCCACGGTGCACGACATATTTAAAGTACATTCAGAAACCTGGGAACTGCAGTCCCCCCCCATAGCGCTACAACTGCCAGGACCCTTCCCCCGGGAAGTCTGCGGGGGAAGTTTGCAGAATGCACTTTAAATGTATGGCAGGGATCTGCCCAAAGATACTGGCTGAAATGCTTGCATGCAGCTAAAATCCAACCACCCTGACCAAAATCCTCCAGTCTCTCTGCAGCATGCAAGGGGAAGTGCTCCCCCTCTTGCTCTCCCTGGATAATAAGCTCCTGGCAGCTACATGTTTGCCAACCATGGCAGGTGGGGGTCCTAGACTAGCAACCCACACAGCTCCTTGCTCACTGCTCAATCCTCTCTCTGTGCTCGTTGGAGCCCATCCCTACCTACCTATGTCTGTGGTCACGGCTCCTGCTACGACTCTTGCTCCTCTTCTTTTTGCTGCAATCGGGAAGGAAGGAAGGTGAGAGATGCGCAGGAAAGAGGGAGGGGAGAAGGAAACGCCGGAGGAAGCAGACCAACTCACCTGCTGCTTTCCCCGCTGCTGCTGGGGGCGCTTTCTTTCTTTGCGTCCTTTGCTTGCTCCTCCTGAGGCGGCTGGAAAAAGGGTCGGAAGACAGAAGAGAGGGGGGTAATATGCAGCCCCTGCTCCTCCCTCGCATGCCTTGAAGCCCAGCCCCACTCTGTCCACACCCCCCCAGCTGCTCCCGACCGCTTTCATACATTACCTGTGCTGTGGGGGGGTCAGCTGGTGGCTTTGAGGGTCCTGGCTGGGCCTGGAGCAAACACAGGAGGGATGGGCCCAGCAGGGAAGGGTCACTGAGACACACAGGGAGAGGGGGGCACACACACACACATGCCACCATTTCTCACCCCACTCAAACCAAGAAAACAACAACCCAAAACACGTTTCTTTCCATATGTCTAGCACAGAGCAGCACATCTGAGGGACCTGGGAGAATCACTGGCAGTACGTCCGAGCTCATTAATTATACGAGGCATGGGAGGGGGGACCCAGAACCCCAACACTTACAATTAAAGCAGCCGCACCCTCCCGTTCCTTGGAGGGTGCAGCTGCTTTAAGATACTACGCTTTTAATGTTTTGTCTTTCCTAAAAATTAGGAGCACAGCTGCAAGAACAAGTGAGTACTTAAGCTGCCTCAGCAGACTGGGACATAACAGCAAAACACACACATGCACCCCAGTATAGGCCTGTCCCCCACCAGACCCCCAAATGCTGGGAGGGGGACTTCCAGGGCTCTTTGGAGGGAGATAAGCCACTTTTGAAGTTTGAAAACCAAAGAGTTTTCATTAGGAAAGTTAGAATTACTAGCTTTTCATATCTGGCATGTACCAAAATTCCCCCTGACCATCATTCTACTACCAGGAATTGTTTCCTTTAAAAATATATACATACCGTATTTTTTGCCCTATAGGACGCACTTTTCCCCCTCCACAAATGAAGGGGAAATGTGTGTGCGTCCTATGGGGCGAATGCAGGCTTTTGCTGAAGCCTGGAGAGCGAGAGGGGTCGGTGCGCACCGACCCCTCTCGCTCTCCAGGCTTCAGGAGAGCCCCAGCGCCAGCCCCACAAGGTTGGGGGACAGAGGGAGGCAGAACGCCGCCATCCTGCTGTCTCCTGATGTGGTTTGGAGGCTGACGGTGGGGAGACGTGTGCTTCTCCCCGCTGCCTGCCCCGCAAGCTCCAGGGACGGCTGGGAGGCACGTCGCGTCTTCCCGCTGTCCCTGGACCTGGTCTGAAGGCGGGCGGCGGGGAGAAGAGCGCTTCTCCCCGCTGCTGGCCCCACAAGCGCCTGGGGGGGGATAATTTTTTTTTTCTTTATTCCCCCCCCAAAAAAACTTGGTGCGTCCTATGGGGCGAAAAATACGGTACTGTTCAACGCAGAATTGTCGTAAGTAGTTGATATTCAGCAACTCAACTTTCAAGGGGGTTTCACTCTGCTTAAAGAAGGGTCAAATCTGCTTGCCTTACACCCACTTTGAAACTGGTGCAGGATTTGCTTCCCTGAGAACCCCAACTTCTACTGTAATGAAAATAGCAATGTTTCACCCACTGTTTAGCCTACCCAAAATACCAGTGACACTTAGCTGAGTTCTCTCCTATTGCCAAAACCCACTCCAGGAACATTTACCTGGCAAGCATTCAGTTTCCAGGGGGGGACCGGGACCGGGGACCTGCAGTCGGAATCATCAACAACAAAATTCCTTGATTTAATTAACACAGAATTTGTTGTTTTCGAGCTAATAACTGCATGAGCCAAGGCTCTGCATGGGATGCTGTTGTTCTGGTCACAGCAGCAGGTGGGGCAAAGTGCCACATGCAACCAATGCTTAGGAAGAGATAAACGTCACCACGGCCAAAATTGTGGCCAGATTCGCACCCATTGATTTCTAACGGGAGCTGCTTCTAAAGAAGTGCATTCCAGAACTACCTTAAACAAATAAAGGCCAGGGGGAAAACAGGATGTCACACAAATGCACATAGCTTTCTTTGGAATGTCTTATTCTGCTGCAAAGTTTGGGTGCTCTTTGGCAGGGATGGAGAGGACAAGTGGTCTAAGGCTTATGAAAGAGAAGGAGAGAAGGAACGTTTTTATTTTATTTTCTAGACCCTAGGCAGTATGGTGACTGAATTGTGGCAAGCAACTGGCAACTCCTGATCCAATAAGCTTGTCTCTGAATTAACATGATTTCACATCTTTAGTGGCCTGCATGTATATGCAAGCCAATAACCAGTTTCTCTGGTGGCCTTACATTAACAATGGAAACAATAAAATACAGCTATGTAAGCTAGAATCGTTACTTTTTTATATATAAAAAAAAACAAAGTTGAGGCCCTCAGGGAAGGGAGCTACACAAGGGACTGCATTAGGCACCACACTGCAATCTTGGTAGCATGGCTAAGAACCCCCTTTTTTCACAGGTTGGGCATGCTGCTGCTGCTGCTTTCAAGAATTCGCTCCTTACCTCCTCTTTCTTGTACGGGGCCTCCAACATGGCCTCTATCACGATATCAAAGTCATCCGAGGCCATGCCGTCCTCTTGGCTCTGCAAGTAGGAAGAGAGAGAGCGGAAGGGTTAAACGCAGAGTTCCCTGCAATGGAACCCCACAACACTACCTTCCCGAAGAACAAGAGAAGGGGGTGAGGGTGGGTACTCACTGGGTCCTGGGATGGATTGGGGAACGCCGGATCCATGGCTGGCCCAAACGGGTGGGCTCCCCACCACCCCGAGACACAGGAGCTGCTAGTGGAGAAGGGCTTCTAGCAGGCAAAGAATTCGATCACAGCCTGGAGAAGATGGAGGCATGAGTGAAATTGAGAAGTGGGCTACGCAGGGGTGGGCAGGGAGGACCGTGCATGTTGCCTGGATACGCTAGAGTTCTAGAATCTACGGATCTGTAAAACCAACTGGAGCCCACCATGTGACCTCTGGGATTCTGGAATGCCAAGACAAACGTGAAAGAGCACCTCAGGTTGCCTGCCCACTTCCCATGCAAACAATCCCTCTCCTCTAGCAACCTGTCCCTGCCTCATTTTCTAATCTAGAATGATCTCAATCCACCCAGTAAATTCCTTCATATGGGAACTTGCACTCCACACTCCTTCTACAGACCTCACACTGCAAAACATCCCCCAGGAGAGTAAAAAATAAAAACACCCCACTTCTCCGTCAGGGTAAAGGGGTGCCTGTCAGATACACCTGCAAAATACTGGTTGCAACATTTTTGCTTTAGAATGAGGTGGGCAGGAGTTGATGTGGGGAAATAATTTTTCTGTGACGTATTTTAATAAAATCAAAGTTTGGGCACAGAAACCGATAACTTTTTTAGCGGGGGAGCAGAGATAGGACATAAAGGGACTGTGTATTGGCAACCTTTGTAAATGAGAACCTGTATTTTCACTCTAGAAAACCAGAGATGTCTACTAACACCTCATAATCCCAAGTATCTCCACTCTGAACTGCCTTGCACTTATTTCTACGGGATTTTGCATAGGATGGAGCAGTTAAGTCTTTAGCAAATAGGAGAGATGTTGTTTTCTCTATAGCCATGAAGTCTTCACAGGCAGTATCAGATTTTACATGAAAATGGTGAGATTCTTGTCATACCATTGTAGCAGTACTGAATTTTAGGCACACACCACACTGCCAAAACACATTGTTCTTCAAACCTTTTAAACTCTCATGTTCTTCTAAGTTTACTCTAGCTACCTGAGCTAGGAAGCTACTATGCAGAAACCTTGCACACACTTTTGTACGTATACTGTAAGGATCTGAGCACTGGGGCACTAATCCATACTAGAAGTAGAAGAACCAGAAGTGGGCATCTCTTATCCCCTCCTACAGCCAGTCAGCTTGATCAGAAACTCTAGTCTGTTCCCTTCCTCTTTGCTGCTTTCACTGTTAGCAAAGTAGATTGGGTTGTTGCAAACTTCTGTTGACAGGAGGAAAGCATATCTGGCTCTGTCTGTTGCAGGATCCACTGCCCTAAGAGTGCCCCACAGTAGATTCACACAACCGACAGTAACCCTAAGGCTAAGAAAAACCTGCAACTTTGGGATGCATGGAATGCATGTAGTTTGTGTATTGTCAAATACCTCATGAATAGTGAGCCATAGTCCGTAAACATGCAAGAATTTATGAGGGGCTTCCTCTGAAATTCCTAAGTATACATGTAGGAAAGAACCTTCATGTAGCTTTCCAACAGTGAAAAGACTATCACAACATTGTTTTAAATTTTAAGTTGATTCAAAGTTTCTAGTCCTTGTTGTTTCGTTCAAACAATTAGTTTTGTCACCGCTGTTTAATTCTCCCCACCTTTGCCCTGGAGTTTTTTGGACTTTAACTCTCCCATAGAAAAAGAGAACCTTGCTCTAGAATAGTAGCTGATCATTTACTGGGATACAGAAGCAAAAATTTCCCACCTTCCAGTGATTTACTCAGGCAGAAAGATCAAGTGACAGTATCCACTAGATAATACAGTACAATTAATCTTTTCATTTCTCTCGATAAATGCCTAAGCTTTATTACAACAGTGACAGCTTTTAAAGGACACACAGTCTACTGAAGACTCAGAAGCTAAAAATGGACTTCAGAAGTATTCCCAATGGCCATGCATGGCCTAGAAAACTCTCCATAACTCCTACAGGCTACCAAACACAGCCTAGATTCTGGGTTGGGGGGTGGTGTTCTTTCTTCTTCTTTTTTTAGCTTAAATATTCTGGTGAAGCCTAAAAAGTGCCCCAACAGACCATGCATATTCACATGCAGATATCTGCCTAAGCTTGGGGTTTCCTTGGAATTTGGAATGTCTCCAAACTAGTTAAGATCTCTCGTGGTGTACAGCTGCATTCAGTTGTGACAACATGCATGGGCTTCTTATGTTAACAGGCAAAAGATGCAGAGGAGCTGCTCTTCCAGTCACTTGCAGATGTTTTCTGGAGTATCCAGAGTTGCCCAGTTCTAGTCTACATGGTACAGTAGAAGCTATTATGTTTCCATCATGAGGAATTTAACCACACCAAAGAAAGCTAGCAGAGAGAGGCTATAACATAGGATCTAAACCACCCTGATAAAGAACTCACTTGGATCTCAGGCTTTTCAAATCTTTGTATCCCCTAAAACAGAAACAGCCAACGTGGTGCCCTTCAGAAGCTGTTGTCCCAACACCCCACACCCCTAATGTGAGCTGGCAGTCCAACATCCGATGGAAGGCGCCAATAGTGACTACCCTTGCCCTAAAGCAGCCCTTCTCAACCTTGGGTCCCCAGATGTTTTTGGCCTAGAACTCCCATCATCCCTGACCACTGGTCCTGTGAGCTAGGGATCATGGGAGTTGTAGGCCAAAAACATCTGGGGACCCAAGGTTGAGAAAGGCTGCTCTAAAGCATCAAAATGATAAAACATCTATGAAGATCGTCAAGCCTCAAATTTAAGGATTCAGTATGCAGAACCTGCTTGCTCCCTACTCTCCCCAATTCCAGCCTTTAATTGCTGCTCAGGTTTTATTACAGTGTGCAATTTTTCCATCATGAAATCTATGACCAGCTTGATAGACATACCTGTAGCTCCAGACACCCACTAGTCTAAGGCAGTTGTGGGGAGCCTTTGGGCCTCCAGAGCTGGTTGGACTCCAACTCCCATCAGCCACTGACAACAAGGCCAGTAAGTGAGAGGTGATGTGAGTTGTAGTCCAGCAATATCTGGACGGCCACAAGCTCCCCACCCGTTCTATTCCGTCCATGTCAGATATAGGTGAGATGCTCTAAGGCCACAAGACAAGTCCTCTTTAATACCAAAACAAACAAAACATGCAACTCCAACTCCATCATTTGTTTACTAACCTTTGGTCAAGGAGCTCACACATGTATTCCAGAAGACCAACTCACAGCCTGCTCCAGCTGAGCTATTCACTCTCCACCACAGGGCTACCTACCACCAACTGCTATGTGGGAAGGATTTGCGGCAGGCAAAAACCACCCCAGAGTATACGCTGGCTACACTTCCTTCACTCTCCCATAGGGCAAGACTACCAACAATGGCTGGATGGGAAGAATTGTGAGGGCTTTTCATACACTGACGATGTTGTTGTTGTTGTTATTATTATTATATGTGGTTGAATGCTTCTTGCAAGTTGCCTTTGAAGAATCGTTATCTTGAAAGGAGGATTTAAGGAAATGGGCAGAAGCCACCATATTCTCAGGGGTAGTTTCCAAATGTTCTTATACTGTACTACAATTCCCATCTCCCCTGACTATTGGGCGTGTTGTATTCCAACAACATGAGGAAAGCACCACATTGCCTACCCCTAGCATTAAATAAACCCTTATTTTGACTTTTCCTAATATAACTCAGTAGTTTTCCAAACTTCAATCTAGTGGAATCTAGACAGACAAGAATGGTTTGCAACGTTCCAAAATTCCCCCCTAAATAATATCCCTAGAGAACTCCACTCCACCACTCCTGCTGGCTCTTCTTCAACTCCCTGCCTACCCCAAATAATCTACTGAACTTTGAAATATTAGATTCCCGCAGATCACTTAATACCTGTTCTGCCTTCAACTCAACTGTCAAAGTTACCCATACTTCAGAGTTGGTGAGATTGGCAACGAGGGGACTGCAAACCACAAGAAGAAAAACAGCATTTCTTGTGCTTCAGGGACTGCAATACCATGCATGCTAACCTGAACACAACAGCGTTTACTTTTTAGGGAAGACACACAGGTCTATACTAGACCTGCAGTCTAAAAGGGAACCCAATAGGCTGCAATCATGTACTTGCAACACCAGAACCTCACAGCATCCATATCTATGTATATGCACAACCCACTTTTCCACCAAAGCCTTCAAAGGGCCTCTTCACGTTTACCAAAGTACAATGGATACACTACAACAGACACCTCCCCCACTCCAAAGTGTGGCCTTAAGCTTTCTTATCCCGAGGGAGATTGGCCCTCCTCGAGTCCTAACTCTCTTTAAAAACGGAGCAAGCTATACCACCACTCCAAAAACAAACACCGCCTGCAAGTAGGAAATGAGCCACATACATCTTGAACATTTATGTTGCAGACCGCCCTGCGATTCTTGGATGAAAGGCGGCATATAAATTTAATAAGGATGAGCATACATACATATATAAAACACACCTACCGCCATGTTTAGCACCCCTCCCCCCGCTCTCTTTTAGGCTCAGAGGCACCATCTTGTTACCTGCCTGGAAACCCCCTCCCCCCCCCATCGGAAGGAGACCCTGCACCGCCTACCTGGCCTTTCGTCCACCACCTGCCCCCGCCCGCAATGCGGGAGGCGGGTGGGAAGGAAAGCGGGAGGGCAACCCAAGGCCAGGCCACGCCCCCTCCCCAAAGCCCCGCCCTTTGCCTCTCGCGGCGTCTGCGGCCCTTCGGCCCGCGCTCCCGTCTCTTTTCCAGAACGGCGGGGAGCCCTAGAAACCCCTCCCGCTGACGTCACCGCCGCGGCCGTGACGTCACCGCCGCCACTTCTGCCCGTTCGGCGCCTCCGGGCTCTTCCCCCCTCCCTCCCCTCAGGCCTTTCTCGAAGTCACTCACCCACCTCCCCCTCCCCTTTGGCCGTTAGACCCCAGAGGTCTCTTTCCGGCCCGGGTCAGCTCCAAAGTCTTTCGCTCTCTCCTCAGACGCGGCCGCAACAAGCAGCAGCGGCGATGCTAAGATGGCGGCGAACACTTCTCCCTCCAGAAGCTCCCCCCTCCCTTCTCCTTCGCCTCGCGGAGGCCCCAAAGCGCATGCGCGTGGACTCTAGCGCTGTTGATTGGCTAAGAGCGGAGGAGGAGGAGGAAAAAGAGCAAGAAGGGTCGGGGGAACGGGAGGGTGTCATTACAATCAAGACGGCGATTGGTTGGGCTACGGCACGAAGGCGGGCTTCCAAGCCGTGATCTCGATGCTCACTGGATAATGGCTCAGGAACGTTTGAGGTAAGGTTTTCCTTTCGCCCTCGCCCCCGAGTGGAACCAATGGTTGCGAGGCGGAGGTGGGCCGAAGGCGGGATATACTTAAAGGCGATTGGCAGAAACGACGGAGGAACTGTGAGGACGAAGTCTGATTGGGTAAAAGTGCGGGGGAAAATAAAGTGTATTGTTCGCCATAACAATCATTATTGGCTGTCATCCCTCGAAGGAGATGGGGCTCCTCAAGCTATTTAATTTTATGAAAAGCTTAGGAAACGGCACCCAATCGCTTTTCGCCTTTCGTGGTGGAAGCGAATCCCTGATTGGCTGCTTCGCGGCGGCGGCAAGGCCTCTTTCCTGGTAGAAGCCAAAAGCCGCTGAGCTCCTGTGAAAAACGATGGAACGGGAGGGGGCTGAGCCGCGCAGTTGCCATGGCAACAGAACCACAGGCCTGCTGCGACTCCCGCGGTCCTACGGGCTGCGACGGAAGCCAATCATCGCCCAGCCCGATCCAAGATGGCTTCCCTCCCCTGAGGCACCTCTCGCTCCACCTTTAAACCATATAAAGTGGGGGGACACATATAAAATGGGACCCCAATGCCACCCGCTTATATTCCCCGTGAATCCTGCATCAAACACAAAAGAGCCATTTCCTTTTAAATACCTTTGGGGGCAAAGGGCACACCACCAAATCAGATAAAATGATAATGGCAGCAGTACTTCATATAAGCTGCTCCTGCAGTCAGAGCACATAGCGGATTTAAACTGGTTTGCAACTAGTTTTGGCGCTTGCGGGTCCACAACCCTGTCCAGCAAGGAAGAGCTGAAGCGTTTCTGAATGAGAAACTTATGCAGTTGCCTTGCCCTACATATAGGGCCTACTCAACCTGTTTGGGCACTGTGGAACTCCCTGCCACTTGACATCAAGCAGGTGCCTCCGCTGTACTCTTTTTCGGCGCCTGCTGATGCTTAGGAAGTTGAAGGAATTTTAACCCGTTTTAGTATTTTAACTTCTGTATGTTTTAAAGTAGGGTTGTGATTTTTCCCCTCAATTTGTCTTATTCTTCAATTCTTCAAGGTTTTTTCACAACCAAGCAGAGTATAAATTAAGGAAATAAAATAAAATAAGCCAGCATTGCGTAGAAAATATTTTCATGACAACTGTTGGGTGTTCTGCTTGGTAAGACCGGAGCGGCTCTGGGATGCTTGGGGCCTCCAGCTGATGTGCATCCTGTTGGCCCTGGTTCCTGACAGACTGCCTCTGAACATGGAATTTCTACTTAGCTGCGATAGTTAACAGCCATCAGCAGGGCTATCTTCAACTGGTTTTAATTGCTGTTTAAAGCCATCTAAGTTAAGATGTCACGACAGAAGATGGCAGCTAATTCTAAAACGGTTGTATCGCTTTCAAAACCAAATATTGAAAGCGAGTTCCTTGCTTCATCACAGACGGCAGCTCCAAATACACATTTGAATGACTTTATTGAAATTTCACAGACCGGAAGCAACACATAGAACAATAGCAGGTGTTAAGAATGGACCTTTCCTGGACCTACACCCGCAGCAAGGTTGGAGCCCCTCCAGGCCTCTGCACAGTCTCTGATGCTACTCTGAGTGGAAAAAGGATTTCTTGTGTCTCAGGGCTGACGGCAAGAAGAACTTGGTTAAGGGGAATGGACTTGACTCCTCTCATAGTCCAATGGTGTAGGAACGTCCTGTGGGGTTGTGGATGACGGAGCACATGGGAGAGACTACGGCCCACTCGTACCACACTTTCTTCGAGTTGCTGCAGCGCCAGAAGGCCACGCGAATGCGCTCACCTGCCTGCACGTTCATGGGTTGCTGGGGGGTGGGGAGAAGAGCATTAATAGCTGAGGGTCCGTTCACAAACCAGGATAACACCACCCTAATACAGTGTTATATAAGGAACCTTTGTCCACAAGTCCTTCTCCCTCAGAGGTCTGCTAAAGAATTTTCTTCCCTTCTCTTGTTTGGTTGTAAGTCACTTTGGGTTGCCGTGGGCAAGAGAGAGGTTTAAAGACTCTCTCGAGTATAAATGTAGTATAAACACAAACAACTGGGAAACACTGGCCTGCGAGCGCTCCAATTGGAGAACAACCTTTACCAAAGGCGTCATGGGCTCTGAAGACACTCGAACTCAGGATGAAAGGGAGAAACATGCTAAGAGGAAGGCACGTTTGGCAAACCCTCACCGTGATCAACTCCCACCAGAAACCTACGTCCCCACTGTGGAAGGACGTGTGGATCCAGAATTGGCCTCCACAGTCACTGTTAAAACCGTTTTCATGGAAGACAATCTTACTCGGCTACGAGTGATCGCCAAAGAAGAAAGCACCTAATAATTTGAGAAATAATAAATAATTTCTCCGCTGGAGGCAGTCTACTAGGGCAAACGGGCCACTGCTCCATCAAGCTCAGCCTGTGCTCAGACAGTTCTCACTTGCCTACTCTTGATGAAAGCCTTGTGCTCTCAGCCCTAATCCTAAAGCATTAGGAATGTGTGGGCTAGCTGGGAGCATCCTGTTTTGTTATTTTCCCCCCAAATAGGTTTTCTTATAGATGTGAAAACCAGTTTAGAAGAACCACCCAGTCCTACCACTGCCAACAATAAAAGGGAAAAGAGTCAAAAAGAGATCAAAAGCAAAGAAAATGTGTGTAAGAGGGCAGAGGAAGAGAGACAGTAGGGGAAGAAGTGGCAAAGACAGAGATGAGGAGACAGAAACCGTGTTGCCTTAAATAGCATTTGATTATCCTGGCACACATTGTTGTGTTTTCCCCCACTGAATGTAAAGCGCACAAAACGCCCACACCTTCTACAGCTGTTCTTATCACCTTGGAGATTCCCCTGGTGCAAAGTCTTACCGCCCAGTGGTAACAAGGGATACCTTCCTCTCCCAAAAGGGAGCCTTCGAGGAAGCACTTACCTTGAGAGGGAAGAAGATAGGGAACCACGAAAACATGCCAGGTGAGTGAGTCTCAGGCCGAATACCTAGGCGGAGGAAACATTGAAAAAGGCACGTTCTGCAACATCAAGGAACATCAAAGCAAGGCCGCTCACTCCACACCTTCAGCCTCTGAGGGGGCACACCTGGTGGCTCCCCACCACCTGAGCTTCTGTTGGCCTTTGCTAGGAACCAAAGCTTCAGGGCGACAGGTTCCCTACCCTGTGGAACTCCCTGCCATTAGAGGCTCAGCAGTAACCATTCAGCAGGAATGGTTCAGGACTGCAATACCTCAACACCGCCTCTATCTGTATGAACCTACCCGGACCCTGAGATCATCATCTGAGGCCCTTCTTCATGTGCCGCCTCCATGGGAGGTCTGAAGGGTGGGAACACAAGAACGAGCCTTTTCTGCAGTGGCTTCCTGTTTGTGCAATGTTCTTCCCAAGGAAGTTTGGGCTGGCACTTTCATTATACACCTTTAAGTGCCAGGCAAAAATGTTCCCTTTTCGACCAGGCCTTTGGCTGGCTGACATCCAACGCCCTTTGAAATGTGTTGTGGAAGGGGGATTGTTGAGTTGTTTCTGCTCTTATTTTTATTACATATTTAGTGTGTTTTTATATTGTAATTTTATCCCTATATCTACAGATATAGAGCGGTATACAAATTTAATAAATAATGTAATATTAATTGTTGCCTTTTGGGAGTCTCTCAAAAAAAACCTGTTATTCGGATAAGCCTTTGCAACACAAATTTCTTTTTACCTACCAGTGGATACTGATGTTTTAAATTGCTTTTGTTGCAGTTTTGTATGCTGCACACCGCCCTGTCATACTTTTCACGGGTTTAAAAGTATTTAAATGAAATAAATAACCCCCCTTATCTCCCCTCAACTTACTGAGAGTGATGTCTCCGTACAGAGTGGTCTCAAAGTAGCCTGCGAAACCGTGAAGCACTGTGTTTACATCCACGGGGAACTCCAGTGTCTGGTAGCGGTTGTTGTCTTTGACTCTGTCTACAAGAAGGAAGAGGGTGTGGTCAGCCAAGGCCACGCCCCCTCAAAGGACGGCCCACCTTGCTCTCCTTAAGGGCACAAGCTGATCGCCCACCACTCACCTGGTCTGTGCCAACCCAGGTGCTGTGGCAATTCAGTTTTTAAAGGTGTGACTAGCAGTTCCCGCCACATCGTGTGGCTAGTTGAAGAGTTGAAGCCCCACCCTCCTCAGCAGGGAACGTATGGTTCGCTCCTCTGCTACCTGGGTTCTCCTACCTGGGTTAGGGTGCTTGAAGGAGAAGCATGCCTGCGGGGGTGCCAACTGGTGGAAGTTGTGAAGCCGGACAACGTAAGGCATTTCAAACTGAGCCTGGGGACGTGAAAGACAGGAACAGGACAAAACACTGTTAGGACACCGTTCTAAAATTCACCTTGCATACATAGGTGCCGACTGCTTGTCGTACTTGACAGAGCCATGTTAAAAGGTTTGCAATTATTTCCTCCTATTATTTGGGATAGTGGGGAGTGAGACAGTCGTACAAAAACTGTGTTAGGCCTTCTTCAAAAGAATACTGTCTTCCTTCGTCTGCTGGGTTCGTGGAACTTGAAGTGACAAGTTCAAAACAGCTCAGTTCATGTCACTAATTTCTCCTGTCCCTACAGACCATGTTATTCCCCGTGCTCTCAACACTGATTCTTTTACAAATGCATTAACAACAAGTGTCTAGTCCTTACTGTAACAAGCTCTTCACCTCTGATTACATTTAGACTGGAAGCCAAGCCTTATGGGGAAAGGTTGAGAGAGATGGGCATGTTTAGCCTGCAAAAGAAGAGGCTGCGAGAAGATATGAGAGCCATCTTGTAGTAACTGGAAAACTAGCACATTTATTATGCTCTAAAATCTGTCAGTAACAAACACTGTGCAGTCCAGATGTTGTTGAACGACAATCCCTGGTTGTTGGCTCTGCAGGTTTCGGCTGATGGGAGCTGGGAGTTCAATACTGACATACGCTTTTCCGGATAAGAGTCCATTCCACAAAAGCTTATGGCCGTAACATATGTTTCCATCTTCCAGGTGCTACAAGACTGTTGTCTTAGCTGAA
Source organism: Podarcis liolepis (assembly GCF_965112155.1). Lineage (NCBI taxonomy): Eukaryota > Metazoa > Chordata > Lepidosauria > Squamata > Lacertidae > Podarcis > Podarcis liolepis. Next base: position 7,255,037 of record NC_139573.1, on the reverse strand, counting down.
TTTAGCTGTCTGGTCTCATATCCTTCCAAATACATTTGAGTGTGTGTGTGTGGTATTGAAACAATAAAGGGGTATTTCTTTTTAACCTTGACCCAATGTTTTCATGCATTACCGGTGGTTAGGAAAAGTGCCATTTTCTGCCTGTGTTATTCACATCACAAAATCCTGCTTTTTCTCCGTACATCAGTTTTTATTTCTTTTATGCATGCAGCAGCTGCAGAACTGCAGATCACAGGGCATGGAGAAAGTCTCACCTCGGGATCGCGGTCTTTCTCGCGACAGACGCGCACTTCGTTGTAGAGCTTCGAGGACGAGATTGGGCCCAGGAAGGAGGTGTAGTCGCCCGGGATGCTCACCCCTCCTTCTGCGTATGGGGAGAAGGGAAAAGGCATCAGGTGTTTGGAATTGGCTGGTAGCCCCAACCCACTTAGCTGCTAGATGCTCAAAGCAGTGCTCCCTCCCCACTCAAAACAACCCCCCCCCCCAAATTATACTCTCCCTGCCGTGAGCTGCCCTCCACTGTGCCCCACTCACCTTTCAGGCAGTGCTCTGCCCCATCCAGGCACTCTGGGGACAGCTCGTTGTCAGCAAAGGACCCCAGCAACTCCGACACCATGAGGTCAGCCTTCTCGGGGGCTTCCCACTCCCGCATGTCGCAGGAGACCACCGTCACCTGGGAACCCCATTCCTCGTACTGCCAGCTCTCCAGCCTGCAGGAAGGGGAGGCAGAGGTCAAGGGACTCAAACTAGCACAGTTTCACCGTCAGCTGCTGTTGCCCTCAGGTAGGTCCAGCTTGCAGGTCTCCCAGAAGAGGAATCTGGTTGGTCACTGTGAGAATAGGATGCTGAACTAGAGAGGCCCAATTCAGCTGGGCTCTTCTTATGAGGCTCCTTAGGAGGGTCATAAAACACCTTGGTGTGCAGAGCAGGTTATCCCGACATTTCAATCCCCCAAGGACATCAGGGAGACTCAAGGCATGGGCGTGTGGACCCCTCAACCCCACTCAAAGGGAGGCTGGAATGAGTAACTGTTCCCAGCTTTTTCCTCCCCTGGCTCTTTGTTCTGGCAACGCCACAGCTCCCACCACCTTCCCCCTTATTGCCACAACGCAAAACGAGGGGTTTTATAATCTGTGTGTCAGAATACAGAGAAAGCCCTGCTGGATCAAGTTACATGCCCGTCTGGTCCAGTATTATCCTCTCACAGTGGCCAACAAGACACCTTGGAGAAGCCTGCAAACTGGAGCATAACAGCGCTGCAGGTGTTTTTTATTAAGTTTTGTTTTACAATTTAGAATGCACATTTAAACAACCTTAAGATATCAATGACTTCCCTTCTCCTCTTTCCATGCATATGTTATATAAACTAAACCGTTCAGTATTCCGTTATTACATCCATCAAAACTTACTTACACTGTTGAATTTATCTTTATGCTGCCAGTGTTTTCAAGTGCACACAATTTCCCTCCATATATTCAACAAACATTTTAAAACCTTTACGAAGAACGAATGTTCTTCTTGTTCTCTTATTCTATAAGTTAGATCCGCAAGCTGCACATATTCCATCAGTTTTAAGTTGCCATCCTTCTTTGGTTGGGACATCACTCGCTTTCCATTTTGGGGCTAAGAGAACACGGGCCACCGTAGTGGCATACATAAATAACCTTTTTCGACACCTGGGAATTTCCATCTGAATTATCCCCAACAAAAAGGACTCTGTTTTGTTGTTTTTTTTTGGAAAAGTGCTCTAAAACATTTTTTTCCAACTCATTATAAATTATTTCCCAATACTCTTTTACAGGTCCACCACAGATGGAAGAATGTATCCTCGGCCTCATTGCAATGAGCACTGCAGTTTCTAGTAACTGGTAATCTCAGTAGTGGAAGGAGAGCCTTACTATAAGGATTAGTAGCCATCAATAACCTAATCCTCCGTGAATTTCTCTAATCCTCTTTGAAAGCCATTCAAGTTAACCGCCACGTTCGCACAAGGCTGAGAAGGAGAGTCACAGGAAAAGCAAACTTTTGCTGTTTCCCAGTAATACATCTATGCAGTGTGGACTAGTTGTGGGGGAGCTGTTGCTGTACTACGACTGCGATCAGGCATACTTGCTAGGGCTCATGGGAGTTGTAGTCCAGCAACAGCCAGAGGACCTCAGGTTCCCCAAACCTGGCTAGGACAATGCCATTTCCCTGGGGGCACTGTGAACTAAACTCCCCACTTGACTCACAGTATGAAGCCTCCTCACCAGTAAGGAAAAAACGAGTGTGCCATCAGGTCTCCCACCTGCAGCTTATATAGGGAGTACGACAGGGTTGGGTGAGGCCTCTAAGAAGGAACAAAGCCTTTTCACACCTCATGCCGCAATGAGATAATAGTATTATTGCTGTTATATTTAGTAACGGGGAGTGCAAATGTGCCTGTAATTACCGTATTTTTCGCCCTATACGACGCACTTTTTCCCCTCCAAAAATGAAGGGGAAATCTGGGTGCGTCCTATGGGGCGAATGCAGGCTTTCGCTGAAGCTTGGAGAGCGAGAGGGGTCGGTGCGCACCGACCCCTCTTGCTCTCCAGGCTTCAGGAAGACATCCGCAGCCTAGGCAGCCCTACGGGAGGTCCAGCAGGGATGTCTAGGCTGCGGATAGCAGCCTGTCGCCCGGCGCAAGGAGCGCCCTGAAGCAGAGCACCCCTCGCGCCGGGCAGACATCCGCAGTGTGGGGAGCCCTGCAGGAGTTCCCCGCAGGGCGCCCCACGCTGCAGATAGCAGCCTGCAGCCTGCCGCCCGGCGCAAGGAGCACCCTAAAGCAGAGCGCCCCTCGTGCCGGACAGACATCTGCAGCGTGGGGAGCCCTGCAGGAGTTCCCCGCAGGGCGCCCCACGCTGCAGATAGCAGCCTGCCGCCCGGCACGAGGGGCACCCTGAAGCAGAGTGCCCCGCGCACTGGGCAGACATCGGCCAGCCCCACAAGCTCGGGGGACAGCAGGGAGGCGCAGCGCCGCCATCCCACTCTTCCTCAACCTGGTTTGGCTTCCCCGACCTGGTTTTGGGGGGGAAATAAAGGAATTTTCCCCCCTTTATTTCCCCCCCCCCAAACCTAGGTGCGTCCTATGGGACGGAGCGTCCTATGGGACAAAAAATACGGTATATTTCAGCAGCCTGCTAAAATCTATTGATTAATTAGGAACCTGCCCAAAGAATACAAACCAATGTACAAGGTATCTGCCTAGAAGCTTCCATTTTAAACTAACATGTAATGCAAAGGGAAGGGGGACAGAGAGGAAACCCAAGCCCTCCCTAGTTCAGAAGGCATTTTCTCTTCCCCAGTTAAGAAACAACAACAAAGAAGGGGGGGGGGTGCCAGAGAGCAAAATTTGCACTATCTGTTAATCTGCAGGCAGCAAAACATTCTAGATTGCGGTTTCCTGCATTATTTCCCATCTCGGTTCCTGTTTTGGGGCATTTGCCTGAGGCAATAAGATGCAATGACCTGCGGGGGACTTACTGATGCAATCTTATACCTTCAAGTTATCATTACCACCAACTATTGTAAAAAAAATCTTTCAATTTGGTAGTTTGTCCAGGATGAAGAGCAGAGCCCCGGTCCTGTAAACCTTCCAAAATCCTGCAGTTTTCCAGTTTCCTTTTCCTCACAGCCAGTACGGGGGCCTGTGTGGGTTTCACCTGCTCTCCTCACAGAAGAGTGAGCACAAAACGTTTCGTTTCCATTTCCACCCAGGGGGGAAAAGGGCTAAAGTACTTACGTCACCACAGCATTGGGATTTTTCTCCACAGCGTAAATCTTGATGTGTCTGTCGGCCTGTCGTGCAGCGCGGAGGGAAGCATTCACAAGGGGGCCCCGTCCTGCTCCAAGCACCATCACCACCCTGAGCAGATGGGGAAGGAGAGAAGGGAAAAAGGAGGAAGACGCTGTAAAGGTAAAGGGACCCCTGACCATTAGGTCCAGTTGTGGCCGACTCTGGGGTTGCAGCGCTCATCTCGCTTTATTGGCCAAGGGAGCTGGCGTTTGTCCGCAGACAGCTTCCGGGTCATGTGGCCAGCATGACTAAGCCACTTCTGGTGAACCAGAGCAGCGCACGGAAACGCCATTTACCTTCCCGCCGGAGTGGTACCTAGTTGTCTACTTGCACTTTGACATGTTTTCGAACTGCTAGGTTGGCAGGAGCTGGGACCGAACAACAGGAGCTCACCCCGTCGTGGGGATTCGAACCGCCGACCTTCTAATCGGCAAGTCCTAGGCTCTGTGGAGGAGTGCTAAAATAACAGGCAACTAAGCAGCTTATTCTCCAGATGGGGGCAAGATGGCTGACCAGCTGGAAAGAGCTGTTGACGCAGACCCCGAAAGCACAATAAACTCAAGGCCCACCTACGACTTGTGAGGGAAGGCCATTATCCGTGCTCCATTTCTGAAGGAAGTACGCCAATTCCCGCTAGGCCACGTTCAAACACAAGTTGGGCTACTTCATTTTAACCAACACACGCAGTTGGATTTTTGACCTTTACTCCTCAGGAGTGGTCCTGCAGGGTTCAATGGTGTTCGCTCCCAATTTAAGTGTGCGCAGGAAACAGGCCTAGCGCTCCCGAACACGGTCTTCTCAGCGAGAGAAGAGTTAAAAGTGAAGGAGTGCCAATTTCTCTTAAAAACGAGAAACCCTGCTTCCGAACTGTTCATTCCTCTTTATTTATTTTTAATGCGCTACAAGAAACTGCTGGAGCCTGCGCTCAGGGCAAGACAAGAGACAAAAAAGGAGAAAGCTTCATCAAACGGTGTGTTTCTCTGGGTGCACCCTGTGGTAGTTTTGATGTCAAGCTTTCTTGGAAGAGCCGGCAGTAAATGTGTTGCTCCTGCGGGTGGGGGGGAGGCTTGAAAGACACTGTGCAGATTAGAGGATCTGGGAGTTCAAGCCGAGTAAGAAGAAACAGGGAGAGGGCCCTTTTCAACTTATAATCCACTTATATGAAAGGAAAATGGGGCAGGTGGTGCCGAACAGGAGTTTCATCCCCACTAAGGTGGCACTACAAGCTGAACAGAACTGAAATGGTATATTACCAAAGTTTCCCTGCCTGCTCATCTACTACTGACCCTGCTGAAAACTTCTATTCCAGCAGGCAATTGGGAATACGTCCTTCCACAATGGTTAACCAATGTTTGTTTTTAACCTTTTTATATGTTTTTATTGTAGGGTTATATGTTTTTATTGCTTAAAACATGTTTTTAATATGTTTTTATAGGTTAAAATTCTTAAGTTTTAGATTTTGATTTATGTGGAAATTGTTGTTGTGTATTTTTTTGATGTGGTTCATTTATTGTTTATGGCTTTTGTAATTATGTAAATCTTGTTATGCTGTAAGCCGCCTTGATCATTGTTTTTTTAACTGTGGACAGGCAGCATACAAATAAAAAATGACGATTTTATTGCTGTAAACAGCTTTGACGTGTGTGTGTGTGTGTGTGTGTGGACATACTGATATAGAAATGTTTTTATAAACAAATATAATGTGGCCATAAATGGCTGGCTAAAAAGTACCAAAGGGTACCTCCCACATCCTCCCATTTCCCAGCATCCTGTGCAAAGGCGGTCAAATGCGGCCAACCCGGCTCATCGTTGGGATTCTTACTCACTGAACGTTAGTTTCTTTCTCCTCATCAGGCACACGGTCTAGCAGGCACTTGTATATCGCCTGAAAGGAGGGAGAATAATGGGTTGGAGTGCGTCTGTAAAAGTCAGTTCCTCTCCCCGCCATCAAAAACTAGCGGATAATGTTCCCACTCCAATCTCCCCTTCACGTTCCTTATGAGGCCTCCTCTCTCTAGCCCAAACGTGGTGTTCTCCAGGCACTGCTAGACTACAACTCCCATTACCCCTATTTGCCATCAGCTGGGGCTGATGGGAGTTGTAGTCCGACAACACCGGGAAGGCCCATTAGCAACCCTTCCCTCTAGTTTTCCCTCCTTCCCACAACATGTTGGCCCTTCAGTGCTCCAACCAGCTTCTGTGTTCCACCCAAGCACAAATATTTGGCCTCTGTTCCTCCCCACATACCCCTCCCCCCACTCTTTCCCTCCCCACTTCTTGCCCCTCTCTCCAACCTCCCTCTCAGCAAGCCCCACACCTCTTCACCACCACACACCAACCTGTTGGTACTGGGAGTACTTGATAGGGTCCTTCTCAAAGACCTCATAGGTCTGGGATTCCAGGTTGTCCATGAGGGGCTGCGCGGGGAAAAAGCACCACAAGGAGAAAGGCTTCGCACCCAGTGTGGGCAACACAGCAAACAAAGGGGCCGGGTGTTTGTTAAAGAGCAGGACTTCCAGCATTGCGGGTAAGGAGATCAGCGGGTGGAAAAGACACACCAAACTAACACACTACAGAGGTCAAATGGGAAGATCACAGACTCATAGAGCTGCAAGGGACCCCGAGGGAATTCTAGTCCAACCCTTGCAATTCAGGAATCTTAACTAAAGCATCACCATCATAATTTATTAGCATCCTAAACATCCAGAGATAGATAAGACTATTTTAGTCCAACAACAATCCTGGCTGTTGTTGGGCAACAATCCTGGTTGCGGTGGAAGTCAGATGAGGAAGAAGAGGCGAGTGCGAAAGGCGGCGTTGGCATGGGGAAGCCCGACAGGGAGGGCCCCTCCACTCCTTTGCCTCTACAGGCTGGGGGAGGGGAGGCAGTCTCACCTGCTCCCTGTCATGCCCCCACCCCCAGAGCAATTTGGGAAGGGCGCAGACCAGCCAGGAGAGGAGGCGCTCGGGAAACCGTAGCCAAGCAAGTTACGCCAAGCAAAATATGTGCGGACTTCCTCAGTGTGGGTTTCGCACCAGGGTGGTGGAATTCAGCCAAAACACATGGCACTCCTCTTTGTAACATCTTTGATCTGATGCTTCTCACACATCCAAGGTGGTCAAATTTCAGAGGTGGACAACGGAGGCTGAAAGGGAGCAACTCGCGTATTCAGAGCTGGAGAGGAGCTTGAAGCCAGGAGACTCACCTGCAGCGGGGACTGGAGATAGTCTTCATAGCCCTTTGCAAAGAGCTCGTAGGCAGAAGGAGGAGGGCGGTTCTGGCTCAGGTACTCCAGGTACTGCAGGTAGGAGCAGAACTCCTTTTCCGGATGGTGGTGGGAGCCTGTGATGATGAACTGCACCTCAAGCTGGGGGAAGGATTGGAAGGGCCAAGTTTATTTCTTTACATCCAGCCTTTCCCCATGGAGCTCAAAGTGGCGTACAGGGTTCTCTGCCTCCCTCCTTTATCCTGACAGCCCCCCTGCGAAGTAGGTCAGGCTGACAGTGACAGACCCAAGGTCACCTAGCCAGCTTCATAGCCGAGTGGAGATTTGAACCTTGGTCTCCCGTATCTTAGTCCAACAGTCTAACCCCTACACTGTCCCGGCTCATGCTAAAGTATCCGCTCATCCACCCTGGTGACCCATCGCTCTGCAAATTATTGTTAGCGTTAATTGTGTACATGACACTTCCGGGGACCCTTCCTGGCCTGGCATGCCAGTTCCTCATCTCCCCTTTGCAAAGCCTGCCTATCAATCATTTGATAGGTGACTGACGCCTGTCAAAGTCCCGTGCGCAGCACTTCGCAAATGCCTGGCAACTACCGGACTCTTGGGAAGTGCCATACAATAGGCTTTGCAGGCTCTGCAAATCACTCAGGATCAGCTTTTACCAGCCCCGCACCTGACATTACGTCTAACGTGGAGCAGGGAGACCTGGATTAGGCCCACATGCTGGATGATCGCACCCCAGATCTAAAAACAAACCCAGAGAAACAGGGGAAGGAGAGGGATGGAGACAGGAACAAGCAGGCAAATAATGTAAGATTATTTCAGTCAGAGGTTATTTTGGCTTAGCTAGATCTCTCAGATGCCTGCTTCAACCTCACAGACTGCAAGTCCCTCAGGAGTTACCTGCCAGGCACCTGTTCTAGTCATACATCTTTTCACACGTAGAGCTAACGTTTTCTCTTCAGGAGGATTTAATTTAGCAAAATCACATGGGGCCGTCGCTCAGAATTCTCTACTGCTAGTTCTACACCCCCCCCCGTTCATTCCTTTCGTGCCCTCGCAAAAAGCAAGGCTCTCTCCCAAAATGGATTTGTTGCAGAAAATGGCGCCCTAGAGAGGATGGTGTTGTACCCTTTCCAATAGCCAGATTTGTTCTGGGAAAGGTAGAGGAGAATTTAGACAGGTAACCCTTCACACAGGTGATAAACTCAGAGTTCCAGTGATGGAAAGAAGCTGGTAAGAACGCGAGAAGAGGCTGCTGGATCCGGCCAATGGCCCATCCAGCCCAGAATCCTGTTCTCAAGGCAGAAAAGGAGGAAGCTGACCTTCAGCAGGCGGAAGACCAGGCGCTGATGCATCTTGGAGAGGACAGGGAAGCCTTTCTTATTGGTCAGGAAGATGCTGGTGGGCAGTATGGCCGCTTTGATTGGCTCCCCCAGCCAGCGGTCAATGACGTGGTTGGACGGCAGGTCGGGGCCCACCTCCAGCGCTGAGGAGAAGGCATAAAAAGGCGTCAAAGGAAGAGAAGAGGCGCCAGTCTCTGCGCCTTGAGGGTGCCAAGGGGTGCAAGCCTCCCTCCCCCAGCCTCTGGGGGTGCCCCCCCATCTCATCACTCACCCACGGCAACACGCTTGTTGTAGTCACACAGCGTCCGGAAATTGTGCCACCTGGAGAAACAAGAAGCTCATGTGGCCCCATGAGAAGGCTGGCATCCCCTGTCTCTTCCTCTGACCTGCATTGTCCTCTTCCCCTCCCTTCCTTCCTCTCTTTCTCCCTCAGGACTTGCTTACGCAACTAGCTGAGCAACTGACATGTTCAGGAGGTGAGTCAGAAGATTCAGGTGTTGAGTCTTGGGAGAGGGGAGCCAAAAGGGCAGCCCCACTTTGCCACAAATGGCCACACGAATTGAAACAGCCAGTATCGAAGGATCAATACATTTTTTAAAAAAAGAACACGATATCTAGTTCTTCAGCGGCGTAACAAGAGTTCCAAGAACGAATCTGGATTCCGCCCCTGCTTTTAAAGAGAGACAGTAACCTCTAGCAAGGTCAAGACCCCTAGATTCACTTCTTGCCCAGTTTGGGATAAATGAATATGGGGTTATGGAAACCATCTTCCTCCTGCCTTAAGTACTGGGCTGCAACCAGGTGAAAAAGGACCTCTTTGCAATTGTTTGTATACACGTTGATTTAGGTATATGATTCTCCCAACTGTTTTCATATATGAAATTATGTATTTATTGCCAAGTCATTTCAAGAGGTTTCATAAGAAGAGATTAATAGTTTTATAAAAATAAATTTGTATACAGTCCTTCATCCGCAGATCTCAGGGCGGTTAAAATGAAAATAAAACAAACAAACAAAACTCAGCTTTAGAAGTGTGACTTGCACTCTGTTCTTATTCAGTAGCAAACTGGCTCTCTCTTCCCAGCGTCCGCCCAGGTTCCTGCTGACAGCCACTCACCACTGCCAGGTCTTCTCCTCGCCTGCGGACTCGTCCTCTATCTCCTGCACTGCCTCATTCTCGATAACATCATCCCGCAAGTCCTCAGGGGCCAGCAGTGGGACCCGCATCCAGAACTAAATTTGGGGGAGGGGGGGAAATGATCACATGCATGAGGCAGGAAGGAAAGTGTTGGTCGGTCCTTGTCTTCAACACTGGCCTGAGCATATTGACAGAATCAGAGAATCGGAGGGTTGGAAGGAACCCCAGGGGTCATCTAGTCCACACACACCCCGGCAATGCAGCAATCACAGAGAAAGAATCCTTGGCGGATGTCCACCCATCCTCTGCATAAAAACCTTCATCACCTTCTGATGAAAGGTAAATTAGGGTTTTCATTTTGGAAACTGACTTTTAGAAGACACCTGAAGGCAGCCCTATATAGGGAAGTTTTCAATGTTTGATGTTTTATTGTGTTTTTAATATTCTGTTGGAAGCCAGTCAGAGTGGTTCGGACAACCCAGCCAGATAGGCGGCATATTAATATTAATATTATAATATTGTGTTTCATTGCATTGCTTTGAATGGCATTTATTTTTTCAATTGTTGTACCAACACACAAAACGGCATGTCAGAGGGATGCAGGTGAGGTTTTTGCAGGTGTACTGTGGATATAATGGCGGCGGCGGGTGGGGGGAGGTATTTATGCCCTTACCATGGAAGTGTGATGCCCAGTATTGATGTGGTTACACAGAACGCGGGCCAAGTTGGGGTTGTCTGCCTGCTTCAGGGGCAGCAGGAATGCTGGGAGTCCCAAATATGCCCCAAAATTCAGCTCCTGTAACATGGCCTGTGGAGAACAGAGAAAGCATAGAACAACATGTAAAGCTATTGCCAAAATCAAACTTGTAAAGATATATGTACAGCGAAACCGGAGGAAGGTTTAGAATGGCTGGTGTTTCGTTTTTGAAAGGGCAATGCAATCAAAGAAAGGAAACCTCATTTCCCCTCCACAAGAACTCCAAGCGATACAAGGAAAGGATGAAACAAGAGGTTCAGGACAAAACAAAAGGAAGAACTATTGGAAATGGCCAGCAGCTAAAATGGCACCCTCCAGATTTTGTTGGGACTACAACTCCCATAATCTCTGACCATTGGCCACACCACACATGCTGGGTATGATAATAGTTGAAGTCCAACAGCATCTTAGAGCAGGGATGCACAACCTGCGGCCCTCCAGATGTTTTTGGACTACAACTCCCATCATCCCTCATCACTGGCTATGCTGGCTGGGGCTTATGGGAGTTGTAGTCCAGAAACATCTGGAGGGCAGCTGGTTGTGTACCATATTGGCTCCTCCTAGCTTAGTGGCTCAGGGCCTGCTTTGCATGTAGAAGGCTAGAGATTCAATCCTCAGAATCTCTAGCTAAAAAAATATCAGGTAGCAGATCTGGAAAGAGACCTTGGAGAGTTTCTACCAATCAGAGTGGCCGATGCTGAGCTAGAATGACCAAAGCTCTGTCCCTTTATGCAATGCACATGTAATTTATGGAATTCAGTGCCACAGAGGTCATGATAGCCATTGGCATTATTGTTATTAATTCAATTTATATGCCGCCCTTTATCAAACGATGCCAGGGTGGTATACAATATTATAATCACATTACAGAACAACGACAAAAACGTAATAAAAACATAGTAAAAAGCATACCAACCTACAGCCTAATAATAAGATAATCATCATAATAACAGTCTTCTCCCCCACAATTTTACAGGCCATAATAGCCATAGGCTTAAGTAAAGAGGAAAGTTTTTGCCTGGCGCCTAAAGACATGTAACGATGGCACCAGGCGAGCCTCTCTGGAGAGAGCGTTCCACAATTGGGGAACCACCACAGAAAAGGCCTGTTCTGTTGCTGCCACCCTCTGAACCTCTCTGGGAGGGTGGGGACATAGCGAAGGGCCTCAGGTGACAAGTGCAGGGTCGGGTCAGTTTGTATGGGGAGAGGCGGTCCGTAAGCTATTGACCAGTTACAAGTCAAAAAAAGGAAGCTCATACTAATTTATATTTCAGAGGATATTAGTTAGGATAGTTAGGACCAGGCGTTCCCATGCAAGATACCTCCAATTTCCACATGCCAGAAACACACACACCATCATCTCTGTTGAAATGTTTATTCAGCACAATAAATTGAATTTACACAGATTTTAATAGACAAACATGCCCTGCTTGTGATCTGGCTGGTCACTTCTGAAATGGTGGCCAAGACAGAGTTTTGAGTCTAACATGGCAAGGTACGTTTTTAAAGTCTTGGTGGACAGTTTCCCCATCTCCCAAACAGCACACACAAACCTTTGTAGACCATCTTAGAAACACCTCCCAACCCTTCGTTGCCAAGCTCACTCACCGCCTCAGAATTCCTGCGAACTTTTTCCACATTGGAGTCTGCCCGGATCCACGGGGACAGTTTGCCCACAATCAGGGTGTTCCAGTCTGCAAGGAAGCAGGATGTTAAGGAGAATGTGACCATTCATTTAAGGAGACAGAGAGCTTGTTCAGAGCCAAGAGCCACAATGAGAATGCAGCTTGCCTTTTAAAACCAAATGGAAGCTTTTTTTTTTTAAAAAAGAAACTTGTACTACTCATGGGTCACACAGTAACAAGTACTCAGTGACCTCCTACTAAGGAACTATCTCCCCTCCCCAAACTTTTATCCAAACCCAGACCTCCCAGCATTTGTAGTGGAAAACATTTGTCTGAACTAGCAATCACTGGTTAATGATATAGAAATGGGCATACAGTCGTACCTTGGATCCCGAACGCCTTGCAACTTGAATGTTTTGGCTCCCAAACGCCACAAACCTGGAAGTCAGTGGCGTAGCGTGTGGGGTGCAGGGGGGGCCGGCCGCACCAGGCGCAACATCGGGGGGGGGCGCGAAAGAGACTCGAGTGCTAAAATCCACGGGCTGGGGGCGCAAATTACTTGCCTTGCCCCGGGTGCTGACAATCCACGCTACGCCACTGCTGGAAGTGAGTTCTTTGGAACCTGAAGGTGGCTTCTGATTGGCTGCAGGAGCTTCCTGCAGCCAATCAGAAGCCGCACTTTGGTTTCCGAATGTTTTAGAAGTCGAATGGACTTCTGGAACAGATTCCGTTTGTCTTCCAAGGTATGACTGTACTTTTTATTGTGATTTTGTTCCTTTCTTTTAAACTTTGTTTCTGGTAAACTGCATAGAGGTAAAGTAAGTGAGATATATATATATCTAGAGAGAAAGAGAGTTAAATAAATAAAAAATAAACCAAAGGGCCTTCCCTACACCAAGCCCTTGAGAATATCACTATATTTTGATTAAGTAGATAAATTTGTTACTTCCCGCCCAGTCTTTAAGAGACAGACAAAGCAACGGCAGCAATCTGGGTTCTCAAGTTCTCACCTCTCCCCGAGAGCAAGAGGTCGGAGCGTGTCTGGGGTCCCGGTCGGTTTTTAGCTGGCTCCTGGAAAAACTCCCTCTTGTAGCGAGGGTGGAAAATGGGCATGCAAAGGAAATCAAACCTATAGAGTGAGGAGAGAGGAAATTGAGAAGTTAAGATCCTGGTACCGCAAGTTAAAATGCCAACCCTGCATCCCAACAGGAAATGAGATGTGTTTGGTTGGGATGCAGAAAAGAACCTTCTCTGTGGATGTCTCTGGAGTTTGACAAGGGAGTCGCATCTTAACAAACAGACCCCACATTTTCTATACATTTAAAACAGTATCGTGCCACAGTTTGCAAAGGGTGCTGAGAATTGTCAGGAGTTCCCTATTCCCCTCAAAGAGCTACAATTCTCTGAGCGCTTTAATAAATCAATCCTTTTTCCCAGGGACCTCTGGAGGAAGCTATGTCTGTTTGAACTGGCATGATATAGCTTTAAAGTACAGTGCAGATCGTTCTGTTGGCCTTCAATTGTTGTGCAAGACCATTTACTTCCCACTTGGCCACCTAGGCAATTAAATTTAACTTCCCTGATAATGTTAGTGCACACGCTACCTACTGCCTCTTCTCTCTTTAATCACTGATTATTTCATGGGTTTTTTGTTGTTGTTTTAAACTGCCAATCAAAACATAAGCACCTTCAGCATCTCTACTAATTGAAAGATGGGATAGCAAATGCTTAAAAAAAAAAGATAAGCTGCCTGTAGTTTTTCTAAGTTTATTAATTAATGGATTAAAATGATTAACTAGTGGATTAAAATTTTAATACGGTTGTACAGCTTATACCAACGTCCCTTCCCCATTTCTTTTCTTTTTTGGGATGATGTTATCTTTATAGTGGTGATAATCAACACTGTCTCCAGTGAATTGTTGTGTTTTTTCTATAGAATCCCTTGAGACAGAATTGAAGCTTGAGCCAGAACTGGGGGAAACTCTCACTTGTTGGAAAAGTTTATTTCTTTTCTCCTCCAAGGCCATCAATATGCCACTAACAATGGTCACATTAATAGCCAGGTTTCACCTATAGCTCTGCAGGTTCATGACTACAGGAATTTGACTGAGAAGAAATCTTACAATATACAGTACAAAGACCTACAAAATATATACGACGAAGGATGTAACTACAAAGCTAGAAAGTAGTGTCTAGACACAGCAACTCACCCAGATGATATCAAAGTTCATGGCTGGCTAGGTGGTGCAAGCTACTTCCCAAACAAGGCTGAGGGTACGGAAACTCAGTTTAAGTGTTTCCGCAATGAATCATAGAGTTGGAAGGACCCTAAGGGGCATCCGGTCCAACTCCCTGCACTGCAATAATCCTGCCCACAGCCATCCCTGGGTGGGCTCAAACAGCCAGACTGACCCACTGTGCCACCTGCTTCACTCATCAGTGAGCTTAGTGGAATAATCAAGCAGAGTTGCCACCATACCCTAGGGCAGCGGTTCTCAACCTGTGGGTCCCCAGATGTTGTTGGACTACAACTCCCATCATCCCTGAGCTCTGGCCTTGCTAGCTAGGGGTGATGGGAGTTGTAGTTCAACATCTGGGGACCCACAGGTTGAGAAAGGCTGCCCTAGGGGAAGGTTCCTCTACGTCAGAGCTGGGGAGCCGGTGGCCTTCCAGATGCTGTTATAGACTCCAGTTGTGTCAGCCCCAGCCATGGTGGCCAACCCCTTGACTGGGTTACAAAAGCTGTAGGCCAGCAAGATCTGGAATGCCAAAGGTTCCATTGTCCTGATCTATGAAGCGGATGCATTGATCCCCATCTTTCTGTTCAAAAGTGGAATGGTCTCCCTCGGGTGGTAGTGGACTTTCCTTCACTGGAGGTTTATAAGCAGAGGCTGGATGGCCATCTGTCATGGATGCTTTAGATAAGATTCTTGTGTTGCAGGGGGTGGACTAGATGACTCTTGGAGGGCTCCTTCCAACTCTACCATTCTACGATCTTCTATGCCAGGGGAGTCTCTGCCTGCTGGGAAGCTACACAGAGGCAGCACCTTTGCATTCTCTGAGGTCAAGGGTCAGGTGGCATGACCTCCCCTGGGGTCAGAGGTCACCCCAGGGATCCTGAGTAAATGGGAAGGCATTTAAAAAAAATAAATCAAAGCAAACCCAACCAGCCCTCAGCCCAGGATGGTCCCAGGTGACGCGCAGGTAGAGGTCAGGGGTCACCATGGCACGCTTAAGGGAGGGGTCAAGGGTCAGCAGAGGACCACGTGGTCCCTCTCACCCCTGCCTGGCGACCGCTCCGAGGGTGCCCGCCACTTCCGGGACGCAGCTCAAGTCCCTCCCGCAGGAGACGCGCGCCGCCGCCGCCCCCGGCCCCACCGCGGACGCTGCTGCCGCCGCCATCGCCGCCGCTGCGTTCGCCGCCATGTCCCGCCACACAAGGAGCCGGGGCCCGGCAGCCGCGCCCACTTCCTCGCCCTGGCCAATCAACGGACGTCCTCAGAGGGGAAAAAATAATAATGAAAGATCCAGCCAATCGCAGGAGGTCTTTCCCGGGCAGGACTGAGAGGAGGAGCCAATTAGACTCCAGGCCGGGGGCGGGGAAATATCTTTCTAGCTCAATGAGGCTTCGGGGGATAGAAATCGGTTTCCCATCATGCTCTTGGGTGGTGAAGCGCTTGAAGTCTTTTATGTTCCACTGATGTTCAGATCAGCATGCCTTGCTCTCCGCTCGTCTGAGGACTGCAGTTCCCGTCATGCATCGCGGCAAAGGTTTTTCAGTTGTTCGTCGCGCTCGCCTGCCGTAGCGTGCTCTATAGGGAAGGTGCCGTGAAACTCACAGAACGTCCAAGGGCCAGTGGCGCAATGGATAACGCGTCTGACTACGGATCAGAAGATTCTAGGTTCGACTCCTGGCTGGCTCGGAGAGGGCGTAATTTTGCCCCCACCACCCAAAAAAGACACCAGTTTAGAATTTGAAAATTTTAACTAGGTAATATTATTGCCATTTAGGCATTGGCGTTATTTTACATCTAGCCTTCGCCTCATACTGCAGGGGGAATCCGCATAAAAATAAGCCTGCCCTAACGTGGCAGAAAGCTTTGCCCACAAATTATAAATAAATATTTTCATATGAACCCCTTAGATTTGAGCAATATTTAAATACAGGCAGAGAAAGTCCTAATTTTTCACACTGGGCTTAAACAATTGAATATTTCCTTGCAACATCATACTTGCATTTTAAATTCCCAAGTGATGAATATTTGCTTGCAAACTTAAGAAACCCTTTAGCTACTACTGGGAACAAGATAGAAAGCTGTTTTTCTTTAATGCAGTTAAATATGGGCTGCTGGCAGAATGCCCTTATTTGTTTTTCCTAAATAATGCAGTAGCTGAGCACATCATTGCTGAAAAGGCATCCCTTCTCGCCTTCAAGAGGTATTTTTTTATGCATCAAAGTTAGCCTCTTTTAAAAGCAATAACGCTTTAAAAAACATCAAGCAACAAATAGCAACCATTACAAAGTTAATTAATTGAAGTTGTCTATGATATACGGAAAAATACTGCAGGTGTCTTATTTTTAAATCCCTTTTTACCAACAGCAGTCTATTTTTTATTTCTGCGTTTTTTAAATTTCTGCGTTTTTAATTTCTGTGTTGCACTGTATGGCTGTTTAGTAACACAAAATATATCAGGAAAACTGACTATTCACAGGTCTGGAAGCAGATAGATAGATAGATAATATTCATGTATTCATAATTCAGTTGAATATTATATTTATATGTGCCTTTGAAACCAGCTGGCTCACAAAGCAGCTGAAAATTACAGTCCAAACAGCAGCAGAACAATTTATTTTCGGTACAGTATCTGGAGATTTTTAAGGCTCTCTTTCAGACCCTGGAAGCCAATACCATGTTCTGGGTTCTTTCTCCAGCAGGAGGCGCTGCAGATGGAGCTTGGGAGCTGGTCAAGATGCCAAGCCACAAAAGCCATCCTTCCACTTATCTGCACATTTCACCAAGTGAGAAAACACGGGGACAAACGATTGCAGGGTTTATTTTTTGCTTTTGGATAAAGAGCAAGCCAGGAAAAGCCACAAGGGCAACCACAGCAACTGCCGGTGCGATTCATTTGCTCTAACTAACAAAAGGTTTGCCGACTTCACCAACACAATGCGCAAATCTGGTCATTATGGAGGACGCAAGTGCAAGTTTTTCTTCTGGGAAATGCTAATGTTTTAGGGAACTCGAAATGGATACCGCGAGAAACCCAGCAGTCTGTTCACAGGGCAGGGGAGAAAAGAAGGACCCAGGTGTCTATCCATTAGAGGGAAAGTGACAAAGACATAATCCCCGTGACGGGGTGAGCTCCCGTTGCTCGGTCCCTGCTCCTGCCCACCTAGCGTTTGGAAGCACAGGAAAGTACAAGTAGATAAATAGGTACCGCTCCGGTGGGAAGGTAAACAGCGTTTCCGTGTGCTGCTCTGGTTCTCCAGAAGTGGCTTAGTCATGCTGGCCACATGACCCGGAAGCTGTATGCCGGCTCCCTCGGCCAATAAAGCGAGATGAGCGCCGCAACCCCAGAGTCGGTCACGACTGGACCTAATGGTCAGGGGTCCCTTTACCTTTTAACAAAGACATGTGAAGCCAGCCAGCCTTTCCTCCGTACTTTATTGTACAAAACAGTCGTTACACACTAAACGGAGCAATATTCAACCAGTCCGTGCCCAAACAAGGCCTCAGTCTTTGCTGAATTCTCTCAGGGCCCAGCGCCTGTTCTCGATGATGGCTTGCAGCCGGGCATATTCCTTCACCAGTTCTTCGAATTCTGGGCCCAGCGTCTCATAGTTGGAGACGATCTTGCGAGAAGTGGCCAGGTCTTGCTCCTCTTGGCTTAGTGCCGCCTGCAGTTTGTCCCTAGAAAAAACGAAGAATGAAAGACTGGCGTGTTGGACGAGCTTTTGCAAAATCTATGCCAGAGACACACTTTTCCAGCCTCCTAGCAGCTACCCAAAACCCAGCTTCTTTCCACAATCCGTTCCTGTCCGTCCGGAAAAAAGTCAGAGTAGAGTCGTGTTACTGAGAAGGTACTTCCTATCTCCAGAGGTAGCTGAAAGGAGCCTCTTCAGCGTTATCTCTTTGTGCTCTCCAAGCCTCAAGAACAAATATCATTCCTTATATTTCTGGTATGGCATATTGGTTAGAGCAGGGGTTGCCAACCCAGCGCCCGTGGACACCAGGGTACCTGCAAAGACTACCTTCTCAGCCTAGCCTGCCTCACAGGGTTCCTGTGAAGATAAAATGGGGAGGTACACCACCTTAAACTCCTTGGAGAAAAGGAGGGATAGAAACATAATTATTTAATTACTGTATTATTTTATTGTTGTTAGCCGCCCTGAGCCCGGCTTCGGCTGGGGAGGGTGGGATATAAATAAATTATTATTATTATTATTATTATTATTATTATGGTACTCAGGCTGTGAGTGCTATTGCTTTTGACAAAGCCAAAAATGGCACCACACACACGTATTGGCAGGCCTGGGGAACCCCACGGTGTACAAAAAAAACCCCAACTAGAATGAAGACTAAGAATGCTCAGAGTGCCGGCTGACCTTGAGAGGTAGCGTATGGAGGAAGAAAGAGAATAATAATAATAATAATAATAATAATAATAATAATAATAATAATTTATTATTTATACCCCGCCCATCTGGCTGGGCTTCCCCGGCCACTCTGGGCGGCTTCCAAAAGAATATTAAAATACTATAATACATCAAACATTAAAAGCTTCCCGAAACAGGGCTGCCTTCAGATGTCTTCTAAAAGCCTGGTAGTTGTTGTTCTCTTTGACATCTGGTGGGAGGGCGTTCCACAGGGAAGGCGCCACTACCGAGAAGGCCCTCTGCCTGGTTCCCTGTAACTTGGCTTCTCGCAGTGAGGGAACCGCCAGAAGGCCCTCGGAGCTGGACCTCGGTGTCCGGGTAGAACGATGGAGGTGGAGACGCTCCTTCAGATATACTGGACCAAGGCCGTTTAGGGCTTTCAAGGTCAGCACCAACACTTTGAATTGTGCTCGGAAACGTACTGGGAGCCAATGTAGGTCTTTCAAGACCGGTGTTATGTGGTCTCTGCGGCCACTCCCAGTCACCAGTCTAGCTGCCGCGTTCTGGATTAGTTGTAGTTTCCGGGTCACCTTCAAAGGTAGCCCCACGTAGAGCCCCACGTAGAATGAACAGAAAGCCAGCCAGGAGGAAGAATGGACTGGATCAGATGGAATCCTGAACAGCAACGTTTTTGTTGCTGGTCCCACTTCTCCAATTCTCTATGTAGGGCTGGACAGAGACCACAAACAAGCAAGTTTCCTGCACTGCCGGGGGTTGGACTAGATGGCCCCTGAGGTCCCTTCCGACTCTACAATTCCATGATTCAATAAGATCTTGGCATTATCCTCTAGTGCAGATGCGAAGTCAGCAAAAGCTCTGCAGCACAACTCGCCGTGACTTAGGGTACCTCAGAGATTTTTTTTAAAAAATAAATAAAAGTGAGATGCCTGCCAACAAAACACCATTTGCTGGTAATCACCTTCCAGCTGCTATCTGTATTCACACCTGCCACAGCAGTGGGACCCACGGGAGTCTCTGTGTTTAGCTTTACGGACATAAATAAAGACTGGCCGCCTCAACACACACACACACACACACACGCTTACCTCATCATCCGATGCACATCCACTTTCTCAGGCGTGTAGGTTTCCAAAAGGATGCTCAGCTCCTCGAGCCTGCGGCAGACAGAATTATTTGGAGGAGCAGGATTGACAGACACTAGAGTCCGCTTCCTATAATGCCTCCCATGTACAGCTCTGTCCCTCGCTCACAGATGACCGCAACACTCCTAACCGCTGAGCTGTATCCGACTTCCTACTCGCAAAAGGCCTGCTCAAATTAACAAATCCGAGTCAGTCACGTCCCTTTGTTTCAAAGGGTCTGCTGAGAGTACGACCGACGTTATGTGCAAACCAAAGTTGCAAAGCGTCTCCTGGATTCTAATTCTCTCTTGGGAACTACAGAAAACCTCCCATTGTGTCCTTTAGGGACATAATGACTTGCCACCCTATGACAGACACCCCAGGTTGGATACAAGGCGGATCACCAAACCATATTCATCAGACACATCTGATATGGGTGAGCATAGGAAGTCGCCTTACACCAAATCAGACCGTCAGTCAATCAGGCTCCATATTGTCTGCACTGACGGCCAGTGGCTTTCCAGGATTTTCAGGCAGGGTTCTCCCCGCACCCTACCCAAAGATGCCACCAGGGATTGAAGTCAGCATAGCTTACTTGTGCTGAGGAATAAACCTTATCAACAGAAGGGTGTCAGGCTTTGGCCGTAGATAAGCAGGACAAAGCGAAAAGATTCGCTTACCATTTAAAGAGTCTTTAATGATCACAGCAAAAGAACAAAGCAGCCATTCTCGGAGCGAAGGTGCTCCCAATTAAGGTTTTCACACACGTTCCCCCTTGTCACTTCTGTGCCTTGCAACCTGATCTTGCAACCACTGTGCTTTTTGTGTAGCCACCTTATCTGCTCTACGTGACCTTGGACTGATAGGCTGGACACTTTCCAGTGAGAGAGAGTCTGTTAGCTCAGACTCTCTCTTTGCTGTTCACCCCCCAATACGTCCCAACTTTTGTCTTCTGAACTATGCCCCTCAGCAAACCACTGGTCCAAATCTATACTGCTCCATTGCTCCTGGGCAGCTTCAGGATCCTGGTCAGGAGCAGGGGGAGACACAGGTAAGGCCTCACCGTATCTTGAAGAACATGGCATTGCACTTGGTCTCCAGGTACTGGGTGCTGAAATAGTCGAGTTCAGACTGAGCATTAAGGCGGAGCTCACGGGCCAAGCGTTTCAGGATGGCCAAGCAGCGTAATAAGACCTGCGGCACATGGGAGAGTGAAATTAGTGCTTAATCGATTAATCAGTTGCTTGCTACGTTAAGACTTTCTCAGCAACTTACGAAGCTTTAAAAACATAGGGCTGTGTTGGACTAAACCCTGATCAGAGCATTGAAATTAATGGACCTAACTTAAGTCATGATATATACAGGCAGAAGCGAAGTCTGAACAAAAAGTCCAGCTTGTTTTCATCAGCCAAAAATGAAGTGCCTCTGTTTGATATACAAGGTGTAAATATGCGTATTTAGGCAATGATAAAGTGCAATGTTATCTGGCAGAGGCATTGATTCATTTTAAAGATTTGCTGTAGGGCTAGCAACACATTTATTTCCAGGTTATTTAATATTTACCTGGTTACTAATTATTCAAGAGAAACAGGGTATTTTGCACTTTAAAAAAATCAAAGCAGTCGGTTGTCTCTAACATTTTTGGAATGCTCAGAAAAAAGACTGGACTCATTGAAACATTCTGATTTTTTTAAAACAAGGTTCTCCACTTAAACAACAAGACTTTGCTTTCCTCTCCTCTCCCCATGTCCCCCAAAACCTGCCCCAAGGGGTCCCTTGTCCTTCAGGAGCAAATTTTGAGAGAGGGTGAGCACAAGTGAGAGGTGGGAGAAATTTCATTGCAAAATATTGTTTTTAACTGTGTTATCAATTTTATTCTCCCCGTTACACACACACACACACAATGTGTTTTAAACTGTGCAAGCTGAGTGAATATATACCCCTTTTTTCCTTATTTGCACATTTTTCTTGGCAAAATGCGCACAGAGACTTCTGGCACGCCTAAAGCCCACACTGGCAGACTTCCCTACTCCAGCTGTTACCTGGGGATAGGCAGCTTTCTGCTGCTCCAGCAACCCCACCAGTTCCTGGTGCCGAGCCTGGCTTTCTCGCAGGCGCCGCTTCTCTGCAGCCAAGCACTCTGCCAAGGTCCCCAGCATCGCTGCCTGTGCAACTTCTCCAGCGCCATCTGAGAAGAAGAGAGGTCAGGTCAACAGGCAGCCCCGACCCACACGGCTTTCCCACCCCCCACACACCTGCAGGGGGCTCCCCCCTATTTGTATTTCAAGTATTTGTACCCTGCTCTTCAGCCAAAAAAAGGCCCTCGGAGCAGTTCGTACACAATCCATTAAAACTAAACGGTCCCTGCTGCCCACAGGCCTACAAACTCGAAAACACGACACGCGAGGGAGAGGGGACAGGGAGGGAAGAGGGGGAAAGCAAGCTCAGGCAGCACTTCCTCCGATAATGACCAGCTGGCGCAGAAACAGCTCAAGGGCAGAAGGCGCCCGCTGGAGCCGGTGTCTCGGCAAAGCTGATGGAACGAGAGAACCTCTCCTGCTAAGGCAGCCTGGGGGGAAGAACAGCATCTCACCACTCTCAGGGAGGTAGTAACCGAGTACGGCAAGGCACTTGGACTTAAGGCGTTTCTCCAATTCCGCGGGGAGGTGTTTTCGCATTTGCTCCAGCTCCTGTGGCAAAGCGCAGAAAAGAGAGGACTATAAATGTGAACGAGTTTAACTGTCGCCGGGGGG
The DNA here is from genome assembly GCF_965112155.1 of Podarcis liolepis. NCBI lineage: Eukaryota > Metazoa > Chordata > Lepidosauria > Squamata > Lacertidae > Podarcis > Podarcis liolepis. The sequence goes on along the minus strand of NC_139573.1, from coordinate 7,232,628 downwards.
GGGGTGAGTGCTTTCAGGTAGCGTTGGGCACATTGGATCTGTACATCAAACACTCGCAAGCCACATCGACTGAAGTAACAGGGAGAGAGGAGATAAAAGCCCCTAAAGGCGCATCCCCTCATGCAGTGACCATACTAATAGTAATACAGTGGTACCTCAGGTTACAGACGCTTCAGGTTACAGGCTCCGCTAACCCAGAAATAGTACCTCGGGTTAAGAACTTTGCTTCAGGATGAGAACAGAAATCGTGTGGCGGAGGCGCTGCGGTAGCAGGAGGCCCCATTAGCTAAAGCCGTATTACAGGTTAAGAATAAATAAAAAATTCCTTCCAGTAGCACCTTAAAGACCAACTAAGTTAGTTCTTGGTATGAGCTTTCGTGTGCATGCACACTTCTTCAGATACACTGAAATAGAAGTTGCCAGATCCTTCTATATAGTGAGAAGGTGGGGAGGGGTGTTACTCAGAAGGATGGTGGGAATGGGAGATAGGCAGATAGCTGGGAGAGCCTGTTGACGACTCTTAACGACTGTAATAGGTCTTACAGGAAAAGGCAAGGGGTGGGAAGGTGAGAAATGGTTTAGTTATGTATAGTGAGATAAGAATCCAATGTCTTTGTTAAGCCCAGGTCTTTTCATGGTTTTAAGTTTGGTAATGAGTTGTAATTCAGCAGCTTCTCTTTCCAGTCTATTTCTGAAATTCCTTTGTAGTAAAACAGCTACTTTGAGATCTTGTATAGAATGCCCTGGGAGATTGAAGTGTTCTCCTACTGGTTTCTCTGTTCTGTGATTCTTGATGTCAGATTTATGTCCGTTTATTCTTTGGCGTAAGGTTTGGCCTGTTTGTCCAATATAGAGAGCTGAAGGACACTGTTGGCATTTGATGGCATACACAATGTTAGACGATGAGCAATTAAATAGTCCCGAGATGGTATGTGTGATGTTGTTGGGGCCAGTAATGGTGTTGTCCGGGTGTATGTGGCAGCAAAGTTGGCATCTGAGTTTATTGCAGGCTCTGGTGCCAGTGTCTGTGTTAAGTCTGGTTGTAGTATTATTGTGGGTTAGGAGTTGTTTAAGATTGGGTGGCTGTCTGTAGGCAATGAATGAAACACTATACTAGCTACTATGGATGTGGAATCTCTGTACACCAACATCCCACACAACGATGGTTTACAAGCCATAAGGAACACCATATCAGATAAAACCACAGCGGACCTTGCCACCAAACTCTGCCAATTTGTCCTTACCCACAACAACTTCAAATTCGGTGATGACCTGTTTCTTCAGATCAGCGGCACAGCAATGGGCACCCGCATGGCCCCACAGTATGCCAACATCTTCATGGCAGATTTAGAACAACGTTTCCTGAACTCCTACCCACTCAAACCTCTCTTGTACCTGCGATACATTGATGATATTTTTATCATCTGGACACATGGTCAACAGACCCTGGACACCTTTCACCAGAAATTTAATGATTTTCACCCCACAATCAACCTTACAATGAATCAATCTATGCAAGAAATACATTTTTTGGACACTACTATAAAAATACAGGATGGGCGCATAGACACCACCCTATACCGCAAACCAACTGACCGACAAACATATCTACATGCCTCTAGCTACCATCCCAAACATACCAAACAGTCCATTGTATATAGCCAGGCACTACGTTACAGCCGCATCTGTTCCAATTCTACAGACAGAGACTCTCACCTAAGGGATCTACAGCAAACCTTCTCAGAACTAAAATACCCAGCAGATGAAGTTAGACAACAGATCAACAGAGCCAGACTGATACCCAGAGAGAACTTGCTGCAAGACAGACCCAAAAAAGAAAATAACAGAACACCTCTAGTCATCACATACAGCTCCCAAGTTAAAACAGTACAACGCATCATCAGAGATCTACAACCTCTCCTGGACAATGACAGTTCTCTTTCTCAAGCTCTGGGAGGAAGACCTTTCATTGCCTACAGACAGCCACCCAATCTTAAACAACTCCTAACCCACAATAATACTACAACCAGACTTAACACAGACACTGGCACCAGAGCCTGCAATAAACTCAGATGCCAACTTTGCTGCCACATACACCCGGACAACACCATTACTGGCCCCAACAACATCACACATACCATCTCGGGACTATTTAATTGCTCATCGTCTAACATTGTGTATGCCATCAAATGCCAACAGTGTCCTTCAGCTCTCTATATTGGACAAACAGGCCAAACCTTACGCCAAAGAATAAACGGACATAAATCTGACATCAAGAATCACAGAACAGAGAAACCAGTAGGAGAACACTTCAATCTCCCAGGGCATTCTATACAAGATCTCAAAGTAGCTGTTTTACTACAAAGGAATTTCAGAAATAGACTGGAAAGAGAAGCTGCTGAATTACAACTCATTACCAAACTTAAAACCATGAAAAGACCTGGGCTTAACAAAGACATTGGATTCTTATCTCACTATACATAACTAAACCATTTCTCACCTTCCCACCCCTTGCCTTTTCCTGTAAGACCTATTACAGTCGTTAAGAGTCGTCAACAGGCTCTCCCAGCTATCTGCCTATCTCCCATTCCCACCATCCTTCTGAGTAACACCCCTCCCCACCTTCTCACTATATAGAAGGATCTGGCAACTTCTATTTCAGTGTATCTGAAGAAGTGTGCATGCACACGAAAGCTCATACCAAGAACTAACTTAGTTGGTCTTTAAGGTGCTACTGGAAGGAATTTTTTATTTTGACTATGGCAGACCAACACGGCTACCTATCTACTACTGGAGGTTAAGAATAGTTTCAGGTTAAGAACGAACTTCCAGAACGAATTAAGTTCTTAACCTGAGGTACCACTGTAGTTTATTATTTATACCCTGCCTATCTGGCTGGGTTTCCCCAGCCCCTCTGGGTGGCTCCCAATAGAATATTGAAAAAGCAATAAAATATCAAACATTAAAAACTTCCCTAAACAGGGCTGCCTTCAGATGTCTTCTAAAGGTCACATGGTTGTTTATTTCCTTGACATCTGGTGGGAGGGCATTCCACAGGGCGGGCGCCACCACCGAGAAGGCCCTCTGCCTGGTTCCCTGTAACCTCATTTCTCGCAGTGAGGGAACTGCCAGAAGGCCCTTGGAGTTGAACCTCAGTGTCTGGGCTGAACGATGGGGGTGGAAACACTCCTTTAAGTATACTGGGCCGAGGGCGTTTAGGGATTTAAAGGTCAGCACCAACACTTTGAATTGTGCTCAGAAACGTACTGGGAGCCAATGTAAGTCTTTCAGGACTGGTGTTACATGGTCCCGGCCGCCACTCCCAGTCACCAATCTGGCTGCCGCATTCTGGATTAATCGCAGTTTCCGGGTCACCTTCAAAGGCACCCCACATAGAGCATATTGCAGTAGTCCAAGCGGGAGATACGGTAACTAGAGCGTGCACCACTCCAGACTAGTAGGCCTTTCTTTCTTGAAATATAGCTTCACTCACACCTAGTTTGGTGATAAAAACATGGATTGTGGGGGTGGGAGGGAATACCACTTGGAAGCATTTTTAATTTCTCAAAGGCTCTAAGAACTCCCTTAGAGAGCTAAGATTCCCAGGGTTTATTGAGAGGAAACGAGGCAAGTTAAGCCATGTTCTTTTCTGGTAAAAACGCACCTTTTGGGGGAGGTGGGGGTTTCACGTTGGCCCTGCCTGTGTCCTGGGACAGGATCTCTCATATATTAGCCCCTGCCCTACAGATGAATCTTCACCAGGCACCCCCAAACTCAGCCCTCCAGATGTTTTGGGACTACAATCAGGGCCGTCTATAGCATATGCAGCGCCGGGATGCAAAGATCCCCCCAGCGTCCCCAAATGTTCATTTTGCTGCTGACGCCGCCACCTCCCAAGCAGTAATAAATGCTACTTTCACAGAGGGAAGACAGGGGGTGTGGGGGCAGGGAGGGAGATGCTGCCTTCCCGCAGGGGAGCCTGGGGGTGTGGGGTGAGGGAGGGAGGCTTGGGAAGGAAGCTGCATGCCAGCCAGCCATATAGCTGGCGAGGCACAGCTGGCGGGCGTGCAGGGAAAGGGGAGGCTGCCGGCAAAGCCGTGCAGTTCCCCACTTGCTGGGGCGCTCTTGAGAGGCCAGTGCCCTGGCGCAACGAACCACTAAGCCGGCTCTGACTACAATTCCCATCTTCCCTGACTACTGGTCCTGTTAGCTAGGGATGATGGGAGTCCCAAAACATCTGGAGGGCTGAGTTTAGAGATGTCTGATCTTCATGCACATGAAGCCTATCCTGAACAGGAGGGAAAGGCCATTCGGGGAATAACACGCCCTCTTTTAGCAGTACATTGTAAGTTTCGTAACGCGATCTAAAAAGGAAGGATTGGGCCTCTACACTTGGGTCTCTCAACAGCTCTACTTGTGGGAAATTCTCCTGCTTATGCCCATCTTACTTGGCTAGGGGGAAGAAGCTCCTGTAGATCAGAGGCCTCCAAACCCAAAAGAGATGGTTGTGCGTCTTGCAGAGAAGGGCCGAGATCAAGCATCCGTTTCAGCTCAGCTACCGAAAGCTGTTGCTCCAGGACCTCAAGGAACTGAGGAACAGAAATGAAAGAGGTTGGGGGGGGGGAAGCAACCCCCCCCCCACAAAGCCCCTCATCAGCGTCGCCAGACCTTCCACACACACAAGGCTTTTCTCTGAAGCTTGCATAACACCATCACATTTCACTGGTTCAAGGCTTGATGTTCCCGTTTATCACCCCACGTTTCTTTCCCCGACAAGAAGCAGCCAGGAGTTGACCTGCTCCTCTAAACGGCCAGAATCTACCCAGACAAAGCTTCACCACTTCATTATAAGAACTGTAGGTTTAAGCTCGTGGGCTTGAGCTTGCTTCTCCTTTCCTCTCTCTCCCATCCCATTTTCCTCATATGTCACGGGTTTCTTAGATAGTAGACAGGCAAGATCATCTTAGTACTCATTTCTGTAAGCTACCAGAGTCTTTCTTGCTAAAGGGCACGGTGTAAATGCCTTAAACAAACAAACCGAGATCTCGCTGTCTGTTTCTGAGCCTTGTTAGAGCGCTCCACGAAGCCACTTCAAAAGCCGACTATAAGCACAACACCATTTTTCTTCAGTAATGCTTATTGCCAAGCGCTTTAGCCAGCCTTTCTCAAAGCTCTCTGCCTACTTCCAGATTCCTGCCGACAGCCCTCACTCACCCTCCAATTCCCCCCCCCTTCCCACTGTTTCCCTTCAAGCGTTACTTTTTGGTCCCGTGGAGACAGGCCAGTTCCCAGTTCCCTTAGCGCCTCCTGCAGAAGCCGATGGACCACTTCCCATTTCAACCAGTTTCCTCGGCACCGCTGCAATTCCTTTCTTGCCTACGAAAGAGGAAATGTGTGGCCATGGGGGGGGGGGGGAGAGAGACAGCAGTGAGGATACCTCCTTAATAATAAAATAAACACACTCTTCCAGTCATCCACTGCAGTACAAATCCTCCTTTAGGCAATGGCGGAGGGAGAGAGGACCAATGCAGCTCAGAGCAAAGCCAAATCATGCAACCTGAATTCTATATAGGGCAGGGCAAGCAGGTCTAATGGGGCTGGGCCACAGAGCCTTGCCATAATGGCTAGTAACCATCAGTAGCTGTTTCTTCCCTGAATTTGCCTAAACCTCTTTCATAGCCGTCCAAGTTGATAGCCATCATTGCCTCCCCGTGGGAGCGAGTTCTATAGTTTTAACTATCCACTGCATGAAGAAATACTTCTTTATTTATCTGCCCTGAGGCGACCAAAAGTGTGCACAGGATTCCAAATGCCGCTGCACCATAGATTTGTACAAGAGCATTCTTTGTGTAACAGCACAGCTGGGAGTCGGCATGTCAAATCCCTGCCACTTTCAGGACTCAAACTTCTGTCGCCATCAACCCTAGAACCTTACCGCCAGAAGGGACTCCCTTCTTCCTAAAAACGAGAGGTCGGATTTGCAGTCTGACGGCTTTTCTTGTCCAACACCGTGGTCACGAAGCACAGACTAGCCTGGATGAGACAACCTGCTCTTACCTCCTCCATTTGTTGTGCCAAGTGTACACTGAGCCCACTGGAGTCCATATGGCTGGTCAGGCCCAAAAGGAGGTTAGCCAAGCCAGGGTAGGCAGCCAGGTCCTCATCAGTGAGTGAGCAAGGGGGCAGGCAGCTCCCACAACCTGTGAGGACGGGAAACAAAAGAGAGTGAAGCTCTGTGCCAGGAACAGAGAACCTTTGTCCCTCCAGATGTTGTTGAACTACAACTCCCATCAGTCCTGGAAAGAATAGCCAATGGCCAGGGATAGTAGGCGTTGTAGTTCAGCAGCATCTGGAGGGTCCCCCACATTTGCTTTACGCCTTAGTCTCCCCTAAAATAACCCCAGTGAAGTTACCTGGCTGCCGCAGCAACTGAACACCGACGGTCCCTAAGGCAGATGCCATTGGCCCTTTACCAGGGAAAATCAGCTAGAAAATAAAAAGGTGAGATGAGAGCTGTTAGCAGGCAGAAAGATAGACAGGTCCCTCGGGGGAAATATATACTTGCTGCCATACAGAAACAGCCCCTACTGTCTTGTGTGGCAACAAGCAAACCTGGAAGCACAGCTGGTCTCTGGCATATCAGTGCTGGCTGAAGAAGGAATCTATATACCTCTGCCAGCCAGATAAGCATATGTAAAAGGTGTCAGCGGAAGGGAGGGTTATGAGTTTGTCTCAGGCCAACTTTAGGAGATGCCTGTTGGAAGTGTGCCCCAACATATGTATAGGCACTGCTATGGAGGCATCTACTGCACAGGAATACATAAACTCCTCCCCTCCATCACCCCCAATTTCAGGAAAGTCATGCTAATCCCTAAAGGAGATGCATACATATGCCAAACTCCAACCTGACACTCTAAACTGAGGAAGACCATTTTTGTTCTCTCCTTACGGAATCGGATAGTTGTCAAGTTAGAAGGGACCTCAAGGCTCATCTAGTCCAACCCCTGCTTAAAAACCTCCAAGGAAGGAGAGTCCACAACCGCCCGAGGGAGACAGTCCCACGGTCAAAACAGCTCTTACTATCAGAAAGTTCTTCCTGATGTCGAGTCCTAATCTCCTTTCTTGTAACTTGAACCAAGTTGGTTTGGGTCCTACCCTCTGGAGCAAGAGAAAACAAGCTCGCTCCAGCCTCCAGGTGTCCCCCATCTTATATTTGTGCAGCTGGTTCTACCTGTCATTTGTCCCTGTTGAAAAATTCATTTTGTGAGTTTGGGCCCAGCTCTCCAATCTGTTAGGGTCACCTTGAATCCCAATTCTCTCTTCAGCGGCAATGGCTACCCCTCCCAGTTTGGTGTTATCTGAAAATGAGCATAATAGGTCGTGCTAACCTAAGAAGCATCCTTGAACGTCCTCATCACATAGATTGTGCGATCCTGGGGTAGATCTACTTTAAGGCACCCCGGTTCATTGGTCCTCCTCTTGCCAATCCCACGGTAAGCATGAGGAGGGTGTCCTTTCCATTTGCTCTCCCTCAAGGCATTGGGCAAGTTGAGGGAGACATCCCTATATGCTGCTGCAGCCAATCACACTGACCCAAAACCAGACTCCTCATCCCATTGCCCCAGAATGCAACGGGGCACGCACCAAGCAAAACAGCCCATCTTTTGCACAGACCCACCACCGCCATCCCATGACACTCCCAGCCTGCGCTTGAGGCAACTGGTCTTCGACTGGCAGGCCAAGGAGGCCACAACAGCAGCACTGCCACCATACAAAGATATGGCAGAAGAAAGAAATGGGTTCTCCCAATGCGTTTAAATAAGATTTTAGGCGCTTCTTTCCAGGAGGGTCATTGCTTTCTGTGGGAAAAGCTCCACGGCCTTAAAAATCTGCGAGGCAGGCAGAAATTCAACTGGTGCAGTTTGCCTTTAAAACGAAGAGGGGAAGCTTCACTGGTTGAATGTCTGCCTGCCTGCCTGGTGTAAAACAATCAAAAAGCATGTGCACCTTGCCACATGTGGGGTTTTTTTAACCCACAAACACCCCGCCTACTCACCCCAAAAGCCCATTTTCTTTGCGAAAAGTAAAAATTAGCATGAGTTAAACATCGAGGCACACCAAGATGCCCCCCCAATTCCGCGCTCGTTTCTTTTTGAAGGGAAAAAGTGGGGTTCCGCCAGTGACGTCATGAGAAGCTTTCACCTTTCCCCACCTTTTCTTTCTGCCCCGAGGGCTCGATCTGCAGGCGGCCAAAACACGGCTTCCAACCGTCTCCCCCGCGCGCCCGGCAAAGCTAAAGTTCGAAGAGGAGGCGGAGCCACCTACTTGGGGCGCGCCTTAGAAACCGGAAGCCAATGAGGAGCGCCGAGAAGAAAAGGAAGGCGGGAGGTTGGTGACAGAAAGGGCGGGACCTCGCCGCTTATTTACATCCCGATTGGTCTGTGTCTGCAAACCGCCTTCGTCGGGCGCTTTTAATATTCATTCTGAATCTTAAGGAGGCCTTCGCCCGCTGGGGCCGATGGGAGTTGTAGTCGTAAACATCTGGAGGGGCTCAGGCTGGCGGTGAGTTTTGCTTTAGTCTATTCTATTCTATATAACATTCTGTAGATTATGGTTGTAGATTTTTTAGTTATAATTTTATCTTTTTTTGGTAAACCGCTTTGAGTTCTTTTCTACAATCTAGCAGTGTATAAATTTTATGAAATAAATAAAATTTCCCAGCCAATGCTTTTGTGTTTTGCACAATTCCCAATGTTCTTTCTCTGCGTCCCAAACATCACAGACGCACCTCAGGTCTTATTGGGGAGTGACACACAGACAACAGAACAAAGGGCTCCCTCTTTAATAGTTTACTTGCAAGGGGGAATTTTGTCATGGCATCTGGTCATGTCACAGCAATACAGAAGTGAAGAAAGCTACACTCACAAGATTTCTCTCGCCTAGTATTATCATTATTATTCATTTTATTAGTTGTTTTTTAGGTCACACCAACTCAAAGCCACTTACAGTATTTTAAGCAAAAGCCGAATACCAACCTTTTCTAAATAAATAAACAATATTAAAACATCCCCACTTGTGTAAAAAGGCCACAGATAGTTAAAAGTTAAAGGCCTGATTAAAAAGGAATGTTTTTGCCTAAAGATATGCAACAATGGCACCAGGCAAGCCTCCTTGGGGAGAGCATTCCTACAACTATTAAAGGTACAGGAGTCTCTTTTTGTACCCAGCCATCATGGCAGGATATAGTGTTAGCCTTGAGACCAGATGGCTTAGTTCTTCCTCTGGCACAGACCGATTACCCGAGAGACTTTAGGAGAATCACTAGCTCAGCCTCAGCTTACCCTGTTTGTAAAATAGGTGTATTCTATTAATGTACCACCCAAAAGTTTTATAGCAAGCTTTTGTTTATTTTTCCATGGGGGGTGTCTTATGGGCTCATGTGAACCACTATGAGATTCAGCTTGGTAAGGAATTCGTTACAAAACTGTACAGCACTGTGTACACTAGAAACTGCTAAAAAGTAGTGTGTATACATGTAGTAGCAGGTAGTGGGAGGAGTCCACCTTTCCCATTATCTTAAATTTGCCTTGTGAAACCAGCCTAAAACTCAGTTGTTCCAGTATTGTTGCCACCCATACGACTAGGTGATGGCCATGTCTAGCATCTGCTATTTGAACTGTCTCTGTCCATGGTAGCTTCTTTTGATTGATAGGTTTTGCAATCTATAGATTTCAGTTTGTGTTTATCTGTGGAGCTGAGATTCTATCTGGACCAGGAAAACATAGCCAGGGGACAGCCGTTAGCCCAGATCAATTAATGAGGAGTTTTACAAGTGTGTTAGGTGCTTTATGCATACCTAAGATTTTGAAAATAAGAAGTTGCCTCTTAGACCACCTACCCCTGTGCTCTAGGTGGCAGCGTATCTCCATTCCAATGTTCCTGGCAGTGTTATTTCCCATCACTGGAACCTGATCTTTACCAGTGACCTATTGTCCCATTCTTTCAATGAATTCTCTTAAGATCAGAGTGGAGTTTCTGATTATTGCTTGTGACTGTAAATAGTGACGGATGGATTGTCATAGAAACCAAGATACAGGGTCATGGGTTACAGGGAGCCGAGTGAGTGTTGAGGAAAGAAATAGAGGGCTGCAGCAAGCATAATAACACTGACCACTCTTGCACTTTGCTTTTTTCTAGATCAAACAAAGACTGATAACAGGTGTCTGCCCAGCCAGAGAGGAAAAGGACCATCCATCCTTTTGTACTATCTAAAAAAAGCCACTAGAGGACAGTGATGGCTCAATAAATATCCAGTTTATGCTTTTGATACAGTAGTATGCATAAGGATGGTACTGTGGCCCTCTTTTGGGGGGCTGTTTTGTACCCCCAATGTCTCCACACCTGACAGCACCCTCTAAAATATGTTTCTCATAAGTCCATCCATGTACATAAGAAGATGAGAAGAGCCTGCTGGATCAGGACAATGGGCCATTTAGTCCAGCATCCTGTTCTCACAGCAGCTAGCCGGGTGCCCATGAGAAACCCACAAACAGGATCCAAGCAGAAGAAGCATTACAGACTCTAGCTGTGGCGGCAGAGCATAGCCATCATGGCTAGGAGAGCCAGCAACAGCCTCCTCCATGAATTTGTCTAATCCTCTTTTACAGCCAGTATTAGTTGGTGGCCAACACTGCCTCCCGTGGGAGCAATTTCCATAGTTTAATGACAGATCAGTGGTAAGACTGACGCGTAGATAATTTGAAACAAATTATTTTAAAAACTTGAGCCAGGCAAGTCAACACGTACTTTTACTTGGTAAGAACAATGAAGAGTCTCGTGGCACCTTAACACATTTATGGCGGCATAAACTTTTGTGAACCAGAGTCCACTTCATCAGATGCATGAAGTGTTAATGACTCTTCGCTGTTTTGGCTGCAACATTCTAGCACAGCTAATCCTCTGGAAATTAATTAGTGTACAGTTATGTGAATTAACATATGCAAATGTTTTTTTTAAAAAAACAAAAAGCCCGGTGTTTTACTGCTGGTAAAAGAGATATTTTTTTTCTCCTGTTGTAGGGGACTTGGAGTTTGACAATAGAGAGCCATTCCTGAAACCTAGCAAAGGGGAAGTTATCACAACAATGCAATAATAAAAACCAGGAGTGTTGTTTCTTAGCTCTTCTTCGCGTTCCTACACAAGATTTTGACTCTTCCTGCAAACAAGAGGGAGGAATAGGAACTCTGCAAGTAGGGGGGAGGTTTATGAAGGAATAAAATACACACCTGCCTAATGTTTTCACAGATACAGGTAAGAACAGTCAACTTGGTATCACTAAATGTTTCTAATTTAAAAGCATTGCTATCAATTAAGAGTCAACCAAGAAGCACTCTAAGTGTTCTCTTAACTCTTGTGGTCCCAAAAGCAGTTTCACTAAGCAATGAGCAATCCCCATAATTTCAGAAAACATCTCAGACATTATTATCATTTTTTTGCGCTACTATTAACTCAATAGTATAACTGGGAGTAGTTTTGCACTGTGAAAGGTTCTCCAAAGTTTCTGATCCACCCAGTCTACAATGTAGTCAGTTTTTATGGAAATTCCCATTTTTGTTTGAAGGTTGCTTTTATTGAAGGCTCAGAAAAGACTTAATTCCCTTTGCAACGTTGTACTCTTCATGTTCACATTGTCAACCTGTTGGGTATAGACCAAACAGCCACATCTTTGTCAAGGGCTCCTTTTCCCAGTGGTGTCCCTCTCTATCCCTCATTTCTTCTCCATCATGACCTAGATGTAATAGCTCCTTATGGAGCGAAGATGCGTCTCAGCCCACAAACGCAACCTGGCGCATGGCAGGCAATTTGCTTCCCTCCTCCTCTTTGGGAAGATACTGAGTTCAGCTGGTGGTGATCCTGTATTCTCTCCTTGTCTTCCTTTTGGCTGCCATATTAAACACGATCAGCATTCTCAGGTCACTCATCCTTTTCCACTTTGATCTCAACGAATGAGCTGAGGTCAGGACAAAAGCCTTTGTGGCTGGGCGGCCTAGGCGGTGTGCCCGCCCTGGCTCCTTCCTCTTGAAAATGGGGGTTGTAGAGGTGCAAGGGCAGAAGCTGAGCTTCAGCGGAGGGCAGGCGGTCAGAGGGCGACCCATAAACCCGGTTAGCTTTGGTGCCATGCTTTGAGTTGGCATCAAGTCGGTAGCAAAGCTGAGTGAGGGGGGTAGCGCGGAATCGTGGGGGGCGTGCCACCCACACACCTGGCTCACTTAGGCTGTCTTCCTCATCTGACATGAGCTCCTCTGTCACGCCTTGCCACAAACGCTGCTCTTCAGGGCCCAGCAGACGCGCCACCCCGGAACGATTTGCAAAAAGCTAATGGTAAGACAAAATGAAGCCTAATTAGTCATTCTAAGAATATCATCTTTGCCTACGCCCCTGCAATTACTCACCCCATCTGTCCTCACTGGTCTGTCTTTCCCAAATGTCTCTCCCTGCCCCCTAACTCCTCTATCATATACCTCCCCCCTATTTTGTCCTCCCCCTAGTGTTGGAGGACTCCAAAACTCGGCTCTACCCGGGCCTGCCATATTGCAGGCCCCCACCACCTTAAGAATTTGCTTGCTTGCTGCCCAGTATCTTTTGAAAAGTGGAACCCGCTCTGTGGCATGTGTCTGAAAATCAGAGCTTTCTGCTGCCCAGCATTTGACAAGCTAGCTTGGGAATCGTCTCTGCAGCAGAAATAGAACACATGCTCCAAGGCCTGCAGTTTATAATGCAAACACCTCTTGGCAGCTGTGGGTTGATGGGCTCATTTGCCCCACCGCCCGAGTGTCTGCTCCCCTGGGTGAAGAAAAGTCTCTTCTGCTACAGGGAGGTCTCAGAAGAGAGTGAAGCTTTACTCTGAGGCAGGCTTCATTTTTCTTTCTTTTTAAAGGAAGACTAGCACTGCTTTGATAAATGATATTGGAAAACAAGTGGGATGCAGACATAATGATCCAGTTCCCTGGTTTTGTCTTCTTCCTTTTTTTTACTGTTTTAGGCTGCTGTCTTAGAAGCCGACACTTGCAAATAAGCCATATTGAACTCAATGGGCCTTATGTCTGAGTAAATACACTTAGGAACGAACTGCTAGGTAGGAAGCTAATTAGAATGAATAGTAGTTTGTTTAACAACTTTGATCAAGTAATTTATTTTTGACTGAGAGAATCCTCTCACCCTGCTAACAGACCAATCCTGTGCGTATTTATTCAGAAGTTACACTTTTTTCAATGGGATTACCTTATGTATGTTCATGAGACTGCAGTCTTTAAAAAACGACATTTCAGTTGCAATCCTAACCTATCCAGGATTACGCCCTATTGGAGTCAATAGGACTTCTAAGCAGACATAGGATAGCACTACTCATTAAGGATTTTACCAGTTAAATCACTTCTAAAACTTCCATAACATTTTGTAAACCGTCTCCGGTTACCTTTGGCAACTTTCCATAAAGAATACGCATATTTAACTCAGATGTAAGTCTCACTGCAGTTCGTAGGGCTTATTCGCAAGAAGTGTACATAAGATGACAGCCTTAAGGAGTAAGCTCCATTGAACACAGTGTCATTTACTTCTTAGTTAGGATCAGGTTATAAAAAGGGGAATGAAATGGTGTTGTCTGAGGAAATGTCGTTATGGCTGGAATCCAAGAACAGTCAGAACTCAAATGTTATGAAAGTCACAGCTGAGTAGTAAACATGAACTTATTAATTAGGAAATCTGAGTTATTTAACACCTAAACTGCTTGATAAAACTGATGGAATGTCTTTGCAGCAGTTTGAACATATATTTACTTGAAGTAATTTCAACATCACATAGTTCACTGAAGATATATAGCAGTTCCCACTACATGTAGCCTGTTCTAAGCTGCCTTATATAATCAGGAGTAGATAGGTAGCCGTGTTGGTCTGCCATAGTCAAAATAAATTTTTTTTTCTTCCAGTAGCACCTTAAAGACCAACTAAGTTAGTTCTTGGTATGAGCTTTCGTGTGCATGCACACTTCTTCAGATACCTGAAGAAGTGTGCATGCACACGAAAGCTCATACCAAGAACTAACTTAGTTGGTCTTTAAGGTGCTACTGGAAGAAAAAAAATTTTATTTTATATAATCAGGGTTAGAAAGGACCCCAAAGATCTATGAATAGGGAACCTCTGGCCCTCCAGAGGTTGTTAAACTACAACTTCCACCATCCATGGCCATAGGCCAAGCTTGTTGGGGCTGATGGGAAGTTGTTGTTCAACAACATCTGGAGGGCCAAGTTGAATCCCTCTGCCAATGCAGGAAATTCTTTGCTATAGCATCCCTGATAGCCATCTGCCTTTGGCATAAAAAACAAAGAGTCCAACTTCTGAGGCAGGGCTGTTCCACTGTTAAGCAACCCATCCCATTCAACAACCGGAGTGTGCTGAGCAGAGATGAAATGGGCCTAGAGACCAGCCCTGTAATGAAAATTTGGAAGGAGTTGTGGTATGTTTAGCCTGGAGCATAAGAAGCCATCTTTAAATATTTGAAGGTCTGTCATAGATGACAGAGCAAATTTCCAGGGAATAGGATATGAACCTACAGTTCAAATTGCAAGGAAGAGAATTCCAGCTAAATATTAAGAACTTTCTTAGTGCACCAAACCTATTCCTTCACCTGTCATATACAGTGTTGCTTCTTTATGTTTCTAACCAGAATATAAATGCCATTTCCTACTCCACTTCAGTGTGATTTTTGGAATTGATGGAGGAATGCATTTGGGCTTAAATAAAAAGAGGGGCAAAAAACTATTTTTGGTAGATAATGTAGCGTTGAGATAATACGGGAGAAATACTTCCTCAGAATAATGGATTGGTCCCTTACCCGGTAGCGTCTACTTCGTAGTTTCTTCTCCTCCTTCTCCTTGAGTCCTTTGAAGGGATTCAGAGAGTTGCGATACTCACGTCGTTTGGTTAGAAAGTAGGCCACACAAGCACCTAACAGAACAAAAAGTGGGCAAAGCAATTGCAGGCATGAAAAGCAGGAACTTGAAGCACACTTGAGTAACCAGAGGATATTTATGTCTGCGTGTCTATGTATATGAACAGGCAGCATTTCGATGTCACCAGAAGGTAAATACTTTTCTCTTTACCTGGGATTTTGGGCTCCTAATTTGAAGGGTGGCAACTGTGGCCTCTTTTAGTGGGGTAGAGTTTGCAAATCCTGCCTTTTTTGTGCATAGCTGTCTGTGCTTTTACGTTGTCATTGGATATTCTGAACTGGTTCCAACATAAGTCACTTTAGTCACTGTCTGAGAAAAGTGACTGACAAATATCACAACAACAACAGCAGTAAGTTCCAGAGTGAACACCAAGAGAGATATTTATTTTCAGACCTGGAGTAAAATTTGCCAGCAAAGTGTATAAGGATTACTCAACAGGTAAAAATGTTCTAGGTATGCTCTAACAATAAAATCCAGACATGAAACAAGTGAAGTGTTTTTATTCACCCTCATCTTACCTTTTAGTTCTTTGTCAGTGTAATTGTGGTGATTTGATAGCAATTCATGCTTCAGTTTCTCTAGCAAGAATTTCACTACAGAGATATTCCATGAAGATTTAATGCTGGAGGGGGGGGGGGAGAGAGAAAGAGAATGGAGAAACGTAAAGACTAGAACAAATCCATCTTCAAAACCCATGTTTTTAGCAATGCCTTCAGCACAACCTCCAAATCCTCATACCATAATCTAATCCTAAACACATTATTCTCCCATCTTTACCGTGACTCTCTCCTTCTTCTCCTTCCTGTTGTATCCCATGTGTTGCATTCTATATTACAAGCCCTTAAGACAGAGACCTCTCCTCTTTTAGTTTATAAAGCACGTTGCAAACAGATGGCCCTATATAAGCATTAATAACCTGTACGTTATTAAGGTGCCTTAATAAGGGATAATAATAATGAAGGCTGACTATTCAGGATGTCAAGATTAATTTCAGTAGGAACATGGGTTGCCAGATCAATAAAGGTGTTTCTGTGCTTCTATTAGCTATGCAGAAAAGACCGGCTTGATCCATGCAACTTCCTTCTCCCATCACAACCCAGTGAGAAGAGAAGCCACACTTGTTGTTTATCTTTCCTTTGCAGTTACTCTTCCTTATCTTATTTGCCAATCCCACCCAGAGCTCACCTCTCAGAGCCATCAAACCTCTTGTCATTGGTGATGTGGTTGTGGACATTATGGACCAGTTTCTGGGAGAGTAAACAGAAAGAGATAAGTGCCCCTCCACAGTAACTCTGCAAACCCCAAGCTATTAAAACAGAGCAGCATGCCCCAGAAAGTTAATTAAAATAAGCTTTGCAGTGTCTAAGCTGCTGGGCCCATGCCAAGTTCCTTGTGAGACACAAGCTCCAATATGTGGCAGTTATCTAAGGCAACTAACCGAGAGCACCAAGTCCCTCTTGCGCCTTGCATTCTTCTGTCCCATGCTTCGGTTTCTACAAGGAAGACTTGCAAAGCCCAAAGAGAAACGTGACTCCCCGCGCATGTTGTCCTCCAAGGTGATGCTGTTGGGGGATACCTCTGGGCAGGAGAGAGAAGGATCATCCAGAGGCTGAGAGGAGGGGGAAGGTGGTGTGGCATAGACCCGTTGAATGGAGACATCTACTGCGGGTGATTCTTCTGCTCCCTGAGAACAAGAAAAAGACTTGTACGACTTAATATGATATCCTTGATTCCAAACTGCAGCTACCCTTCCTATCGCAGCTGCTATTCCAATTCTACAGCTCTGGCTCAAAATGTGGGCCTTTAATTTATCTCTGCTCTACTATCCTTTAAAGTTCCTCCAAACCTTCTTTTGTGTGTTTTCACGCACGCACACAAAACGCATTGGCCTGCAAACACAAGTGCGTAATGGTCAAAACACATAGCTGAATTTTAAAGCCTCTTTTTATCGTTCACCGACAAAAGTTCACAGTTGGCTCAAGTGGTATGGAAGGCTCAAAGGCACTTCTCATAGCCCCATATATATGAAAACATTCTAACACTAACCCACTAGAACGTCTGCCAATCACAACGTTGCCAATGCCTCTTAATCATCACAAACAGCTCCAGCCTGACTCCCGTACCAGCTTTGGTATCACATATACAAATACACATACACTTTTAGCTCTTGCCAGTGCCCCCCAACCCCAGGCCACAACAGCAGAGCAGAGCTTGGCATGGCTCCCAGAATGCATCTCTCCTGAGCAGGTCATTGGCAGAGGAGGCGAGAGATGCCATCAAATATTCATGAGCCCATCTGTGTCTGACCGGAGGGACATGGGGACTGTGTGTATTTTGTGGGGTGGGAGGGACAAAGAAGCTCTTAATCTTCAGCCTACATACCCCGCCAAGCCCCCCAGGCCCCAGATGCACAGGCGAGAAACCCAAGTGTCCAGGTGGCCCTGCCGCCGCTCCCAGCTGCCGCAGCTCTTCAATGACCACCTGGACACCACTTCTGAAGCCTTCGGCCTCTTGTTCCTCCTCATTCTGCTCTTCATTGTCCTCTTGCCGCTCCTCAGGACCACTCAGGGGGCTGGCTTTGACGACAGGGGCCATCCTTCGGCGCAGTGTCCCCATTTCCTCCTCCAGCCGCCTCAGGGCTTCATTATTGGCCTTGGCCAGGCTCAGCGCCACCTCAGCAAGGCCCACTGCCTTCTCTACACGTTGATAGATGACATGGAGCAGTTGCTCTGAAGACTGCACCGCTAGCCCAGTGCCTGTAACCGTGATGGGGGTGCTCGATGAAGAAGGTGGCGGTGGCGGCGTAGTCGCCTGAGCCCCCGGCTCCTGCTTGCAGGTGCAGCAGCAGCATTTTGCCTCTTTGGTGTTGGGAGGGGAGAACAAAATTGTGGCACTGAATGACATGACGATGCAGGTTTATGAGGGATTCTTGGTGTTCCCCAAGGAGGCAAGGCGAGCTTCAGATCTGGCCTTGAATGCTCTGCGGTGGAGGCATGCCCATGGCACGGCTCAGAAGGCTGGGTCTCAGCAAACAAGAGGAAAGATATTAAAGAAATATTTCTAAGAGTATGAGTGGAGCAGACAGCCATGTTGTAGTACATCTGAACCTACCTGCTTCTGATCATCTAAATTGCTTAGATTTAGGCTCTAACCTCTGTATACAGATCTGCTGTTGCCAAACCCAACAGGGCAGGCCATTTCATATTTGCATTCAATCTGTCTAAATCTGTGGTTCGGAAACTTACCCCTCCCCGACCCCTCGATGCAGTTGTAATGCCTTTTGCTAGATGCTGTATTTTAAACTGCATTTTCCTTTGTTCTTTTATTTCTTATATTGTATCAGGCTGAATTACAATTTGGATTCCATAGAATTCAAATTATAATTCAATAAATTTGAGAAATAAAAGAAGCAATTAAAATACAATCAAAAATCATTATATTTAAGGCAGACACGCCACAGAACACCTGAGTAAAAAAAACCCTCAACAGACTATGAATCAGTTTGTGAGCCCCAATCTAGATTTATGCTCAGTGTGATTAACATTAGGAGGGATTCAGCACTATCTTCCAGCCACCTGACTTGTCCATTTGGATCTATATTAACCCACAGCTGACCTCTTGTAAATCTTATTGCTTTTACAGTCTATATCTATTGATTATTTTGGCAGTCAAAGTCCTGCAATGAACTCAAGAGCTGAACTAGCAGTTCAGGTTGTGGCTACCTCTTTCCAATTTCTTTGTAGAAGCACTGAGACCCTGCCAAAAGAAAAAAGCGGGGGGAAACCTCTGCTTTGTTTCAGTAGTTCACACTGTGCAACGTTTGTTTCCCCTCCTCAACAGTACAGTTCGCTTTTAACCAGCAGCGCATTCAGCTCTTGCAAAGCACTTGCAAACAGCCCTTGAAGAATGTTTTTGAATCTCCGTAACTAGGGACGGAGGAAAGGACCGAGTCTGAGGTGATAATGGAAAGTAATGCGGAGAGGGGAAACTACCCATCCCCATCCCTAGGAAGCTGTTCCCCTTTTCCAATTTCAACTGCTCGAAAGTGATTTTAAAGTTCATGCAAGGCGTCTTTTTGCATATTTAAAATTCGCAACCCCCAAGGCGGGAAACGTGTCCGGGGCTTCTCCTTTAGTTCTGCGGCCCAACGGTTTGGAATCCTACGCTCCCCAGCATTCCATCCCGCGTGTGCAGCCTCCGGGGGGGGGGGAGGCGGGGGGGCAGGAGAAGTAAGAGCGCCGCAGTCGTGTACGAACGGCACAGCCCTCCGTCCGCCCCGCCGCTCTCCGATAGGCTATTGCGGAAGAGCAGGAGGGAGCCGATTGGTTGTAGACGGTGGCGCCTAGGCCCGGGGATAGGAGCGAGGGGCGGGGGAAAGGAACATGGACGGGGGAGAAGGGGGCTCTCTGAGGAGGTCCACGAGGCTGGGCTCTTTTCAAGGCCGCCTTCCCCACACTGGGTGGTCGAGGCCTTTCCTTTCCGTGGCCCCGCGAAAGGCGTCGGTCATATTCTACGTTTTAAAATCCAATATAAGGACATGTCAAATACCCAGTAATTACACACCAACGACAACAGCGTATAAAATAAATGATTTCCAAAAAAAGTTGCCTTGACTGGGGTATCTTCCAAAATGGCTGACCAGGCCCAAGGTCATGTCAAGACTTACGCACCACTGGCACAAGTCCTGGCACACAGGGGCACTGACCATGGCCTTGAATAAGAAACCCACCACACTTAAATCCTCATTTTCTAATAATATTGTTTCTCAATTTATTGCTGGGTTTTGTTGCCCCCCTGTCCACCCAGTTACTGGGTATCTGATAAGTATTTCCCCCATAAGTCCTCCCTCAGCTGGTATCCCTGACTAGCAAAGCTGTTTGTCCCCAATGGGCTTGTGTGTCACTCACAATTTTAAAAATTACGTGGCCAGTCTTTCCCTTCTTAATTTACCCTTGCTTTCAAAGTGAAGGTTAATTTATTACTTGGGGGAGGGGAGGGAAATATTGACAGGCCTCACAGCGCCTGCTTCCCAAGCACCTGACACAACCCTTCCACACAAAATACTATACAGATCCTCCAATTTATTAGCTGCCATGTTCCCACTGCAATGTCAGGGCTAGCACACCCCCAGGGTCATAAACACTTAGAGTACTCTTTTATTCCAGGGAAGACAGGCGAACTAATGCCAGTGTACTGGAAGAAGCAAAGATCAATAGTGTCGAAGCAATGATTCTTCAACATCAGCTTCGTTGGACTGGTCTTGATGTTTGAGTGCCTGATTATCGTCTTCCAAAGCAACTACAGTACTCTATTCCAAACTTAAAAATGGAAAGCATAATGCTGGCGGTCAACAAAAGAGGTTTAAAGACTCTTGAGGCAAATCTATAAAAATGTAGAATAAACACCGACAATTGGGAAACACTGGCCTGCGAGCGCTCCAATTGGAGAACAGTCTTTACCAAAGGTGTCCTGGGCTTTGAAGACACTCGAACTCAGGACGAAAGGGAGAAACATGCTAAGAGGAAGGCATGTTTGGCAAACCCTCACCGTGATCTACTCCCACCCAGAAACAAACCTATGTCTCCACTGTGGAAGGATGTGTGGATCCAGACTTGGCCTCCACCATGTTCATGGCAGGCAATCTTACTCAGTTACGAGTGATTACCAAAGAAGAAGAAAACCCTTTTATTCCAGGTTAATTTAAGTCCAAAATGATTCCGCAGCCAGTCACTAATGAAAAATTGGTCCAAAGGAAATTCACCGTTTCACTGCTTTACAGCAATCCTGACAGGGTGAACAAAAGAATTAATAATGCATGTTAGCATATTTGTCACCCCAAATGATATTGAATAAGCCCCCTGTGCCTTTTCTAATCACCCTCTTGTAGAAACAAAAGCATGATTAGATTGAGACGAGAGAAGGTATATTTGATTAAAAAATCCATTGCAGATGCATGCATTATTCCTCTGCAAGCCTGATCATGTAGACACACATCCTGTGTGCCTAATTAGTATACTCACAGCCTCACCTCTCCACTTATTTTCCTATCCGCTCTTCTTAAAACACCATTTACCTCTACAGCATCACAGCCAAATCACATTACTTTACACAGCGTTAAATAATCCAGACTAACTGCCTTGTTATTGACCACTACTAATTCCCATTAAAATTCTCACATCATCCACAATAAAATGAAGAAAGGTATCCACCCACCCCCCATTCTTTAAAGCCCCATAGCAGTTAAAGGGCTAGGAGGGGTAAACTAATCTTTGATCTATGATATCTGAGTGTTACCTATTTTCCTGTACACTTATCCATTCCTAAGCATTATATAGACCTCTTTCTCCCTCTCTTCGCTATATCCATGTACAAAAACCTCCAAAGCTACTCTGTTCCTGCATGTACATATATTTTCTGCCAAGCATATCCCTGCTCTCCTGCTTTCCCCCCT
This sequence comes from Podarcis liolepis, assembly GCF_965112155.1. Taxonomy (NCBI): domain Eukaryota; kingdom Metazoa; phylum Chordata; class Lepidosauria; order Squamata; family Lacertidae; genus Podarcis; species Podarcis liolepis. Next base: position 7,211,170 of record NC_139573.1, on the reverse strand, counting down.
CCCACATTCTGCCACATACAAGCCTCTCTCTCCCTTGGCGTATATTTTCCCTGGCAAGGCCAAAGAAGGGATTGGGGTGCCTCCCTTTTCAATCCCTCCCCAGATCCTTTCCCCCCACCCCCACCCCACCCCCAATTCCATCCCACACGTCCATGGGAAAAGGATACTGGAAGGTCGTGCAGCTCTTTGTATTCGTGTGTGTGCAAAGGGGGAGGATGTGCACCCTGCTGCCAACCGCCACACCCCCATGCTCCCCCCTTCTGCCCTGATTGGCCAATCTCCTGTACGCACACAAACACACACCAAAGCTGCACACGCATTCCTGAGCAGGGCCCCAGCAGGGGACACCTAGACTAGCTGGGCACTGCCAATTTCCCCCTTTCCTGGACATGTACAATCAGGCTGTTTTTTATTCCTCCAATTTACACTTCCCTTTGATCCTTGCCACCCTTTACTTCTGCATGCTATTTTGTTTCTCAAAGCCTTCCTCTCATGCTCCTGCTAGTCCCTCGTGTTTCTTCTTCTATATTTCACTCTGAACTGTTTCTGTTATTGCTCTCCCCTTGGCTCCTGTGTACACACAGCTTTCATCTCATTGCCTTCCTCCTTCTGGCCAGCTGTTCCCTTCAACCTTTGCAGCTGTACCCCCCCCGACCCAATCCAGGAAACCCCATGGCCCATGCCTCACTCATTTTGTTGTGTACTGTAACCCTAATTTTCTTCCTCTCCACCCACTAAACAAGCATGGGGGGGGGGCAGATTTGGAAAAGGAAAGGCCGTCTACCCAGGAAGGTTTCTTTTGTTTTCGTCTCTCTACAAAACTACGCCTCCATCTTGGCTGCTTTGTTCATTCTATTCCTGGTGCCCTGCAGCTGGCAATAACCTTTTCTGTTCACATTAGGTTCTACGCACTGCACACACATCGCTCGCGTCAATTGGGTGGGAACCAGAAAATCCAACAGTGCATAAAAGTACTTGGGATGGCTATGCTTGGCGAGGGGGCCAGCATGGGTTAATATTGGCATGCACTTCTTCATCTGCGACTGTCAACATTCAACAAGCATAGATTTGGGTTGGGTGAGGGGGTGGGATCCCTACGAAAGGCAAGGGACTGGCTTGCTCAAACGTGTGTGAAGATGCAAGTGAAGGTAACGTGGGCTATCATGGGGGAAAGGAGCAATTATTTAACAATTGTTTGACTTCCTCCCTCCCTTGGTATCGGCAGACACGTATGCTTCAGTGCCTGTGGGAACAGCCGACCTTCTGCTTTCTTGCCTAGGAACAATGAATTTCAAGAGACATTTATCTCCCACCTCCTGTGCCCAATCACTAACGCCCACAGAGGCAGCCAGCATGTTTGCCCCTCCAAGGCATCCCTCCGTTGGCAGGAATCCAAAGCCAACAACACACCTCTGACGGGACTGGAGTAGCCAAGATTTCCCTTGCCCACTCTCGTTTTTCAAGTGAAGACAAAAAACAGTTTGGACAGCAGAAGTTTAATTCTGAACAAGGAAAAAAACCAAATACTATATGAAACGTGGGTTACAAGCATGAGACATCTTCCCAGACAGCGGCATCTGTGAGTCCCGCCCTTCCTCCAGCCAACAACCCTTAAAAGACCCCAAATCAGCACCCCAGCTTTCTCCCAAAGTCCATCATCTCAAGCTACTGTTTCTGTAGCTTTGTCATTATATAATTCATGCAGTTTGGACACGTCATCGCTGGAGACACGGACCCAGCCATCCTGGCGTACGTGGTAGAGGTTGACTGTGCCCCCAGAGTAGGCATCGCGGTATGTAGCCTGGTAGATGGCGCGACGGGCCAGATCGCAGGCTTCTTCGACGGTGAGATCGTTAGAGTAGCCACGGTCCATCACTCCGTAGGCGTAGACAGAACCGGAGCCCACCGAGAAAACTTTGCCCGAGATGCGGTTCCCTTCACTGTCCACGTAATAAAGGCCTGAAAGGCAAGGCGGGGAAGTTTGTGTTACTGGGGCTTTTCACAAAATGATTACAATTATCGTATCAGCACCAAAGGTTGCCTTGCACACCCTTCTCCCCTCCAAAAATGATCTCAATTTCTATACTGTGTTTTTAAACAGGTTGATGGAAGGGAGCATTCAGCCCTCTGAGCTTCTTCCAGCAACCCTCCCAAGTTTCAACACCCAAGTGTTACAGTTGCTGATGCTGCTGCAAGTGTCTCAACATGGGGCTATGCAACATCCAAAGGAAATGTGGCAACTGGAATGCTGGGGGGCGGGGTATGTTTATTGGGAGGAGCTATAGCTATGCATTTTGTACCAAGCTCAAGGATAAACTTGGCCACAGCTCCAGGCATCTTCTGCCCGGTATTCCCTGCTCTAATCAGCCTTCCTGGACCGTTGACAAAACCCAAAAGGATTAATCCTTCAAGATCAGTTTCCCATCCTGATGGAACAAGCTACACAGATACCTTCACAATGAAAACACTGGGGTTTCCCTTTCTATAAAAAAGAGCTGCAACACACAGCTATGTGTCCTGTATCCTACACCAGAAATAGGGAACCTGTAGCCCTCAAAATGTTGCTGGTCTCCAACTCCCATCAGCTCCAGCAAGCATAGCATATGGTCAGGGATGATGGAAGTTGCAATCCAACACCTGGAGGGGAAAGGTGGTCCTGCGAAAATTTTGCTTTTAAGTGTTTAGGTGGGTGACGGAATCCTTTGGGGAATGTTAAATGAAGACGTATTTTAGGATATTCTGAAATTGTAGGCACTGATTTAGAAAGAAGTGGGCGGGGGGGGGGCAGTTTGCACTGAGACCACAGCCTAGGTGACGGAAAGTAGAATATGATGTAGAATATGATGCAAGATGCCTAAGTCAGAGGAATAATGGAAAACAGAAAGGTTTATATCCTAGTCCTTTGCATACTTGGATGCAAAGTATCACTGATTTCAGGGGAACCAAAGACTGCAGCTTCTCTCAGCCCCAACCATATATTGGGTATTCCACATGGAAAGACAGGATGTAACAAATAAACATATGAGAAAGGGATTTATCAAAGGGACTAGTCAGTGCAAACATTGAGGAAATTAAAAATGTGCAGAGCCCATGTAAATTCTTTGGATTTTTTCCTCAGGAGAGCAGCCAATCTGGCCCAATGGTCTGCTATGCAAATATTAAAACCATTTTAAATAGGATCACCACACTGTGATTCTACGCTAGTGCAACCAAGTGCTTCCAGAGGAAGGCCTTCATGGGCAACAAGTACTGGGTACCAACAATCTATGTGGGGACTGTGGGGATTTTCCTGCTGACAAATGCAAGCCCAGTCAACTTAGTACATACACCCTTTCCCTGGTATCCTCCAGAATTCTTGGACCGCTGCTCCCATCAGTCCCAGACAGCACAGCTGTGGACTAAAGTATCTGGAGGAAACCAGGTAGGGGAACATTTAGTAAAACCCATGTGCATGGCACAGCTAGCTGTACCAAAGCAACAATGGCTGTACCAAGCACACTCTACCTGGAGATACCACCTCCCTAGTTAGCATATTCAACCTGGAGGCACAACCACCCTTGCTTCTAGACACATTTTTACACAGCCAGAGACTTTGCAAGAGTTTCTAGCAGCAGCCCTGCAGAAGCTAAATAGGTCGGGGTCTGATCTGTGCCTGAATGGGAGATCCCTTGTGAGCCCTACATGCATCAGCTTAAGTTTCAAGATGGAAGAAAGCAGGATATAAAATAAGATACTTAATTGGTAAACTATAATAACCTCACCACTAGCAAGTTGGTTGTAAAAGTGCAGCTATGACTACAAGTGAGACATTGGCCCCAACTGTCCTATATATTTGAAGCAGCATCAGACTATTTTAAACAGTCATGGCTTCCCCCAAAGAATCCTGGGAAATGTAGTTTGTTAAGGGTGCTGAATGTTGTTAGGATGCTCCTATTCCCCTCACAGAGCTACAACTCTCAAGACTTCCCAGGGAAGAGGGATTGGCTGTTCTGTGAACTCTGGCTCTTGTGAGGCGAATATAAGCCTCATAACAACTCTCAGCTGTTCTCAAGATTCTTTGGGAGAAGCCATGACTGTTTAAAGTGGTGTGATATTGCTTTCAATGAATGGTGCAAATAGGGCGATAATCAGTCACTTCTCCAATACAGTGGGTTGCAAACATGATCCATGCAGGGTGCATGTTTGCAACCCGCAGCGTTTGCAACCCGCAGTGGCACGTCTGCGCACACATGGATTGCGATTTGGCACTTCTGCGCATGTGCAAAGCACAGTTTAGCACTTCTGCGCACGCGCAACCGCCAAAACTCGGAAGTAACCCGTTCTGGTACTTCCAGGTTTCAGCGGGTGCGTAACCCGAAAAAATGCAACCTGAAGCAGCTGTAACCCGAGGTATGATTGTAATACATCCAGGTATCTGCCAGATATTTTAATCCACCTAGCAGGGCAGTATGTTTCCTGTTACTGGCTCCACCTCCCTGCAGAATCGAACACTTACCTATGAAGAGTATTAACGTGCTGTAGCTTCCCAAGGAAGTAGAAACAAACAAAAGTGAGCTAGAGAGAGCAGGAGCCAAAGAATCACTTGGGATGCACAGCAGAATTCAGAACCAGTGCATGTTCTTTTCCCAGTGTCAAAATGCAATGTCAGAAAACCCAACACAAAACTCAAACAGCATGTGAGGTAGGGGTACAACCTTAATTAGTCCTAAACCAATGCAAATGTAAAGGTTGGGGAGTCTCAGAAGGTAGTTTTGAGTGAAGAAAGCAAGAACAGGAAAACACCGGACCCCAGAAAGGTAATCTTAACCATCATTAATTTTTTTATCCTGCCCTTTCTCCCAAAGGAGCCCAGGGTGCCAGATAATAAAAAAAAATCACATCACATAATGGATTTATCACCGCCTGTATAGCACTTCCCACAGCAAATGCCAATGTAAATACAGACAAGGATTGTGGAGTCACCAGAACATAGGTGTGGGTACGGGCATGATCAAGGGAAATAGTGCAAAGGCTAAATCTGTTTAGAATTTAGTAAGACAGGGGAGTGGAGAAGACATTTAAATTTTATGACAGCTCTCCCCCCCCCCCAAGAAAAATGTGGTGTCCTCACCTGGCCCTCGCTTGTCCCAGCCACAGATCATGGTACCCATAGAGAGCCCCATTCCCTTGTACTGATACACCATGTTGGCCAACAGCTTTGAGGCAGCAGCCACCGATATCCGCTCCTTGTTGCGGAGTTCATAGATGCGACACTGCCGTGCCAGCAGCCGCTCCCAGAAGCTGCAATCGGCTGCACCACCAGCCATGGTGCCCAGCAGGTAAGGGTTAATCTCGATGACCTTCTTGACCGTCTGAGAAGCAATGTAGACACCTGCTGTTGCCCGGGAATCCACGGCCACTATCACACCATGCTGAAACTGGAGGATCAAGGAATCAAGAGGTCAAGATCATGATGAACAAACCGCAAAGGATACACACAACCAGAATGAATGGCAATCCAAAGTGTGCCCACCCTGCTTGAAGGCACCAGTGGAAGAGGGTTCCTCACACCCCATTACATGGTCCAGGTGATAAGATACCATCCTGAGGCAACATTCACCTGCCAATCCAGTATGGGATTTGCCAAAGCAGCCTACCTCTGCCTCAACCTGAATCACCAGTCCAAAAGTACACCAGGGTTTGTGAGGCCAGTATCCCTCTCCCTCAAAAGTGCCCACAAGACATCAAAAGCCCATTAATTCTATTCTGGAAAACCCAGGTGATAATCTCAAAGTGACTTTTGAAGACAATGCCACCCTTTGCCCAACTTCTCAGGTCTTCTGTTTCCTGAAGCCTTTCCTTCAAATGAATCCCTCTCTACAAAGTGTGCCTTCCACTTCCCAATTTTCTATGTCCCCAACTGAACCAACCTATTCTCCCAAATTATCCCAATATGGACTCCAGTATCCTTCACACATATCTGAACACCCGGTTCAGGCCTCTTATTTGCCACCCCCAACTAACTACAGCCACCACCAGCCAGATATCTTTCTTGTCATCCCTACTCCCAGGAGAGCTTATATATTTTAAGTCATTAACATTCTGTACCACTTGTTCTGTAAACCACCTTGTGATCCTCAGATTAAGGGCGGTATATAAATTTAATTAAACAAACAATTATCAATATTATTTATTAAATTTGTATACCACCCTTCATCCACAGATCTCATGGTGACTTGCAATCATAAAAACACAGTATCAAAACACAAATAACATCATAAAAACAGGAATGATAAATCCCAGAACGAACTCACAACAAGCACCCACCAGCCTGTGAGGCTGAGAGATGGTGATTGGCCTAAAGTCACCCAGGGGGGCTTCATGGCTGACTGGGGATTCGAACCCTGGTCTCGAGGGTCCCTAGTCCGACACTGTAAACGCTGCACTTTGCCTTTCACGTGCAAATAATAAAAACAGCGAAGAGCAGCTTTGAGCAAACAAAGATAAAGGTTTCAAAACCATGGTTTGTAATTCAATGCTGGCCGTACTCAAGAGAGGACCCAACTCATTCGTCTCAATGAGTCTTCTCCAAGTAGGGCTCACCCCCCCCAAAGCGATGCATCCCACCCCCCACCACTCGCACCCAAAGCGCCCCCTCTCAGCCCCCCAAGGGGCGTGCCCCCCCACTCCCCGCCGCCCACCTTGAAGGCCAGGGTGGTGGTGCCGTGCAGCAGCTCGATCTTGGCATCCCCCGCGGCGGTGCCTCGGTCCAGGCCGGGACAAGGGGCCGCCAGAAGCAGGGGCATCCCCGAGGCCTGGGCCTCCGCCCCATGGCAGGTGCCGAGCGCGGGGAGTCGGAACTCGTTGCCGGCCCCGAAACCGAAGAACCCGGCCCTGTTCACGGGCTGCTGCGGCTCCAGTAGGCTGGCCAGCGCCATCTTGGATAAGGGCTAGTCACCGTGACTCAGGGCCTACAGCCTATATAGGCTCCGGGCGCCATGTTTGGTGTGGGCAGGGCTCGCGGGAGCCGCACGCATACAGTATAAGCAAGCGGCGGGCGCCATCTTGGTTGCGGTCTCGTTCTCATTTCACGCCGCGCGTGAGAGGTTGGCTTCGCCATTTTTAGTGAGGGGGCAGCGCCGTTGCATGAGGCTTGCTGCTACGAATAAAGGGCCGGGCGCCATCTTAGGTGAGGGCAAGGCTAGACCTGAGAGACCGGTTGCCCCGGCGAAAGCAAATAGGTCAATGGAAAGGAAATGTGTCAGTCACCGTCTTCATTTCCTGAGGGGGGGGGAGGGATGTCGTTTGGGGATGGAAAGGGACGAGTGCTTTTATCCCTTTACATTCTGAGCAACTAGTGAAGTTAGGGGTTGGACTAGATGACCCACAGAATCCCTTCCAACTCTACAATTCTAAGATTCTAGGACAAGGATGAAACAAAGCAAAGGAAATGAGTTTTCCTTGTACGGTGCACGATGTGCAAAGTGCTAGTTTCGTTTCCTATGGAACTCACCGCCACAAGGTGGCATGCAGGCCAACAACAAATACTGGGCTAAAACAAGTAAACAAGATAGCCCCTCATTCATGATTGGACAGTAGTAGCTGGGGAATCCAGAAGCAGAATTCAAGTACGGTAGCCTGAAGTGTCTGATCTTTGCAAGTGTGAAAAATAGGGGTTAAAGACTCATGTGCAAGTGTGCCGCTCTTCTTCTGAACTATTATTATTATTATTAAATTTATTTTCAGCTTTTCACCATCTAGGTCCCAAAGCAGCTTATAACAATAAAATGACAAAAACAAACAGAATGTAAAGAATGAATTTAACCTCATAAATTTAAAAAAATAAACAACAAACCTAAAGCATCAGAAAATGTAAAACTTCAAAGATGCAGTCATGTTGCAAAGGCCTCCTGAAATAAAGCAATGTTAACCAGGCACCTGAAACTTAGCAGGGATGGTGACAGACTAACATCTAGTGCAGGAATAGCATGGTCAGTGTGTCTGGAGGTCCTGGGCTGCCCAGTCAATGAGACTCTCAGCCTCACTGATGCAGTAAGTGAAGTTATTCAGGGCTTTATACACTAATTCAATAACTTTGTTAGGAAGCTGGTACAAGTCTTTTAACACCGGTGTCCTATGTTGACGATATGCAGCTCCCATCACCATACAGAGCCACAGCACCCTGCACTGGCGAAAGCTTTGACTGGAGAGGTCAGGGAGCAGCCAGTGTCCTCACATCTTTGGCATCAGTCTCTTCACCTTCTCCCTGGCACCATCAGGGTGGGGTGGGGTGAAAGCCTCCAAGATGGAGCGTGTGCATTTACACACGGGCTTCCTAGAGATGGCACTGCTCTCCAACGAGCCTGAATGCTGTGCCATTGCACAGCACTTGAAGGATGCTGATGCACGGAGACAGGAGTCCCTTCTACCATCCATCGTGCCCCAGCAGCTGCCTGTTAGTGGGGCAGCTGGCTCAGCCTTTTTGCTTCAGGTGGTGGAAAGGGAAAACTGCAAGCCTGCATCCGTGGTCCCTGGCAGTTGCTGGACTGAGCCAAAGGCCCGCCTAGTTCAGCACCCTTCTCACAGTGGCCAACCAGATACCCAAATGGGAAACCCGCAAGTGGGACCTGCGTACAACAGCTCTCTCTGCTCCTGTGGTTTCCAACAGCTGGTATTCAGGAGCAGCCATGGAGGCAGAGCATAGCCATGAGGGCTAGTAGCCATCGATGACCCTCTCCCCCAGGAATTTGTCTAATTCTCTTTTAAAGCCACGTTGGTGGTCATCAATGATTCCAGTGGCAGCGGGTCCCATAGTTCAACTCTGCATTGCATGAAGTTCTTCCTTTTACTGCACAGTCAGGGGAAAAACAATGCTTTCCAGGGTTGTAAAGACTGTGGAGAGAATAACTGGGTGTACTCTTCCCACCTTGGATTAAATATATGCTTCCAGGTGCCATAAGAAAGCTGCAGAGATAGCGCAGGATAGTAGACACCCCGGAAATGATCTCTTTCAGCTTCTGCCTTCTGGAAGAAGGTGCAGGGTTATAAAGACTAGGACTAGCCGTCTGAGAAACAGTTTCTACAATGGGTTTTAAATGCATTGTAAGGAGTCTGTATGGGAGTATATTGTATTTAAAAATGGGATATCAGAGTTTTTAGGGGGCTAACCAGGTTGGGATAGCTGGGATAGCAGGCTTGTTGGGTTCTGAATGTCTTATGTAGATTTTTCAATTTCATTGTTCTGTATGGGACAATGACAATAAAGATTATCGCATCATATCGATTATCGTACCTGCCCTGAACCTTCCAACATTCAGCTTCATTGAACATCCATGAGTCCTAGAGTTACGACAGAGGGATAAAAACTGTTCTCTGTCCACTTTCTTCATGGCAGACATCATTTTATAAACTTAACTGTGACTTGAATTTACCAGACACACACACGCACCCCGTGCCAAGTTCGGAATGCATTCACACTTACCTTTTCTGCTGCAGAGTTAAGTTCTCCGGATTGTACTCCTCTGATTGTTCCAGTGATAAATGCTCTGCTTCCCATTAATGCAGCGTAAGCACTAAACATCTTCTGAAAAGGAGCTTCTGCTTCCCATTAACATGGGTGTCTCCCGTCCTACTTTTTTCTACTGGAAATGCCTGCTTGCTTTGTACACCTTTAACGGCACTGAAGCCAACTGTTTTGGTCTTGGAGGACAGGGGACGTCCTCCAAAAAAAGCCAAACCGCCTGCACTCCCTCTTTAAGCACCACTTTCTCTAAGATGTTTTGCATGCAGAGGGTCTCTGATTCAGACCCCAATGGCGTCTTCAGCTAGGGCTGCCCAAAATCTTGCCAGTCAGTGCAGGCAATACTGAGCTAGGCAGACCAACTGTCTGAATTAGCATAAGGCAGCATTCTGCAGTTGCTACCCATAGCAGGATCATCCAGAGGTCTTGACTATCACTGAGCTAAGTGTGACCCACCCTCCCCCGGCAAAGGTCAAGGCATTTCTGGAGAGAAAGCGGAGAGGAGCCATTAGTGCAAGGCCTGGTACAGGATCGCCCCATCACTATGTAACTGGATCACAACCAGGAATGCCCTTTGAGGGTCTTCTTCACACACACACCCCTCCCATTCCCTCCTGGCTCCCACATTCCCCCACTCACTTCCCACAGCCCCCCAAGCGCTAGGTGGATGCTGCTGGGGGACTCGGCATCACGTTTCGGTGGAGCACGCGGAAGGAAGCATTTGAGGGTGACAGATGCTGACAGGGCAGCGTCTCTTTTAGGTCAGGGCGGGAGGGAAGGGAGAGGTAACCCTCTCGGTGCTGGGGACCAGTTCGGCTCAGGGTCCCACTTTCGCTAGGCCAAGGTGTCTGGGCTGCACGATGGGCTACCTAATCGAAGCTGAGTTGGTCAATGCCCGTTTTGCACTGATGGGCCATCCTTGCCAATAACTGGTGGAGACGAGGAAACGAAGCAATATTTATTATGAGCTAAATTGCAAGCAGCAAAAGCATATTTGATGTGTCTGGTTGTATAATTCCAGCTGCCAGTTTGCTCTCTCAGAGACTGTCCTAAAGCAGCTTCCCAAGAGCCAAACACAAAAGCAGATTGCAGCCTCTGCCAAGAAAGAACCCCATCGCTTTTGCCTTTGACGTGGCACTGGGGACGCGGCAAGGGTGAAACGTGCTTTATTGGTCTGACTGGGCTTCCACTCGGCCCCCGACCCAAATGCTTGGGGGAACAACAATACCTTCACTCGATTGTGATGGCTCTGGTTGTAGTGAGGTTTTGTTGTGGTGGTTGCTTTACAAATAGAGGGACCTCGATGCCAAAGTATATGGGAAGTTCTTCTTGTGAAGAAAGGAGATGGCCCCAGGCTAAAGTCCCCACATCTCTAGGTAGGCCTGAGAGAAACTCCATGCCTGAAACCCAGTGTGTGATGGGCGAGTGTGTCAGACCAGTGGCGTAGCGTGGGTTGTCAGCACCCGGGGCAAGGCAAGTAATTTGCGCCCCCTAACCTGTGGATTTGCGCCCCCTAACCCTAACCCCCAGATGTTGCGCTCGGTGCGGCCGGCCCCCCCTGCACCCCCCATGCTACGCCACTGTGTCATACTAGGCCCTGGGAGACCAGAATCCAACGCCCTGCTTGACCATGAAGCCATTGCTTCATTGCCTAACGACCTCCCAAGGCTGGATCAATAAATGGTGCCGCTTGAGGCAGAACAGAAAATGGCACACACACACACACCACCTGAAGCAACTGGAAATGGCCTGGGGAAGCTCTGGCATGCTGAGGGGGATGGGAGGGGAGGGAGGCTAGAGAGGAGCAGGTGGTGGCCCTGCTCTTTGCAGGAGGGGGAGAACAGCACACTCCTTGGGGGCCTGGATTTGCCACCCCTCTGGGCTGTCCCCACCTGAGGCGACTGCCTCACCCTGGCAAACGGGTCGTTTGTGGGGATTGAATGTGGAGGGAGGGGGACGGACCACGCACACCACCTCGAGCTCCTTGGAGAAGATGGGTTGTCAATGCAAGAAATAGGAGTACAGTGGTACCTCGGGTTAAGTACTTAATTCGTTCCGGAGGTCTGTTCTTAACTAGAAGCTATTCTTAACCTGAAGCACCACTTTAGCTAATGGGGCCTCCTGATGCCACTGCGCTGCCGGAGCACGATTTCTGTTCTCATCCTGAAGCAAAGTTCTTAACCTGAGGTAATATTTTTGGATTAGCGGAGTCTGTAACCTGAAGCGTATGTAACCTGAAGCGTATGTAACCTGAGGTACCACTGTAAATAAAATATGCCCAGTCAGCGTAGGCTTATCCTGGGCTAGATGGACAAATACTCTGACTCAAGTCTAGGGCAGTTTCTTCGGTCTCTCTGGGGGCCCAAGAGACGGGAGAAGGAACAACCCTGGGACAGAGGAGGTCACTCACTAACTTACTATGTTATCTAGGCTCTAGTAGCCTCTAGGGTATACCACTGTATGCGTTACACGTAGGGCTGCCTCTGAAGATGGTTCAAAAACTTCAGCTGGTGCAAAATTCAGCTGCCAGGTTGCTCACCAGGACAAGATGGTTTGAGCGTATACAGTGGTACCTCAGGTTACAGACGCTTCAGGTTACAGACTCCGCTAACCCAGAAATAGTACCTCGGGTTAAGAACTTAGCTTCAGGATGGGAACAGAAATCGCACAGCAGTAGCGTGGCGGCAGCAGGAGGCCCCATTAGCTAAAGTGGTACCTCAGGTTAAGAAGAGTTTCAGGTTAAGAACGGACCTCCAGAACGAATTAAGTTCTTAACCCGAGGTATTACTGTAATGCCAATCCTGGCCCAACTGCACTGGCTGCCAATTAGTTTCTAGGCCTAATTCAAAGTGTTGGTTTTGAGCGATAAAATCTTAAATGGCTCAGGACCTCAGCACCTCAAGGACCACCTCTCTCCATATGAACCTACCCGGGATCTGAGATCACCATCTGAGGCACTTTCTCATGTGCATTCTCCACGAGGTCCAGAGGGAGGCCACACGTGAATGGGCCTTTTCTGTGGTGCCTCCCCATTTGTGGGATACTCTCCCCAGGTAGGCTTACCTGGCACCTTCATTATACACCTTTAGGTGGCAGGTGAAAATGTTCCTCTTCAACCAGGCCTTGGGCCACAAAGAGCCAGGCCTTCTTTGTGGAAGGTGGGGTTATGGGTTTGTTCTTGTTACGTATTTTTTGCGTTTTCATTTTGTATGTTCATGTTGTGAACTGCCCCACGTTCTTCGGAGGAAGGGCAGTATACAAATTTAACAAATAAATGAAGAAGACGCACCACGGGGTGTGAATGAGACCCAGCTTTTCCTGCTGCATCATTCACCGCTCACTGTTTCAACCCCATTATGAAGTACTCGCACACCCGATTCTTAGGCTGCAGTCCTAGACACAGGCTTGGGAGCCTGCCAAACTGAATACAATAGAATCCACTGCTCATAAACGGAGGAAGCTTCTCCCACCTGCCTTTAGACTAAAACAAAAAAGGAAAATAGTGTCAAAAAACAGGTCAGAGCCTGTCACATAGAAGATGCTTCCTGAAGCTTTTCGTCACCCTCCTTTCCCCACCGTTAAACATGCAGCTTTACCTGACCCATCGCACCTTGTCTCCAGCCCCGCCCCAATCCTCTACCTGATCCTTCCCGGATTCTAGGCCCCCTCCCTCCTTTTATAAGCTCTCTTCTCCCAGTGTTTCCAGAATTCATCCCAAATGGCTCTCCAGAGCATCCTGGGCCTGGACCTCCCACCACAGGCCCCCAGCTGGCCCCTGCCACCCCCAAGCGGGAGAGTGGTGCCCCTGCCATTTCCGCTGTCCCACGGCACCACCACGCTGGCCTTCCGCTGCAGCCATGGGGTGGTGGTGGCGGCGGACACCCGAGCTTCGAGCGGGAACCTCGTGTCTGATCCGTCAGCCCGCAAGGTCATGACCCTCCACCGCCACCTCCTGGCGACCACGTCCGGGACATCGGCCGACTGCGCCTCCTGGTTGCGCCTGCTGCGGTGCTCTCTGCGCCTGAGGCAGCTCCACGGCGGGCGCCAGGTCAGCGTGGCAGGGGCCGCCAAGCTGCTGGCTTTCCTCTTGCGGGGCTGCCGCCACAAGGACCTGTGCGTGGCCACCATGCTGTGCGGCTGGGACGACGGCGGGCCTGCTCTGCGCTACGTCTACAGCGATGGCACGTGCCTCCAAGGAGACATTTTCGCAGTGGGCTCTGGTTCTCCCTACGCCTACGGGGTGATGGATGGCTCATACCGCTTCGACCTGCCACGCGACGAGGCTTTCATGCTGGCCCGCCAGGCTGTGGCTCACGCCGCCCACCGAGACGCCTACTCCGGGGGGAACGTGGACCTCTACCACGTGCGGCCAAGCGGCTGGGTGTGCGTCTCCCGGGAAGATCTCAGCCAGGTCTATCGGGGATTGGGGCCACTGGGCGACGGAGAGGGCGACACTAAAGAAAGGCACCGTGGAATTGACTAGATACCAGCCTAAAACGGGACGGGTCTGTCGGTTTCAGCAAGAAGCAGCCATAACCCAGATTCAGAAACCATTCATTTCAGCAAAGCAGTGCAGAGAAAGCAAAGCACAGGTTGTAAAATAAGGAGTGGGAAGGCCCAAATGGACTAAATTGATTTTTTTTTTAAACCTACCCCAAAGCTGCAAAGATGGCAGCCTGGACCAGGGCAAACCCAACATAGGCATCTCCCCGCTTCAATGTCCTTCTCGCCCGGCCCGCGTCGCCGCCCGTCATCTCATTACACTCCCCCCGCCGCCGCCGCCCTCCAACAGCATTGTCTGCCGCCGACGCCGCCGGGAGCGCAGCCTCCTTCTCCCTTATCGCGCCTCTCCATCTCCCCGGCGCGGCTGCGGCTGCTGCTGGGGAGAAAACAGCTCCGCCGAGGGAGGAGGAGGAGGACGACGGCGATCGAACCTTCGGCAGCAACGCGCCGCGGGCCGGATCGCGGCCCCCGGGTCCCTAAAGCGCCCCCTAGTGGCTGCCCCACCCCCAAAAAACCAGCCGCGTAAACACAGCTCCTTGCTAGGCCTGGCGCGTTCTGGGGACGCCGCGCTATTTACGCCCTTATCTTAATTGGCATCTCCGAGCCGCGGTGCTGGCGGATGGCCCACTTCCGCGCCCCTCCTGCCTCGCCCTGTCGCTCCCGATCCGTCTGCCTCCTGCCGCTGCTCCACCTTCCCCTTCTCTTCTCCATCTGCCCCTTTCTCCTTCTATCCATCACCCAGATCCCCACGTCCCCTCCTTCTCCGCGCTCCCTCCGCGGCGGCGCCTGCCCCCTTTACTCCCTGGGCCCATAGCTTTCTCCATTCTCGTGCTGCTGCCGCCTCTTTCCATCTTCTCCAGCCCGCCCTCCGATTCTTTCCATCCCTCTTTCATTATTTCTGCCTTCCGTCTTTCCCCACTCCCTCCCAGCCCCATCTTGCCTTGGCTCCTGTTTCCCCTCTCCTCTCCTCCCCACGTGGCCCTCTGCGGGGTGGGGCGGGGTGGGGGGCGCCCGGGCCTGTCCATCAGCGCTCTGGCGCCACGGGGTGTCAGTCCATTAGCAAGCGCCGCGGGGGAGGGGGGCGCCAATTATCAGCACTTTAGCTGTTTCACGCCTGGGTGGAGGCTGCACCTTGAGGCGCAGAAGAGAGCGAAGGAATGAAAAAGTGGCTGGGAAGGAGTGCAGATGGGAAGGGAGAGGCAAGGAGGGAGGCAGAGAGCGGCAGCGTGTTTGGGGGGCACGCCGAGAGGGGAATAAATGTCTGGGGAGAAAGGGTGTTAGGGGCGAGGCGACGGCGGAGCGAAGGAGTGTGAAAGTGATGCGAAAGGAATGCAGAAAGGGAGAGGAGGAGGCCTGTGAATTAATGGAGGGAGCGAAGGGAATAGGGAGGTGAGAGAGGAGTGCAGAGAAAGACGGGCGGAAGGAATGAGGAAAGAACGGCAAGGGAATGGGGAAAGAGGAGGGAGAAACAAGGCAGTGAAGAAGGGACAGCAGGTGAATTGTGGAGGAGGGATGCGGAGAGCCCTGAGGAGAAGGCCAAGGAAAGCAGGAGGTGGCTGCGGGATGCAGAACGAAGGAATGAGAAAGTTAACAGTGCCAGTGAGCAAAGACAGAGAAAGAATTGTGTTTTATTTTAGGTTTTGTACCCTGCCTTTCCCTCCAGGAGCTCTCCATGCAATCCTCACGACAACCCTGCGAGGTACGCTAGGCTGAGAGATAGCCCCCCTCCCTCCCCAAGGTGGGGATTCGAACCCTGGTCTTAACACTCTAGCCCACTACACTGCAGTGGCTGTTTTGTAGCCGGGCGAGCTAGCGCTAGCCTCAAAGCTCAGGCAGACCTGGAACGGATGGCTGGCCAAGAAGGGAGAACATGGGGAACCAGCCTTCGTTTTATTAAAATATTCATATACGCCGCCCACTCATAAAATATCAAGGCGGTGTACAGCAGCGTGTGTACCAGACACAACAGAAGGTAGAATGCCATTAAAAAATGCAGTGCAGAATTAATCGTAAAAGTTGATTGGCTCAATGCAAGGAGGGGTGAGGAGGAGGAAGGGAATGTGCCTTGTTAAGTAATGAAAAGGGACAGTGGGCCAAGTGTGGAGATCAAGAGGGAGGAGATGAATGGAGGAACAAGAGGGGGATCAAAGGAGTGAAGGGGGGAAAGGGGATTGCAGATGCATACAGACAAGGGGAGAGGAAGCGAAGGAATGAGAAAGCAGGAAAAGGAGTCAGCCGTGTGGATGTGGCCGGGGGATGAACTGGAGGAGGAAGAGGAGCATGCCTGTTTGCACTTGAGCTCTGCACTCCCCTTGGAAAGTAATTAATATTCTTGTAGTGCTGGGCACAGAGGGGGCAGGCCCGCCCTCCTCATTTGCATATAAATTAAACGACAGACAAAGACACTGGCAACCAGAAAAGCAATCACAGCCCCAGCTCCCTCCAGCCCAGGGGTGTACCACTGCCACCCTCCAGGCCTTCTGCCCCCGACAAGCCCAGAAGTGCCCAGATGGCACTTGTCCCTGCACCAAATCCTGGGAGCGCAATCCCACCTCGAGAGAGTCCTTGGACTGACATGAAATCTGTCTCGAAACTCCTCCGGAAGCTAGATTCCTTCTCCATGCTGGGATGAGAACCCAGGAACTGCCCACCTTTCCAGCCAGCTCTTCAGGGACGCTCCAGACCCAGGAGATGTATCCCCCTCTCTTCTAAACCAGTCGGGTATCACACCTTCCTTTCCCCGCTGCTGCCGTAAAAACCATATTGTGAGTGTGTGGGGAGCCAGGGAAATCCAGATGTATGGCAGCCCTAACCTACAGCAAAGAGAAAACGTCTTTTTAAGTTGTAAGAAATAAAGAGATTTCCTGCCACATAATGTCATTTGTCTCTGGTTGTTTTGTTTGCTTGCTTGTATTTAGCATGTAATTTCCCCTTGCGGGTGTGATATATGCAAAACCTTTATTGATAGATGGTACCAGTTCTTTTACGGAGCCCAGTTACTTGTAAACTGGTCAGTTTGTGCCACGATGATACACTTCCAGCCTCCAGTCAGTTCTCCTAGGTGCTGGGTGGTTTGGTGGGAGTGTAGAATTGGGCATTCCCACTATACAATTCAACGATCTTAAATGTACAAAGTATGGGACACGGGTGGCGCTGTGGGTTAAACCACAGAGCCTAGGACTTGCCGATCAGAAGGTCGGCGGTTCGAATCCCCGCGATGGGGTGAGCTCCCGTTGCTCGGTCCCTGCTCCTGCCAACCTAGCAGTTTGAAAGCACCTCAAAGTGCAAGTAGATCAATAGGTACCGCTCCAGCGGGAAGGTAAACGGCGTTTCCGTGCGCTGCTCTGGTTTGCCAGAAGCGGCTTAGTCATGCTGGCCACATGACCCAGAGGCTGTACGCCGGCTCCCTCAGCCAATAAAGCGAGATGAGCGCCAGAGTTGGTCACCTTGGACCTAATGGTCAGGGATCCCTTTACCTTTAAACATACAAAGTGTTGTCCATGAGAGGAGCTTTGTAGGATCAGACTAAAGGCCCATCGAGTCCAGGATCCTGTTGCGGCCAGTGGCAGACCAGACACATCTGGGAAGCCATCAAGCAGGGCTTTGAATGC
Source organism: Podarcis liolepis (assembly GCF_965112155.1). Lineage (NCBI taxonomy): Eukaryota > Metazoa > Chordata > Lepidosauria > Squamata > Lacertidae > Podarcis > Podarcis liolepis. The sequence goes on along the minus strand of NC_139573.1, from coordinate 7,193,557 downwards.
CATGTTCCTCCCCTCTTGATGCTCCTCAGCACCTGATAATCAGGGGCATATCCTGCCTTTGCATGAATGTTCTCTCTGTAGGCGCCACTCCCCATAATTGTGAACTCAGCTGGTGAGTAATAGAAGTCAGAATAGGGTAGCTGAGGTCCCACTCTGCACTATACCTTTAAAGCAGTATCACTCTTCTTCAAGCAGTCATAGCTCTTCCCAGAGAATTCTGGGAAGTGTAGTTTGCTAAGGGTGCTAAGAGTTGTTAGGAGACCCATCTATTGCCCTCACGGAACTACATTTATCAGAGCAGCCTAACAATCCTTGCACAGAACCCTGGGAACTGTAGCTCTGTGAGGGGAATAGGGATCTCCTAACTTCTCTCAGCACCCTTAAACTACATTTCCCAGGATTCTTTGGCTGTTTAAAGTGGCATAACGCGGCTTTAAATGCATAGTGCAGATAGGGCCTGAGAAACAAGAGTACAGTGGTATCTCGAGTTAAGAACTTAATGTGTTCTGGAGGTCCGTTCTTAACCTGAAACTGTTCTTAACCTGAGGTACCACTTTAGCTAATTGGGCCTCCTACTGCCACTGTGCCGCCGCCGCACGATTTCTGTTCTCATCCTGAAGCAAAGTTCTTAACCCGAGGTACTATTTCTGGGTTAGCGGAGTCTGTAACCTGAAGTGTCTGTAACCCGAGGTACCACTGTATTGGCCTGAAAACCAGGGGAAAAGGTGAGATAGCCTTCTTGTGCATTTTAGTATTCTGGGAGAAAATGTGGCTGAACAGGAAGACTCATAGGAAGGTCCATCTACCTCAGTATTGCCTACATGGACTGGCAGCAGCTCTGCAGGGTATCAGGCAGGGTATCTCTTCCAGCCCAACCCAGAGATGCTGGGGATCGAACCTGCGACCTCTGGCATGCAAAGCCACTTTCTCAAATGAGGAGAAGCTACACAGCTGCATTTTCTTTCAGGTCCCGCTTGTCTCAGCCAATCGCCTCTGATATATGTCCCCTCCTCCTCTCTGAACTTGGCTAAACCATTTTAAAAGCCATCTACGTTAATTGGCTATTGCCGCATCTTTTGGCAGCGGCTTCCGTCAATTAATTCTGTGCGGTGTGAAGAAGGGCTTTCTCTTGCGCCTCCTGAATTTATTGCCAATCGCCTGGCGGACCCTTTGGCCTAGTAATATCAGAGAGGATGGGGCGCGTGTGAAAACTCTCACAATTTTAACCGCACCTTGCATAATGCAGCGTTATAAACCTCTCGTCAAGCTCTGTGTTTGTGGTTTAGCCCAAGGCCACACAGAGAACATGCTGGAAAAGTGGGATACAGACCCAAGTCCCCCAGGACATCCTGTCTAAATAGGACTTCTGACCTTTTGGTTGCCACATCCCCAGCCAAGATGATTTGGAGTTGCTCAATGGCGGAGGGGGATCTGTGGCCCTTCCAGCCCCAGGCAACATGGCCAATAATCAGGGGTGATGGGAATTGTAGTCCAGCAAGAGCAGACGCCCCCATCCTGGCTCTGTGAGACTCCCACAAGTCCCTCAGGACCACTTACAACTTTTCAAGCAGGGGTACAAATCCTGCAGGACTTACCCTCCCTAGATATTTAGCATGGCGGCTGCTTTAAAAGAGCTGAAACTTCACATTTCTTTTGTTCGTTTGTGTTTTGCTTTGCTGGGCAGCCGGAGGCGTCCCGATGCATTTATTACCAGGCTTAAGGGGGGTGTAATTATTTGGGGTATGCGTTCGCCTGTGTTTTCAATCTCCGCCTCGCTTTTAATAATATTGCAAGCTGTTTCTGAAAAGTGGTGTGTTTGTAGTATAATATTCACCCCCTTCCGGTTGACCTATAGGGCCTGTGCTTTGCAGTAGATTTCTGCGAGAAAAACAAAAAAAGAAAAAAGAAAACAAAACTCCAAAGCCGAACATTTTGCTTTTATTTATTTATTTTGCCAGCCCAAGGCGGCAGAGTGCGCCAAAGTTGCCAGCCCAGCACTCCCCCCCCCCAGTGGAGCCCAGATTCCAGCACTTTCTGAAAGGAGGGGCGTTGTGACTTTGGCTCATTTGCTCCCCTGTGGCATTTTGATTTCGAAGCAGCAGGGGGAAATTTCAAATACCTGGGCCTTAACAAAAATAAAAAATAAAAAGTGATGAGAAGGCCAGAGAGTTAAAAAGAAAGAGAGAGAGATTACTTTGCCAGCTTCCTCTGAATGGGCCTGTCTCCTGGTGCCAGCAGAGATTGGAAGGGTTGGGGGTTGGATGGGAGGAAAAGGGTAGAAAAAATGTGGGGCAGGATATAAACTTTGCCAGTGGGAAAAGGAATGGATGGACCTGGCACTAGAGACTGGAGGTTGTGTCTAATGCTAGCCCTACTCGGATCAGACCCACTGAAAATAATGGGTGCATTATTAGAATAAAAGAATTGCAGAGTTGGAAAGGGGTTTTGAGGGTCATCTAGTCCAACCCACTGCAAGGCATGATTTTTTTGCCCAACATGGGACTTGAATCCACAGTCCATTTGTTTCAGCGGGTCTACTTTGAGTTCATTTTAGTTGGAAAGAAGTAGGGGAGGGCTTAGCCTTTTTCAGCGTCAGGACTCTGTCGTGGAACGTGTGGGTGTTCTACAATGAAAGGGGAGGAAAGCCTCTGAGCACGTGCAAAGTGTTTTCCTCTCAGGAGAGAGAAGGCCTAACCAGTCCACACAAATCTGGGATTAAGGAAACAGGGTTGGCCTCTGTTATTTTCTCCTACCAATAGGGAACCTACGTAAGGACTCTATACGGGCTCTTGGATACCCCATAAGGGAAGAAGGGCAGGTTTTGTTTACAACAGAGGGCACAATAGTTCAATATGAAAGAGCAAGAGAGTGCCTCTGTGCCACGTGCAGATTGCCTTTCAGCACCAGATTGGGGGACCAGGACTTTCCAGAGCAGAGGGCGCAAGTCCTAGGCAGGCTTTGAGGCCTAGCAGCCTCCTGGCTTGGGATGCCTGGGTCCTGAGCCTGTTTTCCACAGAGCCGCTCCTCTGTGTGGGAGTGAATCCAGAAACTAGCGACATTATTTTGGAGGCCGCCGTTGTCTCGGCATCAGAGACGGCGACGGCATTAACAGCAGGTGAGCCAGCCTTGAGCTGCGGACGAGGGTCAGGCGGCTGTGGAAGAAAGGAAACAGAACGAGCGCAGCTCAAATAACGGGGGAAATGAAAAGAGGACCCGGCCTTTGAAACGGAGCGATGCGAATGATAGAGAAAGGAGGCAGCGGGAAGGAAGACGCCCTTTTGAAGAGGAAAAGTTGCACAGAGAAGAATGGACGCTTTTCTCGAGAGGAAGAGAGGGGAATGGAGGGAGATCAGCTTGGCTGCTACGGCTGCTTTCAAGATGGTTACTAGATGATCAAAGAAACAAGTATTTTCCCATACTCCATCCTCTGTTTCTGAGCCCCACCCGGGTACCAGGATTTTGAGTTGTAGGAGTGGCCAACATTCAACATCTAAATTCTCTGCCTCGCCCCACATTTGTACCATTTCCCTTTGCGGCATCAAAAACACCCACGTGAGACCACCATCTTCCACATTATTGAAGTGGGCTTCAGCAGCTTGGGTAGTGGGTGGAGTCCAAAGTCCTTTTTGAAAATTCTCTGTGTTAATCCGTTAGGATCAGGGCTCAGGATCCAGCTGGGTACAGTTCCTCTGGGGTCCTCACTCCTGCCCATCAGCCGTTAAGCAGGGATCCGCTTAAAGGTAAAACGGCTTTGATGTTGTGCAAAGTGTGCAGCGCATCTCCTGCCTCAGCAAAAAAAATATCTGTTGCAAGAATATCAATGCAGAGGGGTTGCCTCAGCACAGAAGCAGACTTGCAAATATGACATAAACTTGGAAATTGCACGCATGCGATTTCCAGATGCAATTGCATTTTGAAATTCATGGCTTTGAGTAGTTGTTAAGGCAGGGCTGGCAGTTCAGCTGTGCCTTGGAAGTTTTTTGGGTTTTTTTTAGTCAGGATAGATAAGGGGTATTGGATAAGTTTCTTATTCATTCTTTTTCCTTTTCACACTAGAGTGGAGTTAGTTGCTAACAATGTAAATAGATGTCTGTTTCCGACAGGAACATTATTTATTTATGTTGTTTATTATTAGGATTTGTATTCCGAGCTCCCTCCAAAGGGCAGCAAAGACCAAGGGGTTTAAAACAGTGCCACTTAAAATCAAACAGAAACGCATTTAAAACATTTAAAAACAACTAAAAACCACCTAAAAACTAGCTGAAATACCTGTCTGTGTGATTGTGTGTGGAATGTGGCCCCCTAACTGCTTTCCAACAGGTGATGTGGCCCAAAAAGTTTCCTCACTCCTATGCTTGAGGCCCACACAGGTACATTACTTAAATAATTTTCCTTTAAAAACATGGTTAGAAATTAACATTCTCAGGAAGTGAAGCGGTGGGGGAGATTGCTTCCTAGTCCATATTGCCAGAAGTGGAATCTATTTGAAATGTGTTGCTTAGGGCTTGGTTATCTGCATATGCTTCTGATAAGGCTTAATTAAATTAAATTAAAATGTTTAAGGAAGATACATCCTTGGTGCAGGGAGGGGCCCAGGAGTTCTCCTCGCTGTTCCTTCTGGTGCCGGATATGTCCTCTTTCTCAGCAATGGGCCACAAGAAGCTGCATTGCACTGATCCATCTAACTTGGTGGCCGTGGCTGTCCAGGAATTCAGCAAGGAACATTCCCAGCTTTACCGGGAAATGGCATTAGGGACAGACGGTGTTCTGCACCTGAGCGACAAACCTGCACCTAGAACATGAAGGCAATAGGCTTCTTTTGCTTATGGGTAAGGCACAGGTAGAGTGCCTCTGCTCCTGGAGGAACCGATTATTGCCATTGTATTCAGCGGCTGATAAAGACGGTCTCTTTACCAATAGGCAGTGCTTCTGCCTTGTCGTATTATCTGCTAAGTGATTGGAAGGATGCTGCCAGGAGGGAAGGAGAGCTTAGCTGGGAGGGGAGTCCGGGGGGGGGGGGTCCTTACCTGGCCTGGCTGGTAGGAGACACAGCAGCTCAGTTTATCCCAGCAGTGCTGCCTGGAGGCTGATGGGAGTCGGAGCCTGACATGCTCCAGAATGACACAGGTGCTGTACCTTATACAGTGGTACCTCGGGTTAAGTACTGAATTCGTTCTGGAGGTCTGTTCTTAACCTGAAACTGTTCTTAACCTGGAGCACCACTTTAGCTATTGGGGCCTCCTGCTGCTGCCACGCCGCCAGAGCACGATTTCTGTCCTCATCCTGAAGCAAAGTTCTTAACCTGCGGTAGTATTTCTGGGTTAGCGGAGTCTGTGACCTGAAGCGTATGTAACCCGAGGTGCCACTGTAGATCTTATTCTCCAGGTTGAGCCAACAGGTGTTCATGCATAGCTGTCAACTTTTCCCTTTTCTTGTGAGGAATCCTATTCGGAATAAGGGAATTTCCCTTAAAAAATGGGAAATGTTAACGGCTATGTGCTCATGGCACCCAGGGCCTGTGGGGGGGGGCAGCCTTTTCACCCAGGGGGGTTGAGACCCAGCCCTGGGGGAATGCTACGCCTTAATAAGCCAAGGACAGAACGCCTTGCAGCACTGCTTTCGCCACCCTTTTTTGCCCCTCCATCTGCTTCGCACAGCAGCTCCCGTAACAGAGCCCGGCAGCCTGCCCTCCAACACACCCTTTCCAATCTATTATACTGCCCACCCTGCTCCTCCTCTAGACTAGGCTAGACTTTCACCTCCAAAAGCTCACGCAGCTACGGCAAACTCATAAAGAGGACCGTGCCAGATCAGATCAAAGACCTTTCGGTCTGGTCTGGCGTTCTGTTCCAAGAGTAGCCAGCCAAATGCCTGGGGGAAGCAGTGGCGTAGCGTGGGGGGTGCAGGGGGGGCCGGCTGCACCGGGCGCAACATCTGGGGGTTAGGGGGCGCAAATCCACAGGTTAGGGGGCGCAAATTACTTGCCTTGCCCCGGGTGCTGACAACCCACGCCACGCCACTGGGGGGAAGCCCACAAGAGGAGTTGAGCCCAGTCTGTCTGAGGGTGTTTCCAGATAACTCGTTTACCGAGCATTTAACCTGATCTGTTTGCAGGGAGACTAGATGGCAGTTGGCCATTTAATAAGCACTCCTGATTTGTTTGTGGGGAGGCGAGGCAACTCTGTCAGAGCAAGCTACCTCACAACCACCAGTACGTTGCAAAAAGCCCAATATTTTGGGGAGGTGGAGAGTTTGTTTTTGCACAAGACCGCCTAATGCGCTATAATCGCACAACCTGAATTTGTCAGAATCCTATCCCCAAATAGAGACAATCTGGAAGGGCCCAAAGTTTTATTGGTTGTCATGGTATCATGGGGTGTGGGAGTTGTTGGGGGGGTAGTACCTCTGCGGGACACACACACACACACACACATTGTGCTCCTTCTGGGGTAGTTTGTCCACCTTTGCACTCCGCTCTCACCTGTGGCTCCTGGAAGCTGCCAGAATGCGACAGCAGCCACACCCTGGGAAACAGCTTCAACTGGCCAGCTAAATCAGGTGAGGGCAGCCGATGGGTCTCAAACCCTCAGTGAGTTAGGGACTTCTTCTGCATGTGAAGACAGGCTCTGGCAGACTGAGTGGATGAGAGCAAGAGTAGGCCCAATGGGTTGCGGTACTTTCTGCAAATGCTGTAGAGGGAAAAAGGGGCAGGTGGAAAGGTAGCCCATCTAGGAGAAGGAAAACTAATTCTAAACCTCTGCTGCCTTGTGGGATATCTTCACGAGTAAACCCTACACAAATCCAGTGCGGAGACTCCAAGGCAGTTGGATAGTGCCTTGTACTCCTTCCTGCAACTCTTGCAGCCAAGCTGGTGCCAAATGTCTTGCTCTGCTTTCTTTTGGACTACATCAGCGAGGCTGAGAGGGGAGTCTTGTCGTCTGGGCAGCCCAGGACCTCCAGACACACTGCCTAGACTTGCGTATTGGGGAGGTCACCGCTAATGGAGTGGTTTGACTTCACCCCCAGAGGCACACTCCATTGTCTCTCGAGACATACGGATGCCAACAACAACATGCTAACTTGTTCACATCTCGCTCAGGCAGACGCACAACTGAAAATCCACAGTCGTCATATTTTTTTTAGAAAATAAATTGTTTATTACGAAATTATAACATGGATGTCCCCCACCCAACACCGATTATGCCTTAGCTCCCTAGAATAAAATTGTCCTGGCTATAGAAAGTCCCTTTGCGGTATCAGGAGAGGAGGGCTTTGTCCAGAGGTCAGAGGCCAGATCTCGTCCTCCGCCCTCGCTGCCATCTCCACGCATTTTCCTGGGAGCCCATGCAGGGGTGCTGGTGGTGAGGTCAGAAGCCCTGCCCTGGCTGGGGGGGCTGCAAGTTGAATGAGAGGTAAATCCATGCTGGCAAGACTGGATTGTTAGGGTCCAGGTAGGGAGGGAGTTTGGTACCAAAGGATTCTGGGAGAAAATGAATGCATAGAGTTATTTTGTACAGGAGAAGGGGGAAAGAAAAGAACGGAAACCAAAAACAGAATAAACACGGCACAGGTAACAGCAAAATGAAGAGAAAACAATGTGAATTACAGAGGGGACCAAAAAAAAAACCCCAACCCAAACCAACCCATAACATTTTTGTTTAAAGGCTGAACAAATGACAAAGTAGCAAAATGGAAAGGGAATCGAGGACGTCTAAAGGAACAGAGTAAGGAATGACGGAAGCTGGAAGTGCAAAGTAGCTGAAGAAAGGAAGAGAAGAATCCGAAATAAAATCAAAGTAATTTAAACATGAAAGATTTGGGGAGCGGGAAAACCGCGAGAGAATGAAAGACGCACTGAAAGAATAATTGGGGTGGCTAATCTGTGGCCCTGCAGATGATCCCCAATTATCCCTGACTGCCGGCCATGCCGGGTGGGACTGATGTGACTCAGAAACATCTGGTAGGCCACAGACCAGCCACCCCGGCCTACAGAGAGGCGACGCAAACAAGGACAGGAGATGTCTAGAAGACAAGCTGAAACCGAGAGCGAACCAAAAGGGAGAAAGCAACAAGCAACACGACAGGGACAGAGAGGACTGGAGGGCCGCGCTGTTCTGTGGATGTGACCCCTTCCCGGTTCAAGGTCCCTCAGGTTGGAGGTGGCCCTTCTGGGGTGCCGTAGAGCTCAGCCAGTGTTCGGAAGAGTGGCCCCCATTCTTCCAGGTACTCGTACCCTCCGGCGTCGCTGTCGCCCGCGCAAGAGGACCCTGGGGAGCTGAGGGAGCCGGCCGAGGAGCCCTGTCCCTCATAGCCGTACACCTGGATGGAGTCGTAGGGGGGGACGGAGGGGTCGGCGTCCACTTCGCTCAGGCGGGCCGCCAGGAAGCTGGCCACGTCGTGGGGCTGCGGGGGCAGGCGGGTCGGCAAGGAGGGCGGGAAGTGCAGGCGGGGGAGCACGTCCCGCCGGAAGAGGCGGCGCTGCTGAGGCGGTGGAGGGGCAGCGTCGGGGTTCTGCAGGGCGGCCATGTCGAAGGCCTCTGTGTCCTCTTCGCCCCCGCCCTCGTCGTCGTAGGTGATGATGTTCTCGCGGACGTCCTCTTCTTCGAAAGGCAGCAGCGCCGCCTGCTTCTGCCTCCGGAGGGCGACAAACAGCAGCACCAGGGCTGGAGGCGGGTGGTGGAAACGGACAGAAAGAAGCAGGGGAAGAAGAAGAAGAGTTTGGATTTGATATCCTGCTTTATCACTCCCCTTCAGGAGTCTCAAAGCGGCTCACATTCTCCTTTCCCTTCCTCCCCCACAACAAACACTCTGTGAGGCGAGTGGGGCTGAGAGACTTCACAGAAGTGTGACTGGTCCAAGGTCACCCAGCAGCTGCATGTGGAGGAGCGGGGAATCGAACCCGGTTCACCAGATTACAAGTCTACCGCTCTTAACCACTACACCACACTGGCTCTGGGGAGAAGGACAGGCGTTAGCAAGGCACAACAAACAGAAGGGCTTTCATCACCACACACGCCCATACGCCTTGTTGGACGCTTCTTGTGGAATCAGAAGGACATAACACAATAAGAGCCTTCCCAGGCCAGGCCAATGGCCCATCGAGTCCAACATCTTGTTCTTACAGCGGCCAGAAACCCACAAGGAGCACCGGGGTTCAGCAGAGCTGTTCTCCACTCCATCTTCAGTGGAGGTAGAAAAGGCTCATTCTCAAAAGTCCACCCTCCATAATTACAACAACACAAGATGGAAGAAGTAAAAAAATTTTGACATCACACATGGGTGAAGGGGAGTGGGGGGCATAGGGGAACTTATAAAAAATTCTAATATAATATTTCTAATTGTGCTGCATTTATATACAACAAAGGGAAGTCTATAGCAATAGGTATATTTTAATTTAGTCAGCTATGTAATAGGCTTATGTTACAAAACGAATATGGATTTTGAATTTGATGTTTGTAATTCTTTTTCGGTTTTGGAATAAAGTTTAAAAAAGGAAGTCCACCCTCCATGTTTCTAGAGGTCCTCTGCTCAGTTTTGACGCCCAGCCTCTGCTCTCAGATCTTTTCGGTGACTTTTTCTGAGCTCGTGATCTGCAAGGCCCACATTCTTGGAATACCATAAGAGGGGCTCACTCTACTGCTTTGCTCTTGACCCCAGGATTCTGTCTCAACCCCTGGCACTGTTAACAGAAGCCCACGTTCACATTTCAAGCTGTTGGTTGTTTTTGTTGTTGTTGTTGTCCGAGATCCATCCTTAGATAAACATTGGAGATTTAGATAAACAGCCTCTTCCTAGTTTTGAAACTCTATCTCCAGGAATCATTGATTCCACTCATTCTGAAAATCTACCCCTGCCCTGTCTGGGTTTTCGGTGGGGATGGGCAAATCGATCAATTGCAGTTACTCATTTTTTTAAAAAACGCTCTTAAATTCACTTCTCAACATTTCTGCAGTAAATTGCAATTTTAAAAAATCCTTGCGAAAATTTGTTCTAGCGCTGATTTCCCATAATTACGTTCTTGCACGCAGTTTTAGCTAAGATGCAAAATTTCGCAAGCAATTTCCCCCCGACACAATGCATTTCTGTACGTAATTTGCAGTAACATTTTTTCGCACACTTCCCCCTGACATAAACACGTTTGCACCAGTTGTTTGTTTGGTGAACTGCGTCACAAAATTCTGAAAAGCGTGAACTCTGAAGTTTAGCTATGTTTCAGTTTGCGTATTGGTGCAGAAGCGTGAATTGCCGATCTTCTCACTGGAGTGTGGAAGGAACCGGATTCCTCCCCCCTCCCCAGTTCGCAGCCCCCATTTCTGCCACCTGAGTGCAGCCCCTGTTCGTTCTCACCAAGCAGAGTGCCCACGCAGGCGAGGATGGCAAGAAGGGCACCCGTGCTGAGGCCTGCCGGGGAGCCCAGGGCCTCGGCCCCGCAGGAGTGCATGGCCCCATCGCGCCGACACCGGCAGATGCTGACGGTCAGGGTGGGGGAGCCTGTGCGGGTGGGAGAGCCCCCGTCCACCAGTTCCAGCGGCACCAGCAGGGACCCGCCTTGGGTGGGCAGGCGGGCGGCACGAAGTAGCAAGGAGGCAGAGTTATCTGGGGAGGGAGAAGATGAAAGGCGGTTAGGGGAACAAACTTATAGACTGCGGCATAAAGCGGTGTTAAGACTCACAGAGAGAGAGCGAGAGAGCTCTGAAAATCATAATATCAACAAACCCTTCAAAACAGTAAGGCCACCCTACAAACATCAGAAACAAAGCAATTTTCTCAGCTATAAAATTGATATTCCATAAATGATTGGGGTACCCCTTGGGGAAAGCGCTCCTAAACAAAAATGGATTCAGTAGGCACCTAAGCATCCTGGCACTAGGCGATGGTCTTATTTCAGCTGGTAATTGATCCCAGAGAGCTGGAGCTGCAACACTAAAAGCCTAGTTTGTACAACAGGCTAAGCACACAACTCTCTGCAACTCCCCATCTGAGAAGCGCAGTTGCTAGGCAGTGGGGTCCCTCAGATATACAGTGGTACCTCGGGTTACATACGCTTCAGGTTACATACGCTTCAGGTTACAGACTCCGCTAACACAGAAATAGTACCTTGGGTTAAGAACTTTGCTTCAGGAATGAGAACAGAATCGTGCAGCAGCAGCGCGGCGGCAGCAGGAGGCCCCATTAGCTAAAGTAGTGCTTCAGGTTAAGAACAGTTTCAGGTTAAGTACGGACCTCCGGAATGAATTAAGTACTTAACCCGAGGTACCACTGTACTGGTCTCAAGTTAGAACCACAGAACTGTAGAGTTCGAAGGGACCCCAGGGGTCATGTAGTCCAAGCCCCTGCAGTGCAGGAACTGCAGTCAAGTTGCTTAGGGCTTTAAATGCCGAAAGGCAAATCTTGAACTGCGCCCGTGTTGGCAGCCTGTGTGGCAGAGGTGCTGATGGGATGCCCTGGGTCAACCTAGCTGCTGTATCCTGCGCCAGCTGCCCCTTCTAGGGGAAGCCCCACATAGAGACCACGTTGTGGAAATCCAGGCTTGAGGTTCTCAGCGCCAAAGTCACGGCAGCCAAGCTATGTCAGTCGAGGAGCAGCTGCAACCAAATGTGGTCAAAGGCACTCCTAGACTTTGGCTAATGAAACAATCTATGGTCTTTGAAGCTGTGTGTCAAGGTTATCATTTCCCTTTGTTGTTATGGTATGTTTTCTGTGTGTTTTCATATTGCAGACTGCCCTGTGGTCCTCGGACGAAGGGTGGTACAGAAATTTAATTAGCGACAAACAACAACCGTAACAGCTACTGGTGCCATCTGTGCCTTGAGTGACAAAGATGGATCCAGCGCAGCCCCAGGCTATGTACCTGTTCCTTCCTTTACTGTCCGCAACAGGTAACTGAACTATGCCCTGGACGTGGGCAGCACTCGCACACAGGGCCTCTGTCTTGCCAGGGTTTAAGCTCCGTTTGTTGGCACTCATCCAGCCCTCCACTGTGGCCAGATGGTGGTTCAGAGCCTGCCTGGCCATTCTCAATTCAGAGGCTACATACTGTCTGATGAGCATTCCTAAGGGTTTCATATGCTAAGTAGCATTAGGGGGGAAAGGGTGACCCACAGCACCCCAAAACATAGATGCCAAGGCTGAGGAGCATTTTCTCCAATGCCACTCTCCCGAGATGATCCTGCAGGGGGGGACTGGAACTGCTGTAAAGCAGTGCCCCCAACACACATCCCACAGAGAGGACGCCACGGTTGATGGTGTGTCAGAAGCCACAGAGAGATCAAGCCAAAGAAGCAAGGTTGCAGTCCCCTTTTCCCTCTCCTGGAAGAGCTCAAGGCCAACTCAGATCTGAAACCGTTCTGAAATGAGTCGAGATCTGTGGTTCCCAAACCACCACCCCGCTCCTTGGTTCCATAAACTCATGCCCAATGTCCCCTGCCCTACAAAAAGCACCATTCGGAATAGCAGTCGGCACGACCCACTAAGGAAGATAATAACACAATAAAATTAAACAGTAACGATTCATTGCACATGTATTCAAAATCCAATTAAAACTATTTAGTTTAATTAATTCAGCAAAGTTGATGAACTAGATCCAGGGATACCAGCGTCTCAAGGTCTGATTGTCATTTACACCTCCAGCCGCCACCACCACCAACCAGCCCCCCAGCCCTTGCCTCTTAGTGCCCCCCCTCCTAGATTATCTCACTCCCTCCCAGGCCACTGGACTAGATGACCAGTTTTATCTGAGATTGCCTGCCAACCGCCTGGGATGTTTGAGAAAGCCACACCTGAGAGCAATCCCTCACCCTTGTTGTCTCGCACAGTGACGTTCGGGTCCCTGGCCCCAAGGGGGGAGCGGATTATGATGCGGCTCACGTTCCCGTCCTCGTCTCGATCCACCGCTCGGATCAGCTGCACCAACTAGCGGGAGAAGGGGAAAGGAAAGGGGTGACGGAGCCAAGCTGCGACCCATAGCTGTCAACTTTCCCTTTTTTTAAAGATAAATTCCCTTATTCTGAATAGGATTCCTCGCAAGAAAAGGGAAAAGTTGACAGCTATGCTGCAACCTCCTCGCCTAGCTCCATCCCTCCCCCCCCCAGATTTATTTATTTAACATTCATATATTACATTGGTAAACATTGTCATATTACATTACAGAGCTTATTATAATATATTTTCCAACATGTATACCGAGATTATATACAAATTTTATATATCTGAAAAAAGAAAAGAAAAACAAAGGGGAAAAACAAAGACAACCCCCCCCCCCCAAATCATATACCTACCAACACATTGGACTACATGTCTATCCCGTTGTATATTCCTTTTTTTACAAATGAATGTACTCATATTACTGTATATTTCTTTTAAATTTTATCTAGTACATTCCTATAACAATATGTGCCGCCTAGCTCCACCCCAATAGCCAAACCGGTGGGCGTTATTACCCGTACCAGGTCCCAGGTAGCACTTACGTGGCCGGGCGCAGCATTGTCACAGACAAACGGCTCATAGCTGTGCTCCAGCTGGGGTGGGTTGTCGTTGACATCCAGAATCTGGATGGCCACTTGGACGTGGGAGGCCTGTGTGGGGCTGTCTGGGGGCAAGAGCGGGGGGATGGGGAGAAGCACACAGCCCACACACAGCGTGAGGCGGCCGAGGAAAAGCCACGCGGGACGTGCCGGGAATGGAATGCAGGCGACACGGAGGGACACACAACGGGAAATTCACCAGGACCCCCCCAATTGAAAAATGTTTAAGTTGCAAAGGGGGAAAGCCGTGCAGATCAGCAGTCCCAGGCCAGGGCAGTTCCATGTGACAAGTGTGCATACGAAGCCATAGGATCAGAGAGATTACAGCAGGCAAAGAGGGGGCATAGGAGCGCATGCCAGGCGGACCATAGGGTGGGGTAGTTAGGAGGTTCCACAAAAATGAACACAAGGCAGGTACACAGAAATTGTCACCCATGCAAATACAGCATTTTAGAGCGTGCACACACACAGCCCCATAAGATCCAAGGAGAGGGAGGGGCCAGCGCATGGCGTGCCGCGTTTACACAGGGGTAGGGAGATGCATGCGATCAAGCAGCCGCATTGCGCCCGGCGTATACAGCCATGCGAAAACGGAGCCACAGCAAGGCGCGCAGGCCACAGAATTGGCACGCAGAGGAGTGCGTCGCCGCCACATCAGACGTGCGCGGTGATCACAACAAGCAAGGAGCCACACGGGACAAAGATGGCAGAAAGTGCGCGAGGCAGGTGGCGCAAAGGAGGAAGTGCATCCCATGCAAAACGATACACGGAGAGAGAAAGAGAGCGAGAGAGACAGTGAGTAAATATTTGCCCATTGGGAAATAGGCGTATATATTGCACACTGCGGAATAAAAGCATTGGTTGCGGTGTCTGTCGACGGGGGGGGGGGAATCCGACCCGCAAATGAATACCCCAAACCCAGCCACCGTATCCCAGAGACACCCACCTGGCCCTCCCCAAACCCACCTGTCCCTTACCAAGTTCCGTTGCCACCACGGTCATGTTATGCCAGGGCAAGAGCTCCCGGTCGAGAGGCACAGAGGTCAGGATGGTCCCGTCCTGAGGGTTGATGCTAAAATAGCGCTCGGGGTCCGTGTGCGGCAGGATGGAGTATCTAGAAGATGGGGGGGAACCTGGGGCATCAGGTTGTCGTGGCAACCAGGTACAAACGGAGCAACTGTAACTTTCACACACAAGGCAGGCAGATGCTAATCTGCACAATCCCCACCCCACCCCTGCTCCTGCGGCCCCCCGCTTGCCGTTACCGGATGGCGCTGCTGGGGGAGTCGAGGTCCACGGCTGTCACCTTGCCCAGCAGGGTCCCCGGGGGGCTGTTCTCGTAGACGGCGAGGTGGTAGTCGGAGCGGGAGAAGGCCGGGGGCTCGTCGGCATCCTCCACCGTGATGCGGACGGTGGCCATGTCCTTGAAGGGGCCTTTGCGGATGTACTGAGGGTCAATGAGCGTGTTGGTGGCTTCCACGCGGAAGGTGTACGAGTGGCGCGATTCGAAGTCGAGGGGCTGCGGGAGGGTATGGGCAAGTTAGAGCGGGGAACCAGAGGGAAAGAGGGAGGGGAGCTCTATGGGACGGGGAGACCCGTCAAAAGACGGCAGTGGGGATGCTTGCGGAAGCGGAATAGCAACAGTCAGGGACACTTCTTAGCATGAGTCAGGGAAATAAGAAAAGCAGGCTGTGAAGCTACAACTAAGGTGTAAGGCTGGAAGCCTCTGTCAGTCGTCTACTGAGTATTCAGTATCGCTCAGTCCAGGCTGACAGTTTAGCAGCCAGTTCCAGGTCTCATCAAACCCACTTTCCTGAGCATCCTGTTGGTGACCACATTTGCTGGGACATTAGGACTTATTCCGCTGCTTTAAAGGACATCAGAACATAAAAGTGATCTGCTGGCTCAGGACTGCAATACCTCAAGGACCAGATGAACCTACCTGGACCCTGAGATCATCTTCTGAGGCCCGTGTGCCTCCTCCTCGAGAGGTCCGGAGGGTGGCAACATGAGAACGGGGCCTTCTCTGCAGTGGCTCCCCATCTGTGGAATGCTCTCCCCAGCAAAATTCGCCTGGCGCCTTCATTATACACCTTTAGGCGCCAGGCAAAAACGTTCCTTTCTAACCAGGCCTTTGGTTGACCTGATTGACATAATATACCCTTTTAAAATGTGGCTCTTTTGGGGGGCAGGCGTTATTGTTCTTATTTTGATTTTATATATTGGGATCTTTTCTGTGAACTGCCCTGAGACTTCCAGGTATAGGGTGGTATATAAATTCAATATATGAAATCATCATCAGTGGTCTTCCCCTCCATGAACTTGTTGAATCCTTCAGAACCCACAGCTCCCATCTTTTGCTGCCTGTGGGGCAAATGGAGGGGGTGGTCCCTGGGAGGGAGGGAGGAGGATCATAGCCCCCCTAATTTCAAGGTACCCCCAGAATGGGGGCGCCTCCACCAACCTTTTTCACTGTGATGATCCCGTCCTGTCCCAGCGCATCGGTGTGGATAGCGAAGGCTTCGGCCCCGTCTCCTCCGTCCAGAATGCTGTAGGCCAGCAGAGCATTCTCCCCTTCGTCGGGGTCGTGCGCTCGCAACCGCCCCACGGCAGAGCCGGGAGGTGCAGTCTCTACCACGGAAAACTGGTAGGAGCCTGGGGGATGGGAAGAAGTGCAGGGAAACAGGTGTGTGTATGCAAGAGAATGGGCGGCAGCCAACAAAGCAAGGACTTTTGGCTAACCAGCAGAACCTTCCCACTCCTCTCCCTCTATGTCCCCCTAAATCTATCTATCTATCTATCTATCTATCTATCTATCTATCTATCTATCATCTATTATTATTATTATTATTATTATTATTATTATTATTATTATTATATTTTCTGTTTTACAATTTAAATACTCATTTAAACATCCTTAAAACATCAATAACTTCCCTTCTTCTCTTTCCACGGTTCATTTTGCATATCATAAATCCCTGCTTATTTTACAGAAACTAAACCATTCAGTATCCCATTATTATATCTGTGAAAACTTACTCACACATTTGAATTTATCTTAATGCTGCCAAAGTTTTCAAGTGTACACAATTTGCCCCCATATATTCAATAAACATTTTCCATTCTTCTCTAAATGTATGTTCTTCTTGTTCTCTTATTCTGTATGTTAAGCCTGCAAGCTGCGCATATTCTGTCAGCTTAAGTTGCCACTCTTCTTTAGCTGGGAACTCACTCGTTTTCCATTTTGGGGTTAACGAAACACGGGCCGCAGTAGTAGCATGCATAAATAACCTTTTTTGACACCTGGGAATCTCAGTCTGAATTATCCCCAACAGAAAGGACTCTGTCTGGTTTAGGGGGGGAAAGCACTTTAAAACATTGTTTTCAATTCGTTATGGATCATTTCCCAGTACTCTTTTGCCCTTTTACAAGTCCACCACATATGAAAGAACGTTCCCTCCACCTCCTTGCATCTCCAGCACCCTAAATCCTAAGGGCTGCCTGAACCTTTCAGCGTGAATGTGGGGACAGGAGACAGAGGGGGGTTTCTGTTGCATGAGCATAAATCCTTGCACTAGCAGAAGCAGGCTGTGTACACAGCCCACATTGAAAGCACATCACTCCCTGCCTCAGAGGATCCTGGTAACTGTAATTTTCTTCCCACAGAGCTGCATTTAACAGCACCCTTAAACTACAGTTCCCAGGATTTTGTGTGTGTGCGTGTGCTTTAAATGCACGGTGCGTACACAGCAATTCTCTGTTGAAGACTACCAAATCATAGAGTCATGGAATCATAGAATTGTAGGGACCCCCAGGGGCCATCTAGTCCAACCCCCTGCAATGCAGGGATCTCAGCTAAAGCATCCATGACAGACAGATGGTCCTGTAGAACTGAAGGAGCGTCTCCACCCCCATCATCCAGCCTGGACACAGAGGTCCAGCGCCAAGGGCCTTCTGGCAGTTCCCTCCATGCGAGAAGTGAGTTTACAGGGAACCAGGCAGAGGGCCTTCTCAGTAGTGGCGCCCGCCCTGTGGAATGCCCTCCCAGCAGATGTCAAGGCAATAAACAACTATTTTACTTTTAAAAGACAACTGAAGGCGGCCCTGTTTAGGGAAGTTTTTAATGTCTGATGCTGTATTGTTTTTAATATTCGGTTGGAAGCCGCCCAGAGTGGCTGGGGAAACCCAGCCACATGGGCGGGGTACAAATAATAAATTATTATTATTTATATTATTATTATTAATATGGCCATCCAACCTCTGCTTGAAAACCTCCAAGGAAGGAGAGTCTGCAACCTCCCGAGGGAGACTGTTCCGCTGTCAAACAGCTCTTATTGACAGAAAGCACTTCCTGATGTTTAGTCGGAATGTCCTTTCCTGTCACTTGAATTCATTGCTTCAATGGGCTGCCTCTGACTTGAGTCATTTTAAACACACACCCATCTACACACTGCAAAGTGGCAGCTACTGATTCAGACTGTGTTAAGCACACATTGTACCCTGAAAGCACATTCGAAGCACATTCCCCTGCCTCAAAGAATTCTGGGCAGTGCAGTTTACCCCTCACTGAGTCACACTTCCTAGCAGCCCTTGACAAACTACAGCACCCAGAATTCTTTGAGGGGAGAATTCTTTGAGAATCCCCTTTGAGGGGAATGTGCTTCGAATGTGCTTTAAAGGTACAGTGTGCGCACCCTTGCTGTGCTCCAAGCAGCCCTGCTCAGTCCTTTGCCCCGCTAAACTGGGACTACGTGAGAAGCAGGAAAGGGTGAGTGGACTGCCATGAACAGACCGGCCGGATTTCATTATTCAAGAAACATCGTCTCCTTTCCTGATCTTCCTTCTCCCCTACGACTTCACACATCATGAATATGAAAGGAAGACATTGCAACATCCTGCATTAATTCATAATCACGCTCTTAAAACATTTACAGTATTTGCTCGCCTGTTACATATTTTTCAACAATCGTTAGCGTCAAGGATAACGTAACGTCTGAGGTTGTCGCAGGTTTCCTTGTGATGCGCTTTGCAGTTTTGTGTGTGGTTACATTAAAAAACGTTTAATATGCTAGGCTCCGAGGCTAAACCGTAAACAAAACATCCAATTAGATTGCAAAACCTGTCCCAGGAACATCTTGCCTCTCCTTAACAAAGTTAAGAACCAAGCAAGACAATTTTGCCGGTAGACAGCTCAGATCCAACGTTTTTGATTAGCAAGTCCTTAGTTCTGAGCTATCTGGCGGCTCAAATTTAGTAAACTACAGTGGTGCCTCGCAAGATGAAAATAATTCGTTCCGTGAGTCTTTTCGTCTTGCGATGTTTTTCGTCTTGCAAAGCACGGTCCGTCGCAACTGCGCCTCTTCAAGCGGCTTTAAGAAAAAAGCAAGCCCATAGGGAAATTCGTCTAGGGAAGCAACCGAAAAACCCTTTTGTCTAGCGAGTTTTTCATCTTGCGAGGCATTCGTTCTTGCGGGGCACCACTGTAACATGGAAACGAGTAGCAAAAGTGGCTAGGGAGGCTAGGAATTGTTGCTTTCTTTTGTGGGTTTTGCTTTGCTTTACTTTGCAAACTTGGGTCCAATCCCAGCTTTCTATTAAAATCTGAAGTTTCTGGTCAACCTCTAAAATCCTCTGTTCCCCCAATACAGTGGTACCTCAGGTTAAGTACTTAATTCATTCCGGAGGTCCGTTCTTAACCTGAAACTGTTCTTAACCTGAAGCACCACTTTAGTTAATGGGGCCTCCTGCTGCCGCCGCACCGCCGGACCAAAATTTCTGTTCTCATCCTGAAGCAAAGTTCTTAACCTGAAGCACTATTTCTGGGTTAGCGGAGTCTGTAACCTGAAGTGTATGTAACCTGAAGCATATGTAACCCGAGGTACCACTGTAAAGCGGCAGGCATGTCCTGTCCACAGCCTCCCCCACACCAGCCTTTCTACCCTGCGCATGAAAATATGGTCGCATCCATAGAAAGAACTAAGGTCTGATGCTGACTAGCCCTTCCCAACTCACTCTGAGGGAAGCGAGGCGGGTTATCATTGACGTCGCTCAGTGTGACAGTGACGGTCGTGCTTCCTGAGAGACCCCCGGCGTGCCCCCCCATGTCCTTGGCCTGAACCACGACAAGGAATTCTTGCTGGGTTTCCCGGTCCATGTTGGGGGTCGCTGTCCGGATCACACCTAAAACGCAGGAGGAAGAAGAAGAAGTATCAGAGAGAGAGTGTGGCAAAAGGAGCAGTGGGTGAAGGACCAGAATAGATAGATAGATAGATAGATAGATAGATAGATAGATAGATAGACAGACAGACAGACAGACAGACAGACAGACAGATGATAGATTCCCACCCTGCAAATTTCCCTTCCATCCTCTCAATTAGCTCCACCTAAAGGGAAGGAAGTGTTATGTATTCAGTGGTCTGTGTTTGCCTGAGCTTGAGTCTGGACTAAGGATTCTGAGCTCCCGTGTTCTGATTCGATACATCTTGTCCAATCGCAGAACATTACAGGATTTGGGCCTCTGCCATTGGCCATTCAACTCTTGAGTCGTGATTCGCAGTTTGGAAGTTTAGACAGCCAATCACGTTGGGGGTGGGAGTGGCCCAGGTTTTCAGAAATGTATATAGACAGTTGCTTTGCCTCTGTTTCCCAGTAATGTAGTTCAATAAAGGTTCTTGCTGTTGTCACTGTGTCTTGCCTCGTGGGAACCCACCTAGACTTCACTGGAGACAAGGATGGGATGCTAGGCTAGGTACGCAGCCCTGGCTAGCTTCCACAAGCTGAAATCACTGCTGAGCTGAAATGGCTGACTGGAGCTATAAGGCAGATCACACAGAGCGGACGTCATGGGCACCCAGGGCCACACACCTACACTTCAGGAAGTGACAGATGAAGCCAAGCAGGGCTGGTCAGAGTCACTGGGTAGAGGCACTATGATCTGGATGAATGTAAAGACAGGTGGCTGACCCAACAGATTCAGAGGTTGTTCTTCACGTGACCATGAAGCTGGACATACAGATGGAGGTTGATGGGATGAGTCACTGGTGGTTGGATAGACTTGCAGAGAAGAAGGCGGCAACTCAGAGGCTGCCTGACAGCACCTTTAAACCTCCCCTATGGCACACTAGTTGGGACGCGGGTGGCACTGTAGTCTAAACCACAGAGCCTAGGGCTTGCCGATCAGAAGGTCGGCGGTTCAAATCCCTACGTCGGGGTGAGCTCCCATTGCTTGGTCTCTGCTCCTGCACGTTTGAAAGCACGTCAAGTGCAAGTAGATAAATAGGTACCACGCCGGCAGGAAGGTAAATGGCGTTTTCGTGCGCTGCTCTGGTTCGCCAGAAGCGGCTTAGTCATGCTGGCCACATGACCCGGAAGCTGTCTGCGGACAAACGCCGGCTCCCTCGGCCTATAGAGCGAGATGAGTGCACAACCCCAGAGTCGTCCGCGACTGGACCTAATGGTCAGGGGTACCTTTACCTTTACCTTTATGGCACACACACTTGCATAGGCTTGGATTTGAGGGCCTGTCTATGAGCCCTTCCAGATTTTGGAGAGGGGTGGTGGTGTTGCAGGTGTGCTCTGCAACGCGCCACTGATGCAATAATAGTGCCTCAGTAAGGATTTATAGTGGACTGTCACCACATCATCCTATGCTAATCTGCGATGCTTCCCCAATGTTAACCACGTTATTTCTTTCTGGAGGGGAGCTCCTGTGCAGCAACACGACAAAAGGAAGTAAAAAAACAAACCCACTAATAGGGCATTGGTGGTATGTAAAGCTACAGGATTTCGGCAGGACGTTACAGGGCATGCGCTGGTTGGAAGCGAGGCAGGGCGTCAACCCAAAATATTTGCAGGTGCACACAGTATTGAAATAACAAACGCCCAATAAAAAGAACATCTGTAAAGGGCTCTATCATTCCCAAGCGTTAAAACTTGGCCTATTGCAGCCTTTCCCTACCCAGCATCCCCCAAATATGGAGGGCATGGTTGTGCAGTTCAAAACAACTGGAGGATGCCCAGTTGAGAAAGGGTGGCCTATTAATAACCAGTTGTTCCGAAATGCAAGGAAGGGAGTGTCGCACTCCCCGCTGAAGAAGCTTTCTCCATCATCAGCTCTGATGACCATCTCTGTGATTCCAAGCCAATCTGCCATTCCCATAGCTGTCAACTTACAGATTTGAAAATAAGGGACCAGCAGCCTCGAAAATAAAGGATCAGCAGCCAAAATAAGGGATTTTCCGGGCACAGGTATGTTCAATTTCTGAGCCCCTCTGAGCCAAAGGCAGAAAGCCCAGCCAGCAGCCAAATGAAACCTCATCAATAAGGGACAGCAGCGGGACATGGCGCTGGGATAAGGGACTGTCCCGCCAAATAAGGGACACTTGACAGCTATGCATTCCACGGCATATCACAAATCTGCCCACTTGCCCCAGTCCCCAAGAGCGCACAACAATGGCCCCTTGCCGCATTCTTCCCTTCGCAATGGGGCGACACTGGCACCATCGCCCTTCCACCCCCAAACCTGCCCCCCTCCTCCCCGTTGTGTACCCGTCTGGGGGTCGACGGAGAAGAATGGCAACCCCTCGAGTACCGTATAGACCAGCCTGGCACTGTTCCCGTAGGCAGGGTCGTCTGCATCGTGGGCCGTCACCTGAATCACGGACGTACCTGCAGAACGGGGCAGATTAACAGAAAAAAGAAAAACCAAACACACAGGTTATTGAGGATGCTGGCTGCGAGACTCCGCAGGTCAGAGTTCAAGAAGGGTCTTGTTGGCACAGAGACGTAGTTTCCGTCTTGGCCATAGTGCTGCTATTTTGTTGGAGGCCCGTCAAAAAGAGCAAAGTCGTAAGGCGTTTGAAAAGCAGGAACCCGGCACAGCTGAGAATTCACCAAAAAAACACTGAAAGCCATCTTAGGTACCATAAATAAGTTTTTAAAAAATATAAAAATAAGGAAGACCACCTGCACTACCTGCCAGGCTTACGTTTTAAAAATTGCTCACAAGAGCCCCCCAGGGAGGCAAACAGCATCTTAAAACAGCCATAAAAATCCAACATGTATTCTCCATTAAGAGCAACCTGTAAAATGCCAAAATAACAATATAAAAGAGCAGCATCTCCAAATGGAATGCTAGATGAGAACTCCTCCAAGCCTCTTCACAAGAGTCCTGCTTGCAGACGCAAGGCTCTGGCAGGCTGCAGCGTGGTTGCTGTCGTTCCCAATCCCGCAACCCTGAAAAGTTACTATTAAATCATCAAAAGTACCTGTCTCCACCCTCCTCCCAAAGTACTCACCCCATAAAGGGAGGCTCCCTGCTGTGTCTCTGTATGATTCACCACCCTGGCCGTGTCTCAGCCTCCGCAGGGGAATAGGTAATTTCGGCTGTGAGCCAGCATGGGGTGTGACTCGAGCGTTCAATCAGGCCCAATAAAGAGGCACAGGCTGTGTACACACTTTGCCTTCAAAGCCTATTCTTTCCCCTCAAAGAATTCTGGGAGCCACAGCTCACCCCTCACTGAACTACAGTTCCCAGTAACCCTTAAGAAACTACAGTGCCCATAATTCTTTGGGGGAAAGAATGTCCTTCAGATGTGCTTTAAAGGAACAGCGTGTACGCAGCCATAGTGGATTTGCCTGCCCTGAGAAGAGGCTACACCAGGCTTCCTCAAACGTGGCCCTCTAGATGTTTTTTTGGCCTACAACTCCCATGATCCCTAGCTAGCAGGACCAGTGGTCAGGGATGATGGGAATTGTAGTCTCAAAATATCTGGAGTGCCAAGTTTGAGGAAGCCTGGGCTACATGTTACCTCCCTTTGTGAGTCGCAGGCCTCGTCTGCTTCCAGTTAGGAGGCACGCCGAGATCAACAACTCCTGCAGAAACACAGAGGGGGTAGATTTATCTGAGGCTGGGCAGTTCGTCCACTTAACATACAAAAAGTCAACATGCGCTTCTGACTTTTGATTTGGAAGAGAAGTGGAACATGGGAACTCATGGACCTCCAAGGATGCTGAATGATGGAAGATTCAGGATATACAGTGGTACCTTGGGTTACAGATGCTTCAGGTTACAGACGCCGCTAACTGAGAAATAGTACCTTGGGTTAAGAACTTAGCTTCAGGATGAGAACAGAAATTGTGCTCCAGCGGCACGGCAGCAGCAGGAGGCCCCATAAGTTAGAGTGGTGCTTCAGGTTAAGAACAGTTTCAGGTTAAGAACGGACCTCCGGAACGAATTAAGTTCTTAACCCAAGGTACCATTCCAGAGCCATGTACGCATCCTGAGCAGAACGAAACCCGCATCTGCGCATGTTGTGATTCGCCGCTTCTGCGCATGCGTGTGACGTCACTTTGAGCGTCTGCGCATGTGCGAGTGGTGAAACCCGGAAGTAACCCATTCCGTTACTGCTGGGTCGCCGCAGAATGCAACCTGAAAACGCTCAACCTGAAGCATATTTAACCCGACGTATGACTGTATAAAAGAAAGGACTTCTTCGTGCAGCGTTGAACTATGGAACTCTCTCCCACAGGAAGCAATGGTGGCCACCAACTCAGACGGCTTTAAAAGAGGATTGGACAATTGATGGAGGAGAGGGCTATCAATGGCTACCAGCCTCAGGGAGGGTCAGGCCCTGCAGGACTTTGGTGGGCATGGTGTGCAACAGGAAATCTAGCATATCAGTGGTAGGATAATGTCATGTGAGGAGTGCAACCCGGCTTCAAGCTTGGTTCTGATTTGAATCATCATCTGGGGGTGCCATTCACACACTTAAAAGCACATGGGGCGAACCCAAGATATTTGGGTGGCTCAGGAGGCCATCTAAAATAGCTCCCACAATTTCACCTCAAACACTTCGCCTGTATGCTCTGGGGCAGGAGACTGGAGCAGGAGGAATTGGAGCACCCAGCAAAATGGGCAATCTCCCCCCATAATGTCCCCCCCAGGAAGAAACAGGAAGGGGAGGAACTTGTATTTCTGAGACTCTGCAGGCTCCTCTTCCCTCCTCCAGTTTCCTTCATATGGACATAAGAACTACTTTGCTGGACTAGGCCCACATCCTGTTGTAACGGTGGCCAACCTGATGTCTGTGGGAAACATGCAAGCAAGATTCGGGTGCAACAGCCCTCTCCCGTCCCATGGCTCCTCTCTTGTGTGGGGAAGCAAGAAGACATTAAAAGGAAGGGTGCGCTGGTCCCTGGTCCAGACACGGACATGTTCCAGATGCAGGAGGCAACAGCGCATGGCCTGCCATATTTACACAAGGCTAACCCCATACCTGTGGGAAGCTCGCCACGCAGTGGCGTTGAGCTGTTCATGTTCTTACGTCCAGCCCAGAGGGTGACCCCACCTGTGAGCTTCCTCTGCCTCCTTATTCTCTGTTTTGCCCCTTGTAGGACTCAGGAAGGATTCATGTAGGTAGGACTCATGCTCTGCGTTATGATACCAGTCATGGCTTCTCCCAAGGAATTCTGGGAACTTTGGTTTGCTCAGAGTCAGGAGAGTCGTTAGAAGACTCTCTCCCCCATAAGCAACACTTCCCCGAGTGGTTTACCGATCTCAAGGCCTCTTCCAGGGAACTCTGGGAATTGTAGCTCCGTGAGGGGAATAAGCGCCTCCCAACAGCTCTTGGCACTCTTAACAAACTACAGCTCCCAGAATTCTCTGGGGGAAGCCACAACTCCTTAAAGCAGAATTGCAGCACTTTAGGGCGTGGAGGAGGCCTTAAGATTGGCTCTGCCTCCTGACGTTTTCCAGCCCAAAGAGCGCCAGCTGCAGCAGGGAAGGGAAGAAGATCTCCCCGGGTGGGAGACAGGGAGAAGAAAGGAAAGGTCCTAGCTGAAAGCTGGGAGGGTCCACCTCTTCCTGTGTGAGACAAGGGTTAAGATCCACCTGTGAGAGAGGACGTTGCATTCGCCTTCCTCTTTTTTCCATTTCTGTTTCTGTTTAAATTTGGCGGGTTGTTTTTTTTTTTATTGTTGCCTTAGGAAAAGGCTCAATAAATTCTTATCAAAAAGGGTATTCTGCAAAGGGTCAGCTAAGGGCGGTTCCTCCACCAGCCAGGCCACTGAACTCACCCACGTTGCTCATTTCGGGCACAGTAGCGTGGTAAGGGCCATGGAGGAAGACCGGCGGGTTGTCGTTGATGTCTTGGACTTTGATGATGAACTCAGACGGCGGCTCCAAAGGCCGGTTAGAGGCCCGGTCCACAGCCTGGGCCAGCAACGTATACTGGGATTTCTCCTCCCGGTCCAAGGTTTTGGTGACGTGGATGTTGCCCGTTTTCTCGTCAATCACGAAGACCGTGCCGGCCCCCTCTCCGGTCAAGACGTACTTGATGCGGCCCTCGCCCCGGTCCACATCGGTGTGAAGCTGTCAGAGGAAAAAGAGAGTAGAGATATGGAACTCTGTAAAAAAAAAAAAAATCTATAATCCTAACACAGCCTTTGCCAACCATGAGTTTTGGAGCGCAGCAGCCAAACGCAGCGGAGGCTAATGGGAGCCGAAGTAATCACAGAACTGTAGCGCTGGAAGGGACTTGGAGGGTCATCTAGTCTAACCCCCTGCAATGGGGGAATCTCAACTAGATCTCAACATACACAACAGGTGGGCTGCTGGGAGTTGTAGTCCAAAACCTCCCAAGGGCACCAGGGCAGTGAACGCTGTCCTAATGTAAGGGATTGGGTGGTGGTGGTGGGAGCAGCGGCAATGAAACCGCTGGCGGTGATTGGCTGAACTGCCCTAATGCCAAGCATTCCCTGGCTACCATTGGTTGACTTGCTCCAATCAAAGTGATGGGCTGGGCAGGTGGCCAAGGTTACCAAAGCTACTTTCACACCTTATGTTAAAAGTGCTATAATAAAACTTTATACCGGCCGTGGCTTTCCCCAAAGAATCCTGTGTGCTGAGAGTTGTTCGGAAGACCTCTTTTTCCTCTCCCGAGGCTACATTTCCCAGAGTGGCGTAACCACCAATCTCTCTTCCTGGGAACTCTGGGAATTGTAGCGCCTGTAACTGCCTACAATTCCCATAATTCCTTGGGGGAAGCCACGCCTGTTTAAAATGGTATCATAACACTTTGGGGCGGAGGTGGCTTAACAAGCAAGACTGCTTTTTCATGTACAATAATCCAGTGTTCAAGGAACAATATATCTTGTGTGCCTACATCTTCAGGTGCGAGACTCTTGCCTTTCGCCAGCTCCCATCCCCTCCGCTGACCAACTTGCTCATTTATTACTGTACTGCGCTTTGAGGCTGATAAATGCAGCGTGTCTAAATTAGTTCACAGCTCAGGTGCCATTCGAGCCAGGGACTTCTTGACTGAAAGCCAGTCAGAAATGAATATTATATTGTTTCTGCATCCTGTGTGCAATAAATGGCTTTCAGTCTGGTTGTCTGGGGAAAATTTTCTCTGTGTGTTTTTTTGTTTTTTTTTAGACATCATTTTCCCTGAGTCCGTTCCAGAAAGCTATTGTGCAGATGAGAATTCTGGAAAAAAAAGGCCTGAGCGCTTGCTTCCAAGCGCAAAACTCCGCAATATTGGGGTGGGCTGTTGGGGCCTAGGGAAGGAGGGTCCAGGAATGAGGGAGAGAGGAGAAGGGCTGAGGCAGGAGCCTGAAAGGAGGAATAATAATAATAATAATAATAATAATAATAATAATAATAATAAATAAAAATTTATTTATATCCCGCTCTCCCCAGCCGAAGCCGGGCTCAGAGCGGCTAACAACAGTAAAAAGTAACACAGTTTACATAAAATCATGATCAATTAATTGAAATACATTCTAAAATCAATTCAGAATAAAATCAATTCAGAATAAAACCTCAAGGGGTTTAGGCAGGAGGAGTGGGGGACCTGTGACCCTCCAAAGGTTGCCTGCGATTCCAGATCCCATCATCCCTGACCATTGGACATGCTGCCTGGGGCTGACGGGATCGGGGTCCTAGCAAAATCTGCAGGGCCGCAGATTCCTCATTCGTGGCCACAAGTCTCTGTCAGAAGTTCAAAGCACTGCTTATTGCAAATCTTATTGCATTCCCACCTTTTCTCCAAAGACCTCAAGGTAGCACCCATACGTCTCCCCCTCTCCATCCCCCCCCCACAATAACCCTGTGGGATGGATTAGGCAGAGAGATAGCGACTGGCCCAAAGTGGACTTCATGGCTGAACAGGAATTTGAACCCAGGTCCAGCGCTCTAACCACTACTCCACACTGTCTCCCTCGCCCGGCACTTTGAAAGCGGTATTGCAGGCACTTCCAGTCAGCTGATCCGCTGTGGCCAGGAAACATCCTTTGGGCTGAGTCTCACTCTTACCTGCCCCACACATCAATGATGTAGGGCAGATAGCCTGGTTGAACCGGCCTTGCAAACCATGTCGCAAGGTCTGGTGGGCCCATCAATTAGGATCCATCCCTTTGCAAAAGGTAGGGTTGCACCCCCTAGGTCCAGGCTGCCCCTCGTTGCCTCCTCAGCCCCCCACGCCGGCCAGTGTGGGGCCCAGCCGTCCTGCAGCTCACCCTCCCAATGAGGACGGGCTCCGGTCCGGCGTACTCCTCAATGACGAAGAACTGGTTCCAGACCCAGCTGCGACGGGACCTCATCAGCGGGCGCTCCCAGCGCTGAGACATGTTCCCCCGCAGGGACCCGGCTCTGGCACCCTGGCTGGGCGGCATGAGGCGGCCTGCACAGCCACAGCCTCCCAACCAGGCCAGCAGGAGCTGGAGGAAACTGGCCATCGCTCAGCCCCGCAGTTCAGTCCTCCTGCAGCGGGGGGCGCTGCTCATCTGCGTTGCCCATAAGGAACAGCTACCCCATCTGGGTGGATCTGGGTGCATGGGGGGCAAGATGGGGGGAGGGAGAAGGGGAGAGAGAGAGGGACAGAAAGACTAGATATCATTGCCAGTCAGATGCATCCTTCCAATCACGTACATCGCCATCCACTCCTGTCCAGAATAAATGGCTGATTCATGCAGATAATCCATAAAGAACACCGTTCCTCTTCCTTTCTCCGATTCCCATCCGATTGTGCCAGAGTTATTTATTTATTACAGCATTTGCAATCCCCTTCCCTTCCAAGGAGCCCATGGGGGTGTATACACTTCTGTCTTGAGTGGGGGTCAGCCTAAGGCAGTTTTCCTCAACCTCAGCCCTCCAGATGTTTTTGGCCTACAACTCCCATGATCCCTAGCTAGCAGGACCAGTGGTCAGGGATGGTGGGAACTGTAGTCTCAAAACATCTGGAGGGCCGAGGTTGAGGAAACCTGGCCTAAGGGGTGGCAACTAGCTCAAGGTCACCCCACAAGGTCAGATCCCCAGGTCTACCAACTGCAACCTATGGGTCAGAGATATCCAAAATCCTTCCCGGCCTTCCAAAGAGAACCAGACACCAGATCTACGAATGATAACTGATAACAGGTAGACCAGGAGACACATCCACACTTGGCCAAACACTGTCCCCAAATGGACTATAGGTCTTCCCATTGCAACCCATGAGCAAGACCTAGCCCAAATCCCTCCTAGCCTCCCGGATCCCTTCCCAAGGCAAGCTGGTCAACGTTGCCCACAATCCTACAAGACTTCTGCAGAGAACTGCCCTCCTGCTGGATCTAACCCATGGGCTCCAAATTGGACTTTTGGGGGGAACCGTCTGCCAGGGATTCAAACCCTGGTCTCCCAACACTGTAAGTCCTACACCACACTGGCTCTCTTCAGGGAAGGGCGAAGCCAAGGCAAGGGAGCCGCCTGGGCCACATTCTGCACGTCTTCAGGTGCACACTGCGCTGGCACGGCCTGACGCAGCAAACGATCGAGTCGAGAGGCAATCTTTGGGCCGGCGCTCCACTGCGGATGCTGCTCGGCTGGCGTGTGAGCTGAGAACCTCATCCCAGCATCCTCTGTTCTTATTGATTTGCAATATTTGCGGACCACCTCCTAGCTAGGATTCTGTGGGCGGTTTAAAACAGGACTGGGGAAACCTGTGGCCCTCTAGATTTTGTGGCTAGTATGGCTCACCATCAGGGAACGATGGGAACCGGAGTGCCACAACCTTTGGAAGGCCGTGGGTTCCCCACCTCTCGATTCACAGTAAACATTAAAATTATATGAAGGCAGAAATGGGAAATCTAAGAACAAAACCAGTATCACAGGTGCTTGCGGGTTCTTCGGCTCAACCCTTGGTTTCCTAAACTACTCCACAGGTGAAACTCAGCTGCTTCTGGTGGCGGAGAAGAGGAAAAGGCTCATTTAATGGAGACAGATTTACCTATTATGGGTACCAGAAGGCCAGTTCAGCACTGGGTAAATCGGTCCCACTGGAGGTTATACTACTTATGCGTGAAGACGGAGACGGGGTCGTGGCTCAGTGGCAGAGCATTTGCTCTGCATGCAGAAAGTTGCAGGTTCAATCCTAGCATCTCCAGGTAGGGAGAGGCTGAAACCCTAGAGAACGGCTGCCAGTCAGTGCAGGCAAGCCTGGCCTAGTTGCCCTGACTCAGCACAAGGCAGCTTCCTAGGTACTACTCCTTCTGACCTAGGATCTCAAACTCTGGGTCTTTCTGTGCCTAGGGTGTCAGCCTGCCACAAATCATAGAATCGTACAGTTGGAAGAAAAGCCCACTGCCTTCTGAGCGAGCTGAACTGTCAAACAGCACTTATTCCTAACGTTTAAGTCACAACCTAGTCCTCCTAGCTTCAGGATCCCGGGTGACGTGCGCTGTACTCGTGAAAGTTACATCCACTGACAAAAGTGTCAGCCTAAACACAGTTCTGGGGTCTGACTCAGGAACGGGAAAGAATGAATGGGGAGGAAGAGGGCCGGCCCTATCATTGGGTGGAGAAAGGAGACCGCCTCAGGGGGCAGGTGCGGAGGGCCGCCACCTCTGCTTCCTAGAGCTTCCTTCCGAAGGCCCCCCTCTGTGTTGCTCTCTGTTGGAGGACCAAGCTGTGCAAGCGACATGGGCCAGCCCAGCGTCCCTAAAATAGTCTGCTGCCTTCGGGTTGTCAGGAGGATGCTATTTCCGTTGCTGGCACTGAAGTCAGCTCAGCTGGAGTGGGGAGGGGCGCCATCTTGTCCTTCGCCTCAGGCAGCAAAACGGCTTGGACCAGCCCTGAGGTCAACGAGGGCCCCTAGGTCACGAAGAAGAGGCCGCAGCTCAGCGGGAAAACATCTGCTTTGCAGACAGGTGGTCCCAGGTTCAAGTCCCGGTGTCTCCAGGTACAGGGAGAGAGTCCTGCCTGGAACCCTGAAGAACTGCTGCCCAGTTTGTTTAGGCAATACAGTGGTACCTCGGGTTAAGAACTTAACTTGTTCCGGTGGTCCGTTCTTAACCTGAAACTGTTCTTAACCTGAAGCATCACTTTAGCTAATGGGGCCTCCAACTGCCACTGCGCCGCCGCCGTGTGATTTCTGTTCTCATCCTGAAGCAAAGTTCTTAACCCGAGGTACTATTTCTGGGTTAGCGGAGTCTGTAACCTGAAGCATCTGTAACCTGAAGCGTCTGTAACCTGAGGTACCACTGTAGAGCTCTTTTGTTGCTCGGGTCTGTGGGGTTTGCTCCTCTTTCCCGCCTGGGGAAGCTCCAGCCCCGAATCATTCACAAAGCACCCCTTGGGTGCAGCCATCCTTCCAAAACCACAAAACCACTAGGGCCTCTTCATGGAGTTCCTAGTTGCCCACCATCCAGAGTCTACCATCCACACATGTACCCCTGATGCGAAATGTTCTGACCATCCGCGCATCTCCAAGCTCATTTTTCCTCCATGCACCCACCCCTTTCCCCCTTCCTCCTCTCCCCACACGTCCCTCTTTAAACCACCCATCCATCTCCTGCAGCACCCGCCCACTATTCATCCATCCGTCCACAGAGATCTTCAAATATGCCCATCGCTCCATCCACCTGCCCATCACCAACCTGTCCAAAGACAGCACTTAACTATTCATCTAAGCCATCTGCCCGTCCATCCATCCATCCGTGCAGATTATTTATCTATGCATCCGCCTGTGCCTCCCTCTCTCCTTCCTTCCCTGCATCTTCTCTCCCTCTTGTTCTCACTCCCTGCCCCCCCCCACAACACACACACTCCTGGTGTCTCTGTTCTCCATTCCCCTCAGGTCCTGCTCCCCAGCCTGCCCTGCAGACGAGAGAGGACAGATGATGGATGGAGCGAGAAATGGACAGACGGAGAGATAAACGCAGTTGCAAGGAAGGGCAGAACGAGACAGAGATACCGCCTCGTCCTGTTTTGTGTAGGGATATATATATGTGTACACTCTGGGGTTAATTTGTTGTCGTCCCCCGACAACTTACCCAGTGGGATCTAGCGGTGGAAATGGGCAGGAGGAGCCGGGGGCCAGAAAAACTTGATGGCTCCTTGGCAAAATATTTCGGCCACGTTTGCCTCTGTGCTTAAAACCTCTGCCATCATTGACTTGGGCCACCGAGGAAGCCCTGAGGCCTCGTCCTCTTTCTTCTAGGACCCTTGGCCACGCTAGGGGGATAATAGCAGGGCAGTTGGGGTACCCTCTTCACTTAACCCTCTGCAATATTTTGCCTGGCTACCTGCCTGCCTTCCCAGTCCTTGGTTTCGAGAGGGTGGGGGACAGATGCCAGGACCCAGAACTGCCTGGAAGGAGCATTCTCTGACCTGGAAGCTCTGATCCTCAGCCCTTGACGCGGGAAGACTCTCTGACCCTAGGAGCCTGCGGCAGTCGCTCGCTGCCAAAGGAAGCGGTGAGGAGGGCCACAGACTTGGACGGCTTTCAAAGAGGATGGGGCAAATCCGTGGGAGGATTCGGCCATCGACAGCTACGAGCCATAGCGGCTGTCTTCTGCAGCATGCTTCTGGGAATCGCAGGAGGTGGAGAGTGTTTTGGTGCTCAAATCCTGCCTCTGGGTTTCCCCCTGGGGCATCTGGTTGGCCACTGTGAGATCAGGATGCTGGACTAGACGGGCCACTGGCCTGATCCAGCAAGGCCTTCTTATGCTCTTAAGGGAGATGCATTCTGCATCTGCTCTGGGGAGCCCTGGTTTTGCTCTTGCTTCATAACCTCAAGGGGTAAGCTCTGCCATTGGCAACTAGTGCTAGGGCTGAGCTCCACCACAGACCCCCTCCTTCCTTCATTCCTTCCTTCCTTCCTTCCTCAGTTTTGTTGCTCCTTCTTCCACAACCTGGGAGCTTCCAGACTGTCACTGCTTTTGAGCTGGATTCAACCACATACCAGCAAATTTAGGCTGCATGGTTAAAGTTGACTTGGCCCTCTTGTACTCAAAACCCTGTATATACAGTATATATATATCCTGCCGTGAGCTGCCCTAAGATCTTTGGATGAAGGGCAGAATACAAATTTAACCAAGAAAGAAATAAGAAACCCACTTTCCCCAAAAGATCCAACTTTTCACGACACGGAAAGTGCAGGGGTAACACTGGCCTTGGCGCAAAATCATCTAACCTCCCCGAAAACAAACTGGGGCAAACGCTCACTAAATGGCCAACGTTGCCTCGCTTCCCCGTGAACTAATCAGGACGAAATGCGCAGTGCACAGGTCGTCCGGAAGCCCCCGGGTCTCCCCACCTCTTTGTATTTCTATCGCTCAGCCGGCATCTGCATTCTCTGGCTTTCTCACAGTTTCTTTCCCCCTCCTCTCTCTCGCCTTCCTTGTTAGCGGTTTCCCTCTGAGGCCTTCGTTCAACCCAATTAACCTGTGGGGCAGTTGGGCCCAACTGCGGCCTGACCTGCTTTAACCTTTCGAGCGTGATCCAGAAATGCAGTTAATAATTTTTTTCTTTCTTTCTTTTTTTTAAACACCCCCGCCTTGCCCTCCAGTGGCGCCCTCTGTTGAAACTGGCACGAAGATCTGGTCCCCAGTTCCTCCTCCCTCCTCCTCGTCCTCGTCCTCCTCAACCATACCGGGGCCTAATCGCTGTAATTCATTCGGAGCGACAACTGATTCAGTCACTTGGCTTCTCCTTATTGATCGGAAATGAAGATAAACAGCGAGGAAATGAGCAAGGGGGGGAGGGGAATGGGAGGCTGGGAGCGCGTGTCCAGCAGGTGCTTCCTCAAGAAGCAGCCCGCCCCGGATTTAATTTGAGATGGCGGCAGAGGGAGGGAAAAGGCTGGGCTTGACTCCTGCTGAACAGGCACTCTCTCAGGCCTCGGCCCCCGTTTTCAGTAGCCAAATGCAGCCCTTGGGCAATACAGGCTGTGTGGCTCAGTGGCAGAGAATCAGCTTTGCACGCAGAAACTCCCCGGTTCGATCCCAGCCTGGGGGTATCTCCCTGCCTGACACCCTGGAGACCCTCTGCTGCCAGTCAGTGTAGGCAAAACTGCACTCTGTGGGCCGAGGGTCTGGCTCAACGTAAGGCAGCTGGCCGTGCTCCTGTAAGCAACTTGTTCGGTTCAGGCACGAACCCAACAGCCGCTGCCTCTCTCAACCGCTTTTGGTAATGTAGATCAGGAGTCAGCAACCTTTTTCAGTCGTGGGCCGGTCCACCGTCCCTCAGACCTTGTGGTGGGCCGGACTATTTTTTTTTGGGGGGACGGGACCTGAACGAATTCCTATGCACCACAAATAACCCAGAGATACATTTAAATAAAAGGACACATTCTACTCATGCAAAAACACGCTGATTCCCAGACCGTCCACGGCCCAGATTGAGAAGGCCAATGGGCCGCATCGGGCCCCTGGGCCTTAGGTTGCCTACCCCAGTGTAGATTATAGAATCGCTGCCAGTCAGTGCAGGCAATACTAGATAGACCAGTGGTGTGACTCTAGTGCAAGGCAGCTTTCTAGTCTCCTATAATTCCAAGGCACCAAAGTCAAGTTTCCTTCCCTGCCCTCAGAGGAGCCCCAAGTCATCCCCTGCTTCCTGCAACTGGAGACCAAGAGTGAAAAACCCGACCCTGGAGGGCCTCTGAACATGTGCAGAGTTCTCTCCCTTCGCCTGCGAGTTGCCACAAAAAAATCTCTGTGTGTTCCAAGCTACAAGGGTGTGACTACAAGGGGAAGTATCGTTCCTTTCAGAGACTGATCTCTTTCATGGGCCTAAAACTAGGTGAGGCCAGGCTCAAACTTGCCCGACTTTTCTTGACTCATCTCATGTCTTTCTCTCAGTTTTGTGGGCTGGCCTGCCCCATTCTTCCCACCGACCCTGCGGACAACTATGGCGTTCACAACGCTATTTCCCAGAAGCCTCTGCGGCCTTGCAAGGCGCTGCAGGGCAAAACCCTCGGACCTCATTGCGGCGTGATTGTTTCGAGACCGAGCCCTGTGGAGAAGGAGGAATATGCTGAATTATCTTTCCCCAAGGGACAATTTATGCGGCTTTCCCAATATGGTTGGACTCCGAAATCCAGCCATCCCTAGCCAGCAGGCCAATTGATGGTGGGGGATTGTGGAAGCTGAAGCCCAGGAGGGGGTGGGCGCCAGGAAATGGGTTGAACTTTGG
Organism: Podarcis liolepis; assembly: GCF_965112155.1. NCBI lineage: Eukaryota > Metazoa > Chordata > Lepidosauria > Squamata > Lacertidae > Podarcis > Podarcis liolepis. The sequence goes on along the minus strand of NC_139573.1, from coordinate 7,158,586 downwards.
GACTTTTGCATTTTAAACAAAGTGCTCTGGCGCGGAGCTACAGTCCTTTTGCCGTACAACCTAGAGGGTCTCCCTGTCCCCCCACCAGCAACCCTTACTCTAAGAAGCGGCGGTTTCCTCCCAAGTATTTTAAAAGGGTGTCAGAAAGAAGACGGAGAGTATGCCGTATCTGCTGAGGGCGAGGATAAGAAGAAACAATTTTAAATTACAGGAAGGCGCATTTAAGATCTGAGAGATCTGAGGGCTGGGGAGAGGCAGGATGGAAAAGCCCCCCTTTCTAATTTCAAAAGCAGATCAGCGTGGAGCAACCGACTTGGGGAGGGCAGGCGGGGAGAGATAGGATTTTCACCGTTGCAGGTTTCCCAAGAAGCCAGCAAGGCACAAAAGCTCAGGTCTAAGCTTCTAGTCAGCACCGCATTTCCCCAGAGCAACTTGCCCTGTCCCACAACAACGACATCTCCTCCCTTCGCTCTTCCCTCAGTGTTACCGATTCAGCCCAAAAGTTGCCTGAGCACCAGCCTCAGGTATCCATTTACAAAAAGTAGGACTCGATTCCTTTCCTATCCCCTTCCAAATTTCCCGTTGTCTGTAATTTGAATGAAAAGACCCGGCTCTCTTCACTCCTTTGCCCTGCATTAGTTGCATTGCATTCACACATGCAGGCACCTATCCTGCCTATCAGGCACCTAGCTCAGTCGGCAGAGCATGAGACTCATCATCTCAGGGTTGTGGATTCGAGTCCCGTGTCAGGCAAAAGATTCCTGCCTCACAGAGGGTTGGACTAGATGACCCTCGCGCCCCTTTCTTCCTATTCCACAATTCTATGATTATATCACACAAATAACTCGAGAGGGTCTCAGAGGATCTGCCGTTGCGCGTGAAAAGACACACTGATTCCACTTTTTGTTCCCTGAGCCTGGCTATAACAAACCCAGAATAATGACCATTTGCAGGTTGTTACCACGGGTCAGAATTAGCTCCAGCAAAACACACATTTCAAGGACGTCTGGGGTGTGTGTGGTAGCAGCACCCATTTCCCACCGGAAAAAGGTGGCTAATGAAATAAACATGCTAGGAAGCTGCAGGAGTTTCGTTTCCTACTTTTTACATTTCCCCAGGCAGGCATCTTAAGACAGATGTCCGAAAGCAACCCCAAGCTGCATTAAAAAACTAAAAAAAAACACGTTAGCTTACAAGTGGGTCAAGTCAAATACATCTAAACTCCCTCCACGGGAGCCAAAAGCTGACCGGCCAACCACAAATCTGGGCAGTCAAACAGGCGCAGAGGCAGACCGTTGTAAAGTTTCCGTTTCATAAATTTTGGAACGCTTCCCAAGATGTGTGCGATGTCCAGAGCCAGCCTCAGATATTTTGCCACCTGAGGCAAAACAGCTAAGCTGCTTCTCTCCCGCCCAGGCCTGGCAAGATTCAGGCCGGCAGATCCAAAATGGCGCTTAGTTCCTGCCGCTGAGCCGCTAAAATTATACCGCTGAGGGGTACATTTGGGACGGAAATTGCCCCAAAAAGACAAGCCCTCAAATTGTGTCCGGGTTCTGCCGCCTGAGGCGATGACTTTTGATCCGGCCCAGCCCAGGACAAACAGAAAGAAAACACGGAAATCGCTCTCTGATATTCCTTTAGTAACACAACCCTCTTTTTGTTTGCACAACTGGGGTGGTTCAAACGACAGTATTCTTCACATACCACCCCCCCCAAAAAAACCCCCTATTTTCAACGTGCTTTTATATGAAATGGCAGCTGTTATCTGTGTCAATGATTGAAGAAAGGGATGACAGAATAGTCAATACAGAATAAATATGAGCGATTTTGCGTATGAGAATATATTTGAGGAAGCTGCCTTCTACCGAATGAAACTTATTTGTCCACTTTATCATGTTTAGCCTCCTCTGACTGGCCACGATCCACCATCTTGTTATTATTAAATTTATTATGATTATGTAACTGGAGACATCAGGGATCGAACCTTGGACTTTCTCCATGCGAAGCGAATGCTCTGCCAGTGAGCTACGGATCCCCATTTTGCGGGGTTAAAGGAAGGCACTCACATGCTCAAATGTGCTAGGAGGTTTGAACTTCTGTGGTTCAATAGCTGGTTGTGGCTAATGACGGTTGAAGGGAAAGGCACTCTGCCAATGCTCAGAGCACACGCTGCCTTTTTATTATTTCCCCGCGTCCCAAGGCTAGATCCCAGCACTCCAAAATATCTCAAGCATTAAGACCTGGTAATAATTCAAATTTTTGTTTGTTTAACAAGGGTGCTGACAGCACCTTTTAGTCCTGGAATCTGTCACTTGCAAATTTTGTGAATGTGGCCCAGAAAGCAGCAAACAGGCAATTACGATGTTTCTTGCGATCAAATGTACATTCTTGTTTTCGCTTAACTTACTACAGATCTGGGAAGTGTTAAGACACCGGCTTGTTTTTGTTTTTAAAAAGGAGACAACACGGAAATGTGGATTCTAATAGGCACCAGGGAGTGTGATTATGGGATCACGGGGTGGTACTTATTCCAGATTAATTAATCCAGATTGAAAGATTGATCAATCTGATATACACCCTCATCTCCGTTAAGTGATTTTGAGCCTACGCACCCACAGATAGTGTTAACCCTGCCTCCCTGTCCTTCAGAGAGTTGCCAACTGCTTCCCTGTTCCCCAGATGCTGTGCTTTTGACGTTAGCCCATTGCTCAGAAACATAGCCCGCTAAAAAGCCTTTTTTTCTGGCTTGGAGATCAGGAGATGAGAAAAGCTTTACCCTGCCTAATATCTCCTCAGATCAGACTGCCGTTAAAAGCCCAAGAGGCAAGAGCAGTATGATAAAGGTGGCAACTTTTCTAGGACATAAGGAAAGATGAACCTAAAAGACTAGGTCCCTGTTCATTCATGCCCCACTGATTTAAAAGTGCTTGCATTTCTTTTTATGCAAAAAAGGGGGGGGGCAGAGACATATATAAGTATCTCACTTATTACTTCGCCGCTTAAATGCCAATTTCCAGTAGCCTCTGTAACTGTAAATCTTGTATCCCAGATTTCCTAGATGCCATTAAAATAAATCAGGGGCTCCGAATGAGGCCCTAAGCTGGGACCAACCCTGGTTGTGTTTGTTTTAATTCCCTGCTGCTTCCTCCTGAAAGTGATGCCCTCCTCCCCAGCCCTCTCCACCCCATCCCTTCCTTCATTTATTCCTTCTCCCCCTCCAGGCAGGCTCTGTCTCTTTCCTCCCTCTCCCCTCCCCTCCTGCCCAAATCTAAGCGGATTTTTTAGGATTAGTTATTCCCAGACCCTGGGAGAATAAACCCAGCAAATCTTATTTCGCCTCGTCAGAAAATTGACTCCAAGAGAAAGCGGGGTGGGGGGTGGGGATAATGCAGCCCTTAGTTGTGGGGAGGGAAATATAATGAGGAGGGGGCATGATGGACCTGCGGTGGGGTGGGGGGGCAGATTCCCCCTGAAACTAGAAGTCCAAAAAGATATTGGGTGGGTTTTGGGGTTGTTTTTTGAGAAGCCACAAGCGAATTCGGTTAGAGTCACACTGGGTGTAGATCATGTTGGGGGTGGCTGGGCCTATGAACTGCAGTTGGACAAGGTGGTCTTCTGGGGGACCCTTGCACCCCAGTTTTATGATTCAGTGTGTTCCCAAGAATGAAAAACCTTTCAGTAGGTAGAGTGGGGCCAGAGTTAGGTCCGAAATGGAGACCTTGAACTACTGATCAGGACCAAAGCTGGGATTTATTTATTTATTTGCGGTTTGGGGGGGGGGGAGAGGGAATCGGGTCTGAAATTGAATCTGAGGAGCAATAATCGAAAGAGGGAGGCCAGAACACCAGGGGCTTGGCTGCGAGGAAGAGGTCAAGGGCCCTGGGGAGTGAGCAAGGCGACAGGTAATCCAGGAAGGAATAGCATTCATTTAAAGATCAGGGGGCAGCTTTCGGGGGCTGTGGGTCAGGAGGACCAAGGTGCATTGAGGAATGCAGAGGATTATTTGGGGGGGAATAATGGGCTGAGACGGGAGACTGAGGGCAGAGCCACCCCAAATCTATAGCCACCCCATAGCCGTTGTGGGGTACCTACGACACTTGAAGAGGGGGTGAACTGATGCTGATGCATAAATGAATTTGGGGAGGGGGGCTGTCATAAAATGCCTTGTAGGGGGTCTCTCCAGATCTGGGTGGATGTGGGGGGGCTGTGGGTCAGGTTTCAGCAACCCTCACCATAGCCCTCCCTCTCCTGGGAATCCTTGTGGGGCGGGAGGCTGAGGTGGTGGGGGCCCTGATTTATCTCCATCTCCCCCCTCCCTCGGTCATGCCAGCAGGTGTCCCCCCCTCTCTTTTTCCAGCCTCCCAATGCCCCCCGCAATCCTTTCCCCCGCGCTGCAGTCTTAAGACTCCCGGGGTAGATTTACAACCCAGGGCTGCGTGAGTGAAATTCCTAATGAGGCGCCTCGGAATCGCGGAATGAGACAGGCAGAAAGAAAGAAAGAGGGGAAGAGAAAACGGGGTGGGGGTGAGGGGGGGAGAGAGAGAGAAGGAGGGAGAGAAAGGCGAGAGCGCGTCTGTTTGGGGAAAGGGGGGGGGGGTCCCTCGCCGTCCCAGCCTCCCCTCCCAGACGGGAATCCCGCCAGCCACAACATTTGTCACAATCAATACGGAATTCTCTCCGGAACGAAGGAACGAAAAAGCCCGGCGGACGGATGAGTGCGGGCGCCGCTGGCTCCCCATCGCTTTCCCCCCTCCTCGCTCCCGTCACGTCCCTAATCAAACTTTGATCCCCGACTCCCCCCGGGAATAGGAGGGGGGGGAAACACACACACACATACACAGCTGGGGCTGGAAAGAAGGAATGAGAAAGTGGGAGGGACGGAGAATTGCAGGATGGAACCGCCCCCCCACCCCGAATAGAATTCTACATATTTTGCCTTTTTATCAATTAGTGATTCCCGCGCTCCTCCCATGCCCTGGAGCCAGGTCTAGAAACAGCCCCTTCCCCAAATATTATTATTAATATTAATAATATAACATGGTTGGGGGAAAGAATGGATAAGATGGGGGGAACTGAGCTCTTGTAGGGAAGTGGGGTGGGTTGTGGGGTTCGCCCGCACTCCGTCCCCCCACGCCACCCCCACATTTTGCCACCCCCCTCTTCTTGTGGGTACCCTCTGGGGGCTCCACCCCTCTACCCTTCTTCTCCCTCTGCCTTTCCCCCACCCCAAAAGTGAAGGGAACCTACCTGAGTCGCTGGGAGTCCGGGAAAAGGGGTTAAGGAAGGAGGGAACGAGACAGAGATGTAGAAGGAAGGGGGGAAGAGAGGGAGAGAGAGAAAGAGGAGGGAGGTAGAAGAGAAGAGAGAAAGAGAGAGAGAGAAGCAAAGGGCGAGAAGGAAGACGGGAGCGCAGCAGGACCAGCGACAGAGAGATGCAGGGATGCTCCTTCTGCAGAGATGCTCGTCTGATCCTCCCCCCCTCCCTCCCTCGTCTTTCTCAGCTACTACTCACGCTCCCCCCTCCCGCCAGGGTGGTCTGAGCAGAGGGAGAGAAATAATGGAGAGGAAGAGATAAGAGCCCCCCCCCGAAAAAAACAACTGAAAAGCGCGACCCCCCTCTGCCTGGCACTGCGACAATGTCTGCCCCGAAACCCTGACCCACAGAAACCCCCGACAGCCGTGTCACTGTCCCAGTCCTGGACCCCTAGAAGCCTTCGACTAGGACTCCCCCACCCCAATAGAGTAGTCCCTCCTGGTCTAAAAGGTGTCTCTCTCCCCCCCCCCCCAACACAAGAATTGGGGGTCCTCAGTCCTGACTTGAAGACCCCCTCCTCAGAATTGCTGGTATCCTTCCACTCTACTTACCCTCCCCCCCCCCGAAAAAAAAATCTCCTTTTCTGTCCCGGCACAAATCTAATTATTTATTTCATTCCCTCACTGGCTACTTGTCAATTCTTGGCTACCCTCCACCCCCTCTTAAACTCTGCTGCCCCCCAATTGACTCTCAGAAACCCCCCCCAAAAGAGCCCCACAAACAGAGTGCCTGGTCCATAGTTTATATCCAACCTTCATCTTTGCCCCCCAACCCAATATCTCACTCTACAGGACTAGGTTCACCTCTACTTCTGACCCATGGAGACCGCTAATCCCCACATCAATTAACCTAACCTTAGTCCAGACCCATCATTTGGGACTTAATCCAGCGTTCTTTACAAGACATTTTTCAATTCTGCCCTAAAACTGCCCCCAATGCCTGCTGAGGCACCCCAAAACCAGCATCTATAGGCCAGCTCTGCTCAAAAGCAGCTCAAAATCCCATGCCACACAAACCCCATTTTTGACATAACTGAGGGGCCTCCAAATATAATGCTCCCCTGACTTAACACCACAGACCTCCAACGTGTGCTTCTCTTGAGCCAGGCTTTAGCCCCGGAATCGGTTTTCAACCTCCAGGAAAATGGGAACAAGCTGGACAAGAGTGCCTCTGAGCATGTGCAGAGTGTGTTCGGCTTTCCTCACTAGGTAACAACCCCCAGACATAACATGTGGAGAGGTAAGCGGAGAGGGGGCTTCCGTGGCAAGACGGGAGACCCCCTCCCCAGGTGGCCTTGAGCCCCAGCACCTCTCCATTTGGAGATCAATCGAATAGAGGACAAGGTGTTTTGAACCCGAGCCCTGCACCCAAGTCTTTAGCTCTGCCTCCCAGCTCTTCCCCCAGCCTCTTCCCTCAGCCAGAATACCCCACCTGCTGCGTGCGAACCCCCCCACCCCACCCGAAATGAATTGTTTGGCTGCAATTGCATTTTAATGAGCTCTTGAATATTTTAAGGGACTGGGAGAGGTGAGGGAGGCAGAAATTTGGCCTATTTGGGAGGGAGCGAGAGCCAAGGAAAAATGGCGGGGAGTTGGGGAAGGTGGGTGGGCACCCGTGATGCTTATGAACACCCCACCCGACCCCCACCCCTCTCTCGCTGCCAGGATCTTGGAAAGCGGGGCTCCCAGAAACCTCCCCACCCCACATTTCTCCCCCCACCTCCTCAACCCATTCTCTTGTTCCCTGAATTATTCACGAGAAGGAAACTTTGTGAATTCCTAATGAGGGCTCATTTTAAAAAATTGATAGTGGGGCTTGCGCTCCCGCGGACTGCCAGGCAGAACGAAAGAGGGGGGTCCCTTGCCACCGCCCCCCCTTGCCCAAATCCAGAAGAGGGGGAATCAGAGAACGGGATCGGTGTGGGAATGTTGCAGGTCAACCATCAACACAGCTCAGAAGAAGGAATGAGGGAATTGGGGGCCCCCAACAAAAGTGGGGGAGAAGGGAGACTGGGGGTGTCAGGATGGTTGAGGTGGAAGATTGGGCTATTTGTGGGTCAGGATTGGGGTTTGTGGTGCAGAGATGGGGCTTGAGAGATGTCATTGGGATCTGGGGGGGCTTGAACTTTGGGGTGCTGCATGGCCCAGGCCTGAAAGGCATCAGGTGATTTGGGGGGGCCACAACGGCAGGGAGTGGGGGGGGCTGGGGGGCTCTGCGAGTCACGCTCGTGGAGGCCCAGCGAGGCTGCTGGCGTATTCATTATTGGTCTGCTTTTAACGATCGATTGAGGTTTAATTAACTGGCTGCGATTATTTGAGGGAATTTAAATAGCGTAATTAACCCGGCGGGGGAAACTGGGCTCTCTGCTGTTGAGGAAGGCTGAGGAAGAGGCTTCCGGACGGGGGCGGTGTGGACTGAGGGATGGGGGGAAAGGGGGGCAAACCCCAAATATTTGGAGAGGGCAAATCCATTTGGGATGTGTGTGTTCAGAGCTGAATCAACCCGTTTCCTGCCAGTGTTGCAGTCTGGGAAAAATGGGGGTTATTTCGGTTCCTTCCTCACCACGGTTTTTTGTGGGGGGTCTTGTGGTCAAGCTTCCCCATAAGTGGACTTAGAGGAAGGGTGTGTGTGCGAGAGAGAGATTAAATATATTAAGCAAAAACCCTGAAGTTTAAAAAAGGGAGGAGACTTTTAAAAACCATTGTCAGCACACCAGGCTGGGGCTAAAAGCCATCACCCCCCAGAAGTGTGGGGCTGGTGAGCAACTTATATGGAGGGCCGGGGACAAGTTTGAGGAGTTGCACTGGTCAGAATAGAAAGGCGATTTTGGGTGTGGGTCTTTCCAGGGGTGTTTAGGTGGTGAGAGTGGATCGTGGTAGGAGGTCAGTGTCTATAGGTTAGGCCGAAGCCAGAGAAGGTCAAAGGGCAGTTTTGGTAGATATGACTAGACCAGTCTCCCATATAAAGGGGGCCGTGGGTGGGGCAGGGGATCTAGGCTGTTGCATAGGCTGGCAACTGGGCAAGGGGTCAAGGAAAGGGTGGACATGCAGGTCCTTGGAAGTGGCCACGGGGTCAGGAGTCAAAGATCTGGCCGAGATGCAAGACGGGGGTTTTTTGGGCAGAGCCAATCCTGGCTTCCTCTGAGCTGAGAGCCGCCTCGCAACGCACAACAGCACAACCAGAGAAAGAGGTGAAGGAGAAAGGCGATAGCAGAGGAGAGATAAAAATAGACCCGCGAGGAGAAAGAGGACCCGGGGGAATCGCGTGGGAAAAGAGGAATCTTCCCCCCACATCCATCGCGGGCTGTCACTCAACGCCTAACCGTTCCCACACCCCTCCGCTGAGGCAGGATCATGAGGGAGTCTCTCTCCGCCTCCGCTTGCCCCATAGCAAAGCCCTGACCCCCAACCCTGGCTAGGGCAGCTATCACATCCAATCCCCGTGGCCTCGCAGTTGCCTCCCAAGGACTTCGAGGACTCAGAAAGCGGACAGGCCCCACTCAGCACAAGTTTCCGCTGTGTGGAGAATAGCAGAAAAACAAAAGCAGAAACAAATAGGCAGCCCAGCCCGAGCTGAAGTGTTGTATAAGCTGTTTTTTAACAAGACGTTTATTGATTTGTAATAGTATTTTTATACCGTTAGTTTGCTTTATGGAGGTGTTTTTTATAGTTACAAGGCTCCTGGGACAGAGGAGAAAATGCAGGCTAAAAATATCTGAATTTGCCACCCTAAAACTCTTAAACCTTTGCTCAGATCTGCTCCTGCATTCCTTCCTTTCATCATTTTTTTGGTCTCCTCAACTCATGTTTAACTCTGCCACCACGAGGACCAGAACCTTATGCAAAACAAAAGCTATGGTTCCCATGGCTGGATTCTGCTTATTGTACCAATTTTGGTGCTTGCATTTTGCAGAAGGCCAAGCAATCCACACAGGCCTGTGGGCAAGCTATGAAATAAAATAGATAAATAAATGAGGGGGTATATAATGGATAACAAGGAGAGACTACCATGATCACTTCTGGCCCTATCGAAATATATGGTTGTGGCTGCCAGCATCAATGAATTTAAAGACAAGGTGGGGTCAGTTTGTGGCCTGTTAACATCAATATGCCATTAGAACCTCCATGTTCAGGTGCAACATATCTGTGAATATAATCTACTGTGGATAAACAGCAGGAAGTGAGCTCTCCGAGTGCAGCTTTCTCTCGCTTGAAGTGCAGAGTGTTTGAGGACCGGGACATTCGCAGGGAAACCAAAATGCTTGTTTACAAAGCTATTGTACTACCAACCTTACTATATGCTTGTGAAACGTGGATCACTTATAAACGCCATCTCCAGTTCCTCAAAAGATTCCTTCAACAGTGTTTCCGAAAAATTTTACACATCACTTGGGAAGACAGGCGAACTAATATCAGTGTAGTGGAAGAAGCAAAGATCACCAGTGTTGAAGCAATGATTCTTCAACATCAACTTCGTCGGACTGGTCATGTTGTGCGATTGCCTGATTATCGTCTTTCAAAGCAGCTACTCTATTCCGAACTTAAAAATGGAAAGTAATGCTGATGGTCAACAAAAGAGGTTTAAGGACTTTCAAGGCAAATCTTAAAAAATGTAGTATAAATTCTGACAACTGGGAAACACTGGCCTGCGAGCGCTCCAGTTGGAGAACAGCCTTGACCAAAGGTGTCGTGGGCTTTGAAGACACTCGAACTCAGGACGCAAGTCTATGGACGTGCTAGGAGGAAGGCACGCTTGGCAAATCCACACCGTGATCAACTCCTGCCCGGAAACCAATGTCCCCACTGTGGAAGGACGTGTGGATCCAGAATTGGCCTCCACAGCCACTTGCGGACTCACTGTTAAAACCGTGGTTATGGAAGACAATCTTACTCGGCTACGAGTGATCGCCAAAGAAGAAGTCCATAGACCACCACTGGCAGAGGATAGGGGAATTCTGTATTGGCGGGCTTTTCTGTGACAAAATTGGTGCTTTTAATTCGATCTCATTGCTCATTGTGTGTCTTGGGGGCTTCAGCAGTGGGGCTGGCTGGCAGAGAGGCAGAAAATAAAGGCTATTGCAACCGCAGTAGCGTACATACACGAGGGACGGCAGAAATCTTCGAAGCTCCTCCGCAGCCCATAAGTTGGCTGTGCGCTCTTAACGGAGAATTTGCAGGGGACCCACTGCGACCGGCACCTAGGGGAAACAGCAGAGGGTCCCCGGGTGGGGATTAGCTCCTTCTCCAGCTAGGCCTCTCTTCGCCGGCCACCCCCACCCCCAAATCCCGTTAGGTGATGTAATCCTCCCAAGCTTGAGCCGCAGTTAGGAGGATCGAAAGAGGAAATCTGCTGGATCAAGCAATCTGCTATGGAGAACGAGGCAGAAGCGGTGGCCGTGTGGGTGTGGGAATGTGTGCAAAGCTTTAATCATCTGCAAGGTCTAAAGCCCTCGTCTCTCTACCCACCCGGTTTCCACACACACACACATTCGCCTGCCCCGCAGGCACACACACGCACAGCCGCTCAACTGCGCCCAACTTTCCACTGAGACAGGACTGCTTCTAGTCACCTGGCAGAGAAGCACGTAGAAAGGGCACCACCTACCTGTAAGCCGTCTGCCCCCCCCCCCTTGTCAAGAAGGCTGAGTTTTGGCGCACATCGCCACAAGCGGAGCACACACTCACCTGCTGCAAACAGGTGGAGGAAATGGGGGAGAGAGGGGAGAATAGGCTCAGCCGGGTACAGTGGTACCGCGGGTTACAGACGCTTCAGGTTACAGACTCCGCTAACCCAGAAATAGTACCTCGGGTTAAGAACTTTACCTCAGGATGAGAACAGAAATCGTGCGGCGGCAGCGGGAGGCCCTGTTAGCTAAAGTGGTACCTCAGGTTAAGAACAGATTCAGGTGAAGAACAAGTTAAGTTCTTAACCCGAGGTACCACTGTACATAGGAAGCTGCTTTGTGCCACTCTTAAATCTCAGGGTCGTGGGTTTGAGCCCCACGTTGGGCAAAAGATTCCTGCATTGCAGGGGGTTGGTCTGCATGACCGTCAAGGTCCCTTCCAGCTCTATAATTCTTTGAGCCTACCATTCATCCAGCACACTTGCCACCCATTCATTTCCAGGCCCAATTCAAGCCCCCCCAATACCTGAAACACCACCTCCTTCCCTACCCCCACAGGGCAGTGGGGGCCCTGTTGTTTCGCCATGCCCAGCAGCTCAGGGGGGGCATCCTAGGAGAGGCTATTCTCTGCAGCAGCCCCTAAGCTGTGGAACCCCCTCCCCACAGGACGCTGTGAAGATGCGTCTCTATTCTGTATTTGCACCCTTGAGGTGTACATTTTTAGGATCCGGCGTCTGTGATTGTTAAGTTTTAAACCGTCTGCAATATTGTGTTTTGATTGTTCCAACCCACCCAGGGACCTTAGAGCGATGGACAGGCTCTTCAGGGTTTTAGAGAAGACATTCCCAGCCCTACCCGAAGATGCCACCAGGGACTGTAACCAGAAGCATTCTGCACTCAGAGCAGATGTCCTACTGCTGCAGGATGTAGGGCCCTTTTACTGCATTCTGGGAGCATCTTCCGCAGTATCCCTGGAGGTGCACCAAAATGTGAAAGGGAAAATTCTATTCTGCCACGTATGATGTAGCCAAGATTCCTGCCTTGCAGGGGGTTCGGCTAGATGACCCTCGGAGCCCCTTGCAAGTCTACAATTCTGGTTCAAGTAGGGATGAAAAAGGCAGAGGGGCGGCTAAACGAAAGGAACTGCTGCAGAAAGCCTTTTAAAACTTCACAGTGTTTCTTCCAGGCATAGAAACTCACCTCTGGTTTTTGTACTGCCGGAAGCGCAGCTCATTTTCAGAGGTTTCTTGCATTCTCCTTTTCACCCATCTAAGTAATTAGCTGTGGAACACTGGTGCCACCTATCAGCCAGGAAGGGAATTGCATGCCTAACAAATGCTTTTTAGGCCTTTATATCCCAGACCAGGGGTAGACAACCTAAGGTCCATGGGCCACAAGCAGCCCACGGGGGTAGTTAAACCGGCCCCCGAGATGCCCCCGAACTGAGCCACCCACTCAGCGAGTACACGCCTCCTGCGCTAAACTGGCGCAGCGCAGCACAGGGACTCACTTCTGCGGCGCTGGAAATCGCATCTGCACATGTGCAGACTCCAGAAATTGCATTTGTGCAGACACACACACACTGGAAATCGCGGGCGCCCGTGCAATCTGGCCCACGAAGTGATCTCTGCTGGAGTGAACCAGCCCAGACGAGGTAAACCTTGCTGACCCCTGCCCCAGACAGACAAATTCATAGAATTTTAGTTGGAAGGGACCCTGAGGGCAATCTAGTCCAAAACAGTGTGGAGGAGCTTCAGATACCCAACTCGGGCTTATGAAGCTCATGAGATAAATTTTGGATTAGTCTCTTTCAAGTCTAACTTGCCTCAGTCTTGATTTGAGAAAAAATGAGGAGCAGAGACGTCCAGGACTGTGCAATTCTTCAGAAAGGTAAAAAATGCAAATATCTAGCAAAGGTCTCCACAAGGCAGATGGGAACCATTGCAAAACGACTTTTCATAACAGAAGGGATAGTTTATCTTTCGCAACACGTATCATCCCATTTCTGGAACTTGTTTTTAAACTTAATTCCAAAAGAGGAGCAGAGACGGCTGGCCGAAATGGGGTCAGGCTAGATGCCCCCTGTAGTCCCTACCCATGCTACATATGGGAGTTCTAGCCACTGACTTTTGCCTCCCATTTTTGCACTCTACTAAGGTCTCTCTTGATAGAGCTTTACGTACCCAAACACCCAAAATGTGGACCATGGACAGCTGGTTAACGCAACTTGAAATGTGCAGTTTTATTGTATTTGCATGCATTGTGTAAGCTTAGGGGGAACTTGCTTCCCCTAAGATTTTGTGAGGCACTTCCAAAAGCAATCCAAGCTAGCAAAGAACTTGGGTTCTCATCTTCGGGTTTCTTTTTGGGTGGATCCAGGTGTCCCCTGACTGCTTGCGGTCCCTTCTTGGGCCTTGCCCAAGCTGTTCAGAGACCAGCAAGGCTTCTTGACAGTTCAAAGGCACCAGTGAAGCCCATCTGGATACTGGGAGGAGTGGTGGCGCCTCTGCCTTCTGTTCTCAGCCACCATCTGCTGCCTAACGGCTGCGCAGGCGGAAGACATGTGGCCCCAGGAGGGAGCAGTGTAGTCCCAGGAGGGGAAAAAAGATGTTTGACCCCCCGTTTCTGAAATTGCCCTTTCCTATTTTAGCACAAGAGGCTGGAATTGCCGAGCTCTGTTGGTGTGCTGCTAGCAAGATCCTGGTGTGTGTGTGTGTGTGTGTGTGTGTGTGTGTGTGTATGTGTTTTTTGCACAGGTGCATCGGCAGCTAAGAAGCACCCCACACTGAACAGGTTCTGGAACTCGACTCCCCAACCCGACAAGAAAGACGCACAGCGGGTATAAAACTAACGCCATCTCTTTATTATGTTCTCTTTTCCTGTATTCATCAGAATAAAAAAAAAAGATTTTCCCAAAATAAAATACAAATGAACAGGGAGGGAACTGGCCCCGGGAGAAGAGGGGAGCGGGAGGGCTGGGGATAAAAACCGCCCCACTTTCCGAGGAGGACGGCCCCTCCTGCCTGCCGCAGCCATGACATCCGCCGAGCACGCCCTTCCCTCCTCGCAAGAGCTGCTGGAAAAGGGGGAGCCCAATCCCTGGCTGTCCCAGTCCTCTCCCAAAAAAACAGGGCTAGATTTGGGGTAGGGGGTGGGGGAAGGAAGTGCCGCCGCCACCGCTCCCCCCCCTCCCCGCAGAAGGTCAAAGTAAAGAAGTTGGAATAGGTCAGCGGCGCCCCCCCCTGTCCTGTACAGGCGTGCTGCGACTCCGGCTCCGACTATGGCGGGCCTTCGCCTCGCGCCGCTCGCGGTCCCGGCCACTCCGCTCGCCCCCCCTGCTGGCCCCGCCTCCTGTGGCGTTGGGGCGCTCCCGTTCGCGCTCCCGGCTGTGCTCCCGCCTCTTCTCCCGCTCGGCTTGGCGGCTGCGCTCCCGCTGGCGGGCCTCCTCCGCCTCCTGCTCCTTGCGCCGGCGCTCTCGCTCCCGGGCCCTGGCCGCCCGCTCGGCCTGCTTCTGAACGTACTAAGGGGAAGACAATGGGCGAGAAAAGGCAGGTTGGAAATAGCCCCACGGACCAGGAGGGCAGAGCCCCCGTGTACCCGGGCAGAATCCATTTAATAATGTGGTTTATCGCCAAGTCGTAAGCAGAAGTTGGGCAAAAAAACAAAGGATGCATAAAACATCAGCTTGGCCTGCGTCCCGGGAATCTCTTCCCCTTTAGAAATAAGTTTCTAGTCCTCAGGGAAATAGAGAAGGTGGAAATGTATGTACCCTCCCGCTGTCCATTTGACCCAGCGTCCCAAAGGATCTGAGCGCGAGGGCAGATTTTGACCAACGTTCTGGATTCCTTGGCTTATTCACCCTTAATAATATACAAGGATAACCCGACAGGGGAAGCCAGCCCATCTCCCTGCCAGCCCAGACAGCACCAAATGATATTACTGTCTTTCCTGAGCGCTCCTGAAGGACAAGTGTCTCTTACCTGGGTGTCTGTCAAAGGAAGCCAGTAAATGCAGGGGGCTGCCTTGGTTTTGCGGAAAAGGTCGTCCAGCAGTTTAGCGGGGGGTTCTTCCTGGGCCTTTTCTGTTGGCAGAGAGAGAGGAGGAAGCAGAGACCTCAGAGGGGCGAATGCAGCCTCACACTTTTATTCTTACAGTTGTTGTTATTGATCAATTACTTTGCATGCCTTCTTCCCTCGGCTTCCTAAAGTCCTCGGGCCCAACCAGATGCTCTCAGCCACTCAAAATGGTGACTGCCGAAAGGCGAGGCGGAGATTTCAAAAATTCACACGGCACTAACGGTCACACTCATGTGTCAGCCTGATAATGCCAGAGGGAAGGCTGAATCACAGCATCGTGGAGTTGGAAGGAAGGGGCTGCGTTCTGCCTGCACCTTCCCACACAGGCCTGGATCCATCACGGAAGGAAGAATTTTTACGCACCCACCCACCCTGTGGGCCCATATAACTCACCCTTCTTCTCGGCTTTCTTCTCCTTCGACTTGGGGCGCTCCTTGCGGCGTCTCTCCCGGGATCGGGACCGAGAGCGGGGCCCCTCGCGCACCTTGTCCCGGTCCCACTCCCGCTCGGCCCTCGTCCTCTCCCGGCGCTCCATCTCTCTCTCCCTCTCGGCCCACTGCTCCCGGACTGCCGCCTCCCGCTCTCGTGCCTCCGAGCGCCGCGACATCTCGCGCTCCCCCCGCATGCCCAGGCCCACCCCGGGGAGAGCGAGACCCTCGTCCGCCTTGGCTTCTGCGGGACGCTCGGCCAGCAGACCCCGGTGGAAATCCAGCTGGGGAGAAGGAGGAGAAGATCAGACACACATGGCGGCTTTCCTTAAAACGCCCAGCCCTCCGGCCATTCAAGAAGCATTTCCCAACTTATTCCATTGCATTTCACCTAGGAATTTTGTGTCAGAAAATTCGAGACAGGCCAGAGAAAGGACTTCTTCAGTCAGTGCACAGGAATTTGATCCATCGGATGGTCACAGATCTGGGTGGCTTTCAGAGAGAATGGAGACAAATTTGTGGAGGGTAAGGCCATCAGCAGAGGATATTCACCCACTGTCAGAGGCATTATACTGGGGAACGTAAACGGAAGGGCTGTTGTACTTAGGTTCCCACTGGGGCAGCTGCTTGGCCACCTTGACAACAGGACAATGGACTATATGGGCCTATGGGCAGATCCAGCAACCAGGCACGTCAGATGTGCCATGGAGGCTCCTTGTGAGCCAAAAGGCAAGATACAAATGGAAATAGAAAGATAAACTGCCCCTACAGAGCAGTCTTGCTCTGAGAAATGCGCCCACCGGGCCAGGCAACGTCCGCCTAGCAAATTGCAGGCCTTCACCCTCAATTTCCACTCCATGTCAACAGGCCTATTATCCCTGGGCAGACTTAAACCTCCATACATTGGCCCCATCCTCTAAAACCCCCACTGGCCGCCACCACAACCTTCAACATCAATGAGTTTCACAGGAAAATGTCTTGAAGCAAGACATTCATTTCTGTTTCGTCCAGTCTGAATTCTCCACCAGGTTTTTTAGGAGTTCTGTTTTGGTTCAGTTTTCTCTCCACGAGAAGCCCCGACCTCTTAAGATGCTAAACTCCTCCTGCGTTCTACTTTTAGGAGCCTTCGCCTTTCCAGACCCTGCTGGACCACAAGTCCAAACAGTGCTGACCACTGGGCAATGAAGCCAGACATCCGTCCGCCCCGCTTCAAAAAGGATATTGCAAAATTGGAAAAGATTTGGAGAAGGGCAAGCAAAACAATCGAGGGGGTGAAGAAAGTTCACAGCATTTAGGGGTTTGGTGGTTTAAAGAAAAGACGAGGACGAAGCAATATGATAGAAGATTATAAAATGATGTGTGGTGTAGAGAAAGGGGATAGAGAAAAGTTTTCCCCTTTTTCTCATAACACTAGAAGTCATGGGCTTCCAATGAAGTTAAAGAGTTCAGAAGAAAGTACTTCTTCCTGAACTGTGGCGCTTGCTTCCCCAGGAGACAGTGATGGGCTTCACAAGAGAATGGGTCACATTCATGGCGGAAAAGGCTATCAGTGGCTACTTGCCATGATGGCTCCGTCCTGCCCCCTGCAGTTGGAGGTAGCAAGGCTTGTGAATGCCAGTTGCTGGAAACCACAGGAGGTGGAGAGCGCTGCTGTGCTCAGGTCCGGCTCCTGGGCTTCCCAGAGGGCATCTGGTCGGCCAAAGCAAGACCAGGTTGCTGAATCGAAAGCCACTGGCCTGATCCAGCAACGCTCTTGTCTGGACGGCCCCAAGTGCCCCGGCCCAGCACTGTACCTCTCAGAAGGGGAGGTAAACTGAAAGACTTTTTTTAAAAATGGGGCTCCTTCTCCCCATCTTCCCAGTTTACTGCATGCAGCCTCTCCTGAGACATCGAGGGGACGGAGAGCAGCAAATCCCACCCTCTATTCTGCCTTATCTCTCACAGTTCATACCTCATCTTGCTCTGCAAAGTCTGCTGATAAAAATTTGGGATTTGATTGTGGCCACTTGACGCCATGGAGGGCGTTGCGAGTTGCTACCGCTTCTTCCACTGTTGAATACTGAAAAGAAAAAGGGAGGTGAAAATGTAGGAAGAATTTTTTTAAAAAAAAAGGCCATGTATGGTTTCCTTTCATGCTTTAGAGCAGGGGATTGTCACTAAGTGAGCACAAGTCCAATAAAATGTTCGTTGACGAGGTTCACAGGTGGCTTTTGCATCACACTCCAGTCTTGCATATGGCTCTCTCTCAAATTTATGTTTTAGTTCTTCAAAAAGCAAGTCTTTCACCTTCAAGGCTGCTACTACCCTTTCTTGGAGAAAGAGTGAACAAGATTTCCCTGATGGGAAAAGGTGCTCTAATCCTGGCTTTATTCAGTGCACAAAACTTACACACCGCTTACTTGCTTGATGAAGTTATCAGTAAGAAAAATTAACAATTAAAGACATTCAAAATGACAAGGAACTAAACTTGGTTGAAAACAGTTCGGGGGGCACAACCTCTAGATGCAGGAGTGGGGAACTGCAGGCTTGGGGTCCAAATGCGGCCCTCCAAAATATATCTCTGCCTGGCCCTCAGAACTCTCCCCAAGCCATTCCCCACGGCTGGCCTCGCTTGGCCCCTGCAAGAGTGCTTTGCCTGGCTGGAATGTGTCACAAATGCCTCCTACTTGCCTGGATGGAAGACAAGAGAGGGGCCTGCAAGTGCGTGGAGAGGCAAGCCCACTGTAAGGTAAAGGGACCCCTGACCATTAGGTCCAGTCGTGGCCGACTCTGGGGTTGTGGCGCTCATCTCGCTTTATTGGCCGAGGGAGCCGGCGTACAGCTTCCGGCCAGCTTCTAGCGAACCAGAGCAGTGCACGGAAACACCATTCACCTTCCCGCTGGAGTGGTGCCTACTTATCTACTTGCACTTTGATGTGCTTTTGAACTGCTAGGTTGGCAGGAGCAGGGATCGAGCAACGGGAGCTCACCGCGTCATGGGGATTCGAACCGCCGACCTTCTGATCAGCAAGTCCTAGGCTCTGTGGCTTAACTCACAGCGCCACCCGCGTCCCTAAGCCCTCTGTATAAAGGATAAAGATGACCTTGGTTGCCTTGCCCACCTTTGCCCCCGGAAGGCTCCCCAGAAGGGAATGTGGCCCTTGGCTCTGTCGCAAACGTTTCCGGGCCATCCGCCAATCCGTTGCAGGGCACTTGCGTTCAAAACAAGGATTTGCTCCTCCGAGCTGGGGGAGCAGGGCGGAAAACTCACCGTGACGTAGCAGTGGGACTTGATCTTGTCGATCCAGAAGGCTTCCTCCACGAGGGTGCCTGTGCGGCCCAGCAGCTCCTTCAGCTGCCCGAGAGTGAAGGGTCTCACCTGCGCAAAAGGACGCCACCGGGGGGTTAAGGCAGGTCTGGCTTCTTATCAGTGGCTGCTGGAGGGCCGCCCTCCCCTCCCCACCCTGGTCACATACTCACCAGGTTGCAGATGTGGACGATGCTGCTGACCTTGCCGCGGGGCGGAGAGGGGACCTGGGCTGTGCGGACAGGGTCGTCGATGGTGATGGAGACGCCGGAGCGCTGCTGGCTGATGGAGCGCCGCGTCAGAGTGTCGCTCAGCGTAACTAAGGGGCGGGACGAAGGGAAGTTGGGGCTCAAGAAGCAGAAACTCAACTTTCCGGCCTCCGCTTGCCATTCCACCCCCGCAGCTTCCCCTTGTCCCTCGCCCCGCACCTTTCTTCACTTCGTGTTCCACGGGTGGTGGCAGCACGACTGCCTCTACGGCGACGGCGGGAGGTGCCTCGGGCGGCTCTTCCTCATGCGCCTTCTCCTCCTCTTCCTCCTCCTCTCCCTGGCCGTTCTCTTGGCCTTCAGCCGGCACCACCTGGGGGAGAGAGAAAAAACAAGTTGTCTTTTTCAGGAGCGAGAGACAAGAGAGGGCTTCCACCAGAAGCAGCAGCGGCGCCTGAATGTGCCCAATGGGGTTGCCAGAAAAACATGTGGACGGGATTAGCGAGGGCAATGGGCCTAGAGAGCGACTTGGCTCAGCTTCATCTCATATGTAAACACCTCGGAGGAGACTCCAAGGCTGCCTACACCTCACGGCTCGTTCTCAACTGACGGAAATGGATCTCTCGAAAGAGAGACTCTGTTGGTTATCTCTGTATACCTCTCTTTGGTTTAGCTTTTCCCGGGTAGTGCTTACTTGCTTATACTATGAAAAATATGAATTACAGCATTAAAAAAAGCACTGTGAAGCACAAAAAAGAATGAATGGAAGAAAGAAGAAAAGCCCAGCTGTCTTAAAAATACAGTGGTACCTCGGGTTAAGAACTTAATTCGTTCTGGAGGTCCGTTCTTAACCTGAAACTGTTCTTAACTTGAGGTACCACTTTAGCTAATGGGGCTTCCCGCTGCTGCGGCACGATTTCTGTTCTCATCCTGAAGCAAAGTTCTTAACCGGAGGTAATATTTCTGGGTTAGCGGAAGAGTATGTAACCTGAGGTACCACTGTATGCATTTTCAAGGGGACTTTGTTCTACCCCTTGTGCCAATTAGGCAGGCACCTCAGCTGCTACCTTCAGCAGACAAGACAATGTGGAGTTTGCCTGGCCTATGGTGGCCTGGAGGAGGAGGCCCCAGAGCTTTCCCTTGCAGTTCCACTCAGAAGACGCTCTGGCCCACATTCCCGCAGCTGCTTCTGAGCCAAAACGCCCACCCAGAGCCCACCGGTGAGGGACCAACCTGCGTGACGGTGCGGCAGATCTTGAGGGCTTTCTCGTGGGGGGGCTCCTCCGGGTGCCGCTCGGCCTCATCTTCGGAGATGCGCGAGTCGTCGGCGTGCAGGTCCACCACTGCCTCCTGCCCTCCCGTCGGGGGCTTGATCTCAGGGATCAGGCTCTGTTGGGGGGGGGGAACCAAGGGAGAGGGGTGCGTCAGGCCGGGATTAAAGGAGCCACGCCGAACCTGAATAGAACCGCCGTGAGCCCAGTGTACCTTGAGGGACTCGGTGGTGATGCTGATGGAAGGTTTCTTCTGCGTGGCGGCCGTGCTGGCCCCCCAGCGCCGCTTCCGGCCTCCCGGCTGGCTTCCCTCTGTGTCACTGTTTGTCGCTGCCGCTGTGCCCTTGGCCACTGATGACGCTGAAATCAAGAGGGCAGACCCAACGCTAAGACCCCTCCCCTCGCAGGGACGCAACCTGCCCTGTTTTTCAGTGAAATGGTATCTCGGAGGCAGAGAGGGTACCTCCCTCCCCTGCCGCCCTCAGGTTCATCTCTCAAGACAGCTACAAGGGCTAATGCATAGTCTCGAATGCTTCTGTAAATCCAGGCGGCTTGGGCAGGAATGCACTCTGCACATGCTCGGTGTTAGGGAAGATATGGCCAGCTCCCCTCCCTTCATTCCAAAGTCCGGCTTAAGCCACGCAGTGATGACAGGGGAGGGGAAGGATAAGGAGCTTTGTAAATGTTTCAAGCCCTGTAAAATTTACTTTAACAAGAGTGACCAGCCAACCGATCCTTAATATCGCAATAAAAAGAGAAAGAGATCTGCTTTCTTGAGTTCCAAGGGAGGCAGACTTCCCCAAGAATCGCTCATACTCAGCCCAATTTGTGGCCATCTACCATGAGGACTAGAAGCTTGGGTTTTCTCTTTTGAAAGTGGGAGAAAAATAGGCCGGGGGGGGGGGGGAGAAAGACACGCCGACACGTTTCTTCCTAAACAGCATGGGAAAATTCCCTCTGGCCTCACTAAGACCAAGAACCTGGGTAAAGGCCGACCTGCTGTGCCCGAATTACGCCTCTCCAGATTTTCTCCTGGCTAAACCCATCCACTCTGACCCCAGAAAAGGCAGCAAGGGAGATCCCAGGATAACGCCCACCCTTCTCCAACATGTCCGGATGCCCCGTGTGGTCACTGGACCAGGGCTCCTTTACTTACAGACAACAGATATCTTCCTCTTGAAGGCCTTGGGCTGAGTTGAACCCTGCAGAGGAAAAGGGAAGGGGGGAATGGAAAGAGAGAGAGAGAGAGAAAAGGGAGGAAGGGGAAGGAAAGAGAAAGAGAGAGAGAGAAAAAGCCCCGCATAGAGGGGGTAGTCAGGTCAGCGTCAGGGGTTTGGAAAGTGGCCGCCACACCTGGGGGAGGGGGGGGGAGAGACGAGGGCGTAAGTAATGAAACAGGGGCCCAGATGAGGAGTTGGGGAGCTGGGCAAGGGTCCTCTGCTGATTCAGGAATAAAGTTGAGACGGAAGAACCCCTACACCTCACTCTGCCCCCCCTTGGTGGCTGTATGACAAGCGCAGACTGTCCGTGGGAAACATCCTGTCCCTGCCAAAGGGATGCAGATTACGAACCAGGAGCTCTTTTGCCTCTCAGAAGTTTATTTGGACTCAAAACATGTTATTTGGACTCAACACGTTTTGAGTCCTCACGAGCACAAGAGGACCAACACAACGCTCCTACATGAGCCTACTCAGACTCTCACAATTGACACTGGAGGCCCCGTTCTCTGTCCTAGAATCACAGAAGGAACCCTGAGGGTCATCCAGTCCAACCCCCTGCAATGCCAGAAGCTCAACTAACATAAGTTAGTCTCGATGGGTGGGTACGAGAGACAGGTCTTCTTGGTGACAGCACCAGAACTTCAGCTTTCTAACTTTGTTCTGAAGATGCAATATGACTTTTATAAATTTGGTCTGGTCTGCTATTTCAATATCTTAGAAGTGTAAGATTGGTGTTATTTTACTGCTGCTTTTTGTTGTTTTAATGTAGTGGGTTGGCTCCCTGGCTATCTATATGATTTTTTTCTGACATTATGTAAGTTTTAATTGAAAAACAGGTAGATAGTACTAAATAACTGTAGCATTGAGACAACATACACTCTAATCCAAGGCCTAAGGATTCTATTACAATGGTACCTCGGGTTACGTACTTAATCCATTCCAGAGGTCCGTTCTTACACCAAAGCTTTCTTGAACAGAGCTGCACACTTTCCCTAATGAGGGCTCCCACCGCTGTGTTCAGCTTCCGTGGCAAAGTGTGCTAACCGGAATACTTGCTTCCGGTTTTGCAGAGGTCGTTGTCCGCAGAGTTCGTTAACAGGACTGTTCTTAGACCGAGGTACCACTGTACTAGAACACAGGTACAAAGAATCCCTAACTCTTAGGACAAATCTGGATGGGATATTATTCTAATTACTTTAATTTTGAATGGTTCAGATAGGGGAAGCTGCTTTTGCATCAATACACGATAGTTACTGAACAAGGCTTGGCAACCTTTATTATTTTGCTTTTAAAACCTTCTGGTGAGAAAATGTGCAAGCTCACAAGTTAACACAAAACTCTTCAGCTTCCCATCCTGCCCAATGAAGGGCCTACTGTACTTGAGAGCTTGCCAAATTTTCCCACACGCAGAATACTACAACCCAAAGGGCTGTTAACTCTTTTCTAGGCTACAGTGAGAATTTAAGGCAGGCTTGTGATTAGCTGATCACCGCCTTGCAGAGAAATGGATGGCTCTTCTCTCCTTTTCTTAAGCCGGTTGTGCCACATTAATGGGCAATGCAGGGAATATATGCAGAAGCAGATCCTAAAAAGGATCAACTTCAATGGGCATTATTTCTGCAAGGCGAAATGGGCAGCCCAAGTTAAGTCCAGGATAAGAGAGGCTTCCACTGCTGCTGCTGCTGCTGCTTTTGAACAAAGGACATTCCAGGTGTCAGCAATGAATTTTAGCCACCACACTACCTGCAATGCTCCTAGTCCTCATGGAGTCCATTTGGCTCAGGAACAGCAGTAACACCAAGGTTGTTGGGCCCAACGTGTATTTAGGTTCTCTGATGCAACTGGCAATTATTCAGAGACTGACCATCTGCCAAGAACATGGAACTATGTCTCAACACTTTAGTTGGGATTCCTGAATTGTGAGGGGGTTGGACTAGATGGCCCCTGGGGGTCCCTTCTAACTCTTCTGATTCTGCATTGTTTCTAACACTGATTCTCTTTGTTAAAGAAGAGGCCTTTCCAAAGTTCCACCGCTTGGCTTTCTAGGGGTTGGGGTGGGGAAATGTCCTTCCTGTCTCTGGTCAACAGCACTGAGCTGGGAAGAGGAGGATTCTCATCCTCTCCCACAATTCTGCTCCCCTTACGGCCTGCATTGTATGCAAGGGAGTCTGGAAGCCACCAAAATGCCTCCCTCGGCTTCCCTGCAGCTCAGCAGCCGAGCGCCCAGGCGACAGCAAGGCCAGGCCTGGCCCTCCCACTTAACCACAGCCACTGGCACAGGAAGGAACCGCATCATTCGTGCGCCCTCCATGAGAGAGCTTCACATCTCATGGGGGTGACCTGGGCGCAAGCCGCAGGGAAGCATTGTGGAAGCTCCCACATGGCTTTAGCCCCATGTTAATTAACTGGGCTTCAGCAGGGGTAAAGGAGGCGCTGATGCCAATTAAGGAATATCGTTAAATGCTGTTCCCGAGAGGCTGGTGCAGAGGCAGCGATAGGGGAACCTGGGAGCTTCCAGATGTCGAGAGATTCGAGCTCCCATCAGCCTCAGCCACCCCATGGCCAACAGCCAGGGCTGATGGGAGTTGTAGTCCGGCGACACCGGAAGACCCTCAAGCTCCTTATCTCAGGTGAGCAGAAACTGCCAACTTGCTAGCATCCCCTTTCTACGTCCACTTTATTCCTCAAGCAGCAGGTTCCCAAGGAAATGGAGGGAGCAGGTGGTTGGGAGTCAAGTACCACCCTGTTGATAGCGTACCCCACAGTCTGAGCAAGGATGGGGGCTGGACCAAACCAGGTTGATGCAGGAACTAGCCTCAGTTTCCCAGAGATCCCCTGCTCCCTCATCGTTAAAAAAATAAATAAATGCAGGGGAGGGAACCCTCCATTTAAACTGAAACATGACCCACCCGCCTACCCCGGGGGAAAGTTGCAAGTGATACTTTTTTTTCCTTTAAAAATTAATTAAACAAAAAAATTTAAACCAAACAATAAAATCAACGAAATTAGGACAAGTGCTCCAGGTACCCTCTCACACCTGGGGCAGGGTCTTCTGTTCAGCCAATCGCACCTCAGTGTGTGCGCTGTATCTAGGCAACGGCTGGTCCAATCGGAACGAGCCCTCCCTGGCCTGAAAGGTGCGTGCTTGGTTGGGTTGGGTGACAAGAGAGGTGGTGGTTGGTTGGTGGTAGGTAGGAACCTAGCGCTTGATTGGTAGGTGGTCGGAGCCAAGTGTCCCAGAGGAGAGAGGGCGAGACAGAAGCGCCTCCCCCACTGGCAAGGTGCGGTGGGGGGGAGGGTTAAGGCATCAGTTCTTGGCAGGCAGAGACTGGGCCAATGGAGAGCTGAGCACCACCGGCGGTGCATGGCAGCAAGAGTCCCGTGACGGGCGAGGGGCTCTGCGGCACCGGGCGGAAAGCGTCAGCAAGCGTAACGGAGGACGGAATTCGTGACGGGGCAACCGTCCAGACCACGTGCAGAAAGAGGACGGCTGACATCGACAGTCCTTTTCCGGAAGAGGCGCCCATGTGGCAGGCAGCAGGGCGACTCGACGGCAGCAAATGCCAAGTCCTTGACGGGGAAGACCTCCAGAGAACCCTACGTAAACCAAGTCCTCTTAGGCAACTCTTGGCAACTCCAGAGAACTCTGTGGAGGTGGAAGTCCTTGAGGCATGGCGGAGAAAACGCGGCCTTGCGCGAGGAAAAACCCGTGCCGAGCAACGAGAGCTGTGGATTCTGGTTAGCTCTGCACACCAGCGGGATTGGAAGGGGAGGCCACCTTCAAATTTCGGGGAAAGCCTCTGAAGATGCTGAGTCCCAGATTCAACAGAGGAGCTGCCGGACTGCTACAGCTTCTCAGGAGCTGAGTATCATCGGGCCTGGGCCTTCCCGCAGATGGCCAAGCGTGACGGAGAACTTGCTGGGAGTCTCTGAAAGCGGACTTTTGCTCCCGAGGTGATGAAGGAAGCTCTCTCGAGGGGAGGCCCCTGAAACTCAGGATAACCATTTCGTCGGCAGTGAAGACTTCAAAAGAACGTCTGGTTTTCAGAGGCAGACAATTCTACCGCAGAATAAACGGAGTCCTTAAAGGCAACCTCATACGAAGCGGAAGCACCTGGAGCAGTGGAAGGAGGTGTAGGCATTTCCAACGGGCGGCAAAAGACACCGAACAGCACCAGGCGGGCAACATGAGACTGAGTGCCCAGCAAAGTCCTGACATTCCTGGAACCTTTTTGCTGAGAGTGTCGACCAGGCAGGATTCCAACAGCAGCGCTCTTTAAGATTTTGGAGATTGACTATATATCAGCCGAAGGCAGAACGGGTCCCAAGGACAAGATCGCTCTCTCTCTGACGGACAGGAGAAGAGGCCCACGGAATCAGGAAGAGCCACAGCGCATGTGGGGCTCCCAGACGAGAAGCTCTGTGGTTACGGAGCCAGAGGGCTTTCCACAAAGTGGAGAGCGGTGGCGGAAACGGTCCCAGGAGAGGCCTAGTATGTTGTGGCCCCTCCAAATCTCTCATCCACCTCCACGGGTACCTGTCTGTGCGGCCTGCTCAAGTACGTCTGTGCTCTCTCTCTCCGGTTCTCTCTCTCTCACTCTCTCTTTCGCACTCCCGGTGGATTGGAGCCTCTTTAAAACGGGGATCAGAACAAACGAGTCCAGAGGAGAATGTCAACGGGGTTGTGGGGGGAAACTCTCTTTAGGGTGAGGGGGAAGCAAGGCCTGTCCCCACCCTCCCCTCTTCTCAGCAGCACAGAAAGCAGTCTCGCATGTGTGTGCTCGCGTTACGTGCGTGTGCGTGGGTGTGTCCTCAAAACAGCCCTGCCTCACCCCGGCCGAGAGCCCCCACCCCACCCCCACCCCACCCCGCTTTGGAACAGAGGAGATGGAAGAAGCCAGGTTCATGCCCCGGCTCAGGGGTGGGAAGAGTCAAATTTGGGAAATGCAGGGCAGGGAGGAACGTGGGCAAAACGAACCTTTCGATAACATGACATTCAGCAAACACATCAATAGTTAACCCTCCCAAAAATCCACGTTTGGCTGCTAGCTGACAGTAGGAAGCCCAGTTTATGGGGAGAAAGAGGTATGTGTGTGTCACTATCTAGTAAATCCATGCAGATGGTATTTTGCATTAAACATTTACACCACATTTAAGGCAGGGTGAAGTGTGGTGCACCATGCTCAGGATTCAGAACTCTTTGCCCCCGGAAAACCCAAATTCTGCAGCAAGGAAAGCGGAACTCTTCGAGTCCCATCTAAATTATGCAAACTGGGCATCTCTGCATAATTTCCCCTTGTTTTGCATAATTTATTCCACACCACTTTTACACAATTTATTCTGGTTTTCCTAGCTGTGCATAGGGAGGTCAAGGAGTTCTGCAGAGCGCTGGAGACATCTCTCCCTTCCTCCAAAGCGCTGGACACCTTCCTCAAGAGACATTCATGCAACTCTTATTACATAAGCATCCAAGCTAGAAACGTGCTTCTCGGTTGATTTAAATAATAATAATAATTTAAACCCCAAAGCTAACAAGTGTTCCCAGAAGTTCCCAGCACCCTGGCACTTCAGGACACAAGGGATTCTGAGAGGAGGCTCTGGATTGGGGAGGGGATTAAATAAGAAGCACCTGCCCACCAAGGTTATGGGGTGGAACTGAGAGCTGAACAAACACCCAGCCCTTCTTGCAGGAAGTCTGAGCCCCACTAACCCTGCGGTGGTAGCTGGGTACATAGCTGACCTCTCTAAGGAATGTCTCCCCCCAAAAGTCCCCCCTAGGCATCTTTCCACAGGGCCTCAGGACTGCCTGCCCCATTGCACCCTGGGGTCCCTTGCCCGTCTGCCGAGCGGAGCCCCAACACACTACCTCTTTCTTCTCCTCGTCTTCAGGGCCCGGGTCAGGTCCGGACGGCTCTGCGGAGGGGGGTTCTTCAGGGCCAGGCTCGGGGGCCTCGCTCTCTGGTCGGGGCTCGGATGGCTCCATGGGCACCTCTTGCTTCTCCTCACTGTGCAGAGAGAGGGAGAAGTAGTCACTTATGGGTTGGTTTGAGGCGGGGAATGATGACTTCCAGGTACAAAGAACACAGCCATCTCTTCTTGAGAGACAGAAAGCACCTGGGGGAAAAGGCTGAGGCTCAGGAAAATGCTGCTTCTTACAGCCCTGTGGAACCTTCCCCCACAATATTCAAGTGGAACCTTCTCCTTGGGGGTCTCTTTCCCTCTAGCTACCATTAGCCGCCATTTCTTCCATCCTGGCCACCCCAACCCCCCCAAAAACACCTTTGTGAACAAATATGCGCCAACCAGCCTAGCTTCTCCCCCACTCAGTAACCTTCCTAGAGGTCATTTGGGCCTTGAGGGAACCTCCCCCCACTGCCCCCCCACCAGGCTTAATCTCAGCCCCAGAACCTGTGAATCTGCCTGAGCACATGAGGAGTACCTTCCTGATATCCAGTGCACAAAGCACAGCCACCCCTCCCCCCCCCACATCTGGTGTTAGGGGTCAGAAGATAGTCCCTGAGCCCCAGCCCCTTCCCTTTCAGAAATCAACCACAGATGCCTAAAATAACAAACACTTTCCAAAATTATGAGCCCTCCCTTCTAAAGCTCTTATAGACACACTTCACCCCTCGAATGTCACCAAAGGCTGCTTCTTCCGTCTTCCAGGCCACAGAATCCCACACCCAAATCTCTCTCTCTCCCCCAAATTGCTCCCATGCAAAGCCTCCCCCAAAGTATCACAACATCCCCATGGGTCCTCAGAGGCCTGTCCTTAATAAGAGACCAGGGAACCGCCTGCCCCACTGAGGCCTGTGGGGAGGAAGGGGAGGGGGGAGAATGGACCAGGGAGAGAGGGACAGACAAGAGAGGGAAAGGAGATGGGAAATAGGAAGTCTGGGGAAGAAAGACACGTGCAATTTGAAGGGGATGGAGGGAAAGAGCCAGTGTGCAGTTGGAAGGCAAACAGGAGGAGGAAAGAAATGGAAGAAAGAGGAGGGCAGGCAGGAGAAATATTTGCACAAACAGCAAAGGGAGTGGTGGGGAGGTGTTGATGAGACCAGCTGGAAGGGAGTAGAGGCAGAGTCCAGGGAAAGGAGAAAATGAGAGGAGAGAGAGAGATGAAGAGAGATGCAGCAAAATGAGGGCCCTTCAGAAAGGGGAGAAGCAAGGGATTGCTGGAGGAGAAGAGTGACCCTGTCAAATAAAGGGAAGAATTGGGGAAAGGGTGGGGGCATGACAAAGCAGAGGGACGGAGGGAAGGAGGGGGGCTGAAGCCAAGAAGGGAATGGAAGAGAAAATGGATGGCAGAGGGGCCCGGAGGAGGAGGAGGAGAGGGGGAAGGGAGCAGCGAGGCAGAGAAAGGAAGAGGGGGAGGGGCAGGAGGCGAGTGAATGAATGGGGGGAGAATGAATGGAGGAGAGAAAGGGGGATTTGCGCGCGGGGTGGGGTGGGGGCAGCGAGCTTGGAGCAGGATGCGGCCGGCGAAGGGAGAGAGGAGAGGGCTCGGGAAGAAGATGGGGACAGATCTGGGAGCGGGGAGGGAAGGGGAGGCGAGCAAGATGGGAATGGCGCAGGGAGAGCAAGGCGCGCGGGGCGGGGGAAGGAGGCGAGGAAGGGAAAGGGAGAGCGGGGCGACCCGGCCGGGAAGGACGCGGCAGCAGGCGGCGGAGCCCGGGCGAGACTGCGGGGAGCGGGCGGCGGGCGAAGGCCGGCCAGAGGAGGGGACGGGCGAATGAATGAATGAATGAATGAATGGGTGGATGGGAAGGATGGATGGATGGAGGCAGGCAGCGGCCGCGCTGCGCCAGGCCGGGCGCCCCGTCTCACCCTCCCTTGCTCTCGGAGAGCAGCATGGCCCGGCCGGCGCTTCCTCCGCTCCGCCTCTAGTCCAGCAGGCGCCGCAGCGACGCGGGGCCGGGCGGGGGCGGCGGCAGGAGCGGCGCAAGCAGCGTCAGGAGCGCACCGGGGCCGCGGACAGGCGGCGGAGCCATCTTGCCGCCGCCGTCTTTCCCAGCAGCCCCCGGGAGGGTTTGGGGAGGAGGGGGGAGGAGGAGGAGGAGGAGATGGAGAGGGGAGAAATAGCGGAGGAGGAAAGGGCATGGGTGGGGGTGGGCGCCGGCGGAGAGGCGATGGGAGGCTGCAGGAGAGCGCAAGCAGCAAAGCAAGGCGCGCACCCCTTGACACACACACGCCCGACCCACGCTTTGGCCTCGGCATCGCAGCTTCTTCCCCCAATCCCTGCACAACACCCCACTTCCATGTCACCCCCAAAAAGAAAGGGGGGAACACCACCAGTCTGCAGAGACTTTTTTGGGATGTGGGCTGCTCTCTTGACGAAGGGAGGAATGGCAACATTTGGGGAATGGGCAAAGCCTTCCACACTTCTCGGCTGTGAAGGATGCAGCCCAGCCAGGTCTGGTCCTTGGCATCTTGGGCCACCTCCTCACTGCCTGGGAAAGATTCTGTGCCTTTGACAGCGGCGTCAACAGGCACGAGTTCAACAGGAACAGCTTCCACTGCCCTGTCTGCAGCACAGCAGTGGGTCATGAGCTGCCCACTACAGCAGGAACAGGGAATTGATGGGAGGTTCCTGGGCTTCTTAGGGGTATCTGGTTGGCCACTGTGAGAACAGGGTGGTGAAGAAATGATCCAATGACCTTATCCAGCCAGCTCTGCTTACTGTGACCTAGTCCAGTAACATCAGGGGGACTCCCCGGATCCCCATCCTGGCCACTAGCAGGTAACAAAACTGGGCAGCAGCACTGGCTTTTGGAACAGCGGAGCCCTACAAACCAGTTGCATTGTCCCCCACCCCAAGTTAATTCGTTTCCTGTGTTTGTTCCAGCGAGACATTAACAGGCACCACCCCAATGGTGCAATATCAGTCAAAGGAGGCAACTCCATCACCATCAGTTTGGCCCAGCGGACGGGTCCAGTCCCAAGCAGAAGTGAGATTCGTTGGAGCATGTTGCTGCAGAGGCTGCAGCTGCTTTTTGGGGGGTTGGAGAGCCTTTAGATAGAGCACAGCACCTAGCACAGAATGGGAACTGCTTGAACGATGTACATGTGTACACTACCGGCCTAGCCTAACTGAAGTTGGGGGTCAAGCAGCCCAGGGTGATGAGGAGCATCTCTGCTGATACCAGAAGCATCTACCTGACCATGGTTGATCTGCGCCAGCAAGATCCAGAAGCCATGACACCTTGACACTAACAAGGCGTGCCAGCTGTTTCCGTCCACCCCTCAGCCTTGGACCATACAGACCACTTTAACAAAATCAAAACTTTTGAATCATCATAAAACCTGTAACAGCATAATCCCTCTACCAGAAATCAAGTATCCTTGTATGTGCAGAAGTGAGGTGCATGTGGAAGGGCAGAGAATAACTGAGCGGTCTTTAGAACGTCCCAGGTTAATTCCCTGATGGCATTTTGTGCAGGGCTGAGAGGCTCCCCTCTGACAGCACTGAGCAAGGTATATGTCCCCTAGAAGCGCACAGGGGTTGGTTTAGACAGAGACCCGCTGATCATGCTGAGCTTAACAAGTACTGCCAGGGAAATAACCAAGTTCAGCTAGAAATATGTAGTATATCAGTCCTGAATTTCTAAAACAAGTAACAGATAGGTAGCCGTGTTGGTCTGCCATAGTATAAAAAAAAAAAAATCCAGTAGCACCTTAAAGACCAACTAAGTTAGTTCTTGGTATGAGCTTTCGTGTGCATGCACACTTAATAATAATAATAATAATAATTTATTATTTATACCCCGCCCATCTGGCTGGGCCTCCCCAGCCACTCTGGGCGGCTTCCATAAAAACCAAAAATACAATAAAATATCACACGTTAAAAACTTCCCTGAACAGGGCTGCCTTAAGATGTCTCCTGAATGTCAGGTAGTTGTTTATCGCCTTGACATCTGCTGGAAGGGTGTTCCACAGGGCGGGCGCCACTACCGAGAAGGCCCTCTGCCTGGTTCCCTGTAGCTTTGCTTCTCGCAATGAGGGAACCGCCAGAAGGCCCTCGGCGCTGGACCTCAGCGTCCGGGCAGAATGATGGGGGTGGAGACGCTCCTTCAGGTATACTGGACCGAGGCCGTTTAGGGCTTTAAAGGTCAGCACCAACACTTTGAATTGTGCTCGGAAACGTACTGGGAGCCAATGCAGGTCTTTCAAGACCGGTGTTATATGGTCTCGGCGGCCGCTCCCAGTCACCAGTCTAGCTGCCGCATTCTGGATTAGTTGTAGTTTCCGAGTCACCTTCAAAGGTAGCCCCACGTAGAGTGCATTGCAGTAGTCCAAGCGGGAGATAACCAGAGCATGCACCACTCTGGCGAGACAGTCCGCAGGCAGATAGGGTCTCAGCCTACGTACCAGATGGAGCTGGTAAACAGCTGCCCTGGACACAGATTTGACCTGTGCCTCCATGGACAGCTGTGAGTCCAAAATGACTCCCAGGCTGCGCACCTGGTCCTTCAGGGGCACAGTTACCCCATTCAGGACCAGGGAATCCTCCACACCTGCCCGCCTTCTGTCCCCCAAGAACAGTACTTCTGTCTTGTCAGGATTCAACCTCAATCTGTTAGCCGCCATCCATCCTCCAACCGCCTCCAGACACTCACACAGGACCTTCACCGCCTTCACTGGTTCTGATTTAAAAGAGAGGTAGAGCTGGGTATCATCCGCATACTGATGAACACCCAGCCCAAACCTCCTGATGATCTCTCCCAGCGGCCGCATGTAGATGTTGAAAAGCATGGGGGAGAGGACAGAACCCTGAGGCACCCCACAAGTGAGAGCCCAGGGGTCTGAACACTCATCCCCCACCACCACTTTCTGAACACTTCTTCAGATACACTGAAACAGAAGTTGCCAGATCCTTCTATATAGTGGTAAAACAAGTAAATTCGTCTGGAAATTCCTGCATTGCAGGGGGTTGAGCTAGATGGCCAACTCTGTGATTCTATGAAATCACCTCTTCCCCCAGGAACCCTCCCACAGCCCGCTCTGCGCATGCCTCTGACCACCCACGTGTTCTGGGGCTCAAAGGTGGGCCAAACAAAGCCCTGTATCCCATGTTGCGTTGTGTGGCATTGCTGCGTGTTGGCCTCAAGCCAAACCTGAACTCCTGGACCCGCTGCCGCCCCTGGAGGCTCCCTTCTCTACGCGCCCCATTCCCCAGCGGTGCATGTGGGGCCTGCTCTGCCCTCCACTGCCCGGGTCGCTCAGCCTCGGATACTTACTTTTCGCTGTGCCGCTGTTCGGACGGGCGGTGTGGCTCCGAGGCAGGGACCCCGCTGTCGAGGCCACTGGCCTCCATTGGAGTGGGGGGCTCTGGGCTGCCCTGTGGGGAAAGGCTTAGTTTAGCAGGAAGAGGCCACACGGTGAGGGTCTCAAGACCTCCCCCGCCCTGTATGTGCCTCCCCCTCCAAAAACAATGCACACCCCGCCCTGCAACCCCTCCTCTCCCCCATTCCGTACTTGCTCTGGAACTGTCATCTCCATCTCCTCCTCCTCTTCCTGCTCCTGGCCATGGCTGGGGTGTCTCTGGGGCTCCGAAGGCAGGGGAAGGGTGTTTCTTCGCTTTTCCCTTGGGCTTGATGACCCATCTTGCTGGGTCTGGGGGCTGTGGCGTGGGGGGCTCTCCCCTGTCGGGGAGGTCTCTTTGGTGTGGGGGTAGCTGCTACCGTCCCTTGAGGCTTCAGGGCTACGGGACTGAAAGCACAAAAACAGGTGGTTTGGTTTTTTTAGGTGGCCGGCTCCAGCCTGCCCACCTGAGGAAGGCTGCACTGAAATGAGACATAATCCACAGACACATCTCCCCTGCTGCTCACAAGCAGGGGAAGACACAATCACGAAGCAAGCTTGTGACTGGATTAAAGGAAAGTAAACTGAGCCAGTCAATTAATTGATTAAATCCTCAACCTGAGAAAGAATAATAGTTTGGGGGAACATGCTTTCTTTGCTTTTAGATGATGATTCACCAATGTGTCACAGCCGGTATAATTTCAGAAAAGCCCTGGCTCTCCCATTAAAGAGGGAACACCTCTTAAGATGTTTGCCATTTGCACATGTATTTTATTTGATTTTTAAAGCTGCTTGCCAGCAAGGTGGGGGTACTTTTTTTTACTAGCACAAATGATTTTTAAAGCACGTTTTAGATCGCTCCGAATAAAATGACTATCAATACGGCAGTGCTCACAAGAGGCTCATCACTCTCAGCGCCTTTGAATATGCTTTATAGCTAACAGCTACCGAGAATGGTTGTGTGGACAGAATAGCCCAGCATCTAAAGTTAGGAATCCTTAAATATGGACAAGAAAACAAATAATGCACTGAGACAGGATTGTTGCTTTTCTTTTTTGAAGAAAAAGAAACCCCTCTTCCACACACACCCTGGGTTTCAAACGCCCGGTGCAAATTCAGTTTTCATGCAAGACTTACAATGCATATTTTTAAGTTGTTCAAGGCAAGCTCTGCCAGGGACTGAAAAATTTGGCCAGAGGCAAGTGTTAGGCGTCTGAAGCTTGGCGGCTTCTAGTTGGCCAAGCTCCGCCCATGATCTCCCATGGATTAGCTTGCCCTGAGCTAGGAACGCCTGTTTGTTCTTAAGCAGCATCTTGCTTTGAGCCAGACACTCTCCAAATGCCCAGTCTCACAGCAGCTTCAAACAAGGCTCTGGGGATTCAATCGGGGGGCAGCATCTAGACACAGAGATCAAATGCTGAGCTGCTAGCCATGGGCCTTTTTCACCCCGTCGGAGCACATTCGTTGCCCAGAAGTCAGGGAAGGACCAGAATTGAGCACGTTTCCAGGGGAGAAAAACATTGCCCTGCTGCTCTGGAAACTTCAGCTACTGTTTGAAGCCCAAAGGCTGCTAAGCAGCAGCAGCAGCAGACAGCAGATAATCTCAAGTATGGGAACACTGCTTGTAGCCTGGTAAGTGAGCAGCGTTCTTCAACTTGGGGTGCCCAGGTGTTGTTGAACTACAACTCCCATAAGGCAGAGCTGGGGGGTAGGATGGGAGTTGTGGTCCAACAACACCTGGGGTCACTGGCCTAGGGGAAGCCGCCGTAACAGAGAAAGGGCACTTATACACACCACTGATGACCAAGGGGCTGGCTAATTGCAAGGTGCTTTGAAACACCTGCCAAATGTATTGATTCTCATTTCCCTAATTAAAACAAGAAGAAGAAGAAGAAGAAGAAGAAGAAGAAGAAGAAGAAGAAGGCGGGGAACCACACACGAAAACCCTGGTGGCCCCCATGGATAAAAAGACTGGGCGGAGGTGGAGGAGAGCTGGATTCAAATCCTTCCTGATGGGAAAGGTGCCCTCAACAGGTTGAAGTGGTAATAAAGTAAGACGCAAATCCTGCAGGAAAAGGGGAAAGTACTAGGCAGAGGAAGATGGGCGGCAGGTGTTCAAGAAACCACAATGGGACAATCCAACCATGACTCAATCTGTGATCCTGAACAGACACAATAACCAAGTGTGGGAAGCCCAGCTTTTTTGCCGCCGCCTTCAAGCGACTCAGGAAGAAACCGGCCACTCACCTTTCTGCTGCTGCCGCTGCTGGAAGGCGACCGGGACCGCGACCTGGAGCGAGACCTGGAGCAGGAGCTGCTGTGCCGCTCGGAGCCAGAGCGGGATGGGGACCCCGAGGCCCGCCGCTTCCTGGCGGGCGACTCAGAGGAGCCGGAGCGGGGCCTCCTGGCGCGGGAGCGAGGCTGCGAGCTGCCGCGAGAGCGGGACCTGGAGGAGCTGGACGCGGAGGAGGAAGAGCGGGAGGAGCTGGAGCCTGCGGGCCTTTCCCGCGGGCGCTGCGGGGGAGATGGCGGGGGGCCGGGCCGTTCCTCCGGGGGGCTGGGGCTGGCAGCGGCGGCTGGGACTTCCTGAGCGGGGGGAGATGGCTGAGAAAGCTGAGGGGGGGCCTCTTCGTCTTCTGCAGGGCTGGGCCCGGGGGCCTCCTTGGTCAAGAGAGGGGGAGGGGGCTCCTGGCCCCCGTCATCCTGCTGGGCGTGTTGTGCTTCTGTCAGCTGCGGAGGGGAAGGGGAGTCCTGGACCAGGGCGGCGGCGGCAGCTGCTGTCTCTTCCTCCAGAGTCTTCAGGGCCTCGGCTGCTTCCTCCTGATCCTCATCTCTCTGGATCTCCTCTGCCACCACCTGCTGGGGCTGCAGGGGGACCACAGGGGCTCCCCACCCCAGCAGGCCCACCCCCTGCTCCCCTTGTGCCTCGTGGGGAGCAGTCGCCCCTCTTTCCTCCGGGCAAGGCCCTGCTTCCTTGGCCACCTCCGCCTTTAAGGCTTCGGGTAGCTGGGCTGCGGCCTCGACGGGCTCTGCCTCTTCTGGAGGCCCTGGCATCTCGGGGCCCCTCTTTTCCTCCCGGGGCCCCTCCTGCGTCACAGTTGCTGGCTGCTCTTCCCTGCACTCTGGGGCTGCGGGTTCAGCCTCTGCGAGGCCCTTTGAGGGTGGGAGAAGTGGCATGGCCGCTCCGCAAACTGGGGCGTCCGGGGTTTGGGGCGTGGCCTCTTTTGGCTGGGCCTGTGGGGCAATGGGCAGGGAAGGCTGGCATGCGCCCTTCTCCAGGGGAGCTGGGGTGCCGGGCTCAACCTGCCCCTTTGGCGTCTGTTTCTCCGGCAACGCGGCAGCTTCTTCTTCCTCCTCGTCCTCATCCTCGTCGTCGTCCTCTTCGTCGTCCTCCTCCTCCTCTTCCTCCTCCTCTTTCACAGGAGCCCTCTGGGCTGCCCTCCGACTCCTGAGAGGTGTCTCTCGCTCTTCGCTGCTTGGGGCATGGGCGGCTCCCGGGGTCTTTACAGCTCTGGCCTGAAGGGAAGAGGAAATCACAGCATGCCTCCAGCAGCTTTGCACCAGCCCCTCCTGGGGCAAATGCTTCTTCGCACGACCTCCCCACGCTGACCCCCTCAACCCATATCACGGCCACTTACCTGCCTGACCCGGGTCGGGTGCTGCTCTGGTCTTCTGGGCCCTTCTTCATCCGATTCTTCCCTCTCCCGTGACACAATGCAGCTTTTGCCTAGCAAAGGAAGGGGAGAACCGTCAGCTGCTCAGGCCAGAAATGGCTTCTCACACAAGGCGGGCCACCCCAAGGTGGCAGCTGGGAGAGGCACAAGGTCCAGCATTGTGCGGGACCAAGGAGAAGAGTCGGTGGAAGAAGATTGGAAAAAATTTAAAGTATATCTTCAAAAATATTGTAAAATTAAGGACTGTTAGAAAGGTGTTGGAAAAAGAAAATTAGGTAGTTTTGGTATATATGAGATAAAGGATTAAGTAAAAATGAGTTGATGAAAGTGATGAAAGAGAGGACGTTAAACTATATTATTTTAAACTAAATTACTTAAATGAAAATAAGGTTGGAAGGATTTGCTGAAAAAACAATCTGAATTAGAATACAAAATTG
This sequence comes from Podarcis liolepis, assembly GCF_965112155.1. Classification (NCBI taxonomy): domain Eukaryota; kingdom Metazoa; phylum Chordata; class Lepidosauria; order Squamata; family Lacertidae; genus Podarcis; species Podarcis liolepis. Next base: position 7,121,750 of record NC_139573.1, on the reverse strand, counting down.
GGAGGTGCGAGGAGGTCAAGGAAATAAGGAAGAAAGCTATGTAAAGGTTTAATCTGTTCTTTTTTATTTAATTTTTTTAATTGAATGTATTTTTATACCTTCTTTTTCTTTTTTCTGTTACTGTTGTATTCTTTTTTATATTTTGTATTGTTCTTTTCTCTTTTTGAAACCTTAAACTTTGAACACACACACACACACACACACACACACACACACAGAAACAAACAAAACAAGGCCCAGCCTTGTGTTCTCGCAGTGGCCAACCAGAGGCATTTGGAAACCTGCCAGCAGGATTCGAACACAAGATTCCACTCTCCTCCTCTGGTTTCCAGCAAATGGTAATCAGAAGCATTGCTCTCCCTGACCATGGAGTCAAAGCACAGCCATAATGGCTAGTAGCCATCTTATTCTTCATGAATTTGTCCACTCCTCTTATAAAGCCATCCAAGTGGACGGCCATGCTGGAGGCATGCCGTGATTTCCTCTTCCCTTCAGGCCATCACGCCTCCTGGGGGGGGGAGAGTTCCATAGTTCCACTGCGTGAGGAAGGACTTTCTTTCGTTTAGCCGGCTCGATCGCATCTTCACAAAGCAAACAGATCGGCTGCCGATCCATTTGCCCCCCAAAGGGCTCCAACCCCACCCCAGTACCTTCATTTTTGACAGCAGGAGCAGAGGAGGCTGCCTGGTAACATCTCAGAACATTGGTCCATCAATCTCAGTATGACCTACCCTATTCCTGTGACCGTCGCTGGTTTTATCTGCTTTAAAAACTGAATTCTAATTGGTTGTGATGGCTGAGTTTTCAATTGCTGTAACCAGCCCAGAGATCTGCTGACGAAGGGTGGGCAATAAATTGAACAATGATGATGCTACACTACCAATAACAGTAGAAGAAATAATTATAATAGTACACAGACTAGACCTACCTAGAGATTTCACTGGGGACTGAACCTTCTTCACGGTTAGCAGATAAGTCTGCCCACCCCCAAGACATGGGTCTTCCTTCTGATTACTGTCAACATGAGTACTACCAGAAGCCTCTCATAATACTCAAGCAAGCAATGACAAGCAGTGTGTGTGTGTATGTGTGTACACACACACACACACAGGGCTAGGAGCAAACATTCCCCTCTGCCATGCCTCTCCATTTTGGCTGATGTGAGAGCAGATGTGGAAGCATAGCCAGAAGTTGCTCTTCTCCCTGGTGGGTGGGCGGGTGTGTAAACACTCTGACACTGGCTTGCCTCTGATCTATGTACATCTAGTGGAACAATAGTTACTGATAATCCACATTCTGAACAAAAGCTTTGATCAACCTTGACGATCAGCAGGCATGGAAGAAACGGGTGTGCTAACAGGGCATCTAACAGGGCATCGCCTTAAGCCTCAAGGTGTGGAATGTTGCCCAGCTGTTTGGAGGGAGCAACACCACCACCTCGTCCCCCTGGTCACCCAAATCCCTTTGCAGCAGAAGTGTGTGCAAACACATCTTCCAAACAGAGAAACTGGATGAGTGCCAAGAGGTTTGCAAATGCCTGCCTGCCTGGGGCACCTCCTCCTGCCCTCTTTTTCTCTGGAAACCAGGTACACAGGAGTCATGTTCTGAGCAGGTCAAGAGCACATACCTTTTAAAAAGCTAGACCAGGGGTCAGCAAAATTTTTCAGCAGGGGGCCAGTACACTGTCCCTCAGACCTTGTGGGGGGCTGGACTATATTTTTTTTGGGGGGGGGAAATGAACAAATTCCTATGCCCCACAAATAACCCAGAGATGCATTTTAAATAAAAGAACATATTCTACTCATGTAAAAACACGCTGATTCCTGGACCGTCTGTGGGCCGGATTTAGAAGGCGATTGGGCCGGATCCAGCCCCCGGGCCTTAGCTTGCATACCCCTGAGCTAGACACTCAAATCCACACTCTGGAATCAACTGCATGGGTATGTTTCTTAGCAATTTAGAGGTGAGGCAAAAGCACATTAACCCTGCAGTTGCATAGCTGTGCTATAACAAGGAAAACAACATGGAGCATACATAGTGTACATCTTTTCCCCCTTTTTCTTTACTTAAAAACTTCTCAAAATTGCAGCCGACCCTACAGAACAAGTACTGTAAAATCTATCATGCCCGTAACAACCCAGACTCTCAATAATGGCATCAGAATATTGTAACCAGCTCCGAACGGTTCATGTTTTCCAAATGCCATTTGTCATAGTCCATCCATTTCCATAATTAACTAATGCAATCTTGCTGCATCATGTCTGAATCTGACCGTCTACTAAGATGTCTGTATTTCAGAGCTATGAAAATCTGGCTTAAAATCATTCCATCAGACCTTTTACACGGTTATATCTGGTGTTAAAGCAGAATTGTCTACAGCAGGGGTGGCCCCATTCCCTTCTAAGCAACCTTTTGAGGACAACATACCAGAGACAAAAAGCTGGTGCAGCAAGGAGTGTAAAATTTTCCTTTGCACAGGAGTTTAGCTTCCACACACATACCTCTCTATCCTCCACCCAAACAAGCGAAAGGCATTATCAGAGCTCAAGGACACATTCCAGGCAGGCAAAAATGCTCAGGGTGAGAAGCAAGGTCAGCAAGGAACATGGCCTGGGGAGGATTCTCAGGGCCAAATGCAGAGGGACGGCAGGCCACGTTTAGCACCTGGGCCCAAATTCCCCCACCAGTGACCTGGAGTTGCAGGGTCGATTCAGATGTGATGCTAAATAGCAGTTCAGCATTATCAGAATGAGAAACGGAGAATCTCGGGTCCACGTGTTCCCCTCCCCCAAGTATGAGACCTCTCGGTATAGGGCGGTACAGTGGTACCTCGGGTTACATACGCTTCAGGTTACATGCGCTTCAGGTTACAGACTCTGCTAACCCAGTAGTGCTTCAGGTTAAGTACTTTGTTTCAGGATGAGAACAGAAATTGTGCTCCGGCGGCACAGCAGCAGCAGGAGGCCCCATTAGCTAAAGTGGTGCTTCAGGTTAAGAACAGTTTCAGGTTAAGTACAGACCTCTGGAATGAATCAAGTACTTAACCCGAGGTACCACTGTATATAAATTCAATCAATCAATCGATCAATCAAAGCTGCAGGGAGGAGTTTGGAAGCATCACTTCCATTGTAGACCAACCACACCTTGCTGTGTCACCCAAACCTGATAAGTCGAAGCTGATCTTGACCGTGGTTTGTTGAAACTGCAAATGCATCCAAAGTCAGCCATGTAGGAAGTTCACATTTGTGGAGATGGCTAATGTAGGTCCACTAATTCCAGTAGGTCTACCATGAGTAGAACCTAGTTAGATACAACCCGGCATTTAAGAAAGTGACTTATGTCAACAAACCATGGTTAAGATAAAACATGGTTTAGGGTTCCGATGTAATGTCTGAAATGGAAGCAGAAGGCTCTGATTTTCCCATGGCTATTTTGGAGGAGGAGAAAGGAGGGAGGGAGTGTGTGAAGGCAAGGTTTGCTGCACTCATCCCCCTAATTCTAAAATCTGGGTTATGGGCAAACCTAGGTTGCCCCAGAGTTGGTGAGGCTCACGTGACATCAACATGAAAAAGAGCCTTTAGTGTCATTGGCCCAGTCCTGAGGAATGCTTTGCTAATATGGATTCAGCAGGTGTCTTCTGTTTCAACCTATAAATGCCTGCTGGAAACTTGGCTATTTTAGAATGGCAGATTAAACTGATGGGCTATGCTGAAACGGCAAAAATGACCAGAAAAGTTAGGAATCAGGAAGACCAACATTTTAGTAAGAAATGGGGGAAATATATAATTTATCTTAAAAATCATTGTAAATAATTAAAATTAGTAGTAGGATCGGAATGATACTTGTCGTTAACGTTGGACTAAGGTTGTAATGGAGATTTAATAGAATTGTATTAATAGAGAAGATGCAGGAGGAAAAAAGTTAACACAAGGACCCACAAAGGGGAGGAGGGAAGTCCATGGGAATTTATGGAATTCTCTTTTTGTTTTGGTTGTTTGACGATGGTTTGTAAATTTCAAAGTTTGGAAAAATAAATATATATATATAGAGAGAGAGAGAGAGAAGAAAAGTTGGATATTTTGCCAGACTTATGCGGGCAATTAATAATGCATCCTTTTATAACAGTTAGCTGATGGTCTCAGGTTTTAATTTATATATATATATATATATATGGGCAGTGCTTTTTTCTGAGGAGATGCAGGGGTATGCATACCCCTAAACATTTTGTGAATCTTTGTACTTTTGTCCATTTACTGTATTTATTTCCCCCGATTTGAACTATAAATTGGTGATTTTCTTGAGTCAAAACGAGAGTACCCCTAAACATTTGTTTAAAGAAAAAAAGCACTGTATATAGGCATTACTGTAAACTGCATTGATATATTTTGATCTCCCTGTGGAGTATTGTGGGGAAAACCTTCGCCCGTGTGGTTCTCGACAGATTACAGTCATTCACTGACAAGAGTCTATCCCATGTCACAATACAGCTTTAGAACTCAGAGGTCAGCAGCCAATGTGATTTTCTCACTATTCCAGCTGCAGGAGTATTGACGAGAGAAGAGGTGCCCTTCTATATCGCCTTCCTAGACCTGACAAGGGCCTTTGACCTCATCAGCCGAAAAGGGCTCTTTGCACTGCTCAACAAGATAGGATGCCCACCTAAGCTTCACAAGATGATTGTGTTTTTATAGCAACAAAGGTTTTTTTTAAAACAAATAAATAAACTGCCCCCCAATGTTATTTCCAAATTTCTTAAAGCGGACAATAAATAACTGACTTTCGTCTCAAAAACAAACATACACGGCGTATCCTAATGGGGCGTGAAGAAGCAATTCACTTAGAGGGAGAAACGCACCAATTATTGATGCCTATCCTGTCGCACAACCACAAATTTCAACATGTTTCTTCTTGCAGCATCCCTGAGGAAGGAAGACTTAAACATGACCTTTGTTAATCACCACCTCCGATTTTAACTACTTAATGGTTTTATATCGTTATCTTGAAAGTTTTATTAATGACTGTCGTGGTCTATCAACAGTATTCAGATACCTGATATAAAACTTCCATGCTATCTTGTCCATCAGTAAATGTGCAGAATACGAACCCATAATTTACTAGAGAGTACCAGCTGTTCTGTTTCATCAGAAACACTCCACAAGATCAAGTTGTTTCTCCTCAAAACGTTTTCCAACTCATCAACTTGATTTTAACATTCCCTTTGCTTTTTTACTAGGGGCTTTTTCACAAGGACCCATTTAACTTGCCAGGTCATCAAAGTTTGTGTTCCAAGTTACATATTTACTTGTTTTCTATACGGAATTTATAACCTGCTTTTCGAAAAGAGACACCCATAAGAATAAAAACAGCACAGTCAGCAGGCAAAAACAACAGCATCCTTTCCTCCACCTTTTTGCCCATCATTTCAATCCTCTTATCAATTTTTCTTTCCACAGGCAAAATATTTCTCGATCTTTCAGTGTTCTTATCCAATTCCTTAATTTGGAACTTAACACAATTTTTCTGAATTTTTTTATCACTCTTTGGGGGTTAGAATTGCAGACTTGTCAGTAACTAAAAGAGTGCCTTCCTTAATATCAACTACACTGGTACCTCGGGTTAAGTACTTAATTCGTTCTGGAGGTCCGTTCTTAACCTGAAACTGTTCTTAACCTGAAGCACCACTTTAGCTAATGGGGCCTCCCGCTGCGCCGCCAGAGCACGATTTCTGTTCTCATCCTGAAGCAAAGTTCTTAACCCGAGGTAATATTTCTGGGTTAGCGGAGTCTGTAACCTGAAGCGTATGTAACCTGAAGCGTATGTAACCCGAGGTACCACTGTACTTCGGCCCCTACAATCCCTCCCAGGTGAGTTGCACCTGGATCCATCATTATTAACTTTCAGGAGGAACTTGAGAACAGCCCTGCCTGCCTAGGCGTTTGATGACTGAAAAACACTGTTCCTGACAGTCACTGGCTGAGATAATGTTTTCAACTATATTTAAAATGTGTTTTCAAATGTTTTTATTACTGATGTGCTTGCTGCCCTGAGCTCCTTTGGGAGGGAAGGGTGGCATATAAACTGAAGGAAGAGAGAAAGAGCGCGAGGGAGGAACCACCCTACTTTCACAGGGGATGCAGGAGAGGGCCTTCTCAGTGGCGGTTCCCATACTTCAGATCTCCCTCCCTAGAGACGCTAGTCAGGTTCCTTCCTTGCTGTCCTGCTGGCAAGTGAAGACTTTATTCTTCCAACAGGCTTTTGGGAATTTACTGCTTGTATCATGCTGTTTTCATTGCCATCATTGGTATGTTTTAAACAGATTTTTTAGATTATACAGTCATACCTCGGGTTGAAGTCGCTTCAGGTTAAGCCTTTTCGGGTTGCGCTCTGCGGCGACCCAGAAGTAAAGGAGCACATCACGTCCGGGTTTCGCCGCTTGTGCTCAAAATGACGCCGTGCGCGGAAGCGGCAAATCGCGACCCGCACAGACGTGGGTTGCGTTCACTTCAGTATGCGAACAGGGCTCCGGAACAGATCCCGTTCGTATACAGAGGTACCACTGTATAGCTTTAATTCTATCAGTGTTTAATTGTACAGTGGTACCTCAGGTTAAGAACTTAATTCGTTCTGGAGGTCCGTTCTTAACCTGAAACTGTTCTTAAGCTGAAGCACCACTTTAGCTAATGGGGCCTCCCGCTGCCGCCACCGCGCGATTTCTGTTCTCATCCTGAAGCAAAGTTCTTAACACGAGGTACTATTTCTGGGTTAGTGGAGTCTGTAACCTGAAGCATCTGTAACCCGAGGTACCACTGTATTTTAACAAATGCCTTTTCTATGATTTTAGTGGTTCTTGTTTTCATCTGTAAGCTGCCTTGTGTCCCGTCAGGTAAAAAGGCAGGGTATAAGACGCTATCACCACCACTCTCCATGCTGCTCTGTCCCATCTGGAGCAGCCGGGGAATTATGTGAGACTGCTGTTTGTGGATTTTAGCTCTGCTTTTAACACTATCCTCCCCCATAGACTGGTGTCCAAGCTAGAGACGATTGGACTCCCCAACTCCACCTGTCTCTGGGTTTTGGATTTTTTGTCAGAACGTTCTCAGAGGGTTAGAGCAGGGTCACATGTGTCCACAGCCCTTAGCCTTAACACCGGCTCACCACAGGGTTGCGTGTTGAGTCCCCTGCTCTATGCTCTCTATACGTATGACTGTTCAGCCATCCACTCCAGCAACAAAATCATCAAGTTTGCTGATGATACTACGGTGGTGGGGCTCATTTCAGGAGGGGATGAGTCCGCCTATCGGGACGAGGTGGAGCGGCTCTGTGTTTGGTGTGGAGAGAACAATCTGGTTCTTAATACGGCTAAGACCAAGGAATTGGTGGTGGATTACAGGAAAAAAAAGGCGGACATTCAGCCCTTGTATATCAACGGGGAACGGGTGGAGAGGGTGGCGGAATTCAGGTTTTTGGGAGTGATTATGGATCAGGGCATGACTTGGAGCGCAAATACCACTGCTCTGGTGAAGAAGGCCCAGCAGAGAATTTATTTCCTCAGACTTTTAAAAAAGAACAATCTGAGTGAGAGACTGCTGGTGTCCTTCTACCGAGGCTCCATAGAGAGCATACTTACATACTGTATTTGTGCTTGGTTCTCCAGTTGTACAGCTAGGGAGAGGAAGGTGCTCCAGAAGGTCATAACCACAGCCCAAAGGATTATTGGGCACCCTCTTCCACCTTTGGAAGAACTGTACGGTTCCCGTTGCCTTAGGAAAGCAAACAACATCCTGCAGGATCCATCTCACCCGGGATACAGTCTGTTTGCACTACTGCCTTCTGGCAGGAGGTATAGAAACATCAAGTCAAGGACAAATAGACTGAAAAATAGTTTCTATCCAAGAGCTGTGGCCTTGTTGAATGCTGTAACTCGATAGTGAGACCTGGGAGTTTGATGGGGGTGGGGGTGGGGGTGGTTGGAAGGTGGTTTGTTTGGTTGTTGCTGTTGTTTTGCTTTGTTTTTAAGGGATGGCATCCAATTTCGTTGCACTGGTGCAATGTTGCACTAGTGTAATGACAATAAAGAATCTATCTATCTATCTATCTATCTATCTATCTATAAATAAATTTATAAAGGAGGAGGAGGAAAGAAAAGAAGGAAGCTGTCTGTAACCTCAGAGACTTCTCTTTGTATGTTTTGAATTGTCAGAGCCTCCGTTTTTTCATGGAACAGGATGAAACATTTGTACCATTTTTCTTTTCCACCTAAAATGACCACAGACACTTGTGTAATACAAATATTGTGGTAAGTGCCACTAATTAGGAATGAACAAAATCAGTACAGTGGTACCTTGGGTTACATACACTTCAGGTTACAGGCTCCACTAACCTAGAAATAGTGCTTCAGGTTAAGAACTTTGCTTCAGGATGAGAACGAAAATCATGCTCCAGCGAAGCGGCAGCAGCAGGAGGCCCCATTAGCTAAAGTGGTGCTTCAGGTTAAGAACAGTTTCAGGTTAAGTACGGACCTCCGTAACGAATTAAGTACTTAACCTGAGGTACCACTGTATTTTCAAAAGCGGCACAAGCTTCCAAATGCCACAGGAGCTCCAGGGTGGGCAATACGACTGCTCAGAACACAAACCGTTCCAAGACATCCATTTTGGTTTCATTCCAAACATCCGCAGCAGGCAAAAGATATGCTGGCTACCAATTAGACTTAAGAGTTCCCGTTAGGCAGAAGTGTGGGCTCCGTTCCGGCTCTTTGATTACAGAATTAAAAGCCAACAACAGCAACACAAGAATGTGCCTTAATTCTTTGGTTCTGAAAGGCAGTCTGCCTCCCAAGTCTACTGGGGTGGAGAATCAGAGGGGAGAGAGAGAACGGGGCTCATTATACTCACTCTCTGAATCCGCAGCTTCCCGAGCTTCCCGTTCCAGACGTTGCCTCAGCAACTCCTGCTGCTTTTCCAGGTACTGTTTGATGAAGCTGTTTTGACTCATCTCCTCGCCAATCTGACAGGACACAATAGAGAAACTGGGCCTTACAAGGAGGGCAAGAGCTTTGACCCCAACCTTAGGCAGTTGTGGTGGATCTAGCAAGTTAGAATGGGAAGGCACAACCTCCAGGGAAGTAAAGCTGAGGAGCCCCTAAGTTCACGCTGCAGCTGTGGGGGCAGGACTGGAACTGGGCACACACAATTATCACGGGACTTTCAGGGCCAGCTGCAGAGAGGTAAAGGGAAAGGGCTGCTTCCCTGCAGCCAGTTCAATGTAACACAACCACACAAGGCATCTCTCACCTGGGAATTGGGTTGGAAGGTGGTGTGAGGAGTTGAGTGCTTCTGGAGGTTTTCGAGCATCAGGGCCTGAAATGAAAACAGGGAGATATCAGGTCAGATAATCTCACACTGCCCAGAACTTTGACGACACCCAAGGCTGGCCCATGCCCCAAACATACTATCACCATCTCTCTTTTTTTAAAAAAAACACCCTATCCCAAAGTCCATCAAGAACCATCTTCCATATGCTAAGCCATAAAGGATACAACCGGAGTTACACCAGTTTCTCAAGATATCCAATAACCAACCATCCAATCCATTCTCAGTTCCGTGAGTTAAACCCAGCATTCATCTGTCACTTTCTCAGCGAGGATTTAGCCTTTAACCCAACCCTGCATTTCCTAAACTCACCCCAACCCTCGCTCAGAACCTGACTCAAGAAATCCAAACCACCCTACCTAGCCCAGCTCTTGTGACCTGTCCAAGGACAACTTCTCCTTCATGCCCCCCAATAAGCCCAGGTCCTCCAAGTCCTAACACAACGACACCTCCAAATCACTGCATGCCTTTCCACCAACACACAATGGTGAATCAGAAGTCATTACTTAATAATTTTGCACCACTTCTTTTGCACCTCTTACTGAAATGTAATTAATCTCACTAGGCTTTAGTACAATCCAGCTGAATCCACAGATGTCAGCTTGATCAGAAATGGACTCAATTATCCCAAGTCAGAAACCACCCGTGCCACCAGTCTGGAACTTAAGACTCCAGTTGACTTTTTTACACATCCAACCTTCATCAGATATCTTCAGAGGAAGCTCACATGCGATTCACAGTAAGATATTTAGCTACTAACTTGTCAACATCTCACTGAAACAGCACATCCATACAGCACCAAACGTGTACACCACCCAAGTCATCTCTCATCACACAGAACCCTGCCAGATGCATCACGGAAGTTTCTGCAACAGCTAATCATTTGCAGCACACTTCTTCATTTGCAAAAGACGCTACAAAATTTTATCCTCTATCTGCACAACAATCCATTCAGGTAGGTCATAATAACTGACTTTGAAAGAAGAAAAACCAAAGTCATGACACTGAGGCTCATTTAATATTCGGTGTGCTTTTCAGATAAATCCTGGTCTCCTACAGCAACTAATGTGGTCTTCCCCAACCCAGCGCCCTCCAACTTTCTGGACCCCATCTCCCATTCACCTTGGCCAGTGTGACTGTGCTAACCGTGGTAGATGGGAGTTTTAGTCCAAAATCTCTGGAGCGACTAGGGTTGATCTAATGGTAACTAAACTTGATTTAAAGCCAGAGTGTAGCCTCTTCCACCTGGGACATGCCAACCCAGCCAACCTAAATGCAAAAGGGCCATCTTCCCCCACCCCCAACAAATTGCCTAATCAGAAGCAATGACAACCCCTAATGCACACACAGAATGAGGTCTACTATAAGAAGAAAGCTGAAATCAGGTATCCGTGTCATTCAGTGATGAAAACAAAGACAAATTTCCACTCGTGCCTGAAACTCAGAAGATCAAGTCTGACTAAAACAGTGGCAAGAAGTAGTGTTGGTGCACTGGTCAATTGTTAGTTGGCTCATTATTTGACCACGGTCAAATATTCCATGAGGCTCTAAGTGCCAATGTAAAGGTGTTTACTTTTTAAAATTTGAGTACACTGTCACGTTACGCCTGCAAAACCCAACTGCAAAAAAGCAATGCTTCTTATAGTGAACACTTCCTATTAACTGCAGGCATCTTCAAACAGGGGCACAAGAAGTAATCGGCAGCAAAAACTAATGCCCAGTGAGTAGAGTTTGGAGACTTGGCAGGGGGTTGGACTAGATGACCCTCAGGATCCCTTCCAACTCTACTATTGTATGATCTCATGACTAGGGCCAGGGAGATCTAGGTTGAAATCCCCACTCAGCCATGAAGCTGATTAGGTGATGCTGGGCCTATTAAATGCCCTCAATTTAACCTACCTCAAAGGGTTGTTGTGCAGATATAATGGCAGGATAACCATGTACACCACACTGAGTTCCTTGAGGGAAGCGTGCATCTAATAAATATATATATTCTTCAACAAATGACAGCCGTCTAATTCATGTTTTGAATTTCACATACAACCTGTTGGTCACTATTTTAACTATCTTTAAAGATACTTTCATTTGGTCAATTGAACAAATCTCTTGGGGGGCCAAATTACTCCAGCCAAAAGAACAAATCAACAGAAAACATGCAGAATACAGGAGGAAGCGAGTTCTTTACACAGATGGGGGAATTTACAGTGCCAGCCAGAAACGTACAGTACTGACACTCGGAAAATGCAACGGCATTGTATCCAAGCACAAGTCATTCTCAAGAGAAGTTACTGATTCTGTAGCGCAAGCCTTGCCTAATTCAGCGCTTCCACCAATGGCAATTTTTTACAAAGAGAGTTGCTGGGGCTCAAGGCCACCTGGCAGGCTCTCTTTTTAATCCCAATGATGTGAGGCTGGTTGTAGTCACTGAGGGAAGAGCGACTCTGCAGGTTCCAGGGTGGGCTCTCTCAGTGCTTCCAGCCCCAAATCCTAACAAGTTGCAGTTCAAATTAAGATCTGCCCAAACAGAGTCTGTTAATGCAGAAAGAATGACACATGTGCAATGAAGTAAGTGCAAATAGGATTCATGTAACACGTAACTGACTCACCACACACAGCCCCATGTTGTCTGTTACATTTCTGTCTTGCCCTTCCTTCAGGGAACTCATACGCCACCTGTTCTAACCTCACAACAACCCTGTGGAGGTAGGTGAGGCTGAGATACTGACCCCAAATGTGCTTCACGGGGGCATGGCAATTAGAACCCAAGTCTCCCAGTTCTGTACCGCTTACCAGCGGGAAGGTAAACGGCGTTCCGTGTGCTGCGCTGGCTCGCCAGATGCAGCTTTGTCACGCTGGCCACGTGACCCGGAAGTGTCTCCGAACAGCGCTGGCCCCCGGCCTATAGATGTGAGATGGGCGCACAAACCCCAGAGTCTGTCAAGACTGGCCCGTTCGGGCAGCGGTACCTTTACCTTTACCTCCCAGTTCTAGTACAGTGGTACCTCGGGTTAAGTACTTAATTCGTTCCAGAGGTCCGTTCTTAACCTGAAACTGTTCTTAACCTGAAGCACCACTTTAGCTAATGGGGCCTCCTGCTGCCGCCGCGCTGCCGGAGCACGATTTCTGTTCTCATCCTGAAGCAAAGTTCTTAACCCGAGGTAATATTTCTGGGTTAGTGGAGTCTGTAACCTGAAGCGTATGTAACCTGAAGCATATGTAACCCGAGGTATCACTGTACAACACAGTAACCTGTTACACCAATAGTCTTCAACCCTTCCGGACACTGGACCCACTTTCAACTCAAACCTGAATTTGAGGGCCTATTTCTTAAGCAAGAGACTCTTACTTTCCAGGTTGTGGGTTTGAGCCCCAGGTTGGGCAAAAGGGTTAGACTATATGATCCATGTGGTCCCTTCCAACTCTACAATTCTATGTGTTACATCACACTGCCTTATAATGGAGGATGTGGCTATGATCTAGCTCCACTGTCAAGAGGCGGTATGACTCAAGAGTGCTCTTGCGCCCAGGTCTTGCCTGCAGGCTTCCCTCGGGCATCTGCTGGAGAACAGGACACCAGACTAGCGAGAACAGGACGTTAAACTAGATAGGCCTGTGCCCAGATCCAGCAGCTAGGTTCTTCGTATGCTTCTATAATCCAAATTTGCAGCTACACGCCAAAGGCTTTGATGAATTTACGTGGCACAAAGGTGCACCGAGCACAGCAGGGCTTATTCACAAATTGGAAAATTGGCATAGTACTACACTGTAAGCAGCCAGAAAAGCACCGACACCCAGAGGACTGACAGCTACTGTAACCCAAAAGATTCCACAGTGAAGCAGGAAAGCCCTGGGTTCCAATCTTACCTCTGCCATGAACTCAGCAGGTGTTACTATCATGATCACAGTATTTAAGTCAAGAAAGGGGGGAATGGATAACACCACACATGCACACACGTACAGTCTGGGAACAGTTCCAATAACGTGACATAAGAACGAGCAATATCCATTTATCCCATACATCCATTTGACCCCAAAATCAGAGCATAACGAACTTTTGCCCAGGACAGGGCACCACAACTTGTCTTCCTTTTCAACTGCTCACTCCCTGTCCCATGGCATCAAGTCCACACAGGGTAAAATGCACAGGTTCCCAATCCCTCACTCTGGGCTCCCTATACTTCTGATACCTTCACAGATTCTGCTTCCATTTACTTATATTACATTCCAAACACAACTCTCCTTCGTACCTCTATACACGGACAGAATAGTTAAATGCCTGCTTTCAGCGGAGTACAGTTCTGAAGTTGAAAGACTTGGAGCCGACCTTGTGCAAAGTTCTCAACGTGCTCAAGTGATATACTCGCAAAACCCTCTGCACACTTTAACCTTTTGTAGAAACTTTACGTAAAATAAAAATGCAACGCATCTTCAACTGGGAGAGCTCCAACACAGCAGCTCAGCTCTTGCAAAGCTCACCTGGCTCGTCCTAACCGCCTGTAACATTTGCCAGGGAAGCTCAATGAAGGTATAAAACACAGTGAATTAACCAGGGGGACACCCCACCTCAAAAAACAATTTTGCAAGGGTGAAAGGTGAAACTGAAAAGGGATATAGTTGTAATTTAATGAGTTATAAAACCTACCACTTTCCCTCCAACACTGGATCCCAATCCCGCTTTGATTTAGTAACAGGAGATCCAGCTTTCACGAGATCTCCCCCCCCCCATTTTTTTTAAAGGAGGGCCTCCACTCCCTTCTCCTGCTGGGTGACCCCAAAGTGATGTCAGAAGTGGGGGGCCCTCTCCCTTTGGTGGTGTGGGCACCGTCCCCCCCCCACTTGTGCAACCGGTGGCGCCCCGCACAACCTCGCCCCGCCACTTGGTGGCAGTAGTGGGATACTGCCCCGCACATGCGTACTAACGATCTGCACCCCGGGGCCACGAGCCCCGTCGCTGAGGCCAAAAAACTGCCTGTCTGGGTCTGCGCATGCGCGGAGCGGCCCGGGCCCCAGGGCCCCCTTCCGCCGGGCCCTTTCTCTCACCCCGCGGAGGCGCTTGATCAACGCGCTCTTCTGCCCGCTCTTCGCCAGGCCGCGCTGCTCCAGAGCCGCCTTCAGGTCGGCGACCCTCAACGCCTGGAGCGGCCTCCCGTCCAGAGTAACCTCCTCCCCGTCCGCCATCTTGTGTGGCGCCGCTGCCTGCCCTCCCCGGAGCTTCGGGGGCGTTCGGAAACTTCCGGAGGGGGCTTCGGCGCTCTGAGGCGACCTCCGACACCGCCTTCGACTTCGCTCGCGAATCTCCGCCCGCGCTTCGTTCGCAGTCGTGCGTTTCCGGCCACTTCCGCTCAGTATCCAGAACCCCAAATGAGGGGAGGGAGGGAGGGCGAAGGGGGGAGTTGCGCGGGTGCTACCCTCGCCCGGCGATTCTTTCCGGGCTATTTCGGGTGTTTCCGGGTCTCCCGAGGAGCGCTCCAATCCGGAAGCAAGTTCCGGCAAGGTCCTCGGTAACTTCCGGCGATCGCCGGAACCCCCGGCCGTGTCGCGCGAAACCCCCTCGGCAATTTCCGCCGAGAGGAAGGCGATCGTCGTTCTTTCCTCCTCCTCCCCCGCGCAAATCACTGGATTGAAGTTCGGGCGTTTCCGGACGCGCTCGGCTCTTTCCGTCCCTGCTCCCGAGTCTCCTCCCCGAGGTGAAAAATGGAAGCGGCAACATTGGATGTCGGGACAGGAGGCGGCGCGTGTTGAGCAGGGAGTGGACTCAGGTGAGAACTCGGCGCCGGCTTTCCGGGGATCTTTCTTGGGAGCGTCACCCCCCCCCACCCCGTTATGTTATATAGGAGGGGAGGGAATCGTGGAATTGCAATGGCAGCCCCTCCCGTTGTGGCATTTGCACAAATGAATGGGTGGGGGGTGGTGGTGAGGAAAGTGTTAGGGACGAAACTTGATCCTTCCTTCTGAAATCTCGGGGCTATATTTGCACTTGAATCAGAACTATGCTTAGGGCTGATCTTTCTGAGACGTTCCACGTTTTCGGGAGGTGGGGTGGGTGGACGATTGCGGGAGTCCTCAGATCAAAAACGGACATCCCCCTCAGTGGCGTAGCGTGGGTTGTCAGCACCCGGGGCAAGGCAAGTAATTTGCGCCCCCTAACCGTGGATTTGCGCCCCCTAACCCTCAGGTGTTGCGCCCGGTGCGGCCGGCCCCCCCTGCACCCCCCACGCTACGCCACTGACCCCCCTCCCCCCAGGAGCTAAGAGGTGGCTCAGATTATGCCCCCTGGTGTAAAAAAAAGAAAAAAGGAAGCTATTTGCTGCAACATTTTAATTAGTTACTGGGATGTTTCCTGCCCGTGTATTCATAGGGTATTAGTGGATCCTAGTTTCATTGCTTAAAAAATGATAAGAACGTCACCCTGTGTTTGATTCAGGTTCTTTTCAGATCCTAAAAGTTGCCTTGAGTTCCATCAGGGGAAATAAATATATACAATAATATTCTCATTTTACATCCTTAGCGGATAGACAGTTTGAACCCAGGTTTCACATGTAAACATCCCTAGCCCACCCCCTATCCTCATTCCCATGCACCATCAGGGCATTCCTGACTGGACACTCATATATTCAGCTTCCTCTCTCCACCTTCTTCCAGAATTCTCTGTTTCAAATCTTCTCTTGTAAGGTCCCTGGTAGTTTGAAGAAGCAGCCTTCATAACCTCCCCCTGCAACTAGCATATGGGATCCCATATCAGTTTCATTTCAGTTGGTCATTTCTGCTGTACAGTTCTTCGTCTCCAGGATTCGCAGGGTCTTTTCCATCTCTTGTTTACTTCCGCTGCTCTTCACGAGAGCCTGCCACAGTTTTGCACAGCTCACTGTGGTGTTGCAGCCTTCTAGAGTGATTGTTACATGCAGGCAGCTGGAGCAGCACCATTTCCTGTAAGTTCCTATTGCACCATCGACACCCATTTGCCAATACTCTGCCTTCAAGGCATGCGTTGGTCCCCTCATTTGTATAGGCTGTGTCACTTTCATAGCCGGAGGTGGAGCACGTGGAGCAAAACGCCAGGTTCAATTCGTGGCACCTGCAGGGGACGGATTTTGGCAACTATTCCTGTGGAAGTGGAAATAATAGTATTGGCTGGTATCCTTTTTCCATTCCTTTGATGGGAAACACATTTTGCTGGATTTCTAAAAAGGAGAAGAATTGATACTGGTGGAACGCTCTGTCCCAAGAGACGAGGGCCCTGCAGGACCTGACATCCTTCCGCAGGGCCTGCAAGACAGAGCTGTTCCACCAGGCCTTTTGTCAGGGCGCAGCCTGACCCCCTCCTCTGGCAATCTGCACAAAATTTTGCTTGATGGTTGCCATTAATTTGATTCTAATTTGATTTAATTAATTTTATAATGAATGTTTTAGAATGTTGGACTATTTTGATTGTTGTTAGCCGCCCTGAGCCCGGCTTCGGCTGGGGAGGGCGGGATAGAAATAAAATTTATTATTATTATTATTATTATATCGAGTGAGGAGGAGGAGAGATCAGGGAGAGGGAGACTAAAAGAGAGGCACAGTCACAGACACGCCCCTTCTAAGATATTACAACCATCTAAGTTTCCTCTGAAGTTTCATTATACGTAACAGAACATGCACACAATTCTCTTGGAAATGTGCCCCTAAATGCTTAGATTTGGAGCATACAGAACAACTGCTTTGCAACGGGTTTGGGTCCCTTTCAACTCAACACTTCCGTGATTTCTGAATGGTTTTCTTTGCATGCACTTTCCCAAGAGTGACCCTAGGAGCCAATCCCTGGTGGCTAAAAAGCTCCTCTTTCATGCTGAGAAGTGACTCTTAAGTCGCTGGAGGCCGTGCCCTGCTGCAGACATAGTATAAGGCAGGGGTCGGCAACCCGTGGCTCCAGAGCAGCATGTGGCTCTTTTACACCTTTGTCATGGCTCCGGGGCGGATACTAGTGAGGGGAGGAGGCGCATTGTGCGCCCCGACACTCCCCACTGTGGCGGACGCTGTACTGGCTGTGACGTCGCATGGGGGCGGTGTGTGTGTTAGTCACACACCGTCCCGACGTCACCTTCCTGCCCGCCCGCCCGCTACATTGTAAGGGGCATGTACGCTGGTCACTGCATTGAAAGGGGGCATGTACGCTGGTCACTGTTTTGAAGGGGAGTGAGGAACACACACAAAAAGGTAACTTGTTAATTTAACGTTTATTTCTATGAGGAGGAGTAATTCTGAGGGGTCAAACAAAGAAATAATAAAAAAGTGACAAAAAGTTATTTTTATAATGATGAGTTTTGCGGCTCCCAGTTTTTTTCCCTTCAGAAACGGGTCCAAGTGGCTCTTTTTGTCTTAAAGGTTGCAGACCCCTGGTATAAGGGGTCTTCAACGCTCCCCCCCCCCACGGACCCTGAACCGCTACACCCATGTTGCAAGTTAGCTATTAAGGGTACTTTGCTTGTCTGGAAACATCAAGGACTGACCTTACTGGGCTTGGCAAAAGTTATGCTATGAGGCCTAGGACCCTCATACCTACAGGACCGCCTCTCCTGGTATATCCCACAGAGGACCTTACAGTCTTCAAACCAAAACATCTTGGAGGTCCCAGGCCACAGGGAGGCTAAGCTGGCCTCAACCAGAGCCAGGGCTTTTTCGGCCGTGGCCCCGATCTGGTGGAACGCTCTTTCACAAGAGACTAGGTCCCTGCAGGTCTTGACATCTTTCCGCAGGGCCTGCAAGACAGAGCTGTTCCACCAGGCCTTTGGCCAAGGCACAGCCTGATCCCCTCTTTTGGTAATCCTCATAGAACTCTAGCCCAATGGTTGCCATTAATTAATTTGATTTTGAATTGATTTTAAAATGAATTGATTTTAGAATGCTGTGTTGCTTTTATTGTTGTTAGCCGCTCTGAGCCCTGCTTTGGCTGGGGAGGGCGAGATATAAATAAATAAATAAAAATTATTATTCCCACCCTTGAGTTTGAATCCACCCTTCCCCAAAGCCCTGTTTCTCTCTCCCTGTCTCCTGAAGGCTCCTTCGCTTCTCCCAAAGCCACATAATTCCCCTTGCCTGTGTTTCTTCACCGCTCTTCCCCTGCCCCGCAGGATGTCCGAACCACTGCCCCTGTCGTACGTGACCGCGCAAGAGATGCGCTGCCTCCTACACTGGCTGTCGGGCTGGGCCCCGGCGCAACGAGAGCAGTTCCTCCGCGACCTGGTGGACAAGGCCGTGCCGTGGAAGGTGCTCCCCCTGCTGGAAGGGCTGGCGGGGCTCAGCGTGGGACCCGGGAAGCCCCCCTCCATCTTTGAGTGCCAGATGAGGCTGTGGGACCAGTGGTTTCGCAGCTGGTCGGAGGCCGAGCGGAACGAATTCGTCAGGCAGCTGGAGGAGGCCGTGCCGGATCTGGCCTCCCGGTTTTACCAAGAGGTGGCGGCGACCGCTGGGCAGGCGTAACAGGGGCTGAGTAGTACCTCCCCCCACTCGAAAACATTATGCAGTGACTACTTTTACATTCCTCATGGTTGTGCCAGGTCCTCCCTCTCTCCCCCCCCCTCAATTTTCTCAATCTTATGTGTGACTGCCAGCTGTAGGGAAACAGAATAAACATATATACCAAATGCAAATGGTTGGTTATCCTGAAAGGAGTTGAGCCAGCTGTATTTCTCTCCTGTTTTTTGATTGTCAGAGCCTCTTTCATCTGTCACTAACCTCTCCCTACCTGCAAACAGAAATGCAATAATGCTATTATTGTTATTATTATTATTATTATTATTATTCAATATGTCAGTCGCTTTATCTTTCGCAGGGCAACCCAAAGTGACTTACAAACAAACAAGCAGTCCCACATACAGTCATACCTCATGTCGCGTCTTTTTGCATTATGTTCTGTGGCAACCCGGAACTACCAGAATGGGTTACTTCCGGGTTTCGCCGCACATGCAGAAGCGCTAAATTGCACCGTGCGCATGCGCAAACGCGGCACTTCTGGATGCAAACGCTTCGAGTTGCGGACGTGCCTTCAGGACAGATTGCGTTCGCAGCTCAAGGTTCGACTGTACATACAATAAAACCAAGCAGGGGAAGAAATGTGTTAAAAAAACATCCCACCCACAGGCAGTTAAAGGCTCTTTTGGTTTGAGTAGAAATCACGTTTAGGAGAAAACTGAGAGGAGAATATTTGATAATTTATTTTATTTTAATTTTTGACACTTTTATTTTAATTTTTGACCTAGGGCATTGATCTCCTGGGGGACAATCTTCTGTTTTTCCTGTACCACAAATGTGTAAATCAGCAGCAGCGAACCTTTTTTGGGCCAAGGATTGCATTGACCATCACTAAGTTTTAGGGGGAGGGGCATGGTAGAGTGGGTGTGGCCAAAAAAGTAAAAATAAGTGGGCATAATGGGAACTGCAGTTCTCAAAGCCGCCTTCATCATCTGTTCTACATTATTTTAAATGTTTTTCTGATTCATTATTGCATTCACAAGATATTTTTTGATGGACAACTGCATGGGAGATTGTACAAAAAACCTTGTGGATTCCCAGGAGGGAATTTTCTGGAGTCGTTCTTTTTTTAAAAATAATTAAGGATATATATTTTTAAATTTAAAAATAGGGGAAATAGTGGGAGGCCTTGAGACACATATTTTTAAAAGCTTTTGGTACCATGGCATTTCAGCAGGGAATCTTTGGAGTGAGGGGCAAATACCGTGTTTTTTAAAAAAATAATAATTGAGTGGGTAGTTATGGCCTGTGGGAATTGGTTGGCCACCCTTGGTCTAAATCGTACCGATCATAATATCTGCCCTTTCTAAGCCAGTGGAGGGCATCTGCTGAAACCTTAAAATAAATAAAACACTTCTGTCTTTGTTAGCCCCCTTAAGATCAGGAAGGTCACCGTGATCAAATTTAATCCTGCTCTGCCAAGAGACCAGCTTTAGGTTGGCCGACCAGGACAAAGCCTCCTGGGTGCCTTTCCTTAAAAGTTTGCTTTGCTGGCGGCTGACTTAAAAATAGGAATGTGTGCTGGAGAACAATCAAGCCTCTGTATCAATGGGATTAGCCGTTTACAGGCAGGGGAGGCCCTGTTTGCGAAATCACAGGCAAGCTGTGCCTTATGACAGAGTTCCAGAAACCTCTTAGCAGCCATAGCTTGGATATTAAGCCCGTAATTAATACAAATACCTAACAGACTGGAATGCCTGTAACATGTCTGGCTGGGCACATCAACAGACAGAAACACACACACTTGCAATTATCGTTGAAATGGATTATGACGCCCTACAAGTCACGGGGTGGTCTGAAGGTGTCCACATTTGCGTCCATTCAGCGGCTGGAGACACACGGAAACCATCTGTAGCTCCCAGGTAGACTCGAGTTCCCTTGTGGAAGAAAGGCGGAACAGGAACGTTAACCAATAAATGGATTTCTGCCAGTTGCAGTCTGCACTCAGTTTCCCCCCATTCCAGTAAGATGTACAAGGCCAGGTCTACACTAGTGGTCAAAATTGTGGAAACCTTTTGGGAAAAGTGTCTTTCTGAGGTTTGATGGCTCGTAACACTACTTTTTTTGGAATAATACCGTAAAATTACATATCAGTGGAAAGATAATTTCATGAAGAATGTAATGCAACAATGTTTGTTCAATTATCTGTATTCTATCTAAAGCTATAGCCAAATAACCAGAAAAAGGAACCACAACTTGATTAGGTTGATATGCAGTAGCTTTCCTTCATTTGAATGTAGCCAGTGAGAATTAGGAAAAGGAGAAAAAATACTATTAATATTATTTATTACATTTGTACAGTGGTACCTTGGTTTTCAAACGGCTCCGTAGTTGAACATTTCAGAACTCGGATGCCGAAAACCCAGAAGCAAATGCCTCAGGTTTCGAATGCACCTTGGAAATCGAACAGGAAATGAGGCTTCCGCCTTCAGTTTTCAAACATTTCGGCACTCAAATGGACTTGTGGAACGGATTACATTCGAAAACCAAGGTACCGCTGTATACGGCCCTTCATCCAAACATCCCAGGGCGGTTCGCAACAGAGAAATACAAAAGGAGAATGTTGTTGGCACCTGTCTGCTTCACCTTTGGATGGTAGCAGCTCCTGCTGTTGCTGTAGGGACCGATGCGGGAGAGACATGTTTTGTTGCATCCGGGGCAGGTGAAGGCATCCGGTTGTGCTGCTGCAGTTGCACCGTGGCATTTCTTCTCTCTATGCTCCTCCCAGCGGTCATTCCTCCTCTGGTCACTGCTATGGATACAAGATCTGACTGTCTGTCTCTAGGCTCGGTGGTCCTTTGCAAGGGATTCCTACATTCTTGGGGGTCCTGCCATCTTGCATTCTGTGGACATCACCAAGCCAGCGTAGAGATCGCTGAGACAGGAGTGCAAACATGCTGGGAATGTAGGCTTGGGAGAGCACACCTTTGTTAGAAATTCTGCCCTGCCCTGTAACGCCCCAATTTCTCCTGACACAGCGCATGTGGAAGGTGTTGAGATGTCACTTCTAACTGTTTCTTGTAAGAAAACTGTTCCCTTTCCCTTATGGGGTATTCCAGAGCCCGTATAGAGTCCTTAAGTGGGTCCCCTATTGGTAGGAGAAAATAACAGGCCAACCAGAATACAGTGGTGCCTCGCAAGACGAAAAGAATCCGTTCTGTGATTCTCTTCATCTAGCGGTTTTTTTGTCTTGCGAAGCAAGCCCATTGACGGATTAGAGGATTAGCGCTATTAGCGGCTTTTCAGCTTATCGGATCAGCTGATAAGTGGCTTAGCGGCTTAGAAAAAGGGGGGGAGGGGAAAAAACCCGCAGGAACTCGCAAGACATTTTCGTCTTGCGAAGCAATCCCATAGGAGATTCGTTTTGCGAAGCACCTCCAAAACGGAAAACTCTTTCGTCTAGCGAGTTTTCCGTCTTGCAAGGCATTCGTCTTGCGGGGCACCACTGTATACTGAGAAGCAAAGCGGCTAGTAAGCCTTATCTTTATTAAAGGAACTGTTGTAACAGGGTCCCCACTCACCACACGCAGGAGGGAGGAGAACCCTGAGCAATGCTGCGCAAGCCCCTATATAGACTCTTGAAATTGCCCACCCTGTAGCCCAATACCCCGCCCCCCCCCAAAAAAAATCATACATGCATCACAGAAGGAGGCAGTTTACAGCAGAAATCCTGCCTACCAGGATACCTGATAATGGTCACTGATTGTATGACCTGGGCAACCTGGCCAATCTTTTGTGATGGTTTAGTTCCTGAATCCAGGTCACAGGCTCACCCTATTCGTACACAAATACACCCTTAAGGCAAGATTTGCAAGGAAAAGGACAATGGGAAGGCTTTCCCCATTTGCCTCCCTTACTGCCGAGGAATATTTGAGGTCACTGGGAGAGTCAAAATGGCTTCAGGATTGCTCCTCCAGACACATGGTTCATATATTTAGATATGTGTGAATTTATGAATACTTATTCTATTTCTGAGACCTCAGAATTCTTATAACAGGTTATATGTTGCCCATGACTCACTTCCATAAATCGGCGTGCTCAATATCTTGGTACTGGACGTTTGCATCACGTTCTCCCATACTCTTTTGGAGAGGCGAGCTGTTGCCGTAGCTGACAAAATGAGATGCAAAATACATAATAAATACATAATAAAACAAAACAATACCCCCTTCCTACTTTCTATCTCTTTTCTCCGCACTGCATGATTTCAGGCACTTATCATGCCTCCCCTTTACTTGCCATTTCTCTAAACTAAAAAGGCCCGAATGTTGCAACCTTTCCTCATTGCGAAGTTGCTCCATCTCCTTGATCTGCCTCTAGCTTTCTTGGTGTCAATAGGAGAGCCTGTCTGCTTTCGGTTTTGCCCCGACCCCAGCCCTGAGGCAAGACATCTTGTCTGCCAATCCCAAAGCCCTTGGCTGTGTTTAGGTAGGACCTGCAATAAATCATCTGAGAAGCGAGATAAGAAAAGAGGGGGGGGGGACACAGCAAAGCGGTCAGGTTGCAACATCCCCAGGGCTGCTGTAAATAAGACGCTGTTGATGCAAAGCCCAGACGAACTTGTTGACTTCCCTGCGTAATCTTAGACTCTGAACTTCGTGGTCTTGTGGCGAGTAGGCAGATGGGCTCTAGGCTAGGGTTACCAGACGTCCCCCGGGACAGTCCCCGGATTTGCAAATCTGTCCCCGGACAAATTCCGTCCTCGGAATGTCCCCATATTTGCAAATTTGTCCCCCAGAAATGTGGCAGCAGCAGCCTCAGCTGTGGAGCCCAAGCCTATGGAACTCCTTCCCACCTGAAATTAGACAGGGACACTCTTCGCGTTACTAAGACTTTTTCTGTTCCAGCTGGCTTGTTTTTATGTATGTCACTTAGAAACATCAATGATCACACATACATATGTATGAAAGCACTTACAAAAATGTGTTCGTTAGCAGAAATTCACACTAGAATGCTGACTAATATTCACAACGATTCCCCCCCCCCTTTAATTGCAAATTGTTACAACGAAGTAGAGAATTGAATTTATGTTTGGAAAAATTAGAAATCGAGAAAACTGGAATTGACAGATCCATGAATCCTAACCGTTCCCAGGCCAGAGATTTTGCCTCTATTTTACTTACACAGGCACGTTTTCCCAGTTGCATTCAGACAGGTGTGGCCAGTAATCGTTTCTTTCTTGCTGCAACATAAACACAATAAAATGCAGTGGTACCTTGGTTTAAGAGCAGCTTAGTTTATGAGCAACTTAGATTAAGAACGCTGCAAACCCGGAAGTAGGTGTTTTGGTTTGTGAACTTTGCTTTGGAATAAGAACATGTTCCGCTTCTTGTCGAGTGTGTTCCATTTGTAAATTGAGTCCACCGCTGCTATGGGAGAGCACACCTTGGTTTAAGAATGCTGTGGTTTGAGAAAGGATTTCCGGAACGGATTAAGTTCGTAAACCAAGATACCACTGTAAATAAAATCTCCTTCTGCTTAGACTCAGCCTTAGACCTTTGGCCTTCCAATTGTTCCCTGCTGAGTGAAATTCCCTTAGGTGGGGCTTACAGGAAATTTTTGAGGAGGGATGTGAGCAGGCTGACTTCTGCATTGCCGCGTCTTTTTTTCCTGTTTGCACTCAAGTCCCTCTCAATTGCTTCCTCTCCTGCACGCACACACTTTCCTTCGGGTGCCATCCTTCAGAATGTGGGGTGTGGGGTTTTTTGTGGGGTTTTTTAAAAATATATCTTTATTAATTTAAAATAAATACATTTATGAAAAAACAGACAAACAACTAAACAAGCATACAAATAACAGAAAAATAAAACAAACCACCACTCTAAGATACAACAAGATTAGTATAATTGTCATATATACTCCTGGTATTGAAAGCAATTATAAAATTTATAGGGGGGGATTAAAAATGACTTCCAATTAATCTCACTGTACTTTGTCTATCCATTACTTTATACTGCAGTTACATATTTCTTATATAGTTTCTTTATACCTCCCTACAAACCTATATTCATACAATACAGGGATCAGTCTAATTCTGCCAGGATGTTTCCTTTTATACCATAGTTTTCTAAATATTCTTTAAAGATTCTCCGTGTGTGTGTGTGTTTATGTGTTAATCTGGAGCAGTGGCGTAGCGTGGGTTGTCAGCACCCAGGGCAAGGCAAGTAATTTGCACCTCCTAACCCGTGGATTTGCGCCCCCTAACCCCCAGATGTTGCGCCCGGTGCGGCCGGCCCCCCCTGCACCCCCCACGCTATGCCACTGATCTGGAGCAAGGAAGAACAGATTGATCATGTCGACAACAGCCGGCGACAGGCCTGCTCAGCTGCCTTGCAAACCAAGCCCTGCGGTGCGTGCCTAAAGAGCAGCTCTTGAAGACTCTAAGCACAGAATCGTAGATTTCTAGAGATGGAAATGTTCCCAAAGGTCATCTAGCCCAACCCCCGCAACGCAGGAATCACAGCTCAAGAATCCATGGCACGTGGCCATGTATGTACAGTATTTATTTGAGAACAGGATGCTGGAACTAGACGGGCCTTTCTCCGAGAGCAGCTGAGGCAACTGGCAGAAATAGTAAGCCAGTCGTCCCAGATTCAATTCCATGTAATGCCAATTGAAAGGATCCAGTAGCAGCAGAGGGAAATAAATACATATTTTTTTTTGCTTGAGGCCTTGGAGGGAGGCAAATGTCTGTCAGGAAGTCCTGTGTTAACTCCACTCGTGGCCAGCAGAGGCCCTTGCAGCCCTGTGCCAAGTCTGAGGCTCAATGGCTGTTGATTTGATGATTGCAGGCCTAACATTTCACAATGTATTTTGCAGTGGTTTTCCAACAGTGTCCTGGGATCCCTGGAGACATATCAGATTCTTTTAAACATGTTTGGCCCAGGGCATTTTGCTGGCCTGAGGCAAAGAGCAAGATGGCTTCTCACCCCCCCCCCAGCTCCGAAACCAACCCCAAATTCCACCTACAGATTGGTAACTTCCTCTTCCTTGAACTGGGGTCTCCTGCGCTGCGAGGGATCTCAGACCTTCTCCCCTCAAGGTCCACTAGAGAAGGATGGAAATTACCGAGACCCCCTTGTCACAAAATGGTTTGATATAGTCGGTTGGCAATGACTGACATCGCTCTCTGCTAACACCTAATCCATCTCTGGAAATCACTAAGTCCTTTGCCACAGCGTTTTCCTTGTGGCAAGGAGTTCCACAGCTCAGCTTTTCCTCAAGACAAGGACAGAAACTACTGTCTGTTCTGGAGGTATTGTGTCTCTCAGCCTCCCCAATTTAGGCAGAATTTGCTGTTCCAGAGTCTCTAAGCAAAGAAGGCTTTTTCTTTTCCCTCTTCCTATCTCATAGTAGCTGTTTTCTTTTTACCTCTCTTGTGATTTCTTTTCACGCTAAACTTATATCTTCCTGTTCCCCTGCCCTCCACCCCCAAAACCCTCCTCTGCCAGATTATTTCATCCCTCCTCTCTGGAGGCAAAGAAGTTTTGGAAAAACCTCTGTGGCAGATCACTTCTATGGTATTTCTACTTCGCATTAATTTTTATTTTATTTTTGTCTACGGAAAACCTGATTCATGTTTCTTCCGATTTGCCCCTAAATCATGTGTTCTACCTGAGAATGCCCCAGTTTTCCCCTTTGGGCATAAAAGGCACTATTTAATTTAAGACATTTAGAGTTACAAGACCCCAGAGCTGCAATATTGCTAGAGTGGTTTAACAATAAATCCCTCATGATAGGGAAATTTGAGAATTGTAGCTTTGTGAGGGGGAATAGGGGGTCTTTTAACAACCCTCAGCACCCTTAAAAACAACAGCTCCCAGAATTCTCTGGCAGACCCTCCAAGTGTCCCTGTTTTCCAGGGACGTCCCTGATTTAGAGAAGCCTTCCCGGTTTCTGATTTGATCCTGGAATGTCCTGTTTTTCCTTAGGATGTCCCCATTTTTATTAGAGAAATGTTGGAGGGTATGGAGCTATCTGACCCCTGAGCCGCCTGAAGGCAATCTAGTACAGTGGAACCTCGGTTTTCGAATGTAATCCGTTCTGGAAGACAGTTCAACTTCTGAAACATCCAAAAACTGACAGCGGAAGCCTCAGTACAATAGGGAAACTCAAAACGAACGACGCATGGCACATTCAGCTTCCAAAAATCGTTCAAAAACCGAAGCAGTTACTTCCGGGTTTTTGGTGTTCGAAAGCCAAAACGTTTGTCAACAGAGACATTCGAAAATTGAGGTTCCACTGTATAGGGAGGTTTTTAAAAAATAAAAAAAAGTTTAATGTTTTTTATACATGTTGGAAGCTGCCCAGAGTGGCTGGGGCAAGCCATTGAGATATGTGGCGTATAAATAGTAGAATTATCATGATGGAATGGGATGCCCCTATTTTCATCGGAGAAATGTCGGAACGGATTCTCCCCTCTCCTTCCCTCCAATTCCCCTTGAAACGCTTCAGGAAAGGAGTTTCGCAAACCCGGCCGGTTGCAATGAGCCATGGCCTGGGGGTGGGGAGACCTCAACGGTGTGGAAAGAGGGAGAAGGTGGCGGGTAGGGGGCCATTGCGCCTTCTGGGAGGGTTGCGCTTCTGCCGTGGGCCCGGCCTCGGTCGGTCGGTCGGGGGGGAGAGCTGGTTTTGAGGGTGGCGGTCTGTCTTTCCACTTGGGGCTCCCAGTTCTAGTCTGGGTTGGGGGGCGAGGACACCCTTGCGAGGTTGAGTTGGGGGGGGTGTTTGTAGCAGGATGGGGGAGCAGAACAACTTGTGGTTTGTGGCAGAGTTCCTTCTCCTTCTCGGTGGTGTAACAGGTTGTTTCACAAGATGAAGCAAGGCTTACCTTGAGGCCGGCTCCTTTGCACCCCTGCCTGGACGGGGACAGCGAGCAAATTTGGGATACGAGGAGCCGAACTCTTGGCAAAGAGGGCGCTGGGAAAATCCCGAGTACCGGGGGCTTCCACTAGGCGCAGGGGGTCTCTTGGGAGATGCACGGGCCCAAGGGAGGCAGGGCGGCCAGCAAACGTCGCTTCACCTCCATCCCAAAAGCTGCTCTCCAGAGGTTGTAACATCAACCACCAGCTTGTGCAACCCTTGCCTGTGTGTGTGTGTGTGTGTGTGTGTGTGTGTGTGTCTGAGAGAAACAGAGAGAAATGAGCACAAGGAAAGGGGCCCCGGAGTCCCACAAGGCAAAGAAGAATCTAAGCCAGTGGCCATCACCAAGCCCAGACAGAGGTGGGGTCCATATGGGTCACTTTGCCCAGGCCTCCGATTCCAAAGGGGTCCTTGGTCAGCATACATTCCCTATGTATTTTTTAAAAGCACTGTTGTACAGTGGTACCTCAGGTTACATACACTTCAGGTTACATACGCTTCAGGTTACAGACTCCGCTAACCCAGATATAGTGCTTCAGGTTAAGAACTTTGCTTCAGGATGAGAACAGAAATTGTGCTCCGGTGGCGCGGCAGCAGCAGGAGGCCCCCTTAGCTAAAGTGGTGCTTCAGGTTAAGAACAGTTTCAGGTTAAGAACGAACCTCCAGAACGAATTAAGTACTTAACCCAAGGTACCACTGTATAGCTATATTTTCCATTTTGTCTTTATATGCAGATGCGGTTCAAGCCTTGAAATAAAATTATTTGTCAGCATAACTTTTGTGAAAAATATTTATATACAGTACTTATTTATAAGACTTCAGTTATCCCCAGGGTAAAAAAAAGGGGGGGCACATTGTCTACCTGGCCCGGGCCTCTGCCTGGCTCTGCAAGGCCCTGGCCATCATCACATCTCAGGGCGTAGAGAGCTCTGTAAGCGGCTGTCAACCAGTTTCAACCTGATGGCTCTTGAGTTTCAGGATTGTAAGGGAACGTTTCTCTCCGTCCAGGTTCAAGGCAAGAGATGAAGCTGAGCCCTGCCAGATCAGGCCCAAGGCCTGTCTAGTCCGGCCTCTGGCTGCTACGCAGGGGCCAAGAATGCCTCGGGGAACCCTTAGGAGCAGATTGTGAGAACGCGCCCTTTCCTCCTGCTGCTGTTCCAGGCACCCAGTGTCAAAGGCAGACCTTGATACTATGCGCCCCCACCCAAAGCCAGGAATCTGTTCAGTCCTCTTCAAGCGCCATGCTGTGGGAGCCAGTTCCAAAGTCTGACTACCGTATTTTTCACTCTATAAGACGCACCAGACTACAAGACGCACCTAGTTTTTGGAGGAGGAAAACAAGGAAAAACATATTCTGAATCTCAGAAGCCAGAACAGCAAGAGCGATCGCTGTGCAGTGAAAGTAGCAATCCCTCTTGCTGTTCTGGCTTCTGTGATAGCTGCGCAGCCTGCATTCGCTCCTTAAGACGCACACACATTTCCCCTTACTTTTTAGGAGGGGAAAAGTGAGTCTTACAGAGCAAAAAATACGGTATTTGCTGCATGAAGGACTTTATTTTATCTGTCCTGCATTTTCCAACATTCAGATGCACTGGATCTCAGCGAGTGTTGTGTGAGAGGAGAAAAACTTTTCTCTATTCACTTTTTCGAGGGCGTCCGTAATTTTATATAAAATTATATCGTTTCCCCTCTTAGTCGCCTTCTCCCTAAACGAAAAAGCCCCAGATGCAACAACCTTTCCTCTTAAATATTTTGTTCCATCCTCTTTGTTGTTTCGCTCGCCCTTTTAGTCCAGTGGGCTGGAAAATAAGTTATGGAATTTATCAAATGCCCCAAAATAAACAGGGGTCTAAAACTGGGGTCCACTTTGAGCTTGAGGCCCTTTTGCAACTCCTTCTCCCCCCCCCCCCAATGCCACAAATCGGCTCTGTATAACCCAAGGAGAAGTCTAGGTTTCCTCCAGGTGACAAGAAGAAATGGAGGGTCAGGTTTTATAGGGAAAGTTTCGCCTACTTGACGTCCCGCCCGCCCCCCAATATTTTGGGCTGTGCAGGCTGGAACCGAAGACAGTTGTAATTCTAAGCATCTGGAGGCACCAGGCAGGCAAAGGGAGAGGATGCAGCAAGGAGGGAGATCCGAGTTTGAATCCCGCTGCAGGTTTGAAGGGGCTGTTACGAAGTGTGCCATTTGCACACAAGTCTGCAGCTCTCGTTTTAGGATTTTTAGACATGGAGACCTGGGCGTGTGCCCTGACAATAGCGCTTTAAGGATTTATGGAGAAGTCGGACTACTCATTGAAATCAATGATCTCATAACAGGGCTCTGAACTAAGCAGCCTCGTCCCTGGTGGGCTTACTTGACTGCAGACGACAGTGGCACTCCAAGCAGCCCCATGTGGCTTAGCTGAGCCGCCATTTTGATTTTATCACAGCGCCCTGGAGCAAGGCTATGCCAGGAGCATTGTGGGAAATTAAAGCTGGGTTTAAAGTGGGTGGCCGAGTAGGCATAAGGAGTGGTCACAGCTG
This sequence comes from Podarcis liolepis, assembly GCF_965112155.1. Lineage (NCBI taxonomy): Eukaryota > Metazoa > Chordata > Lepidosauria > Squamata > Lacertidae > Podarcis > Podarcis liolepis. The sequence continues at coordinate 7,091,482 of NC_139573.1, read as the reverse complement.
TGGGCCCTGGCAGTTGCCCAAGGATGCCAGCTGCCGGTGCCATTGCTGCTGTTCCGCCCTGGTCTTGTGAAGGATCTTGTGAAGGTCCCAGATCTTGCAAAGGTGGCTCTTTCTTGATTTAAAATACTTTGCTGCTGCAATTTCTGCATGGCGACTGAGGACTAGCTTGGCCTGGCCCTTGCGCTGAGTGCAGAGAGTACTGGATTGAAAGCAATGCATAAATCTGTCCTTGAGTTGCTGCCGACCCACTCGCTCCAGCCTTACACCCTAATTTTCTTCCCCACAGCAGCTCAGTGGTTGTGCATATGCGGCCCCAGGTTTGGTCCTTAGCATCTCTAGTGGAAAGAGCCCTGTATCTCTTTCATTAGCACGGGAGCAGATGGGCACGAGTGCAATTTGCGACGTACGACGCTGCCTCGTTCCAAGTCAGACCATTGCCCTGTTTAGCTCAGAGCTGTCTATACTGTATTCCACTGGCAATGGCCACCCAGGGTCTAAGGCTGTGAAAAATACCTGGAGATGTCAGGGTGGAATCTGCACACACATATATAGAAAAACCAATCTGAAAATGCTTTTTTTTTTTAAAGCATTTTTAAAAATGCATTGAATTTTCCATAAGGCTCGCCATCTCAGGTCACATTGTATATTGCACTTAAAACACACTGGAAACGTTTAATTTGCAGCTCTATGTTTGGCCTCATTGAGAGGCAGTATTTCAATATGAGTTGGAAAATGAGAGTACCCCTAAACTTTGTTTTTTAGGGGAGAAAGCACTGATTGCCACCCCAAGTCAGACCGTTGGCCTGTTTAGCTCAGCACTGCCTGCGATGGCCAGCAATTGCTTCCCAGGGTCTTGAGTCTTGAAAGACCTACATTGGCTCCCAGTACATTTCTGAGCACAATTCAAAGTGTTGGTGCTGACCTTTAAAGCCCTAAATGGCCTCGGTCCAGTATACCTGAAGGAGCGTCTCCATCCCTATTGTTCTGCCCGGACACTGAGGTCCAGCTCCGAGGGCCTTCTGGCAGTTCCCTCACTGCAAGAAGTGAGGTTACAGGGAACCAGGCAGAGGGCCTTCTCGGTGGTGGCACCCGCCCTGTGGAACGCTCTCCCGCCAGATGTCAAAGAGAACAACTACTACCAGACTTTTAGAAGACACCTGAAGGCAGCCCTGTTTAGGGAAGCTTTTAACGTTTGATGCATTACTGTATTTTAATATTTTGTTGGAAGCTGCCCAGAGTGGCTGGGGAAGCCCAGCCAGATGGGGGGGGGGTATAAATAATATATTATTAAGTCAAGAAAGGTACCCAGAGAAGCCTACAGCCTTCTGCATGCAAAACAGAGGCTCTGCCACGGAGCTACAGCCCTCCTCCAATTCCCTCCTATAAAGCAAAAGGACACATCACTAAAGCAAACATGTGCCATGAGAGACCCTTTTATTTACACACTCAAAATTGCACGCACCCACCCCCCTCTCGATTTTAAGTGCCGCCACCTCCTTCCTCGCTCCCCACCCAACCCCAGCTGCCTTCAGCTGCAGCCCCCAAGCCCTTTGATAAGCCCGGCCGCCTCAGGCATCTGGCGGAAAATGTCACGGAGGGTCTCTGTCTCCTGCACCAGCTGCTCCACCCGGCTGCGCAGCCTCTCGTTCTCGCCCAGGAGCTCCACCATGCGCTGCTGCGTCTCCAGCACCCGGCGCTTGGCCTTGTCGCGGCTCTTGCGCACGGCGATGTTGTTGCGCTCGCGGCGTAGCCGGTACTCCAGGCTGTCTTTGTTGACCGATTTCTTCCCCTTGGGGGTGCAGGGCGGGGACGGGCTGCAAGGGGGGCCCTGCAGAGACACAGAGGGAGGAGCGGGAAGGGCAAAAAATCAGGGATTTTATTTGCTTCGTACTCAAACTTATTCAAGTTTGCAGGTTTCCGAAACAGCTTGCAAAAGCGAAACGAGACCGTCCTTTGGAACGCTCTGAATTTTGCAATGCAGTTCTCCAGGCAACAATCAGTGCTTACAAAAATGCATGTTAGGGTAAGGTAATAATGACTGTATTAGCAATATATATATATATATATATATATATATATATATATATGCATTATATTGGGGAAATCTCTTGCAAAAGGTGTACGGTAGTCAAAACTGCGTACAAAAATGTGATTACTAGGAGAAAATCACACTAAAAGGCCAGTGAATTTTCACGAGGAGTCTTGCTGAAATCTCACATTGTCACAGAGATGCAAATAATAGAATTTAATATTGGAAAAAGCAAGAAACCAAGACAATTGAAATGGATAGATCCTTCCATGGGTTAGGGACAATAGCAGAAGTGTGCTTGTGTGTGTGTGTGTGTGTGTGTGTGTGTGTGTGTGTGTTTGTGTGAGAGAGAGAGCTCATCAGGCCTCAAAACCCACAGCTGGCCAATACTTTTATGAAACCAAATTTTCACAAAAGCTTAGCCATACACACACACACACACACACACACAAACATATGATTAAAGTGTAGCCTGCTTTAAAACAGTATAAAGATTAATACTTGATACTGTAAATGGATCATTCAGATATCACTAATAGATCATTTAAAACAGATTTTAATAATGATGATGATTAATTTATTTGATTTCCTCCGAAATGGATAAATCAGGGTTAATTGGGGGTAAGATACAGGTTGGTATTTTCATGCCAACAATGTGGGTGGACACTGCAAAACATTTGCCTGTAAGAGGCATCACCCATTCCAGAATATGCACCTGCCTAGAAACGCCCTCCGTGCCAAGATGGAGATTGCCGGTTGTAGGAGGGCCCTCCCTGATGCTCCAGATATTGACTCCACACCCTTGGATTCTGGGATAAGCACCGGCAGCTGGTGACCATTGAAACTGGTGGGGCCGTAAGTGGAACCACAGCCAATGGCAGGCAGAGACACAGCAAATTCTAGTTTCGTCCCCACCTTCCTGCCTGCCGAGCTCTGCAAAGATAACCCTAAGAAGGAGGAAGCGGGCAGGCAGGGCCACTCCTTGGAATGGTTGCATGCAAGAATCAAAGAAATAATCAAATAAATAGCAATAAAATAAGAAGGAGAAGAAGGTAGGCAGGTGGGGCTGGCTGAGGTTGGTGGGGCTGTGCCTCCAGATGCCCTTATGGGCCCAGCCTGCTCTGGAAACAATACCTACCCCTCTCATAGAATCCTAGAATTGTAGAGTCGGAAGGGACCCCCAGGGTCATCCAGTCCAACCCCCTGCAAGGCAGGAACCTGGTCTCCCATCCAATCTGAAACCAAACCGGGCCCTGCTTAGCTTCCACACATGTGCTGGCAGTTTTATTGCTGCGCCACTATGAAACCTTGTTTCTGAGAAAGTCTCTGCTTGTAACACAGATCCTTGGTTTAGGTTAAAGGAAGTCACTGTGATATATGCCTTCTTCCATGTATCTGGAATCTCTCAGGTTTTTAATATCCTGTTCGCAGTGTCTTTTAATGGTTGCATTAAACAGTCCTGCAATTTTTTTGTAATACTGTATTTTGCTGGTAGCTCATGTGGTCCCTGTGTTTTACCTATGGTAATTTTGCCTGGTTGATTACTTGTTCCATCATAGATCCTTGATTCTCTGCACATCATCTCACAAAATTATCTCTCGTTCACTCGCAGTCATGGGAAGGGCCCTTTAATGGAGCTGTTGAAGGAGGCTTCTTTTAACCTCTGTTAAGCTCAGCTCCTTTCCCCTTTTTCTTGGTGTGGGTTATAGCTTATATCATGCATTTATCCCAGTGTTGCAGAGACCGCATTCACAAGGGCTGACAAGGGACACTGGGGTCCCGGATTAAGAGAGCAGGCAAGTCAGGTTTTAGGAACAGAGGCGAACACTTCAGGAGTGAGCCCTATAGTTCCAGATAGAAAGGAACTGGGATCCAAAAAGGAACTCATTTTTGTCCCTCTCTTGGCTCCCTTAAAACCTCTCCTCAACTTTTCTGTGCAAACTTTGGTATCTGAAGAAGTGTGCATGCACACGAAAGCTCATACCAAGAACTAACTTAGTTGGTCTTTAAGGTGCTACTGGAAGGAATTTTTTATTTTGACTTTGGCAAAACAGGCCCTTGTCCAGGGACAACAAACAGGGTGCACATCTCCAGACCTTGTTTAACTGCATCATCCCTGATTGTTGGTGCTGATAGGGGGCTGGAGCCCTGCAACATCTGGAGGGCACAACATGGGTTACCCCCTGCTCTTGCCCGTGCACCCGGTCCCTGCTGTAACTGAACCTAAGTATGTGCAACCGACCTAACTGCATCTTCTTCCCATCTCCCACTGTCTCTCCACTTCCTTCCTCTGCTCTCGCCTGGGCATCAGGTTATAGATTTAAGCCCCGAAACGGACAGGCTTGCCCCCCCTTTCTTTTTTTCTTTTTACTCTCTAAAGCACTTTCAATAACAATAGTTAACAGTAATAAATACTCGGAGAAGATTGAGGTTTGGGGGATGGGGTGGGGAAAGGAGCTGTGCTAGTGTGGACAGGTTTTGGAGTCAGGAGGAGCTCAGACCCTAAGAAAAGCTTGCAGGATCAGGCCAGGGGCCCAGCAAGCCTCCTGTTTTCACAGTGGCCAGCCAGTGGGAACCTTGCAAGTAGGATTTGAGCACCGGAGCACTCTCGCCTTCCTGTGGCTCCCAGCGACTGGCATTCAGAAGCATCTCTGCCTCCAACCACAACAGGAGGACTTAGCCGGTAGGGTGAGTAGTCACCAATGACCTCCAAAGTTGGGGTCATCATTTTTTAATTTGGTTATGGAGTTGAGAAAGTCTCCAAGCTGGGTGAGGGTGAAAGCAAAGCTGGGAACAGGGGGACCGTGCTTCTCCTCCTTACCTTGAGGACTCTCAGTGCTTGTCCGGCCCGGATGCCAGGCTGAGCGAGCGCCACCTGGGCACAGTGGGCTGGCGAGAAGTGCATGGGGTTGTACGGGTGGCGCCCGCCTGCGCGACCAGCCTCGCCTCCTCGTGGCTCCTCCTTGACAGCGACCGGCCGCGGGTCAAAGGGACCAAGGACCTTGCGCTCGCCTCCGTAAGCCAGGTAGGGGTATGGCTCCCCAGGGAAGAAATTGGAGAAGGGGGTGCTTGGCTTGGGCCCCCTCTGCCCGGCCCCCTGCAGCAGCTCCGAGAGCAGCTGCTCATCTCCAATGTAGGAGGCCAGCTCCGACTCACAGAGGGGGCCCAGGTCCGTGCCGCTGGGCCTGGCAGGGGGCATCTCCAGGGCTTGGTATTGCCGCTGCTCACTGCCCTCAAAATACCCTCCCTGGGACATGGCGCCAAGTGGAAATCTGAAATTCCGTGACTTCTTTCCTCTCTGTTTTCCGGGTCTGCTAGCTGCCCCAATGCACTCGTTCTTTGCCTTCCTATATTTCAATGGCTCCTCGCCCAGTTTCTCCAGAATTATTATTATTATTAGTTGTTCTTTATGTTGCTTGTTGCTTCAGCTTACGTGAGGGTCCCTTCCTCTCCAGCTGATTCTTTGGTTTCCTTCTTTGACACCGATTTGCCTTCCTTGACTTTAAAAATCTTGTTTGCTCTTTCGTTCCTCCTTTTCTCAGAATGTCCAATTTTCTTCCTTCTCGGTTCCCCCCTCTACCTTTTCTTTCCGTCACTGTCGCATTCCTCTTCTCATCTCTGCTCCTTTCTCCCCTCTGTGCACCGTTCCTTCTTTCTGCAGGTCTGCAGCTTCTTCCCTCTTTCTCTCGTCTTCTTCCTTCCCTCCTTCGTCTCCCTCCCCCTTCCTTCCTCTTTTTCTGAGGTGAACCCCTGCTCCTGTGAAGAGCAATTCGCCTCATCCACCCTGGCAGTCTCTCTTCCATGATCCTCATCCACTTCAGGAGGGTCTTCACATTACTGTCATGCAATGTTAATGTGTGATCCTGGGGGCACTTTTCCTCCCACTCCCCACCAGCCATAAGCCGTACGCTGCCTCACTCAAGCAGCACCTATCGCCACTTGGGATCGAACCTGTGACCTTCTGCATGCAACAATGCAACTTTTAGAAGACTTCTGAAGGCAGCCCTGTATTGAGAGGTTTTTAATGTTTGATGTCTTATTATATGTGTTGGAAGCTGCCCAGAGTGGCTGGGGCAACCCAGCAAGATGGGTGGGGTATAAATAATAAAACTATCATCATAATCACTATTATTATCATTATTATTAAGGCAGGTGCTTGGCCACTGAGCTATGCAGAGGGCTGAGGAACCTGCGTCCAACCTGGATGTTGCTGAACTATGGCTCCCATTGACCCTGTGGATGGTAAATGACGGAATTAAACCAAAGAAAGAAATGGGGGCACATATGCACAATGGTGTGAAAGTTTTGTTGCAGTTTTGCCAGCATTTGCACCAGAGGGCTTGCTTCTGGAAGCCCCCTCGCCACCTATCAGGGGCCATATTGAAATTTGCAAACACTTGCCGTAGTTTTCCTTTGCGGTGTCTCTGAACACCAGCAGGTGGGGCCCTGAGGCCAGTATTGTAACTGCACTGAGATATGAAGCAGTGCAAAAAAACTAAAAAGTTGTTTTGAGTTTGAAAGGGAAGGCTTGCCCTAGAAGCCTTTGGTGGTGTGCCCACTCACCTGGTGTGTAGAGCTCTTACTGAAGGATGCTTTGGCAGAGACCTTCCAATTAATTTGGTAATGACCTCCAAAAGTTCCTCCTGTGGGAGGCCCAGGCAGGTTGCCCTTGCATAGAAAGTTGTCAAAATCACTTCACTCTGCAGTGAAAGAACCAGCCTCTTTTATAATCGCCACGGTACCATCTAGATCACCATATGGAAACACGGGGTAGGGATTTGCCACATATGAAGGAGATGTGGGGATAGACTGCCCGTGTCAGGGAAGACTTAACTTTCACCTGTTTTGTTTCCCTTTCTTATACATTATAGATTGTCTTTCCTTTGGTAACTTCAAGGATACACACACACACACACACACACACACACACATTTCTCCCCCTGCCCTCCATTTATCCATAGAACCTTGTGAGGTTGCCTTAAGAAGAGAGTGGCTGGCCCCAAATCAGTCAAGGAGCCTTGTAGCTGAGTGGATTCGAACCAGCCACACATTTAAAACACCATGACACCACTTTGACTATCATGGCTTCCCCCAGGACTCATGGGAACTGTAGTTGGTTAGGGACGTTCAGAACTCTGAAAATTGTAGCCCTGTGAGGGGCAAAGAAGCCTCCTCACAACTCTCTCAGCACCTTTAACAAACTACAGTTCCCAATATTCTTTTTTTTTGGGGGGGGACAAGACTCTTAGGTGGTTTAGCTGTACTCTATAGACATAAGGTGCAGGTGTGACCCAAGTCTCCCCAGCTGACACGCACTCTAACCACATGGGCATTTCGGCCATCAGACCTTTTCCTCCTGTTGTAGGGGTAAAGCTCATCTCCCCTCCCTGTTTCTGGGCTTGTTTAGGTTGGCCATTTCTTGCTCATCTGACCATCTTCAGTGGTCCTTTGGAGGCTTGGAACCCTGTCAGTCCAGCTGACTCCAGCAGCAAGAGGACACAATTATTATTCAGGATTGTGCAAACCCCGAAAGCTCTGAAATGGCATTTCTAAACTGGGTGAATGGGCAGTGTTGTCTTTAGAACTCAGCAGGGAGGAGGATGGGGGCAAAACTATGCATTGGCTCTGCCTTTCATTGGCTCTGGCTCCACCTGCCATTGATGTTCCTACCTCCCACCGTACCAGTCCCAGCAGGGACCAGGCACCACTGAGTCCTGTCAAGGCCTGTTTCCCATCCCAGTGAAATATAACCACTATGTTCTGTTGCCACTACTGTACATCAGGAACCAGTTGCTGGAGGAGGTCTGCATACTACATGCCCAGCTTATGGGGGTGAAACTAGGCAGACCTTCAATTAAATCTAGTGGGACTCTTCTCATCTCCTTGGAGGACAGGGGTAATTTGTGGGTGTGAGGGCCACTCCTGTCCCGATAGCGAAAGTCTTCATGCCCTACCTTCTCACATTGCAGTGCAGGAATTAACCTTTCCTCACTCCGTAAGGTCTCTCTGATACTCCTGAGGCAGTTTCTACCAGCATGCTATGCCAATGAAAATATTACATCGCCTTCTGGCCAATGTGTTCTGGAAATGGAGGTTTATCTTTTCAAAATTCCATTGAGTGGAAAGACTGGCATGCCCGATCAAAATAGCGCAATACTTGTCAAGGTGGTAGCAATCTCTGTGAAATAATTCCGCTGGGAAAGCAAGAGTTAGCAGAATGGATGGTGTGTACAAAGCAGTATTTTACACATCCTAGAATCCAGCGTTTAAGGCAACAGGGATGGCAAGTTTAGCTTAATTTATTACATCAAAAAAAAGAGAAAGAGAGAAAGTGAAAAATACAAGGACACAAAAACCATGGGAGAGGACCCTCTCCCATGAAATGAGGTTCAAACCCAAAGAGAATATTCCCAACAATATAAGGCAACAATAACGAAGGAGTCCCTTCCAGCAGGGTGCGCCGGGGATGTGGGTGTGGGGTCGTTGGCTGTGAGGAGAGCTCCCATCTTTTCCAGCTCCAGCAGGGGGCACTGCTGGTGGGGAGTGGCGGATGTGGGTACTCCAGCCCCAGCAGGGGTTTAGTGCAGGAAACTGGGTGAGGCACTAGTGAGGCATTCCCAGCTATTCCAGTCCCAGCGTGTGGTGCTGTTGGGAGCAAGAAGAGAGCTTTAGCTGTGCAGGGAGCTCCCATTTACTTCAGCGCCCCCAAAGGGTACTGTGCAGCCCATCACTGGCTGCTTCTTCTACCCCCAGCCACCAAGGAGGCTCAGTTCTGAGGATACTTCGAGTCTTCAGTTCCACACATTGGCTCCAGCTGTTCTTTGGTCTCTTTGCTGAGGTTGGCTTTAGGTTTCGCTGAATCCATTTCAGGGTACACAACAACACAAAGCTTCTGTCCTAGCAGAGTCACTACCTCTGCAAGAAAATAAGAGCAAGCGGGTGAGCTTTAAGATAGGAGAAGAAAACCCACAGTGTCATTTTTCAAAACGGAATTGCAAAAAATTCCCACCCAATTATCTGCTCATGACTCACCAATAAACGTGTGGAAGGCAGGTGGTTTGTTCTGCCAATGCACACCTAGGTAGTAGACTGGGACACCTGTCAGCATGATGGCTAGGCCAATCCCACACACCACAGGTTCTGACCATAAGCTGAACACCAACAGGAAGGCCCAGAACAGCAGGTAGATTATGGGGAAGAACAGGCTCACCTGGGGAGGAAAGAGATGGGTTGGATCTGGGCAGGAGCATCAGGAAGTGGGATGCAAGGGGAAAGGTTGGGAGAATAGAGGTTTCTTTATCAAGAACAAAGCTAGCAGATGTGGGATGAATCCTAGCCCAGTGGGAGAGGACATGCCTTGCATCCAGAAGGTCCCAAGCTCAGCCTCCAGCACCTCTAGCAATGGGGATCTGCTGCTGCTAGTCAAAATAGGCCAAAAGTAGACCCACACTCCAAGACACCCACCAGTTTTGTTAGCAGTGGTGGTGCCACGGGGAAATTCTTTGCTGAGTGCTCCAGAAACAAGAAGTGGTAGTCTGCTCTGCTCCAGTGTCTCCCAGACCCTCAGCCTTTGCGCTCACTCAGGAAACACTCAGGTTCTGGATTATGTTCCTAGGTCATATAGGATCCTGTGGCCCTTTAAGAGCTTCTGAAGCTCCCATCAGCTCTAGCTAGCAAGGCCAATGGCCAGGAACACTGGGAATGTTCAGCAACAACTGGAGGACTACAGGTTCTGGTATAAAGGTTTGATTCAGTTGGAAACAGGAAATTTAAAACCATGTGTTTTAAATCAGTGATGTGACACTGATTCAGCTCAATCCATCCTGTGTGGTTCCAAGGGAAGACAACACTGGTGTGAGAAGGTGACAGGGGCTGACATAAATAGAGCAGCCGAAATGTGATGGCCGGCGTCTTACCTTGATGGGACGGTGTCGGTGAGGTTCCCGCCAGCGCAGCACAACTTGCCCAGCCACAGTCACTCCATAGAACAGGTAGTTGATGAAGCCCACATAATTGATCAGGGTATATATATCACTTGTTACTAGCATAAGCAATGTTGAAAGACACTGCCAGAGACAGACAAAAGGAGAGAGAAAATGCAATTATATTGTTTTCAGAGAAATCGCCCAAGGCACTTGGTCTGCCACACTGACAGCACCTGCTGGCTAATCCCCTCAATTCCCAGGAAAATGCCCTTGCCAAGTTCTTCAGTCACTGGCAATTCTAACACTGTACTGGCAGACACTTTCTCCTCATCCCTCACTGATGCATCAACTGTCCCCCTCCCAACTCTTTTTTTGATGACTCACAGTGAAAAGTAGGGCAGGTATGGGAGTGCAGCGTCGCACGTGGATCATAGCCAATACGCTGGGCAGGTGGCCTTCCCGGGCTCCAGCAAAAAATAGTCTGTGAATGTTGGAGACAGAACATCATAAATGCAAGCAGTGTGCTGCAATATTACTTACTTACTTTGATCAGCACTGAGGAAGGAAGCTGGCTCCACGCTGTGAACAGGACTTATTAAAGAAAAGATCCCAGGAAAGAATGGGGAAGGCTTAAATGGATGAAGGGCCAACTTAGTTCCCCAGTCCTAATATAGGTGTTAAAGTAGAGCTGAATTAGAGAGGCAGCACTATGAAGATATGGGTGAGCAATGCAGTTGTGTGTGGAAGGGGAGATGCTGCTGTAATGGAACTTGATAGCCGAGGATTTCAGCAGATGGAACTTGTAAATGAGAATACCTCACTGAATGTCTGCTGAAGGCAGTGGGTTGTGTCCACTGGTGCAACGGGATTTGTGGTTCCTCTCCTCCTCCCATGCCCACCCAAATCTGCTCCAGGGGGTACACAATCCTTCAGAGCTGAATTTGAGGGTGCACAAGGGTGCTGCATGAGACAGAAGAGGAAGCTTAATTGCACACACAAAAGTCTGTTGTGCCAGCAGAGCCGCAGCTCTTGGGGTATATACTCCCATGTTTACTCACCTAGAGGAAGTGAAAAGTGATCCGTTTACTCCTCCAAAAGTGGAAAGGGCAACAGAGATGGGCATGATCCAAGCCATGACTCCTAACAGTTTCTCTCCAAATGTCTGTGAGGAAGGGAGCAGGAAGAGAGCATGTGGTTACGGGCATTGTATTTGGAAACAAGGGGAAGGTGAATTTGCACAATGGTGTAGATGGGGCCTCACCACTGCAACAGCATTGGAGGCCAACAACTCCTGGGGCGACATGGCAGTGACATAGGCCACATTGGCGAAGACGTAGACGAAGGTGACCAGGGGAATGGAGATGAAGATGGCTCGAGGCAGGTTCCTGTGAGGAAAAACAATTACAGTCGTACCTTGGTTCTCAAACGCCTTGGCTCCCAAACAAATCGGCTCCTGAACGACCAAAACCCAGAAGTGAGTGTTCCGGTTTTCGAACTATTTTCGGAAGCCGAACATCCAGCGCGGCTTCTGCAGCTTCCAATTGGCTGCAGGCTGCTCCTGCAGCCAATCGGGAGCCGCGCCTTGCTTTTTGAACCGTTCCAGGAGTTGAACGGACTCCCAGAATGCATTTTGTTGGAGAACAAAGGTACGACTGTGGAGTGGAAGAGAGGAATAAGAGTCAACGTGGGTCTCATTCCCCTGTATCACCACCAAGGGGGGCACTGACTCACTTGTAAGGGTCAACCAGCTCTTCAGTGACATAGTTGAGGAAGTTCCAGCCCCCGTAGGCAAAAGAGCCCTGTAAGAAGGATAAGGCCACCAATCCCACATCTGGTGTCTGGAAAAACTCAAAAGCATGCTTCGGCTCCAGCCAGAAGTATTCACCTGCACAAAGGAGATATTGAAATACAAAAAGGGTTCTTTAAACAAAACAGGTGGGCTGTTCTCCCTCCCTTTCCCTGGGTCAGCTAATTCTCCCCCTCTCTGACTGGGGCAGGAAACTATGGAAGCCAATCCAGCCTCTAAATCTGCTTACTAAGGAATGTTGATAGCCCTGAATTTAAAACCCTGCAGCTTATTCTCCTTGGTGTGTGTGTGTGTATGTGGGGCGGGTGAGGGGAGGCAAATACAGTGTGTTGGGGAGACTCCTGTCCCCTTCTTTGTCTGACCAGGCTGGGCCTCACCTTTGCAGATCTGTACGACTCCCATAACAATGATAAGTCCCAACGCCAGCAGTTTCCCTGCCGTGAAGATATCCTGGACACGTGTGGCCCAACGCACGCTGGCACAGTTCACCCAAGTCAGCAGCACTGTGGAGAAGCAGGAAAGTCAGTGGGGGAAGGGACAGTCAACATTCCTATTCTGGCCTAAATCTCTCAGTCAAGGCCAGTTTCATGACTGTTGGACACAACGCTGGAGCAAGATAATGCCGGGAGCAATGTGTTTCGTTAGGGGCAAATTCAGATGCTGCACTGGCACTTTCCAGGAACAAACAAGGGCAGCTTTCTGGTTCAGAGCAGCCACAGCCTTCCTTGGTTTTTGACTGAGATTGTGATTATGGCCTGGGTTATATTCTGTAAATCTCTTATGATATCACCACCTCTCATAATAAAATAATGGTACAAATATATTCTGCTCCTACAACTGTTTAAGGGTGAAGCTATTCAGAACGAACAATTTATGATCAGCGGACAAGTGATCACAGATAGTATTTCCTGGGCTGTCCCTTATTATTTGAAGGGGACCAAGGTACATGACCCACCCCTCAGGATTGTAATCTGGGGTTAAATCTGTGCCCTGCAGTATATGGGAAGGAAAAAACCACAGTTCCTATAAATGTTCCTGGAAGTTTGAGGGAATGAAAAACAAACAGATGAGGGAGGGGGAGGTGGTGACCTATTTGGCACCCAGCCTGACTGCATCAAAACATCCCGTCAGCACAAACAGCCCCTGGCCCCTGGTAACCTAATACGACACAAACAGGGTTTACAGACAGGCAGATAGGTAGAAACCCTTACTCCTCTAAACCTTCCAGTGCCTACCCACCACAGCAAACAGGACTGACAAATCAGACCTTCCATTTATCCTGCCCAAATCCATCACACAATCCATCACACTGCCACACTCCCCACAATATATGCACAAAACTTTCACAACAGTCAAAATGTAGAGGCAAGCTATCACACATACAAATGGTCTTATAAAAGGCTGCAGTCGCAACAAAGAATTATTTGGATAACTATGGGGCCCTCCAGATGTTGCTGGACTGCAGGTCCCAGCATCCCTGACTAATGGCCATGCTGGCTGCAGGGGCTGATACGAGTTGGAGTCCTATGGCATCAGGAGGGCCACTGGCTTTCCCATTCGCCACTCCTGATATAGCATATCAATACTCAAATTCAGCAACCCCACCAAGGCATAACTGCATGCCCACATTTACTCTCTGGTTTACACAAAGAAGCAGTTCTTTTGCAAAACCACCCTAGCACAGGAGCTTAATACTTTGTTTGCAATGCAGGGAGAAAAGAAACTTGACATCTAGGGTCACATACACATACACACACACACACACGCTCTCTTTCATGTCAACTCTTTTTTAACTTGACAATTCCACAACAAGTTGGCATTAAAGTTTGAAAAAAAAATAAACGTCTCTGAGGAGTGAGGTACCTGTTCTCCAGATACATAGTCTGTTTACATTATATGAAAAGTGTCACCACTGTGGGGGGATGACAAAATGCGGGTGGCACTCTCCATAGGGCCTGCAGTGTGCCCGAGCCACACATTTCTCCTGGGAGTGACGCAGTGGCTTGGGCGCCCGCAGGCTCCCCGCTGCCCCAAATGGTCCACCCGCTTCCTCCCCCTCAGCTGTAGGGTAGTTGAGTGGGAGGAGGCAGGCAGACTTCTTGGAGCCCCCCCCCCCCGACACAGGGCACATGCACCGCCCCAGCCACCCAATTAGCTTGCTTCGCCGCTGGTGAGAGGTAAAAATGTATCTCATTTGTGCTCTGTCTAATGTCCTCACATTGCTTTTTTCTTTGGCGGGTGGGAGAGAAGGAAGAGAGAGTTAACAGGACCCCCAAAACACAACAGACCAAGAGGAAGTGGAAACTTCTCTGCTTACTCTGCATCCCTTTGCACAATCAGTTCAAGTCCAAAAGGCTCAAAACAGGAAGCCTGGAGGCAGCTTAACAGAAAACCAGTCTGGGGCTGGGGAGAGGAGAGTGGTGTGTGCATTTATGTGTGCATTTTAAGGCTGCTTAACACATAAATTTTATCTATAAAACAGAGAGATTCTCCACATAGGAGATTATGTGGAGGTTGGCTGGCCATCTGTCATGGAAGCTTTAGTTGATATTCCAGCACTGCAGGGAGTTAGACTAGATGGCCCTTGAGGACCCTTCTAACTATGATTGTATTATACATAGTTATGTAATAGTTATGTACATTCGCTGCATACAAGTTGGAAACCAATATGACCGCCTTTAAACTATACTGTTTGTTAATCACCCTGAAGAAGCAACAGAGCATTTAACATGTGTTAAGAGGTAAGTAGTGCACATTTATTGCCCTTGAATATGTACTTTAAACAACTTGATTTCATCAGGAACATATTCCATACGCTTCAAGGGGGGTTGTATATGTGAGGGATTACAGTGACATTGAAGTTATGTGGTCAATTACGTATGAATGGAGGGTGAAGGTAGTGAGGATGAGAGTTTGATCTCCTTTCCAGGATAATGTTGGGTCACAGAGACCCAATCTGTTTCTGCAGATCCCCAAACGAGGATCAGAGATCAAGAGCTACATTTGGTTTGAAGATCCCAATAATAGATTAGGGCTGCCTAAGGTTTTGGAAAGGGATCTTAGGAGTAGTCCAGGAATAACTCCAGGATGAATGGGTGGATCTGAGTGTAGGATTCTATGGGGAAATATGTTGTGATTTGGTGTGGGGAGTAGTAGCGTCAAACTGGTACCGGAATGAGTATTTATGGGGTGGGAGGCGGGAGATCTGGCTTCACAATATTACAGAAACATATGTTATTGCCTTATGTTCCAACTCAGAGTCAAAACTCCTGGAAGTTCCCTTGTTTCTCAGTATCTCTGGCACTCGGCAGGACTGGATTAAGGCCAGTGAGTCTCCAATTCCATGGGATCCTTTCAGACACAGAATCTCGGAGCTGATGCTAGAGCCAGAGGGTGGGGCTCAGATCTGTTGCTAATTTTTTTAGCACACACTGTCCCAGGGGCTAATCAAAACCAGCCACCCTATTCCTGACCTCAAAATAGATCCAGTGCTTCATTCAGAGAGGTCAGAGACCAGCAATGCCACTTCCATGGCATCTCTGTGTCCTCCTTTAAAGTACCAACAAATTTATCCAGGCCAGTCTGTGACTACCAAGCTGGGACTGGTACAGGAAAACAACATTCTGGCCTGTTCTAGGCTGCTTGCTTACGTCAGTCAGCACTGGAGATACTAAACAGAAACCATAGTACACTAGATAAAGCGGATTAAGTCTTGCTTCACAAGGCTCTGGTGACACTGCCCAATTGCAGTCTCACAGCGATTACCTCCAATCATCAGCCATAGCCCTCTCATCAGTCTTCCTGCTAAATTTTACCACTGGCTATTCTGAACCACCAGTATTATCTCTGTTTGATTCACTGAATTAATTTATAAATCACTCCACACAAAGCATCCTGAAGTGATTTAACAATAAAAACATCAACATATAAATGAAATTTCTAGGCGAATATAGATAAAGGCTGGGATAAAAATCTTCACTTGAAAGGCATGCTGGAAGAGAAACAAGACTTCAATCCTTCAACTGTAATTGACAGTCTAATGTTATCTGTTTCCAATCCCTCCCGTCTGGTTGTTGTTCTTTACTAATTCCACAGCCTTTGCATTCCAGTATTCGATTTCAAAATTTGGCCAAAAGGCCCATTAGTAAGCAGCTCCTCGTTGTTGAGGTCTGGAGGCATAAATTTTTCTTCTTCCCTGCCTCTCTTTCATATGCACATATAATCTCTCCCTTTTTAGCTGACTCAGCTGCTGAGTAACTGGCTTTAACTCGATGGATAAACTCTTGCTGAGCTGCTGCAGCTGGCTTGCATAAGCGCCTCAGCCAAATCCCCTCCCTGGCTGGTGCTTGTCTTTCCCCACCCCCACCCCTGCCTTGGAGCTAGAAAGGAACGAAACTAGTTCAGGCCTGATTTTTCCAGCAACTGATGTCCTAAAGTAACCTCAGGGGAAATTATCCCTCCTAAATGTCTTTGAGTTCATGGGGAACACAGCTGCCCACTCCCCACTGATTCAGATTGGGGCAACTGTGCAGACATCCAAGACAGGACAGGTGGGGGGGGGAGCCTGTAGACAGACGGACAGAAATGGCTTAAAGCTTTGGTGGAAAGAATCTCCTGGCATTTGGGCATTCCTTCTACTTCCTGTGTTCCTCACTCTGACCCTTCTAACCTTTCTGCTCCTGTCTTGTACTCATTGCATGTGGGGTGCTTTTAGAGTGAGGCTGCAAACACACCATACATTTAAAGCACGCACACACACTCCAAGAATCCTGCACCCCCTCACAGAGCTACATGTCCCAGCACCCTTAGCAAACTATATTTCCCAGAATTATTTGGAGGAGAATTCCAATGCTGCTTACACAGCTGTGGGTAAGGAGCCCTATTTCAGATTAGTAGGATGCAAGATGCACACCAAAGGATGCTCAATATTAAATTGTAAAAAGTACCCTATTTTAAGAACGTTTGTTGTCATTATTTATATTTTATAGCTCACAGTACCTAGAACATAGGTCAAGCAGTGATACACCTTTCCAAAAGAGTGGAAGAATTT
The DNA here is from genome assembly GCF_965112155.1 of Podarcis liolepis. Taxonomy (NCBI): domain Eukaryota; kingdom Metazoa; phylum Chordata; class Lepidosauria; order Squamata; family Lacertidae; genus Podarcis; species Podarcis liolepis. Next base: position 7,074,671 of record NC_139573.1, on the reverse strand, counting down.
GTTCTTTTGGTATGCAGGCCAAATGCACATTATTCCACACATTTGTACCCACTCCAACTCCAAAGAGCTCAGAGTGGCTTACACAGATGTGAGTTAACCTGTTTTATTCTTACAACAACCTTGCAAAGTAGACTAGGTCACTCAGTAAATTTAGTAGGCCAAACAAAGATGCAAACTTGTATCTTTCTGGTCCCAGCTTCAACATCACACTGGATATTGGAATTACTAAATGTGTAGAAATGGTGAGTTGGCCATAGCTATACATGCCTCTGAGGAATAACTACACATGGTTTGAAACTCTTGATGGAGAATCTGCTGTTGGCTAGATCAACTGTAACGTAACTCCAGGGTCTTTGAGTAGATAAAAAGTGCTTCCAGAATGTCACTATTTTGGAGCGTGATTCAGTCACATACCAGCAAATTCAGGTTGTTACATCATCATTGATGGGGGGGGGGTTGCAGTAAGGAAAGTGATGGGGAAATGAACTGGACACTGTGTGATAACTCTTGTCTTGGCACAATGTCATCTAACCTCCCTGCAAGGAACTTACAAACTGCCAGTTCAGTCAATCTGAATCAGCCCAATATTCATGGCTAATGGATGGTAGTGGGCTCAGTACTTACAAAGGCAGACCCCAGCGAGCAGTCGCAATCCGGTTTCTGGGGGAAGGCAGGTAGGGAAGAGTGGCTGCAGTACGTAGTTTGAGAAAGTGAGGGCAATAACAGCCTGGTTGGTGGGATAGATCACCAGGACGGCAATCCATAACCGCAGGAACCTTGAGAGAAATATTCCAAGTGTGAAAGAGTTAGACAATCTGCCTCTCAAAACCCCTCCTACTTTTAATCCTGCCCCATCACATACACAGCCACCTCTTTACATCCTTATTTCTTCTTTCCTCACTTACCCAGCCAGTCCCCCGAAAATGTCCTTGACATAGGAATAGTCGCCTCCAGATTTGGGGATGGTGACTCCCAATTCTGCATAGCACAGAGCCCCCACAGCTGTGATAAGACCCGTTACAATCCACACAATTAGTGCCAGTCCTACTGAGCCAGCATTCTCCAGCACACCCTTTGGTGACACAAAGATCCCTGATCCAATAATGTTACCTGGAGAAGAAACAAAGGGGTACAGAGAGATTAGAAATCATAGAGGGAAATGGTGAGAGGGGAGACTCTCTCTAGTGCAGAGGCTCTCCAGATGCCATTGGACTCCAACTCCCATCAGCTCCAGCCAGCATGACCAATGATCAGGGGTTTTGGGAACTGGAATGCAGCAAATTTCAGAGGGCCACATGCTAGCTACTGCTTCTCTAGTGCAACAAACATTGTAGTTATCTATATGGGTTTGCAGAGTCTAAGATATTGGCCCAAGAAGTGGAATTACCCTCTGTGTCTAATAAGAAAGGTTAACTTAGGGTGACATTTAAATGTCAGCTTCTTCATATATCACCAGCTGGAGAACACACTACCTCTTGTACTAATCAAATTCTCTGTCTGGTAAGAAGAAATAGAAATATCCACGTTTGTGTTATAAAACTTTTCAGAATGGAAATTGTTTATACCACTTCGTTATTTAACATATTTTCTATTTCTATAACACCAAAGATGATATAATGTAATATAATAATATATAATAATATATACCCAATTTTTAAGGTGAAAAGGAAAGTCTCAGACTGAGACTATTTAAAGTCAACTCATGTTGATTTAACGTAAGAATAATAGAAACAAGCACTTAATTCTTAGCAAATAGGTTTAGGACTGGGAGGTAATGATCTAATTTTTTCCCTACAGGTGGCCTGATTGCACACATATGCCAAGTACTTGCAGATCACGTCTCCTGTGTCTGGGGAGGCCAGGACTGTATGCTTAGCAACTAGCCTATCTGTGATTCCAAACCTTCCATTTTTTGTAGCCTTGCTTTGCTTCAGCATACTGAATCTGTATTGCAGAAATGGCCCCATGGCCAAAGCAGGGAGGTTACCACTTTTAAAAGCAAACCTCTGGCCGTATAATTCCAGCTGTGGCTTCAATGCGTATAGAGGACATTGTGTGCAAGGGATGATCTTCTATAACCTGGGAGGTGCTCCAAAGGCATCGCTGGGGATCTCAGTCTGGCACATTTCTCTTTGTGAAAAAGAGCTTTAAAATTATCAAATAAAATAAAATTCCACTGGAATATTCGTCCAGATCAGGCATAGGCAAACTCGGCCCTCCAGGTGTTTTGAGACTACAGTTCCCATCATCCCTGACCACTGGTCCTGTTAGAGAGGGATGATGGGAGCTATTATTTATATATTTGTCCCTGTCATTACATTGCTGGCTGAATACCTCAGAGTGTGCACTGTCCAGCTTTCCATGCTTGTGGACACATTCTGGCACTATTCCCATCGCACAGAATCATTCCACTATTTTTCATTAAGAAAATTAAAACTCTGCAGATGTGAATTGAAGCCAAAGGGCTGGGTGGAGTTGTGGCTGAAAGTACCAGCCGCAGGGTAGGGTTGGGCTGCATTGCAACAGGCCAGTGGAAGTGAGAGGGGCCAGAGAATTATACACAAAACTTGAGAAGATGGGGCAGGGGGTGGCTAAGGGAAGAAAGAGGGATGAAGGAAAGGCCGGAGTGGTTTGAATTTGTGAAAAGAAATACAGGAGGAACTGGTTATGTGTCGTGCTTCGGGATAGTGGAAACTTACCCTAAGGTGGGCTTTAATGATCCTTCTGATCAAGAAGGAACCAAAGAAGCAGGGTAATGAATACTGAGAAGTGCGGATAGATGACAACTTGCCATCCTAGCATGCAGAGATGGAGAGAGAGCATAGAGCAGTGCAGTACACTGTGGAATGAGGGGCAGAGGCAGTGGGAGGAGAGCTCAATAAGTAGATAGAATTTGGGTATTAGTGAGGCTTGGACAAGTAGGGAAGCAAGGGTTTTCTCTTTCAAAGCTCGTCCTCATCCTCCTCTGTTTGTTCAGCGGTCTCCTGGCACCTGCTGAAACAAAGCCATCTGGAATGAGACTGATGGAGTTGGAACAAACATGCTCCGAGAGAGCCACGTTCCAGCTGCACTGGGGTGGAAAACAAACTCCAGTCACTAACTGTTTGGGGAACTGTAAAGGTACGATCTGCTCCTGCATGGCTCTGCTGGCAGCCTTTAAATCAGAAGTCCCCTAGGCCGTGGAACCCTACATAATTTTATTTGTATGCTGCTTTTCTGCAGTTCAAACCATGCTCACAGCAGCTTACATGGGGAAAAAATGCATAACTAAAGTAGTTGTAAACAATAAAACAAACATAAAAATACATAACCAAACTGAAAAAATTCCACATAAATCTCAAGATACAAAAAACCAAAAGCAACCATCTCCACAACAAAAAAATCCGAACCACACCACAGCCCAAGAGTCTAAGTTGCATCTCCGTATGAAGCAGGGACAACTGGAGGACTGTCCATCTCAGAGAGCCAGCTACTTTGGCAAGGGGCAGTTCAGAGAAATCTTGCCCACCATGAATTTGCAACCCCATCCGGTGCAAAGCAGCTGTGTATGCTCCCATTCTTGCTTGTTCCTGAGATCCATCTCCTTCTGGGCCATGACAGCAGTATATACAAGCATTCCACACCCACTGCTGAGATGCTAATGTTTTTTAGGGCTGTATATCAGCGATTGTGTGTGTCCCAAAACATAGAAGGGCTTAGGGTGGAGTACCACAGCAAAATGAGCTGGGAATTGGCCAGGAATCTGGTTATCTCAATGGAGAATGAAACAGGCTGGGGTTAAGAGGAATTCAAGTTGGTGGTGCTGGAACTGCTTCAGGGAGGGGAAGACTAGCTCTAATTGGATTGGTGATGTGAACTGACAGCTCTAAGGTATTTATAGAAAGGAGGGAAAGGAAGACAAACAGGAAAAAAAGAAATGGTGGCTAAATTTAGAAAGGAGCATAAATAAATAAAGAGAAGGAAGGTTTTCATCCCTCATTCTGGTAACTGCAGAATATGAGACACAAGCCTCCTAGCCAAGTTGGGGCATGGTCTAATCACTGCTACAGGAAAGACAGAAGATCCAAGGCTAAGATAGAGGGTTGTAGCAGGACCTCTGCTTCCTGGGTTATAGGGGACGATGAATATCACCCAATGTTAGACGAATATGAGAAGATAGTATTGTCCAGTTCAGGGCAAACAGGGAAAATAACATCCCACCAGAGTCCCCACTCACCCACTATAATGCCACATGCGCTCATCAGCCCAATCTCTTTCTTGAGTGCAACACCACCTTCTTCTGTTTTTTCAGGGCTATCCGAACCCTTCTCGGAACCACCTCGATGACGTGCTCCATCCTCCATAGTGTTGAACTGGTCAGCACCAAGTAACTATGGGTTAGAGGTTGTGGATGGCTCTCCTAGAACTGGAATGACTCTGGATTCACTCCGTGTCTGCTGATCCAGTTACAGGCTTGAATCTTTTGAAAATGGACTTCTGCAAACTTTCCAGCTCCAAATTACAGTATACCTGTTCCTAGTCTTGCTCTGCCAGTCCACTTTGGGGATCTCTGTCTGAAATATTTAGAGTCGGGATGTCCCAGTCTGTGCTTCAGGTGATGGCCAGATCTGCTGTCTCTCTTCTAGAAGCAAATCAGTTGAATCTTCTTCCTGATTAGAAACTTCCTTTCTAATACCAGAAAATGCTGGATTTGCTTTGGTTCTAGCACCAACCTTGTTAGAACTGAGTTAGGTCTCTCTATCAGCTTTGATCTGGGTGTCCGCAGCTAGATTTTCTTTGGTTCTGATATCAAACTGACCCTCTCTCACATGCAGTAAGTACTAGATATTTTCCGCTCCAAATCACAGGTGCAGATGATGTGGGATTCCTCTCCCACGTTGTTGTTGCCGTGTCTTCTTGTGTAGTTTGCCCTGAAGGGAAGGAGAACCGCACAACAGTGCGGGGGAAGCCGACTGGTTTGATCTTGTTTGTGCAAGCTCCCACACACCCACTACCACAGTTTTATTCTGATCAGTGGCGGTTATTCTGAAGATTTCCCTAGATCTTCCTTGTGGCTCAGTTTGGACAGGGATCGCTCTAGGTGCCAGGGTGGTTTCTCATTACAGCGTTTCTCTCGCTTTGATGGTTGATTCGCCGGTTTTGTTGTCCCAGCTGAGCTTCTCTCCCCACCAGGTCTCTCGGCTTCTCATTCCTTCTCGCAGACCAGCTCTCGCGCTTCTCCGCTCTGCATTTGTTTTTCTCCCTCTTGAGTTTCTTTCCCCTGCTCTTGTGCTGAACCAGCCGCTGCCGGTCCTGGGGCGAGGCGGGGGGAGATAATTCTCCGCTCCAGGAGAGGCAGAGACAGACTCCTCCTCCCTCTCGCCTTACCTCTCCGCTTAAAACTCATCCACGGAAACTGGTCGTGTTGTCGCTTTGGGATCTCGCTCGCCTTCCGATGCCACTGGCTCTAGTTATGCCTTGTTCGGTCTCGTCTTCTAATAGTATCAAAGGTGCCCCGTCCGCTGTTGCAGGGGGTGGGGAACACGCATTAGTCGACATGAGCCTAACCCGCGAGACACCAGCTCGTTACCTGAGCAGATTGATCCACCATAATCCGCGACCCCCGTGGAAACGTATCTGATCGCTCTGGAATCTAGCCCCAACAACTGCTACATTATTCCATATCGTCGTGGGACCACGTGACATATAGTTCCTCAGGTTAACGGGTGCCTTTCATTTCCGAAAGAAATGACCAACTCTTTTATTGCACAATTTCAAAGAATTCTCACTATACATAAATATGTTCACACTATTGTACTGGTATTCCTCTTTCTACACCCCCTTCCAATCTTTTTCTCCACGTAAGCTTTTAGGTCACAGATCAAACTTAACTTTGCTGCATTGTTTTATTGTGCATTATATTATTTGCGTGTTTTATTACTATGACCTGCCCTGGAGTCATTGGAGGAAGGGCGGGATAGAATCATAGAATTGGAAGAGACCACAAGGGCCATCGAGTCCAACCCCCTGCCAAGCAGGAAACACCATCAGAGCACTCCTGACATATGGTTGTCAAGCCTCTGCTTAAAGACCTCCAAAGTAGGAGACTCCACCACACTCCTTGGCTGCAAATTCCACTGTCGAACAGCTCTTACTGTCAGGAAGCTCTTCCTAATGTTTAGGTGGAATCTTCTTTCTTGTCGTTTGGATCCATTGCTCCGTGTCCACTTCTCTGGAGCAGCAGAAAGCAACCTTTCTCCCTCCTCTATGTGACATCCTTTTATATATTTGAACATGGCTATCATATCACCCCTTAACCTCCTCTTCTCCAGGCTAAACATGCCCAGCTCCCTTAGCCGTTCCTCATAAGGCATCGTTTCCAGGCCTTTGACCATTTTGGTTGCCCTCCTCTGGACACGTTCCAGTTGGTCAGTGTCCTTCTTGAACTGTGGTGCCCAGAACTGGACACAGTACTCCAGGTGAGGTCTGACCAGAGCAGAATACAGTGGCACTATTACTTCCCTTGATCTAGATGCTATGCTCCTATTGATGCAGCCCAGAATTGCATTGGCTTTTTTAGCTGCCGCGTCACACTGTCGGCTCATGTCAAGTTTGTGGTCAACCAAGACTCCTAGATCCTTTTCACAGCTCTCAAGCCAGGTGTCACCCATCTTGTATTTGTGCCTCTCAATTTTTTTGCCCAAGTGCAATACTTTACATTTCTCCCTGTTAAAGTTCATCTTGTTTGTTTTGGCCCAGTTCTCTAACCTTTCAAGGTCGTTTTGAAGTGTGATCCTGTCCTCTGGGGTGTTAGCCACCCCTCCCAGTTTGGTGTCATCTGCAAATTTGATCAGGATGCCCTTGAGTCCATGATTCCAAGTCGTTGATAAAGATGTTGAATAAGACCGGGCCCAAGACAGAACCCTGTGGCACCCCACTAGTCACTCTTCTCCAGGATGAAGAGAAACCATTGATGAGCACCCTTTGGGTTCGGTCAGACAGCCAGTTACAAATCCACTGGGTGGTAGCATAGTCAAGACTGCAAGACCGGGATGTAAGTTTTAAAAATAAAGCTTTCCTTTAGTTAACCCCAATACTTTTCTGCAATACTGTAAGCACGCAATGCCAAGTTTACACGCTGCTGGATTTCCTCACAAAACTCATATCCAATCCAGAGCTTTACCAATCTCTTCTTTTCCTCCTCCACCCCTGCAACTGTGGCTCCCTCTTGTTACATTTCAGATTCCAAGAACATCAGTTTAGGTTCATCCTACCCCCCACCCCCGCCAAGTCTTGTAAAGTACCCTGTGCTGACATTCACTCCAAGCCTTTCGGTAAGGGCACACACTGACAAAATTGTTCTCTGCAAATAATAGTGATGTTTCCGGAAACGGGTTCCTCCGCCTCTGCTCCCCTGGGCCGCTACCATTCACTGTGGTGATGCTTCAGTTTATCTGTTTATTGCTCAATAGCGTCTATTAACGATCTTAATCTTTCTCCCTACTCAGCTTGATGTGTGTGTGCACCGCCAATATACTGTAATCCCCTTTTAAAAAGGGGCAGGAGTGCCGATTTTGCTTCATGATGGACCTGTTTTTTTGGAAGCCCCTCAACTTCCAGACCTGGAAAATCAGAAAAGAGACTTGACAACAGGAAAAAAAGGACCAGAATGACAGGATTTTGTGTGCCCCCACTTTTCCTGTGTACTATTCCTCTTCCTTCTTCCCCCGCACCTTCTGTTCAATGTCCCCACTTCCCCTTGCTTGGCACATTTCTCCCTCTGCTATCTCTGCTGATCTCGCACGTTCTCCTGCAATGTGGGGGTGAAGTCCAGCCTTTGGGGAGCACCCTTGACTCTTTTTTATCGTCATCTCAGCAGGAACAGGCTAGAGCAAAGGTCAGGGCTGGGAAGGAGAGAAGATAACAGCCGAGGATGAGAAAAAGCAGGAGGGTGTGGGGACTCAGCAGCAGCAGCGACTGCACGACAATCCATTAGAGGTGTGGGCTAAGGCAGTCACGTGAACGAAAGAAAAAGGGGAATAACAAGATCAAAGTGGAACTGACATGAAGCAAAACTGCAGTAAACATCTCATGACTAATTCCTTCCCTCCACATCCCCATCTCGACATTTAACAAGGATTCAACTGCTCCTTATAGTTTGAGAGTGCTTCTGGATCCAGTTCTCTGATTTGGAGACTCAGTGGCTAGAAGTGCATTTTAGCAACTGCGGCTGGCATAGGCGTAAAGAAATAAAAATACTTAACTAACTGACCAATTGCATTGCAGATAACTTGGGTTTGCCCCCTCTGCCCAACATGATGGCTGCCCCCCTAAAATAAACCCTGGCTACCCCCATGGTGCCTGGTTCGAGAGCTACAGTCATTCCTGGGCCGAGAGGCCTTGCCACAGTAGTTCACACGTTGGTTACTTCAAGACCGGATTGCTGCAATGTGCTCTATGTGGGGCTTCCCTTGCGCTTGATTCGGAAGGTGCAGTTGGTGCAGAATGCTGCAGCACAATTGCTGACAGGGGCAAGGCAATGTCAGCATATAACACCTGCACTCAGGGATCTGCGCTGGCTACTGATTTGCTACCGAGCCAAGCTCAAGACATATTCATATTAGCATATAAAGCCCTGAATAACTTGGGACCAGTTTATCTCTGAGATCATACCCTTCAAGCATCTACTTGGCCGCTTCAATCGGCAGAATTGGCACTGCCACAGGTGCCACATAATCCCCATTCCGCATTTGTAAGAACTCAATTGTTTAGCATGGCAGTGACACTTTGGAACTCCCTGCCAATTGACACCAAGCAGGCGCCTTTCCTGTACTCTTTTTCAGCACCTGCTAAAAACATTCCAGTTTAGACACACCTACCCAGATGCTTGGAAAATTGAAGCACTGTCATTTTAATCTGTTTTAGTATTTTAATTTACGTATGTTTTAAAGTAGGGTTGTGAATTCGTCTTCATTTTACCGGATTACCTTTTTGTAAACTGCTTTGAGGGTTGTTGTGGTTTTTTTAAACAATCAAATGGTGTATTAATTCTACGAAATAAAATCCATCCCGGCCTTGCTAGTTCTGCCTGCTTCTGGTATCAGTTTAAAAGGACCACAGCTCCACAGATTAGGATCCCACACCCTCCATATTTAGGTTCTCCTCCCTATTCTAGGCTCCTGCTGCATCTACAGCCCTCAAAAGCCATTTTATCCCCTTATTGCTCCTCACTTCCTCCAAAGGATTTTGGCAGGTTTCTCTCATTAAGCAGCAGGAGGCGATTCCAGCAGCGCAAGCTTCCAGAGGCAAAGAAAAAGCAGGTTGGAAATGCTTGGATCTGCTGGATCTCCCTGTGCAGCTTACTGACAAGTGTCGACCATTTCCCCTACAGCTACCCAAGGACAGATCCAAGGAGCCAGCGAGGAGGTTGAGCTGGAATATCCACAACCCCTGCAGAAACCCCTTTGCTTTTTCTCACCAACGAGGCACCCCAAAATTACCCACTGAGCTGTTGCAGATATTATGCCTTTAAGGGCAAGAAAAATAGCGACCAGAAACGTGTCCCGCCCCCATCCAAACCCCAGCTGGACCATGAACCAAACTCAGAGAGAGTGGGGAGGGGGACCCATGGAAATTAATGGGCACAAGTTGTTCATCGTTTTCAGCGGGTCAACTCTTGAGTAATACTTAAGTTGAATCCCACCCACTTTTACCTCAGAAACTCCCTGCCCGTCCTCGCCTACTCTCGGAGCCCACTTTCAGATTCCCCAAACTCTCTCGCCCCCATTCCTTTTTTCACACAGTATCCCGCTTCCTACCCTAAAAAGCCCCTTCCTCACCCACCCCACCCCGCCATTTTTATACGCCTGCTTCTCCAGAGCCACAACGCCGCCCTCCATCTGCGCCCCTCCCCCTCTTCTCCTTAATCCCCTTCAGTCCTCGCGCCGGATTCCTTCGCGCCCCCCCCCCGGCAACCCGTTTCCCGCCCTTTTTAACGGTCGTTTTTCGCTCAGCGCGAGGCGGCCGAGTAGTCTCGAGAAAAAGGCGGGAAACAGGCAGCGGCCGGGTTAGGAACTTGCCTTGCCTATCGGCGTGTGAAGCGACCCTGCCTTAAATTATAAATTTGAGAATTTTATACAGTACTGTAATTGACTTTTCAGACGGCAATCGCTGCATGAAAAACAGGCGGGTTAGAAGAGTGGGGGTAGAAAGAAAAGAGGTATTGAAGGAGCTGATGAAAATCCTTTTTATTAGTGGGGGTGGGGTGGGACCCTGGTCCCTGACCCTCCTTCACTTAGAAATTTTGGGAAAGCTGCTTTCAAAATGTGGATTCCTTCAGCACTTCCTTTAAGTCATGTTCTTCCTTTGTTGTTCTCAATAGGAATTTGCCTCCAGCTGTCTCTGGATGGCAGGGACAGTCCCTATTTTCTAGTACCTGTCCCTGATACCATAAATTGTCCCTGCTTTCAGACAGTTGTCCCTTTTAGTCCATTTTAGGAGACACAACATACACTTAAAAGACTAATACTAATCTATTGTGTGCATAAACAGGTGGATCCTCCTAAATTCATTTGATTTTTGTGTGCAGGCCACAAAAAAACACCCTCAAACCATTTTCAACATCCTTTTCCAGGGACTGCACTATAAAAGCACAGACCTAAATGCACCTAAGGTGCTTCCATGGCGCAGAAACATGAATCCAAGATACAGATCCTGCCACCAAATCGCCACTCATATCTGTATCCATGGACTCGCATAGTAAAAAATAATCGATCAAACACACCAGGTTGTAAGTGTGTGAAAACATGTATATTTTGGATTTCGCCCTCCAAAATCTACCATCAAATCACACTCTTCAGATTGAACAGTAAAAAATAATGGTTTCAGCACACTGGCACATCAGTGTGGTGCAAAAAATGAATCTGGATCCACATTGTTGCACATTAAGGCACCTCAAATCCACTGACAAAGCCTAACCATGCATTCAGGTCCATGGGCTACATTGTAAAAGTCATAGACCCAGTGTTTGTTGCCATCCATATGTCACAGTGGAGAAGCATGCCTTTTGGGGTGAAATCAAAAACTGTTGAAAGGCTGAAGCACCTGTTGTGGCTGTAGAGATTGATACGCCAGTGGTGCAAACAACAACAACCCAAAAACCATAGTTATGAGGCACAGAGACCCATCAATCTGCTCATGAATTTTGCATGCCACTGGGGTGGACTTTGGTAATATGGTGCCCTGACTGAGGCCAAAATTTTGTGCCCCCAAATGGATCTTCTCAATTACTGATTTTCTTGATTTTGTGTCCCCTGGCTCAGTACCCTACACGGGGCAACTGCCCAAAACCAACCCTAAATCTGGTGCTGAGGCCAGAAAAAGCTGCTGCTTCATCATGTTTTACACCAATGCAAACAAATGACACCATAAAAATTATAGATCTGGTTGCCTCTGTTGCAGCACCACTGTGGAAAGAAATATCAATATGACAAAACAGATGTGAACTGTCATTTCAAAGCAGGAGGATAGTGTTGCTGTTAAAAAAACAACAACCATGAGGATCTGCACTTCAGATTCACGTTTCTGTCTTATGGTGGTGGCCACAAAGTACTGGACTCTTGGCTAAGAGTGCAGTAGAATTGCATCTCATAATATTTTCTTTACTGCTACAGTTTTAAATCCTGTGATTTTCTGAACCTATTCAAAGGGAAGGGGTTAAGTTTAACTATTCCATTGAAATCAATGGGTCTTAAATGTGCCATGTACTGGTAAAAATTGACATATCCTCCTTATATACTGCACCTTTCTTAACAGAAGCTGAGGGAGGACCTCTGCCTCACCTGTCCTTCTTGCAACATGGACTGGTTTCATTGCAATCAGTGCTTTATCCAGGACGCATCTGACTATTACGTCACCAGCTGTGGACACATATTTTGCAAAAAATGTGCTGGTACAGGTAAGAGTAACAGCATGATGTTTATACCATGTCTGGGATGCAACATTCAGTCACCAATGCTGCCTTCCTACACACACCTTCAGAAGATGACTAGGTAGTGAACTTTCCTATGAGTTTCTTGCATCCTGCACATGAAAACATATTGCTCATGTTTTGATTTGTCAGCTGTACAACAGAACTTGACTGATCAAAAGCCAGCAGTCAGAAATACTAAAATTTTCAAATCTGCTTTTTAAAGACCATCTAATGCAAGGGAAGCCGACATGGTACCCTCCATATATTACTGGATTCCCAACTCCCATGAACATGGATGATGGGACTCACATTTGGAACTCACTATATAGGTCACCTCTGATCTAACAAATTTGAAGATTGGTTCATAATTGGACCCATCTTCTGATATAAGAACTTTTATATTATTTATAATAAATTTCCACATATTATTCTAACACCTTTTGCATTTTAATCCTGACAGATAAATGCCCATCATGTGGAACCAGCTGCAAATACTTGTTTCTCAATAATAATGTAAGTTGTAGTTTCTCGAAAGCAGAATCTTATATTCTCCTTTGTTTTCATGGACTTTCTGAAACACAGATGTTCTAGTTGTACCACATCCATTTTGGCTAATGTATGGAGTTATTTCTTATAAGGCTAAAATGTTACAATTTTGAAAACACTTGTCTCATTTAATTAGCTGTTGTTACGGTAAAATCTGGGTGCGAGGCTGCTCTGCCACCCAGCTCGTCCGACTAAGTCCGCGGGTCCCTGCGGAGGAAAATGAGCTCAGCTGGAGACAGGAGCAAGCTGCCGAAGATCCAAGTTTATTGCACAACAGGTTCAAGGCGAGATTGAACAGCGAGAAAGGGGTGACATGAACTTTTGAAACTTCCCTCCATGTCCCAGAATACAGTGCAAAATACCGTATTTTTCGCTCTATAACACGCACCCGACCATAACACGCACGTAGTTTTTAGAGGAGGAAAATCCGTAGGCATGCCACCCGTAGGCATTCCCTCCATAACACGCACAGACATTTCCCCTTACTTTCTAGGAGGAAAAAAGTGAGTGTTATGGTGCAAAAAATACAGTACATCCCAGTTACATCATGAATACATTAAGAAGTGGTTGGGTTACACAGATTACATCATGAATACATTAAGAAGAGGTTGGGTTACACAGATTACATCATGAATACATTAAGAAGAGGTTGGGTTACACAGGATTAACATATGGAGGAGGGAGGGGGGAATATGCAGAGCTGGAGATATGCGCAGATAAGCACATCCTGAGTACCCGATGAGAAGACAATGGTCCATGTATGCATAGTCTGCCACCTGGCATTGCCCGGAGGAAAGGCTTGGCAGAGTGATTTGACAGGATTAGGGTCTTGACACTTTGCTTGAGGGATTACGGAGGACAGGGGAGGTGTCATGGAGTCCTAGAGAAATTGATTAAATTGGCACGTTGATTTTCTATGAATTTTATAGATTTTAGTCCCTTTTGACATTGACAATTGGAAATAAATGGATATATTGTAACGAAGAAGGTGAAGAAGACATGCCCCCCCTTCCGTATCACTGTTAATACAGGGCTGGGGACTGGCAGGAGTTGGACTGAGCAAGGTTTCTGCACTGAACAGTTTCTTTGGCAATCACTCGTAACCCAGTAAGATTGTCTTCCATGAATATGGTGTTAACAGTGAGTACGTAAGTGACTGTGGAGGCGAATTCTGGATCTATATGTCCTTCCACAGTAGGGACATAGGTTTCTGGGCGGGAGTTGATCACCTTGAGGGTTTGCCAAACCCACCTTCCTCTTAGTTTGTTTCTCTGAACAGCACACCCATCTGTAAGAGTATTTCAGGGGATGCAATTAAAATCCAGTATGTAAAATGCACTTTTAATTTGCAAAGTAGTTTCAATCCATATTCTTACTTACCTTTTTGCCCTACTCTTTCCAGTCACAAGTCCATGCTTAAAAGCTCTATGTCCTAGTGTTAGTTATTTTTGCCCTGAAGCTTTCCTTTCCCTGTGAAAACCCGCTTTTTAGTGCTCAATTGGAGCTAACATCAATTCAGGTTTTCTGAAGAAACAGTAAAGTGGCCATGTGTTTTGCTGTGAAAACATGCATGTGTGTGCAGCAGGGCCAGGGAATGAATGAAGTAACTCTGCTGTTAATGCTTGCATGCTTGTGCATTCACACTTAGCCATGGTTTGTACAAGGGATTTGAACATCAGTCTCTTAAATACATTACCAGCTGATTAAACCTAGAATATCTCAGTTTGCTTTGCCTCTTTGGAAGATAATAAAGAGTCTGGGCCTTATCTTGTCCTCTTTGTGTTTCTGATCTACAGATGAAAGAAGATGAAAAAAAGTTTTTCAAAAGTCCTGTTGAAACTGCTCTCAACCATATCACCCATCTATCTCAGGTAAGAATGACATCCCTGTGAGCATTGTCTCATAGGTCCTAAAATGCTGGTGACAGTCAAGAAACATGGAGTGAATTTGTGGAATTGTGGGTCTCTGAGAAAAAGCAGGTTAGCTTAAAAACAGTGCCTGCAATCCAGTCAGAAAAAGCAGGTTAGCTTAAAGATAGTGGGAGAAGTGTATGATGAAAATGTATTCAGAAGTATGTATAAGGGGTCCTTCCTGCAAACAAGAAGAAACCAAAATTGCTTCAGGCAACTTGTTTATTGAGCATTGATCTCATTTGTTTGCGCAATGTTTTCAGGGAGGTTCTGTGAAACTGGCTGCATAATGAACATTCATTCCAATTTGTTTGTAGGGAGGTTATACCAAGCAAATATCTCTCTCTCTCCAGTACATGTTTTATCACTTTCCTTATCCCTCAAAAGCTTGTTCTTTAAAAATAGGCTTGTGTTAAGTAAACGAAACACTGAGCAACCTGGATTTGCTAATACTATATGCGATTGAATCCTAGCTGCAAAATAGCAAGTCTGGAAGCAGCTGTAGCAGCTTAATTTCCTAGCCTAATAAACAAAGAATATGATTTGAAAAGAAGTTACATTTCACCCCGTTTCCAATAGCCTGGGTCTATGGGGGTGGGGTTAAATCTAAGGTCATTTATAGGAGTAGTTAATAACCAATCTGGGGAAGGGTTAATAATAATAGTGCTCCTCTTTGCCAATTTAGCTAATTAATTACTATAACAAATCTAGTTAAAAGAGCCATATAAATATACAGACCAACTAGTTAATAATCAGATAGAATTTCAGCAGAATCAGCAGCACCTGAACATTAAAATCTGCCAGGATTGCCATTTTATGTATATCTCAGAAGCCTTGGTAATTACCCTGAGCAAGATAATACTACTCCCTCCCCTGAGCAAGATACTACTTCTCATTGGTGGATATTACTGTAGTGACAATAATAAAGGTATTTATTTATTTGGGAAATGTGTATATATCACACCTTCAACAACAAAGTTCCTAAGGTAGTCTACAAGTATTTTTAAAAACAACAAAAGCATAGTCTAATGAAAACAGTGATAAAACAGTAGAATCAAGCAGTATTTAAAACAGTGAAAACATTTATAAGGCCTGTAAAAATTAAAGGGTCTTCACCTGCTGCTGAAAATATGGCAATGTAGATGCCAGGAAAGCTGACCATGGGAGAGAATTCTAAAAACAGGGTGCTACAAGTGTAAAGGGTGTCTCTCTATCTAGGAATTTCAGGTAGGTGAATATTGTAATTGCTGCTTTTCCAATATTTTCAGGAAGCTCTCCATTTCTGACCTTCCCCTTTGCACTCCACTAGCTTTGCATGCCCACCACAGTACCTCAGATGTCTATCGACCTGATACACTTTTGCAACATGTTTTTTCCAACATTTTTGAAACAGGAGTTTTATCTCCAAAGTTGTTATTGTGTCTTTATTTTGCACTTCAAGTACGTGGTAGATACCCTGTCATTCGTACTTACCTTTAGCCAACTGTTTGACTGCAGCAAGCTTTCAGCTCCCTCAAAGTATTAGCAGGCAAAGGCTAGACACATATGCCAGAGTTTTCTGTCAATTTTCCTTTCTAAAAGCTCCCCCTAGCAAACTCATGGGTTGTTTCTCAATTTCTCAGAGTTAAAAAACAATTTAGGGACTCTTATCACCTTGTTCAATTACAGCCATTAGCACAAACTCTGAGTCGCTTGTGCAACATGATGTGCATCTCATATGACTGGAGTGAACATGCAAAACTATATAACCTTAAGTCAGACAACTCGTTCATTTAGCCCAGTCTACTCTGATTGGTAGACATTGAACCTGTGTCTTGTGGTGGCTGGTGCCCATTGGGAATGGCAGGGCAGCAGGCAAAGAGGTCCACCATAGGTGGAACCTAAGACAGACAGAACCCACTAATTCTGGTTTTGTTCCTGTCTTTCTCCCTGTCGAGTTGCACAAGGGTAAAACTGAGTCCAAGGAGGAGGAAGCTGACAGTCAGTACCACTCACAGGGCTGGTTGTAAGGAGGTAGGCAAGTGGGGACTAACTGGGGGCAGACTGAAGTGAGTGGGTCACTGCTCCATTTACCCTGTGACCATCTATATGTAAGGCAAATGCTGTACCACTGCACTATGCCACTTGCTTCCTGTCTAGTATGTTCCCTAGAGTTGAAAGGACCCATATTCCATTTCTGATCTCCTGAAGCAAGTCACAGTCCCCAAATTTGACCAGGAGAGCACATAATAATAATATTAACTTTATTATTTTTACCCCGCCCATCAGACTGGGTTGCCCCCACATGCTTTTCAATCCTTTTATTTCATTCCCTTTGTTTCTCTTCCTAGGTGTGCATGTTCCAGAAGGGCCAGATGGAGCTTTTAGTTTCTTTCTACAAACACAATGCTTCAAAAGCAGAGGGAGCCCTTCAGGAAGCTCACCAGAAACTAACTATCCAAGAAAAGCAGGTTGTGTTCCCATGAACTAAGGCAAACAGTGTTAGTTGTAGCTGCAGGATTTAGTAGAGCCGTCATGAGGAAGACCATCAAAGTGTTGAACTAGGATTGCAGAAGCCTAAGTTCAAATCCCTGTTTAGTCCTGAGACTCACTTGGTAATCTTGGGCCAGTCATTATCCCCCAGTATAACCTATTCCCCCTCCTGAAAACAATATAAAGAAGGTTCATATGAAATATTCTTGAATTCTCGTTTAATTTGTAAGCAGCTTTTATTATTGATTGATGGCAGAATCCTGGTAAGGGGTGGAGTGAGCTCCTGCATTAACATTATACACATAAAGCAACCAAATGGGGATAAATATGTATACTGTTATTTTAAAAGGACCATATTCCTATTCCATTAGTACTAGATATTATGACATGTCAATGTGAAATGGAACTATTGGTCTGCATGATCCCACAGACATACATCCCACATCTCTCTGCCAAAATGTTCCTGCCTAAAGGGTCAACAGTATAACTGGATGTAATATAATGTATTAATGTAAGGCAATGCAATATAATTAGTCAGACCACCTATCTTCCATTTCTTTCCCCCTACTCCCCTTGGCTTAGGAATTTGGAGGCAATACGGAGAGAGAACAGGGAACTGAAGAAAAAGTGTAACAACATGAAGGTAGGAGCCTTCATTTTTTGTGATTGAGTTCCAGACACCATCTGCTGGTAGAAACAAGTTCTGCTCCTCCGTGCCTTTGTCAATGTTGGGATGGGAAAAGTGAATCAACCTCCCTGCAGCTTACTTATATTTGCATTTGGTCCTGCAAACCCACCCTTTTCTCTCAACAGGCTTTTCCGAGACACCGCCAGAGTAGCAGGTCAGTGTGTTAGTTCTGCCTTCTTGGAACATTTGCCAGGAACTGCAGCACATAAAATGTAGACACCAACCAACGTATCTGTGGCAAAACGATAGAGCTGAGTTTGAGGTCACAGGGCAGCAAAACATCTGGGGCACAGTCACATGCCTTTGACACTGACTGAACAAAATTCATTTCAATTTGCTGCAGAAACAGCACTCCGAGGCCAGTCGGTGTCACACACCCATCACCCAGAGGTAGGTAGAAAGATGGGGCCTCTGTAGGCATGCATCAATGCCCTTGAGCAAATGTTCACATTACAGTGTATCTGTTTGTTTATGAGCATGTGAATGCATGTGTTCTGGCCCTGAACACATAGCAATAAGTGGCTACTTACCTATCTAAAAAATGCCTTTGCACATGTACACACATGCAATCCAACATGTTTCCCTGAGAGGGATGGACAGGTACAAACATATGCTCAAATATTTCTCTATAAAATCAGGGTAAAGGTTTGCACATGTCTTTTTGGCCCTTGAAGATTCATATTTATTACCTTCCTTATAATGACTCAGACCAACATCTTTTCTCTAGCACAGTATGTTGTTACTGTCTCTACAGTAACCTATTTCATATTTTGCAGTTACACCACAACCTATTTCCCAGCACTCCAGTGAGGTAGTCAGGTAGGTGAATCAGGAAATTCATATTCTTTGGTTGTAGGTGTGAGGCATTGTTATAAAAACAACAGCAAAAATGTAGGCATTTGCTCACAATTCCAGAGGAATTTCAGTTTATTTTTTTCCTCTTTAAGTAAAACAAAATTCCAACTCTAAACACAGTACACTTCATGCTATGATCTTTCCTCTGTACAGTATCCTATCATCAAAAATTGAATTCTAGTTTAGGAATCTAGACCTCTTAGTAGAGGCAATGCATAGATATTATCTGTCTGCTTGCCTATCTAGCCTTCCCACCAGTGACTCCTGGACTTTTTGTGCCTCTATTCTCCGTAGTCGCTCATCTTCCATGGATGCCATCTCTTCCAGAACCAGCCAGCTATCAAACTGGCAAGTGAGTCTCCACCACTGCTGTCCTTTACCTAGAAAAGGAAAAGATAAGATGGATATGTTGTTTTTGTTCTTCAAAAACTCAGTGTCACAGAGAATTCTGAGAACCAGGAGCCATTGATATAATATGCCCATGAAAAGAGAAGCCTTGTCCTCGTCACACACTGTTTACTGTTTTGTGTTATCAAGGCTTAGTGCTCAGTACTTAATACATTGCCATGGCAAAAGAACTATTCTCCTGTTGCCAACAAGGACTCACCAAGGCAATAACTGCAACAAGGTCAGTGGGAGCTGTTAATATCATCTGTCTGATAAGGCCTACAGGACACATAAATAACAAGTGCAGATTGAATTGTAATGTAAAATTTAGAATTAAGGTGTTTATAATGTTGTTGCCTTATTTTACCATGTAATAACTTTTCTAGATAATATTAAAAAGCAAAGATTTCTCACTTGTACCCAGCATGCCACAGGATCCACTAGGATGACCCCAGCTGACTCTATAAATGGTAAGAAATAGCTTCAAATAAAAGGTAGGGAACACAACTAGACAATAAGAGATTGGGGTGGGGGAAATAATTCAAGGATCACACTACCAAAATCATTAAGAGCAACACTAAAGTATTTTTATATACATTAGACGCAGGAAACCAGCTAGGGAGGCAGTTAGACCCGTGGATGATAAAGGAGTCAAAGGTGTGCTAAAGGAGGAAGAGGAGATTGCAGACAAGCTGAATGAATGCTTTACATTGGTTTTCATTGCACAAGACATAGGGCAGGTCACTATGTCTGAACTAATTTTCTCAGGAAGAGAGCCTGAGGAACCAAGGGAAATAGTGGTGACAAGAGATGAAGTCCTAGGCCATACTGACAAATTAACTTATCATATCCAAACGGCATCCATTCAAGAATTCTTAAAGAACTCAAAGGTGAAACTGCTGATCTTTTATTGGAAATATGTAACTTGTCTGTAAGATCAGCCACCACACTGGAGGACTGGAAAATCGCCGATGTAACACCAATTTTTAAAAGGGGGATCCAAGGAGATCTAGGATAGTACTGCCCAATTAGCTTAATGTCAGTTGTAGGAAAGCTGGCGGAGAGCATGATGAAGAATTGCCAAACATAAAAAGACTTGCTGAATAAAAACTAGCATGTTTACTAGAAGTGTAATACTTGTCCCATTAACATTATTCAGTTCTTTGAGAATGTCAAACATAGTGCCAAACACTTTCAAAACATTTCTCATCAAAAACTCCTGAGTATGATTACCAACCATGGGATAAGAGGACAGATCCTCACTTACATCAGTAACTAGCTAAAGAGGGAGCAGAGAGTAAGACTAAATAGAATTTTCATAACACAATATTTTATTACAATACTGGTCATCAATTAGTACTTTTGCTTTTTAACCTGTGCAGAAACGATCTGGAATAAGAGATGAGCAGTGAGATGCCTATGAGGCCAAATTGTACAGGATAGTAAGAAAAGGGGTGATATATCCAATACAATTATACACATCTATGGTGCAACCATACTTGAGAATACTGTGCACAGTTCTGGTAACACACCTTAAAAAATATATTGTAGAACAGGAAAAGGTTAAGAAAAAGGTAATGAATATCATCAAGGGACTGGAGCAACTCGCTTATGAGGAAAATCTACATGGGGGGGGGGTTAGTTTAGACAAATTGTGAATAAGGTGGAAGGACGAGAATGAAGTGTCTAAATTTATGCATGGTATGGAGAAGCTGCATAGAGTTTTTCTCCTCATAATACTAGAAGCCAATAGATATTTTATAATGAATTTGGCAGATGAAAGGAAGTTCTTAGTCACACATGGGGTCACAAAGAGTCGGACACAACTAATCGACTAAACAACAACTACTTAGTCACACAGAACATCATTTAACTCTGGAATTTGCTACCAGACAAAGTTGTAATGGTCAGCACTTTGGATGGCTTTAAAAATGTGTTTTAGACAAATTGATGAAGCATAAGACTATTGAAGGCTGCTAGTGGCATATACCTCCAGTATCAGAAATAGTATACCTCAGAATCCCAGACTCTGTTCTTATGAATGCTGTATATGTTTTGACTACAAATAATACAAAAGACCAAAAGGTGGCAATGGAAGACCAGGAATAGGAGAGTGCAAGATTCAGCCTCCAAAGCTTATTCAATGTCCAAGAGGGGAAATTGTCCCCTCTTTTAAATGGGCAAATACATTATTGTATCTAAGAAAAGTAAAGTCCTACATGCTTACCTTTGTTCTTCTCCTGTCACCTTTCCACAGACTCTCCGATAATCACTTGAGGCTTAATACTTTGTTCTATTTTGCAGCTACTCCTTCTTCAGGTTCCACTCAAAGTTTATTCTTCAGGTGAGTTCCAGGGTGAGGGATGATATTCCCTCCAGGATACTATTATCACATGACCATGAAAAGGCCATGGCACTAGTATTACTTGCCACAGTAATTTGCATTTCTCATCACCATTCATCTCTCCATTTCTTTCAGGCCTTCTCCTGCCTTTTCTCACACCTCCAGCATGAATGTCAACTCACACCCCCCCACGGCGAGGCAAAATCAAAGTGCTAGGCGGCAACAAGAAACCCCATACTTCAACCTCAACATCTTCTCTGGTGAGAAAGTACCCTGCTGCTAACAGATGCACCTTTTATTCTTCCATATTCCCTCCAGTACTCAACAATGCTATCATTGTACACTATAGTTCACTGTAGTAATACCGTAATTACAATGCAAGCTGCATTCTAAGGGTTGGGGTGACACATACCACTCAGCCTCAGAATCCCACCATATACTTTCTAATTATCCATTCTCTATTGGCTTTAACCCACAGATCAGACAGAGGGGGTTTCTGTGCCAGAACATCGTAGCAGTGAGAGACTACGGCCTATACAGGTGAGGAGCAGTCTGTGAAATGAGTATGGACTGGGCAAAGCTTATCATTGGAGCATTTTGAACAACTGCTTTTCTTTTTGTCTTCTCAGCTGAGATTCACCCCTCGCTCCTTTCACTGCAGGTAAGTGGTAACCTGTTTAGTTCACCATCCTCTCACCCAGAGGCATACCTAGGCCCACTTGTGCCCTTGGCATGGAGATGTATCAGTGCCTCTGAAGCTGGGAGAAACCATGGACTAGAAACTCAAAAAGCCACACTTCTAACAGCACCACTGGCTGACTGGGGAGAGAGCCCTCGCTCAGAGCAGCAGAGAAACAGCCTGTGGAGTGCATGGACGGGCAGGTGGGCTCTTAGCCACTCCAAGCCAGAGTGGAGAAGTGAGGTTTTTGTGCCACTCCTGAGCCTGTGCACTTAGCAGGGGCCAACCCCTAGACATGCCCCTGCTCCCACCAGGAATTAGGGCTGTGCCCCCCAGAACACATTATTTGTGGACACCTTTGGGCACTCCCATTTGGGTTTAATTTGAAGAGGGTTGCCTTTATTTTTTGCTTATGTTTTTTATTTTGGGCTGTATTTTGCCCACTTTTATGGGATCAGGGTTCAAAGCCTCTAAGCCAAAAAATGTTGGGGACTCTCTGAGTTAGGAGACTACAAGAGCTTGTAAAAGAGAGCTTGGGGGGGGGGGCTAATACAAGGTTTTGAACTTCTGGGATTTGCAGTATCAAGTATTCTGTCACTTCCTCCTTCTGCTGAGCCAAGCCAGGTACTTGATCTGCGTAAGACACAAACTCCTGCCTAAGCCCGATATTGTGGTCTAGATACAGGCTGAAGTGCATTACTTAACCACAAACAGAAAAGTTTTGTTGAACATAACTGAGTAATAAGCTGCATTTGTAACTAAAGTGTGAACCCTACAGTATGCAACTAGCTCATTTTATTTTATCACAGGCATTCATCCAACAGCCAAGCCCACCAACAAAAATAGGGAGGACAAAAGCAACTCTCTGCTTACCAGTCTCAACATGGGCAAGATGATATTTCCTGTTTCTGCATAAACTCTGCTGAATTTTTGGGGCCTTGGTGAAAAGCCATCCACTAAAAGTATTCTCTCTCTCTCTCTCTCTTGTAACACTATAGTTTCAGGAGATCTAACATGTGATAGACTTAAGTGGTGTAATATATATTTGCAGGGTCTCTTGTTGAAGGAAAGGTGATCAAAGGCAGACTTAGTAGGCTTATTTCAAGACTCAGTGTTACTAGGCTAGGGCATTTTCTAGCAGACTCTATTGCAACTTATTAAGCAGTTCGTAGATCATAAAATAAACTTGCCAAAATTGAAATCAGATTCATTTGTTGAGAAGATAGCAAGTATTTTTGAAGTTCTCAGCTGCAATTTAGCCACTAGTAACTCAATGGAAAGGTTCCTTCTTTTTTCTTCCAGTTGCATGGAATATAGGACTACTTTCTCCATACTGTATAACCAAAGTTGCTTTCCATAGTAAGGACGTGACAAGTATTTCTTTGAAAGATAAAAAAGAAGCTGTATTTTTATCATTATTATTAAGGAAAAGACTAATTATCAAGAGAATCCCTCAGTTATGGCTATTTGAACTAAATCCACACCTCAGTCTATTTTATTTATCTCCTTCAATATCACACAAGTTTGTACAGTCCCATGTTCCGCCTTCTCTCTCTTTCTGCATAACTGACCAACTTATACCAATATTTTTAGTTTTTCTAGCAGGGGGAAGAGGTGTTGCCTTTTCAACCACTCTGATTTAATAAATAGGGTTGTTGTTTTTTAAATGCAGATTAGTATCACTATGTACAATCTTCTGCCTACTCATCGTTCCATAAATCTCAGAATCCATCTTCCCCATAACCCCTTATAAATGATCTAAGGCCAGTTCTGAGAGTTTACAGCAGCTTTCGATCCCTTAGATTCTGGGGCGGGGAGCAGGGTAGGAAACACATTCCTGTTTCAGTGACGGTATTGGCTTTGTGAATGGAACAAAGATGGCATACAAACAGCAATGCTTCCTCCATTTCTTCCATAAAGGAGATGGTCTCTACATCACACCTCACCTTCAAGTAAGCTGCTGTGGAAAGTGGTGGCTTTCAGTTCATAGCCATCACCCATCTAGTTCAAAATGGATATATGACCAAAGTGAAAACTGATGGATCAAGGCACCAGTAAAGGGAGAGCACAGGAATGAATAAAAAAGGGTGATGACATCCACCTAAGGAGCTCAGTCGGTGGAGCATGAGACTCTTACCCATGAGACCCATGGATCTCAGGGTCATGGGTTTGAGCCCCAAGTTGGGCAAAAGATTCCTGCACTGCAGGGAGTTGGACTAGATGATGCCCGTGGTCCTTTCTAACGCTACAGTTCTATTATTTTAAGATCATCAAGAGCAGAAGAAAAGTTAGAAGATGTACAAAGAAGAGGCAATTAAAATGCAAGGAGAGAATGAAACGGAAGACAACTGAGATTAAGGCACAAAGTCGCCATCCTTGATTGGCAACTGCCAAAAATCAAATATTTATAACTGTAATTTTGGGCCACAATTTTAAAAATGGAAAACAAAATCCCATAAGTAAACAAACGGGGGGGGGGATCCAAGGAGGGGTACGTTAGAGCTAAAAGCCTGGAAGAGCTTAGTCTAAATTACATTTTTTTAATGTGTTCTGTCAGTAAAGGGACTTTGATTTGTAAAGCCAAAAAAAAAAAAAAAAAGTTTCTTCATTGTATTCCCTAGACTGCTGCTTCACTTAGCAGAATGAAATAGGATTGATAAATGGGAGAGTAGCCAGATGTTATATATTTTCTGGATGGAATTTGAAAAAAGACATTGTTCCGTAAGTGAAGGTACAGAGAGTCATATAAGCCATGTCACTGTGCCAGTGAGGAAAACACTGACAGAAGCAGGAGTCAAATAATTAGTTGGAAGCAGTGAAACAAAGCAGAATCAACATGGTTCTCTCATCCCAGATACCCCCTTTAAAAGGAGGGAACAGTAGCAGCTTTAGAACTCAAGAACGGCAAGAAAGAAAAATGCATCAGGATTCTAGAAGAAGGAAACAATTTGGACTCTATGAGCACAACACAAAGGCTGCAATTCGAAAGTTCGATAAGAAAGAAATTTATAGGTCCAGCACACTACTGAACGGGCTCATTCTATGGATTCTGGAGAAAGGGTGTGGGAAGCCCCCTTTCCTACACCTTTTTAACTCTCTGATTAAACACATCACTGCATGGTAAAAATTTATTTTACTTCAATTCTAAAACTTGAAAAAACACACACATAAATATGCTGGAACAGAAAAGGGGACCAAATTCAGTGTTTTGGAACCATGGCTAAGGGCAGGAATTTGATGGAACAGAACCTCATAACACATTTGCCAGTTGCATCTTGATCCCTCCCCCAGACCTATCTCAGAAGTCCAGAACCGCTAGCATCCATCCAACATTCACACAAGAGCCCTAGGCAACCCAGTCTTCATCGTCCTCCTCCTCCTCGTCCTCATTATCATCATCTTCCTCATAGTCTTCATCTTCTACTTTTATCATAGCGGCTGCCACCTCCTCATCTACTTCGTCTTCATCCCCCAAGCACACCTCTACCTCACATGGTGCTGGTGAGTGTGAATTGAAATACTTCAGCACCTGCTCAGCCTCTATGCCAGACTCATGGCACAGTGCCGACAAGTTGTTTTCCTGCAGCTGCAGGTCGCTTGCATGATACCGTTTCAGTGGGCTTATGTCTGGATGGTGAGCATGCAGTGGGTGAGAAGGTAATGAGGAGACAGGCTCTGGATTCTGTCCTGCATTGTCCCGAAACCATTTCAGCTGGCCGTGTTTGAGGGCATAGCGAGTGTCTCCAAACCACTGGATGATCTCTGCTCGTGGTAACCCAGTGATCTTCTCCAGCTGGTGATAATCCTCTCTCCTGGCCCACTGACGACGAAGGAAGAAGGACTTTAACATATCCAGCTGTTCCTTTGTTTTTCGCCTAGGTTTGCGAAGAATGTCCGAGAGGTAACCTGAAGCCTGCTGCTGATCTCCCATAGTGCACTGATAGTTCTGAAGGCTGTGTGACTCAACATTGGTTGTAGCTGTAGAGGATGATGGGGTAGCTTTGGCGGAAGAGACCGCTGGAAGAATCACTGGGTGATGCCCACCATTCACTGCAGGGGTGACAGGTTCAGCCGGCTGCAGGGATGCTTTTGTGAGACCCCAGGTCATAGGGTGAGAGTTATGGAAGTTGCGATCCAAGCTGGTGGTTGTGGTAGGTAGATAAGAACTAGAAAGGATTTCTTTGGTATTGTGAAGCTGCACGGAGGTTCCTGAAGGTTCACAGTTCTCCTGAACTTTGTTATGGTGGGGCAAGACATTCCCCTTCAATTCCCAAATGTCCTGAGTGATTCTCCCAAGTTCCCTCATTCCTTGGGCTGTGGTGAAGTGGCTTAAGGGAGTTATGGAAGACTGCTGGTTCGGCGGATATTTAGTGGAATGGTGCACAGAGGTAGGAACCGATTGGTGATATTCCTGACTCTTACAAGTTTGGTGCCAGGGGTCATCATCATTCCTGGCAAGCAGGCAGCTAAAGTGAAGTTGGTCCTGATGGTAGATGAGGCGAGCTCGAGTCTCTTCAATTTCCTCTGCACTCCAACTGATGCCACAGCGTAGGCGCTGTGCCATGAACCAGGCCTTGACCTTTTCCATGTGGAGGCCATGACGCAGGCAGAGCAAGGCCAGATCAGAGAGGCTGGGGTATGGAAAATAGCTGAAAGTTTGTAGCAGATGCTGGTTGCCATCAAGGTCGCTTGTCTGTGCTGCCTGTGTCCACACCAACTGGAGGTCCTCAGAGATGGGTGGTAGGCAGATCAAACCGGGAGGTGAGCCAAGGCAGCCAGGGGCATCCTTATTGGGGGGCATGACTGCTGTCGTCTACAAGAAGTCTTCTATCTCCGGGGATCAGCTTCTGTCCCTCAGAACAGCTAGAACCAAAGAGTAAAGGAAGAATATGGGTCAAAAGAAGAAGAAGAAATTACATCAGAGGAAGTGGGGACAGGAGAGATAGCACCACAATGAGGAAATTGTAGTGTTCACTTCCAGGTGAAGAAAAGAAACATTTCCTGTACAGTGGTACGTCGGGTTACAGAAGCTTCGGGTTACATACACTTCAGGTTACAGACTCCGCTAACCAGAAATAATACCTCGGGTTAAGAACTTTGCTTCAGGATGAGAACAGAAATGGCATGGCGGTGGCAGCGGGAGGCCCTATTAGCTAAAGTGGTACATCAGGTTAAGAACAGTTTCAGGTTAAGAATGGACCTCCAGAACGAATTAAGTTCTTAACCTGAGGTACCACTGTATATAGCAAGCCACTGTGTTTGGGAGAGGAGTTCTAACCTAGCCTTCTATCTATGTGCAGAGAATTGGTCAGGGTGGTGTGGGGTGATAGAAAAGCATTTACAGTGGTACCTCAGTTTAAGAACAGTCCTGTTTGGTTTATGAATTCTGGAAAACCAGAAGTAGTGTCCCAGTTTGTGAACTTTACCTCAGTCTAAGAACGGAATCCGAACAGTGGAAGGGCACCGGCAGCAGGAGGCCTCATTAGGGAAAGTGCACTTTGGTTTAAGAATGGTTTTGGTTTAAGAACAGACTTCCGGAACGGATTAAGCTCATAAACCAAGGTACCACTGTGGTTATCATTAGAGGTGCCACCTGCAATCCCAAAGTGCTACAGCCTAAACACAGGCTCACTGCTTTAGAGTCACGGGACTGTTTTACTGATGCAGACCAACACAGCCTCCCTTCTAAATAACATTTAGCAATTAAATGGCCTTTTGGCTTCAGAAGTAACTTATCAGCCCCCAAACAAACTGCATGCCATTGCACTCATTCCAGACCCCTTCCCTCCTCTCATGCTCCCAGATTTGCTGCCAATATTGAGGCCTTTTTAAACCAGTTTTCCATACATCCAAACTGGCAAACAGTTTTAATTTCCTTCTTATTAAGCAAGCTATGAAGCCAGAATTAGATCTGGTTTGAGACTAGAAAAACACGTAGGGTCTGCAACAAAATGTTACAGTATGCAATTCCATCGTTCAGGAGTCCAGCTGCTCCATCCCCCTCCCCATCAGTTCTCTGCCTCCGCTACCCTGCCCCAAACATCCAACCAGCAATTCTATGGCCACTGAATAGGCTCAGTCTTCATTTGGGTGTTTGGGTGTGTTTCTGTTTTAGGCATTTTCCTCTGACTTTTTTTGTCCTTCTGCAAACCTTGGGGTCCCCCAAAGCCTGCTGATGCCCCCCAAAACAGGGATTCCCAAACATCTGAGTTCATTTACCCCTTGATAAGCTTATAAAGTTGTCATCAACAAGTGAAACAATGTTTTGTTTTTTAAATCAATATATAATAAACATTCCTCATGGCAAGGAAGGTACCCTCTGTACATTCCCATGCCTTTTATTTCTGATACTCATAGTTCCTGATTAAATTTTCAAACAATACACAGAAATTTTATTTTCCACTCCTAGTCCTTTTCAGTGTTCAAAACTCCCATTGTTCTAGGTTCATTTTGAGACAGGGAATTTCATTAGTGCAGGCAGTTTCTGAGCTAAGGGCTCAGTTCAGCACCTTAGATTTCAGATTAAAACCGCAGAGTGGAAAGAAAGGAGGACCTTTTTCTTCCTCCCCTCTTCCAGCTACTCTCTGGAGGAGAGACCCTCTTAAGAATATTAGGGGAGTGGGCAGGGGGAAGACTAGACCATGTGAAAGATGAACACAATATTTTAGGTGCAGTTCATTCACTTTCAGCTTTGTATTCTTGTTATAAAAAAGCATACCAATACATTCCATTGTTGCGCCCATAACCTAGGTTTAAGGTGCCGTTTAGCTCCTAGCTTTCATATCTCAGTTTCTAACACTGGTCCTCTTCTGGTACGGGTTTGCCCCCTTTGACTCTGAGGTCTGTATTCACTCCCTGCACAGTTCTACCAACCTGAGGTGTGGGGAGCTATATTAGCCATCACTTTGGAAAAAACTGCTCTAGAGCATGGAAAGATATATAGCTCAGTTTCAACACTGTGTGCATCTGTTTAGTTCCATTATATATGTTCTAGAATTGTTCACTTGGGACTCCAGTTTGATCCAATTTCCGCATTTACCTTCTGCTATCTCACGTGTTCCCTCGTATTCATCCAAATCTTTTAAACTGCAAGCCTCTGGGGAACCTGTTATGTATTTCAGCATACAATGATTTACACACACACACACACAGGGGTGTCTGTCTGTCTGTATATGTCTGTACACACACACAGCACTGATCAGCCAGACTGAAATTCCAATTTTTCTCTAATAGTTTTAGAAAGCAGATGGCCTTTAATTAAATAGGATAATGAAGCAACAATGGAGCAATGAATGCCAATTTCCAAAGGCACCAGAAGATTAAATGCCCCAAAAGTCAGCATTAATACAAAATAAATCACAAATCCATCAAAAAGCAGACCGCATTCTCCAAGGTTTTGCAACTAACTATGTAAACATCATAGTACTAGCTGCCCATATCCGCTTCATTCGATCTTTGAGGGGAGGAATTTTGTAGAATATGTGTCTGTGTATAACTATTCTCCAGGTACTCAGACATAAGAACCCCCAAAGGACCCTTTACCCAACCGATATCCTGAGATTTCACAGTACCACCCCCTTTTGCCAGCAACCTACTTTAACTTCAACATTTCTCTTTCCAGCACTGCCTAACCTTCCCTCTTGCTTTTCCTCCCTAGGTTAAAATCCCCTCCCATCTCCCCAAGCCTGAATTCTCTCCTCTATACAGTACTCACTTTTCTCCCTTGACTCCTCCCCCACTTCAGGACTTTCCTTCCTTCTTTCTCTTCCCTGCTCCCTGCAGTGCACGCTGGGAAACAGAGGGAAGAAGGCGGGGTTTCTCAATCCCCAGGAAGCTGGCTCTTTAAGGGGAGCCAGACACTTCGGGTCCTCTATCCTAACTTGCATTTACTTGGGTTTTTTATTTATTTATTTAAGGGGTGCTTTCCTTAACCTTTTTCATTTTCTCCATCAGCTTCTACAGATCTGCTCCCATTAAGTTGCCCAAAACTCCCCACCCCTTTAAAAAATAGCTTAACCCTAGTGTTTATACACTGAAAATAAATACAATTTATTATAAAAAAAGATTTAAGAACTTTTAACCCATCTTGTTTTCAAAAGAAAGTTAAAGTCGTTAACAAATTCTGACGTCGCAACAAAATGGTTTTCAAAAACTCATAAAAATAAAGCCATCTAGTGAAAAGCTGAGGAAATAAGTGAAATAAATAAATAAATGTGGAGGAATTTGTCCACCTGTACTCAGAGCCAAGGCCCGTCCCACCTCTGCCACCTGCTGACTGCATAGCCCTTGGCAAAGTCCCTCTCTTTCAATCTCAGCTCCTCACATCCAGCTCCAGCACCTAGCAAGGTCCATGGGAGTTCGGAGGCCCACTGTAGAATGCGAATGGCACAGCAAGGGCAAACAGAACAGCAACTGAATGGAATTCTGCATGTGAAATGGTTCTGCAGAACTGATGAGTTAACATTCATCCAGTCACACCCTGCCACTGGCTCCTTAATCCCATATCTGGTGGCTGGCTGTGTTACGGGGTACACCCAGCGACAAGAAAAGGGTGCTGTGTGTAGCAGGGAACCCCCCCCCCCATCATTCAGTTTGTACAAACTTTACACACACTCACACACTACATACGCTACACTTCTGTTATAAATTCATAGAAAATCAACCATACATCGGATTTGCACTGTTCCACTTTTATTTTACTCCATGAAGGAAAGACTACAAAATGGGGAAGGTTTGATACAGGGCACCATAATCCCTTCACCATCCCAGCACATCCACAGGAGCCCTGCCCAGTTGCTATGCCAACCCTGATGAGCCCAGACAGAAGACAATCAAGATCACAAAGAACTTGCATATGGGAGTGGATTCTGCATGGACTGGAACAAAGGACAATGATCAGATCTTCCCTCAGGGGGCAGGAAACTGCGACTACCTTTTGTCTTCAGAAAATGACTCATGGGGAGGGTAGAAGGGAACCAGCGAGGTGACAGGACACTCAGGTTACCACCACAACTCCTCCCTCAACCCCTCCTTTCTGTAATGTATGCATGATGTTTCTGGGGGTGGGCTTGACCTAGAGGATGGGGAATTCAAAAGTTTTTATAAGGTCTTGCACACCATTTTCTGTGTCTTTTCCTCTCTCCTGCAAGTGAGGGGAACACCCTGTTGCAACAGTTCCATAAAGGCCAAGCCTTCAGGCTGCTGATTTGCTCCAATTTACTCTGGTTGGTGTCTTTACTTTTTGTCCAAGGGAGCCCTCGGATTTTTCCAGTAACATGTGCAGCCAAATCCCAAATGACTGGGGGTGGGGGTGGTAGCCAATGTGTCCTTCAGATGTTGTTGGACTACAGTTCCCATCACCACTGGCCTTTTGCCATGCTAGCAGGGGCTCGTGGGAGCTGTAGTGTAACAACACCCAAAGGGCACCATGTTGGCAGTCCTGCTGGACCAGATTGGCATTATGTTCCCTAGCCCACAAGGAGGGCATAAGCGCAGTTCACTCTTTTGCTCATTACCACCCCCAGCAAATGGATTTCAGAGGCAGACTGCCTCCAATACTGCACACAGCCACCTCAACAGCTTTCTGCTTAACCAATTTGTTTAACTGAGTGTAGGTATCGTTCAGGAGTTCAGCGCCACTGAATTAAATGGGGCTTACTCCCAAGTAAGTGTGCATAAGATTGAAACCTTAGCATGTGTTCTAAGAATTCAAAGGTCTGAAATATAGAATAAATGTTCATAAACGTATAAGGCAAACACATACCTAAGGATATAAACCACGTGTCTGAAATAGTACAGGAGAACACTCCTGAAGCCATTTTGACTCTCCCAAATTGACCTCAAATATTTCTCTGCAAGGAGGAAGGAAATGGGGAAAGCTTTCCAATTGTCTTTTGATTGTAGGAGCTTACACCTCCCTTTTCAACTACAGTCAGGCAAGTCGAAATAAATAAAAAATTGTCCAGTAGCACCTTAGAGACCAACCAAGTTTGTTCTGGGTATAAGCTTTTATGTGCATGCATGAAATCTAGAGTCTGGCAAGTATCTGTTATCAATATGCGTAAGAGATTCAGGAACTAAGTATTTACCATCTCAAAGGAATGGCCAGGCAACCCAGAAAATGCAATCAAGTAAGGCATTATCAGGTATCCTAGCAGACAGGAGAGTTGCAACACTCTCAAATTTCTGATGGAAACTGCCTCCTTCTATAATGTATGTATGATTTTTTTTGGGGGGGGGTCCTTGGGCCAGAGGGTGGGCAATTTCAAAGGTCTATACAGTGGTACCTCGGTTTACGAACTTAATCCATTCTGGAAGTCTGTTCTTAAACCAAACCCGTTCTTAAACCAAGGTGTGCTTTGCCTTATAAGGCCTCCTGCCGCTGTAAACTCCTAGGGGCAGGGACCTGTCTTGTTAGTCTGTAAGGATTCAATCCTGCCACCTGCAATGGTTTGCTTCTTCACTGCATTCCCTGCAGAGAACACCCTGGCAAAGCAGTACCCAGCAAAACTGAACTCTGCCTCCCTAGACTCTAGTCTCTGTCCACTAGCTGGTGTCACTTGGTAGTTGTGGGGAACCACGATTCCCAGCCCCTGCTGTAAAACTTCAGGCACACCACTGCTGACACAACCCCATACTGTCTCCCGCCCAATTCACCCCCAAATCTTTTTGCAGCATCTTGCAGTCCTCCCCACTTGCCCCCCCACCCCGGTCCCTATCCCATACCCCTGACTACCTGCTTTAACTACAGTCTCACACAATTGTGAGCATGCCTTACTCTCTCCTCCTCTCTACTCTGCCACTTCTCTCCCAGGGCTCCCACTTTGCCCAGGCACGCTTCCCAAAACAAACAAGGAAGGAAACCGGAAGACTGCTGTTGATTTTTCTCCCCACCTTCCTTGCTCCACCGCAATATCGTCTTATTATAGCAGTTTTGGGAAGAGGTGGTAAACAAAAGAGAAAGAAGGAGGGGTGGACAGGCCGAAAGAGGTGGAGGGGTAGGGCGAGTGGCGGAAGAGAAAAGGACGAGAGGAGACGGGAATCGGTGGGAAGGGGGAATATTTTGCATGTGGAAGACAAGAGAGAGAGAGCAATCTAAAGAAAGAGAGCAGAAAAGAGGAGCAGAGTTCCTGGGAGAAAAGCCAGGAAGAGGAAAAGGAGGGATGTAGCACCAAGGGGAGGCAATGAAGGAAAGGCTCAGGAGAGGAGGGATCGCAGCAGGCCCAGGCGAAACGGAAGAGGGGAGGGCGCAGCTGAGGCTCCTGCCGACCATGGCCACTCACCCGCTAGGGCCTGCTCCGGCTCTTCTTCCCCCTTGCAGTCGGGTTCCGCCCGCTTGGGGAGCCGGCGGGGATGGAGGAGGTTGGGCTGGGCAGCCGTACGGGCCGGGGACCTGCCATTGGCTGGAAGAGGCAGCCGGCCAGCAAAGCCGGACTCCTGGGATCTCCAAGCCGAGCGAGGCAAGCAGCGAGGCGCCCAACCAGCAGGACTCCAGGGTTCCACTCAGGACGGCCTTCTGTTTTTGAATAGGAACCAAGGGTCAAGCCACACCCCCTTACCTGAAAACCCAGCCCCTTCGCCGCACATGTGTGGGAATGGTTCTTGACTCTGAATGTGCTCAGAAGCATCTTTGCGTCCTCTCCCCTTCATTGTGGCTTCAGGCGTTCCAGAATGCTCAGGGCATAAGGCTGCTCTGTGTCCGATAGGGAGGAACTGCGATTTTAATATATCTTTGTATGTGGAGGCTTGTGTGTGGGTGAATAAGTCGAAATAATATCAATTGCGAGGATGAGAAAGCATCTGCTTCCCCCCTGAGGCTATTGGGAAGGTATGGGACCACATTAGGGTAGAGATCTGAAGCTTGGTGCTGTGGTGGGGTTTTGTTCAAAACTCAGGAGAGCATTCAACTAAGTTTTATTCAGAGCTGACCTATAGAAAGCAATTAACATGACAAACATTGCTCCATTAATTTCAGTGGACCCACACTCTGAATGAAACTTAAGTTGATTAGCAGTTTGTTAACAGTCCAGCTGGGATTTGGTGACCTTTCTGGTCATCATATGTCTTGCACATAAACCATTACTCTTTATAGTTTATATACTATATACTATAAACTATAAAGTCTTTATATATACGCTTTATAGTTGATTTTGGGATGCCTCATTAGTAAAACAAGATGACTGATTTTGCGTTCCTCATTAGTAAAACAGGGATTGTTGATCTTCCATCTCCACTCAACTTCCTCTTTACTCTTTGAACCTATCATTGGACAACTGCCTTGTAGAAAGCATGTTCATAATGTCGAGGGAAAGCCATTCTGCACATGCTCAGAGGCACCATTAAAATAAATACATTATATGTGAGGGATAAACTCTAGTAAGGGAGATGTGCACAGCCTTTGGCCCGCCTGACGGGACTGAACTACACC
This sequence comes from Podarcis liolepis, assembly GCF_965112155.1. Classification (NCBI taxonomy): domain Eukaryota; kingdom Metazoa; phylum Chordata; class Lepidosauria; order Squamata; family Lacertidae; genus Podarcis; species Podarcis liolepis. Next base: position 7,040,413 of record NC_139573.1, on the reverse strand, counting down.
TCCTCTCATTCCTGGTCAATCAGCTATGCTTGGCCCTTAGATGCTGATGAGAATGGTAGTCCAGCCACATTTAGAGGTCCCCCACACATAAGCAGAGAGACGGCTGCAGGAATTCCTACACCAGATAAATATGCAGAGTTTACGGCACTGGTGATCTGGGTCCTTGCAGAAGGGACAGAGGTGGCCCGTCATGTTTTGCCACCTGAAGTAAAATTTTGGGAAGGTGCTGACCACCCCCTTGCTGCCCCCACCAAAGCCTCGCTTACCAGAGTTGTGCAGCTGTGGCTTCCAGTGAGACCTCGTAAGAGCCACGAGTGGAGACGTCCACGAGATCTCACTGGAACCCGCTGCAGATTCTTCTCCTTGCTTTGGCAGGGCATCCCCGAGAAGGGATGGATGCTCGCGAGGGTCAGTCGTGTTGGTGTAATGTGAACATTGACTGAAATTAAAGTGTTTGGTCTCATGTCTTGAGTTAGCACATCCCCCATGTCTGGATGTCCTGAGATAAGGGTACCAGGTGCACTGGGTTACCGTAGCAACACCAGTGAGCTGGAGCGCATGACTTGCTGGCTCTGCATTTGTGAGAGTCGGGGGAAGAGGCTGTGGGTTTTACACAGCATGGTGATGTTAGTGGATCTCTGTACATGTGCATCTTTACTTCAAGGACTAGAATAACTGTATATAGTAGACAGTAGTGTTGTGTTTTGTCTCGTATCTGGAGTCACCAACAAGTCAGAATGGCTTAGCCCTCTTGCTGAAGAGCAGAACTCCAGGATCTTGTCTGGAAACATAAGGTCCACTATTGTACAGTGGTACCTTGGGTTAAGTACTTAATTCGTTCCGGAGGTCTGTACTTAACCTGAAACTGTTCTTAACCTGAAGCACCACTTAAGCTAATGGGGCCTCCTGCTGCTGCTGCGCCGCCGGAGCACAATTTCTGTTCTCATCCTGAAGCAAAGTTCTTAACCTGAAGCACTATTTCTGGGTTAGCGGAGTCTGTAACCTGAAGCGTATGTAACCCGAAGCGTATGTAACCCGAGGTACCACTGTAGCAATGAAACTTTGGGGAGCTGTCAAATGGGAGTTTGGCACAGAGTGTCATCTCAACGCTCCTGGCATATCTCTGCATTCCATCTGAAGCCGGAGAGGCTGTGAAGGTGTCAGACCAGTGTCTGGAAGCAGTGATGGAGGCCAATAAACTGAGACCTCTGGGTGGTGTTGCGCTCCCTCAGAAGAAACAAGCTCGGAGTCTGGGGATGCTGCCAGATTGCAACTTGTCACACAAGTCCGAAGAGGCTGCTGTGGCTAGGAATGCTCAGGCCCAGTTTAGGCTGCTTCACCAGCCACGTCTGATCTGGTCTTGTTTGTCTATGATCTGGTGACCTCCCGCCTGGACCGCAGCAGTGCACTGTATGTGGGGCTTCCCTTGGAGACGGACCAGAAGATGCAGCTACTGAGCAGCTAGGCTGAAAAGCCTTGATGCTCTTTCCTGTGTTTCCCCCTGGAAAGCTAGTTTCTGGTTGTTTCTTATTATCCAGGTCGTGATAACTTTGTCATCCCCATATAAAAGCTGTATGTAAGTAGAACAACCTATTAATAAGGACCGCAATACCTCAAGGACCCCCTCTTTCCCTATGAACCTACCCAGACCCTGAGATCACCTTCCGAGGCCCTCCTTAGTGTGCCTCATCCTCAAGAGGTCTGTAGGGTGGCAACACGAGAACAAGGCCTTCTCTGCAGTGGCTCCCCGTCTGTGGAATGCTCTTCCCAAGGAAGTTCGCCTGCCACCTTCATTATACACCTTTAGGAACCGGGCAAAAACGTTCCTTTTTAACCAGGCCTTTGGTTGATCTGATTTACATCCTATTCCCTTTTAAAACATGTTTATTTTGGGTGGAAGGCTATTGGGTTGTTGTTTTTATTTTTATTATGTGTTTCGTGGTTTTATATCTTGATTTTATTCTGTGATCCGCCCTGAGACCTCCAGGTTTAGCGTGGTATAGAAATTCAATAAATAATAATAAATAATCAGCTCAGAAGATAATCGGGCGGATGAGGCTTCTGCAACACAACTGCCTTGTCTTGTGAACTGCCCCGAGACCTTGTGATGAAGGACAATATATAAAATGAATAAAGAACAACAAGAACAACAACAACAGTACAGGTAAAAAGATTCATTTTATTATCATTACAAAGATGGGAAACTGACAAAAGTCTTTATATCTAGGTCCGTGAAGCAACTGACTTGGACGAGGTGTTCAGAAAACTTGGGGCTGCGGAGGGATTGAAATAAGGGCATTTCCCCCCCCACACACAAGGTGGCTATAGGCAGGTACCTAGGACACCTTTTTCCCAGGTGCAGTGCTTATAAGCAGAAGGCGTTTTCTCTTTTGGGAGGGGTGCCTTAAAACAGCGAGCATTAGGGAATAAGGCAAAGTCAGCTGGGTTGTAAGAAAAAGCAGAGAGAGGGGACTGTAGCTGGCAAGATACCCATAATAAGCAGAGGGAGAAGGGGCAGAAGCCGCTGTTGCTTGGGAAGACCATTGTAGACCAGTGCCGGGGAATGGAGGAGTCCAGAGGGGTCCATAGAACCAAAAAGGTTAATGAACAGCAACAAAAAGCAAATGCTTCATTCATGTTTGCTCAGTGAAGAAAGGAAGATTGGGTGCAGGCAGCCCAAGCAGAGGCTAGGGCAAGGCGAGTGGGTGTTTTTTGAGGGGGCGAGAGACCCAGAGATCTCAGTCCCGGCAACTGGAACATTGTGCGTGGGCTCCCCCATAGCCCAGGCAGTCTGGCCCCAGACATTGGCAGCAGGCATTGTGGAACCAGCGGTAGCGCCAAGCACCCACCGACTGGCAAGCCGTCCGGCACCGGCTCATGGACAGGCACTCGTTGAAGAAAATGGACTGGCACGGTGGCATGGTGGCATTGAGGCCCTTGGCATCCGAGAGGGCCAAGCCTGGAAGCGAGAGGAGAGAAGGTTTGCGGCCGTTGCGGTTGAACCCAGGACAAAAGCTGCGGCTCAGATGTCGTGTGTCTGCTTTGCACAAAGAATGTTCCAGGCTCAGTCCCAAGGTAGGACTAGGAGAGAATCTAGACTGAGACCCTGGAGAGCTGCTGCCAGCCTGTGTAGGCAATATGGAGCTAGCCTGGCCAATGGGAAGGCTGAGAGGCAACAGCTGGGAACGATGAGCTCATGTGTGAATTGAACCAGGGCCTTTTAGAAATAGAATCATAGAGTTGGAAGAGACCACCAGGGCCATCGAGTCCAACCCCCTGCCAAGCAGGAAACACCATCAGAGCACTCCTGACATATGGTTGTCAAGCCTCTGCTTAAAGACCTCCAAAGAAGGAGACTCCACCACACTCCTTGGCAGCAAATTCCACTGTCGAACAGCTCTTACTGTCAGGAAGTTCTTCCTAACAGAATAAGCTGTCTTATCCCGAGTCAGATTAAAAGTCCATCTAACCCTGTATTGTCTGCACTGACTGGCAGCAGTGCTCCAGGGTTTCAGACAAGACATTCCCAGTGCTACCGGAAGATGAACCTACGACCTTCTGCATGCAAAACAGATGTCCTGTCCCTGGGCAATGGCTCTTCTAGGTTACAGCACACATCACTCAATTAACCCCCACGCCAATCCCAAAAAACCCTCAGGTGCCATTGTGAACAGGTATGTGTCAATCTGAATGTTTCCTGTCGTTTATTACTGTAGCTCAAGCCCTGCTCCCCGAGGTTCTAGTCTGAAGCTCTAACCACTATACCACGCTGCCTCTTAACCCACCTCCCCCATGCAAGTGCCATGTATCCTTCCAGCGCCACCTGTCTCCCAACAGCCCCCTCTCCCCCCCCCACCACACGCGTACCTGTGTGAGGCCCCAGGAGGAGGTGGCCGGTCTCCGCGTGGTTCTGCCGCAGCTCCTCTTCGACTGGGAGGGTCAGGATGCTCCAGCCCATGGGAGGGTCGTTGTCGGAGATGGCCATGAGGGCCCGGAAGAGCGAGGGCACTGGGGACATCAGGTTGTGCATGGAGCTCCGCAGGGCAGGGCGGGGAGCCGAGGAGGGGCGTTCGTCACACAGCCCTTGCGGAGAGGAGAAATCAAGTCGGAATTCCTCATGGACCACAGTTCAGCCCCTGGGAAGAAGCGGGCAGTGTCCTGCATCTGGTAACCCTCCTCCCAGCCATATTTTTGCAGTTTAGGGGATGGGGCCCAAGCTCAGTGGTAGAACACCTTTTGCATGCAGCACCAAGAGGACTCCAGCTTCCTCAAAGGCCTCACGGTTTCCCCCCGGAAAAAATAAAAAAAGTGTGTGGAATATTCAAACTATATCAAACTGCTCTTTTCATTTTTTCCAGGAAAAAAACGGCTTTGGAAACCCCCCTTATTTCCGTTTTTCCCCCAGAGCTTCCCATCTCTACTTTGGCCCCCACTTTTTCCCCCACCCTGCAATGTGACGGGCGTTTAGCACCCCCTGGAATTCACTCACCCACACATTCACAGCAGGACTCCCAGAGATTGCCCAAGCAGAAAGCACATTCCCGACAGCATGGGCACCCAGCTCGGTTGGCCTCGCACTGGCACACTTCCTGCCAAGAGATATCAAGTGGGGGTGTTAACAGTGACCTCCCCCCTGCCCGGTTCCCTTTGTAAAACGATCACACCAGCGCATATACAAATCTGCCCCTGTTTTGCCCCCAAAGTGAGGATGGCCAATTCGACAAGTACAGCCCCATAACCGAGAAGGCCCTCTGCCTGGTTCCCTGTAATTTGGCTTCTCGCAGGGAGGGAACCGCCAGAAGGCCCTCGGTGTCCGGGCTGAACGATGGGGGTGGAGATGCTCCTTCAGGTATACTGGGCCTTTGAGGCCGTTTAGGGCTTTAAAGGTCAGCACCAACACTTTGAACTGTGCTCGGAAACGCCCTGGGAGCCAATGCAGATCTCTCAGGAACAGTGTTACAAACTGACTTCAAATTAAATAGTTACATTTTTCATATATTGACTTCCCACCCACACCACATTGTTTTTGTTCATACCCATTTCTACTACATTATATATCAATATTTTATCTATTACAGAAATCCCTCTAATGCAATCACTTTATCCTTTCTTCTCAAATCCTGCCCGCAATTTCATTTTATAGTGCTTTTTCAAATAGTTCCAAAAAGTCCCCCATTCTTCCAAAATGTGTGCCTGTTGAGAAATAATTATTTTAAAAATAATTTTAATTAAGTTTTCATATTTAATTACAGTACATCTCATTACACAGATCGTGTGTTGAGAAATAATTAAATACTTAGCAGGTTTACCCTCCCAGAGGAGGAGGTTGCCCACTGCCTCTCTGCCTGATGCCCTGGCCTCAACTCTGTCCAGTCAGCCCCCTGCCATGAATGCACTGCTCTCCCCTGATTGCTGCATCAGCTGTGACCGGGTAGTTCAGCCTCCCTAAATGAAGAGGTTGCCTTGCTGTGCTTCTGCGTGAGTGACTGTTCTGGGCTGCCAATCCAAAGGAAGCCCGTGGTAGCAGCTCATGCAGATACATAGAGGGTTGATCGCCACCGAGAAGTACTTGTCACGCATTCTAACCACATTTTGTGTGAGAGCACTGGTTAGTGCTGTGACTGAGCCTCCCATTCAAGGGGGAGAAGGGGTCTCAGGAGCAGTGCTGGATTTTTGTATAAGCTAAACAAGCTATATCTTAGGGCTATATTTCTTGGGGGCCCAAAAAAAATTAAAGGAAAAAAAACTGGATGTGCATTTCCAAAATGTAAGGTAAAAAAAATACAGTGGACGCTTGGATTGCGAATGTGATCCGTGTGGGAGACACGTTCGCAACCCGCAGCGTTTGCAACCCACAGCGCCGCGTCTGCGCATGCGCGGGTTGTGATTCGGTGCTTCTGCGCAAGCGCCGAAACCCGGAAGTAACTCGTTCCGGTACTTCCAGGTTTGGTGCGGTGCGCAACCCGAAAACACCCAACCTGAGGTGTCTGTAACCCAAGGTATGACAGTGAAACAAAACCTACATACAGCAACAGTGTTTTGTGTTGTGTAGGCTCCTATGATGTAAGTCATGAGCCCCGCCTGCTAGCCTGCTCCCTAAAATATCACTGGTTTGCTCCTTTCTATATATAGGGTGCCTACATTCTGCACGGACTGGTTGCATGGCAACATGGGCAAATCGCTTTAGAAACCTATTAGGCCCATAAATGACCATATAGCATATATTCAACACGAAAAACAGTGACAATATGTTGTTGACAAAGGACAGCTGGACATATAAAGGGCCCCATTACCTTCAGTAGCTGAGGGCCTCATCAAACCTAAATCCAGCCCTGCTCAGGAGCTTGGAAAACGCCCATCCCAAATCCAAGTCTGCAGGTCTGCAACAAGATCTGATGCGAGACAGCGCTTTCCCAACCTCTTACCTGCAGTAAGCACTTGCTGACGTCGCTGGCGCAGAGGGCCTTATTGCACCCATCAGCACGGGAGACCACAGCCCATGTGGCTGCCACCAAAAGGAAGGCCACACCGTGGGGCATTGCTACAATGTGGGGCGGTAGGGGGCGGGTAGACAGACCTGGAAGAAAGTGGAAGATATATAGTTACCTATGGGGAGAGGAACATCGATCAGGTGACAAAAAATTGAGTAGCCCACAAAAACGTTTATTCGCCAGCTGCCCCATAGATACCTTTTGGGTCCTAAACAAATGTGGACGGCGGTACCCCTATCAACACAGATTCTGTAACACTTCCCCGATGCCTCTTTAAGTACAGTGGTACCTCGGGTTAAGTACTTAATTCGTTCTGGAGGTCCGTTCTTAAACCTGAAACTGTTCTTAACCTGAAGCACCACTTTAGTTAATGGGGCCTCCTCCTGCCACCGCACCGCCGGAGCGCGATTTCTGTTCTCATCCTGAAGCAAAGTTCTTAACCCGAGGTACTATTTATTTCTGGGCTAGCGGAGTCTGTAACCTGAAGCGTATGTAACCCGAGGTACCACTGTATTACGAATTTAGGTCCTGCAGCTGCAAAGTGGTTAAATTAACATTTCCCCCTTTCCTCTGTTATACTTCTCAACTAGATCTACTCTAACCGACCAAGGGATCTGTTGATCTCTTCAGCCCCCCAACTTTTCAATACAGATTACTATGCTGGGGGGGGGTCTCTTCTCTCCACTATAGGGACATTGGGGGAGAGAAGCAGCTAATCTGGGTTAAACTAGTTACAGGTAGGTAGCCGTGTTGGTCTGCCGTAGTCGAAACAAAACAAAATCAATAAAACCAATAAAATAAAATAAAATCCTTCCAGTAGCACCCTAGAGACCAGCTAAATTAGTTATTGGTATGAGTTTTCATACCAATTAAACTAGTACTAGTACATTTCATCCCAAGTTAAACTAGTACATTATAAAAGTATTTTGGGGATTGCATATCATGGGCTAAAGTAGCTAACACTCTTCACCCCCTCAAGTAAATCATAAAAAACTGAGTAGTAACAGGAGGAATTACAAAGATGCAGGGCCCCCAACCCCATTCAAGGTATGGACGTAGCCCGCGGCCAAGGACTCTCTCGATCGACCCCCTCCCCATATTTCCAGGCCTTTTTTTTGGACGGCGTGGGGGCGCATAGTGATGGCTAAGAGTTGGGGAAAGTGCTCGCCCCCTCCCGCATGCAACCAAGACGACGCGACGAAGAAGAAAACTTAGTTAAGTGTCGATCGACTTACCCGGAGAGGGGGGGTGAAGTCTGCGATCGAAGTAGGGCTTTTTTTTTTTTTTTTTTTGAGGGGGTCCGGACCACAGTCGCCCCCCTCTCTCAGTCTCTGTCTGGTAGGAAAAAGAGGAGGGATCTGGAAGAAGGGAGGGCTGAGAGGGGTGGGAGAAGGGGAGATGGAGGAGGGAAGGGATAGAAGGAGGGAGGGAGAGCGAGAGAAAGAGAGAAAGAGAGAAAGAGAGAAAGAAAGAAAGAAAGGAAGAAAGAAAGAAAGAAAGAAAGAAAGAAAGAGGGTGGGGGAGACAGCCAGCCATTGATTTGGGCTTGCACCCAACTCTTCCAACTCTCTCGCCTCTCCAGAGGACCAAATTTGGAGCAATCCTTTTGTTCTTTTTTCAAGGCTGCAGAAGAACTAAAAGAATATTCTTCAGGTATCTGAAGAAGTGTGCATGCACACGAAAGCTCATACCAAGAACTAACTTAGTTGGTCTTTAAGGTGCTACTGGAAGGAATTTTTTAAAAGAATAAAAGCAGCGTGGCAGCAGGCGGTGGTTTGTTAAGCTTTCTGGGAACTGTAGCTCTGTGAGCGGTGAACTACAGTTCCCAGGATTGTTAGGGAGGAATTCGTGTGCTTTAAATGCATGGCGTGTTCTCAGCCTTTGTGTAGGGTTTGCTCCTTAGGCTTTTCTTCTCCTGAAGATATCCCACAAGGCAGCAGAGGTTTAGGATCAGGGTTTTCCTTCTCTAAGGTGGGCTCCCTTCCCTGGTTGACGAGCCCCATCTGCCCCTCACTTCCCTCTGTAGCATTTTGCAGAAACTGCATTATTGACCATTGGACTATTGGTCTTTCCTGCTCGATCTGCCAGAGCCTGTATTCCCACGCAGAAGTCCCTAACTTACTGAGGGTTTGACACCCATCAATCCCCCCCTCCTGGCTTAGCCATTTCTGTGGTGCGGCCGGTGTCACATGCAGGCAGCTTCCAGGAGCCAGAGGTGAGAGCTGAGTGCAGGGTGGAGACCAAAGGTGGACAAACTACCCCAGAAGCATGATGTGTCCCCCACCAGAGGTACTACCCCTCCCCTAACACCCCATATACCATGTTCTGAATACCCGTTGCTGGGAATTGCAAGTGAGGAGAATACTCTTGTGCTCAGATCCTGCTCACAGGCTTCCCACAGGCATCTGGTTGCCACTATGAGAATAAGATGCTCGACAAAAGAGGTTACTACCCTGATCCAGTAGGCTCGTCTTAGATACTTAAAGGTAAAGGGACCCCTGACCATTAGGTCCAGTCATGGCCGACTCTGGGGTTGCGCCGCTCATCTTGCTTTATTGGCCGAGGGAGCCGGCGTACAGCTTCTGGGTCATGTGGCAGCATGACTAAGCTGCTTCTGGAGAACCAGAGCAGTGCACGGAAACGCCGTTTACCTTCCCACCGGAGCGGTACCTATTTATCTACTTGCACTTTGACGTGCTTTCAAACTGCTAGGTTGGCAGGAGCAGGGACCGAGCAACGGGAGCTCACCCCGTCGCGGGGATTCGAACCGCCAACCTTCTGATTGGCAAGCCCTAGGCTCTGTGGTTTAACCCACAGCGCCACCCGTGCCCCCCTTAGATCTTTAGAGGTATGCAAATATAACGTGAGTCTGAGACTTTTCACAGTCTTTTTCACTGTTTTATTTCTTTGGTTTTTCAGTCCAATTGCTTGTTTTGGTCAGTTACAAACATTAATGTAAACTTTGGTTCACTGGTGCCATTTCATTGTTACATTATGGAACACAACAAAAGCACACATCACTGATCCAATTTCTGCCCAAGCCTAGCGTCTTCCCTCTGTGGTCCAGACAAACAGTCCATTTACCCCAGAATCTTCTGCCTGGGTTGGACTAGGGAGCAGATGGCCCCCAGTAATTAGAGGTGATTTTAGGTAGCCAAACCAATCTATATTTTGGAAAATGGATTGTCTGTTTTCTGTGGGTTCAGATACTACTTGAGACATTATCACCAAACTTGTCATGAAGGCTCCAGCAGCCTTCATCGATATTTGGATGCCAGTCACCACTTCAAATCAAGATAGTGAAGTAGAACATGACTGGTGTGACTTTGCCTGATTTTTGGTGTGATGGGCCCAAACTCACAAGTTGCACTAGCTATTTGAAAGTCACAATATTTTTGGGTTTCTACAGATTCCCAAGCAGTGCCAGGCACTCCTCATTAGTATGATATAAAGAGGTTATCAGTTATTTCTTCCCATTAATAACTGGAGGTCTGCCTTTTCCCTTAAACACCAGCCAGATCACTGCAATTTTCTAGAGAAGACCACCTGCCTGACATGTGTCGCATGTTCATTTAGCTTCTACTTGAACCAAGAGCAGTAGTACATCATAAGGACTGGATTAGGCCAAGGCTTTCAGTGTAATGGCACTGGTATTTTAGAGCATTGCTCCTATAGCAATTAGACAGGCACCTACAATTCTGATGTTCTCCCAATACTGAAAACATTTGTTTTGTCAAACATTTTCAGAGACTTAATTCTGCTAATTGTTGGTCTTTTGGTTTTGTGTTTTACGATGTTTTCATATTTTATTGTAGTTTTTTGTTGTACATTCTTGTTATACACAGCTGCACTGCTTTGCTCATTAAAGGATGATTTGAACTGCTAGTAGGCACCAAGAACGCACCTAGAACAATGACCGAGTCACGCAGAGAATGGACTATTTTTGCACACATTAAAATAAATATTTTCAGGTGCAAGAGTGAAGAATGCTTTCAATTGTAAGAGAATAAATTCATCAGAACTTTGAGAAACACTATTATGGAGACTTCAGTTGTTAGGGGTCTTGTGGGTCATGGAAATTTAGAAATTGCACACATTGCACACCACTGTAAACTGCCCTGGACACCATTTTGGATAGTGCTGCTTCTACACAAGACTTTTTTTTTGCAACATGAAGATAATGAATTTGGCGCAAGTGTTCATTACCACCCCACCCCCCGCTTAAACACACAGATCAGGCAGCTACTCTCTGCTTGATCAGTGAAGTGATCTCACAACGACATAATGAAACATGCGCAAGGAACCAGTTCAGAACACTCAAGTTGAGAGAACAGCAATACAATTACATGTAAACATTCATACATTCCACATTTCCCGTCTATTCATGCAGGGAGATGTGGGTGGAATTAGCATGTGTGAACAAGTCCTCAGGATGAAAACTCATTGTTCTTAGTGCCACCCGGAATCTGGTGACGGACGCCGAGGAGATCCACCTCCACGATATATAGCAGTGGATCTTGTCCATTTTTTGTTTCACCAGAATTCAGTCTTTTTCACCTTACTCCTAGGCCAGAATTTCTTCCTTCTCTCCCTCACGTATGTGTATGTAGCTTACACTTGCTCAATTCTCATGTAAAGGCACCAGCGAGACCCCAACAAAGGGAAGGGATCTCTTGATGATCCTCAAGGTGCACATATGTTGCTTAGCAACATACAAGTTATATGGGGTGGGGATGGTACTTTGAAGGCTAGCCACTTTATGCGGATGTTGTTCAGTCTCAGAGAGCCCCCAGCCGAACAATGCTAGATTACTGGGTGGGAGTCTTTGAGTTCGAATCCTAGCTTACAACAGATTCAAGTCACTCCCTTAGGACCTCCTGTTCCCTAACTGTAAAATGAGAACAAAGGGCTGATTTGCCTGACCTTTTCTCAATATTTCTCGCTCGATATTTGTTTGGTGAAATAGATTGGTGAAAGCACACACAGCTAGCTAGATAGCAAGTTAGTATATTGTGGGAAACAGAGTATGTGGTGAACGTTACTGCCCTACGTCAGAGACTGATTTTTGGATTTGTCAGATATCACTCAGGTAGAAACTCCATAGCAGACTTGCAGAATGTCATGCTAGGGAGCCTGGGAGCAAACCCAAATCGTCTACCTCAAACCTTTGCATACATCTGCTATATGTATAATATATAGGAAAGTTGTTTGCTATGCATTTGGATGCTTCTTAAGAAAAAGTAACTGAAATTTGCATAATGGCTCTTGAGATCAAGAAGCAGGTTTCTGCCTATATTTTGATACAGTGGGATGCCATTTTGAATCCAGATGGTGGATGGAACCTTTCAAGAACGTGCTGAATTTTACCGCATTTTGCATGATTGTTCCTGAGATCAATGAGCCGTTTTTGGCCTATGTTTCGATACCGTTGGGTGCCATTTTGAATCAAGATGGCGGACTTTCAAAACTGATTTTAACCACTGATTGCACAATTGCACTGATCTTTTGGGTTTCTTTGAATTCCCAAGCGTTGCATGAGGCCTCTAGCATATTGATAGTTGCCACCCACCCTATTCTTAGGGCTCAGTGCAAGTACCCAACAGCACCTCCCTAACAGAGACATTTGGCAAGTCCCCCCTTCTGCTCTGTTCTGTCCTTTGGTTCCTGCCCTTCCTCCTGTCTTATTGGGATGGCTCTATGTTCCCTTAGAGGAAGTGTATCCACCCTGTCTCACAGCAATCGGCCGTGGGGCTGGGGGGCTCCTCCTCCTCATCCACACAGGGTGGAGGCCTCAGGCAATAGTTGCGGCCTTGGTTGTTGTCCCAGAACTCTTCTGCCCCCACAAGGTAGCAAATGGCAAACTCTAGGACAACCCCAGGGACCAGCGGGGTGAGCAGCGGAAGGCGGAAGGCAAAGCGGTCGGCGTGGTCCCGATCCCGGCCTGCAGGAGCGGCGTAGGATGCCCGAACTTCGTGTTGCATAGCCCAAGAATCCCAGGTGTATCGCACGGAGACCCGTTTTTCGTAGGCTAAGTTGAGGACCCGGATGGTGCCGGAGACGCAGGTGCCTTCGGCCCGGGCTCCTTCCAGGAGAACGCACTGCGCCAGGAGGCGCGGTAAGAAATCTGGCATGGACAGGGGGTCTGGGAAGGTGGGCTCCAGCAGGTATCGAAGACTCAAAGGATCCTGGAGAGACAAAAGGAAGAGGGGAGTGAGAATTTTGGAAGGGCCGTGGCTCAGAGGCAGGTCACAGGTTGCTGGAGACAAAGTTGATATGTTTAATTGGAGAAAAAGCATTGATGAAATTTATTATTGTTAATAATAATAATCAGAGAACGCCTTTTGGAGTTTTGGTGTAAAAAAGAAAATGAATCGGAGACATTTGGGGTGGAAGACTGGGAAACTATTGCCTAACGGAAAGAAGATGAGTTGGATGTCATGCTAGAGCAAATATTTTGACTAATTTGATTGTTTGATTATTTGATTGTTGTTAGCCGCCCTGAGCCCGGCTTTGGCTGGGGAGGGCAGGATATAAATAAAATTTATTATTATTATTATTATTAATTTCTTTTATGAAACTGACAGACAGAAAATCAGAAGTCCTTTTAATTTCTTCTCTTTCATTTTGTTTCTTCTATTTTTTTCTTTTCCTTTGGTTTTTTCAATTTTTTCTCACCTTGTTTTTATTTAGATTAGTTTCTTAGATCATATTTCATTATGAAAAAGTTTTAATAAAATTTTATTTAAGAAGATGGTCACAGGTTCAATTTTAGGGAAGTTTGTAATGTTTGATGTTTTATCGTGTTTTTAATATTCTGCTGGGAGCCACCCAGAGTGGCTTGGGAAATCCAGCCAGATGGGCAGGGTATAAATAATAATAATAATAATAATAATAATAATAATAATAATAATAATAATAATATTTCTTGGCATTTCCACATTGGTCTGGGAAAGATCTGAAACCTTGGCGAACCAGTCAGTGTAGACAGGATATAAGATGGACCAATCGGTCTGACTCAGTATAATAAGGCATCTCCCTATGTTCCTAATTAGAAAATGGAGCACATGAAGGACTATTTAGGTGTTAGGGACGAAATAGAGGGGATTAAGGGACAATAAAGACAGAATGGCTGAAGAAATTTGTGGATGATGAAGAAAAATGAATAGGAAGGTATTAAAATAGAGGGTAGGGGGGAAATGGTGAGTGGGAACAAACCATGAGAATTTAGAGAGAAAAGACTAAATAAGACAGAAAGGGAAAACCAATACATTACACAGGATACGACTATATAAATTTAAACAAGTGAAAAGAAAACAGAAGGAATTCTAGAGAACACAGGCAGAAAGATACTAAAGGCTGGCAGGAAACAGTGTGTGTCCATGTGGTAAAATGTTTTGAATGTGGGACTCGGACCTGGGAGACCCGGGTTCAAATCCTCACTAGGCCAGGAAGCTCCCTGGGTCTTTGTCTCTCAGATTAACATTCTTCACCCAGTTGTCATGAGGATAAAATGGGAAAGAGAACTGCATACACCACCTTGAAGGAAAAATGGGATATAATAAGCATGTGACCAAGTAAATAAAGAGGAGAGGAGTTCTCGAATCAGGTCAGGAGGACCAAGAAGAAGGAAAGTCAATGAACGGGAGGAGAGGAAAAGGGGCAATAAAGATGAAAGATAAAGATACTGGCTGGCCAGCAGAAAAAGAACAGGAGGAAAACAAGAGAGGGAGATGGAGGAAGCGGATGAGAAAGAGAAAGAGGAGCGAGGGCTAAATATACACTATGGCCACATTTGCACCATACATTTTAGACACTCTGATACTTCTTTAAACAATTATGGCTTCCCCCAAAGAATCCTGGGAACTGTAGTTTGTTAAGGGTGTTGAGAGTTGTTTGGCAGCCCGTATTCCCCTCATGGAGTTACAATTCCCCAGGAACAGTAGCTCCCAGAATTCTTTGGGGGAAGCGATGACTGTTTCAAGTGGTACCATAACGCTTTAAATGTATAGTGTGGATGTCGCTCTTTAAAGCACATTCTTTCCCCTCAAAGGATTCTGGGCACTGTAGTCGACCCCTCACAAGAGTTACAATTCCCAGCGACCCTTAACAAACTCCAGTGCCCAGAATTCTTTGAGAGGAAAAGAATGTGCTTTGAATGTGCCTTAAATGTACAAGTCACAGAGGGAAAAGGAAAGAAGTCAGGGGGGAGATGAAAGGATGGGACAAGGCGAAGAAGAGGAGAGACTGGAGATCCAAGATGGCAGCGTGTGGAGAAGGGAAGGGCGGGAGGAGGAGGAGCTAGAAAGCGAGGAGGCAGGCAAGGTGGAAAGCAAGGGAGGCGTTGATGGATCCTGAGTGCCATTTGAGAGTCACTTTCAGGAAAGAGAAGAGAGATTTCTGGTCTCCGGACAACATTTAAAAAACCCTCTTCCCAGCACCACCAGCCCATCTCAGTTAATTCCTTTGGCTGGAATGCAGTCGTTATGGAGTCATCCCTAATGCAGCCAGCAAAACCCTCACCAGCCCAAGCAAGCACAGCCACTTTGGACCACAATTCCCATCAACAGCAGCCAGCCACAGAGTTATGGTCCAAAATGTCTGGAGGGCACCTGGTTGGCGAAGGCAAGGCTGCCTTTATACAGTGGTGCCTCGCAAGACGAAAAGAATCCGTTCTGTGATTCTCTTCGTCTAGCGGTTTTTTCGTCTTGCGAAGCAAGCCCATTGAAGGATTAGCGGATTAGCGCTATTAGCGGCTTTTAGCGACTTATCTGCTGATCGGATCAGCTGATAAGCGGCTTAGCGGCTTAGAAAAAGGGGGGGAGGAAAAAAACCCCGCAGGAACTCGCAAGACATTTTCGTCTTGCGAAGCAAGCCCATAGGAAATTCGTTTTGCGAAGCAGCTCAAAAACGGAAAACCCTTTCGTCTAGCGAGTTTTCCGTCTTGCGAGGCATTCGTCTTGCGGGGCACCACTGTATAAAGGCCCTACGATCAGACTAGTGAGGGCTGGGGGCCTAAAAGAAGAACCTTTTTTGTGTTGGCATGACTGCGTGGGCTCAGAATGGGAGGAAGGGCCTTTCTTTAAACCTGAGGACTCTCTTTGGAGATGGAGGGATCCCCTCAGCCTGCCAAGGGTGAGGAGATCTTATATCCCCTCCCAGCTCCTTGCACAACCACCATCTTTGGAGATTTGGGGCCATCTCAAGAGATGCTCACTAATTCTCAGGGGGGAAAGCTTAAGGCAAACTGTGAAAGACTTTAACTGTCCAAAGGTGGACAGGATCCTGAACGCCTCTGAAGCCTTGTAGGTTAGCTCCACCTGGAAACTGCGGAAACAACCTTTCAAGGCATATTTTGGATTCATGCCTTTTGTATAGTCATAATAGATCTAAGGCCTCTTCTGGGGTTACGAAGAGGGAAATGTAAACGCAAAGAGAGGGGCAAAGCGGATTAGTATCCATGCCCCATTGCTCTTTCTGCCTCTTAACTCTTAAAGGCGACTGACTGTAAGAAGGAGACACCTGTATCTGTGGAGGCCACTTGACACTTTTTAAGAACCTCCTATTATGCCAAATTTGAAAATGCATGGGGAATCTCTGTGGATACGAAAGGATCTGTGCTTGAGAGCGTTGCTTTGTAAAGTAGGAAGGCAGGCAGGGAGTGGGAATGATGGCGGAGAGGCTTGCATGTTCACAACACTCCTCTCTCAGCAACCATAGAATCATAGAATTGTAGAATTAGAAGGGACCCTACGGGTCATCTAGTCCAACCCCCTGCAATGCAGAAATCAATGCAGGAGTTCACTTTAACACTGAAAGAAACATACTGGCCAGTTACTTTTTCTTCCCTATTTACAGGACTCCTGCAAAGACTCAGAGACGTGGATATAGGTTACTACAGGTTAATGACATGTGACTTTATGGTAAGAAGCAAAGGCTCAATCCCATGTACGCTTATCTCGGGACAAGGGTCACAGCTCAGGGGCCTAGCATCTACTTTGCCTGCAGGAGGTCCAAGTTCAATCCCAAGTGGCAACTCCTCAGGTAAGGATGGAAATGCCCTCTGCTTGAAACCCGGAGAGCCACTGCCAGCTAGGGCAGCCCGTGTGCTGCCTTCCCTAGTGTTACAACTCTCATCAGCCCCAGGCAACAGGATCAAAACTTGTGACAAGTAAATACAGAGCACTATTTATTTAGACCTAGCTGCCTGTTTTGAAGCTGATGTCTCACAGCCTCTGGATGGCACCAGCTTCCCCCCATGGCCAAAAGCGGCATTGCACATGGGAATATGGGAAGCTGCTTTCTACTGAGTCAGACCTCTGGTCCACCTCACTTAGTATTGTCTGCACTGACAGGTAGCAGCCCTATCTGGGAGATGCCAGGGTTTGAGCCTGGGATCTTGTGCATGCAACACAGATGTTCTACCTCTGGGCTATAGCCCTTATCTGAAAAAGCTACATCTTCCATTGCTAGTTGACACAATATAATGCATTTTGGACCAGTGCAATGCTGGTTATCTGGCCCTTTAAAGCCCTTGTGGGGGATAAAGAGTAAGAACAATTATTCTCTATGGAATTAATGCTTCCTTTGCCCTCAGAAAGGAGATGCTGAAGGGAAATCTATGATTGATTTCCTTCCCTCCCACCTTTCTGCCACTTCCCATTCTGCCCCAAGATTCATCCCACCACTAGGCTGGCTAACCCCCCGTTACCTTCACAGGTGGGCAAAAAGGCAGGCACGGGGCAAAGTGGCTGAGTGAGTCGCGCCTCAGCTGGGCATGGACACGCTCCGGCACCTCTGGGAGGTCGTTGGGCCAGAACTGGCGGACGCTGGTGAGCTCCAGGCCCAGGGAGTCGGCGAAGCGAACCCTCTTGCGTGTCCCGGGGCTGCGGCTGCGCGAGGCCCCCCGACTTCTGCCCCGGGCAGGGGCCGAGCGAGTCCGGCGCCTTCCTTTCCGCTTGTGCCCTCCGAAGACGTGGCGTCGCCTCCGGGGCCTGCTCCGGGGCCTGCTCTCCGACTCGGATTCGGAGCCCTCAGTCCCTGAGTCCTCTGCTATGCTCGGCCGGGCGGTGCGGTAGTAGGCTCGCTCGTACAGGCCTGCGATGTAGCTCAGGTTCCGCGGGATGTTGCTAGGGGTCAGAGGTGACGGTGGGGCACGAGCCATGGGGGCAAAGCTGCAGACCCCAAGGCTTGGCTCTTCTATGCAGCTCAGGCCCAGGAATCACCTTTCGGGAGTGTGTGGTGGCAACCCAGTTCTTCACGCCCTTCGCCGGACCTTCCTCCACTGTTGCTCCGTTTCGGACAGACTGAATTATTGCACGTTTGGGAGGAAAGATGTTCCTTTGCAGCTCTGTTGTCCACCGCCCTGCCTCTCAGTCTTCTTCAGCGCTCTGGTTCTCCCTCAGCATGTTACCTCCTCTGATTTCTCCTGCTAGAGTCTCTTTGCCATGCTTCCGGTTGTCTGCAGGGCTCTCGGTCTGTCTGTGGGTCACTTCTTCATTTATTACCACTCCATCATCTTCTGCTCTCCCTCCCTCCCTCCATCTGGTCTGGTGTTTTCGCTCTGCCTTTCCATTTTTCAGTGTATTCCGCTGCTCTTCCTTCCTTCCTCTCTCTCTCGTTCTACCTCATTCTTTTGCTTTGTCACTGTTCCTTTTGGAGATGCTCTGTGTTTTATTATTCCATCCGTGCTCTGTCTCTTTCTGTTGATTCAACTGTGTGACTTTGCCTTCTCCTTCCCAAGGACACCGTCACTCTCGTCTGCCTTTGAGGAGTCAAGTCGGTCAGGTCATCTGTCTGCTCTCTCCTGTCTCTTTTCACTCTACTTGATCTCTGATACTCTCTGTGTATATTTAAAATTTTATATGTGTCTGTATCAAGGTATCTTTGCCTCGCTGCTTCTTCCTTCTTCTATCTGTCCATCGCTTCACTTCCACGCTGTCCCACTCCAGAGATTCCCGGACTCTCTCTCTCTCTCTCTCTGGAAGATGCTGTTAAATATTTTTGCTTCCTGGAGAGTTTTCAGTCTCTCTAGCTTTTTATTCAGTGTGGTCCAGCTAAAGGTGACTCAGAGATTACCATAATCCTCAGAGCTGCAGCTCCTTGAAAACTGCCTGCCCATCCAGAATCTGAAGGTCCGGTACTCCAGAGTAGATCTCTCCACGGAATGCAAACAGTCACAACTCACTCAGTCAAGAACGGGAGGCTTGGGCTGGTGGGAAGGAGAAGATCTTTGCTTCCAGACCCGAAAAGGTTTTATTACTGCTAGGAAAAGGGCTCCCTCACACCTTGCCCCTCTAGGTTCTAGAGACAAGATGTACCTTAAAAAAGTATACGTGCCCAGAAATGTTTCTTTGGGAGATGAATTATTCAGAAGAGAAAATGGAACTAATGGATTATGCAAGAGCAAGAAAGCCCCACAAAGATCAGGAAAAAGGGGGGTGGGATTCAAAATTGGGGGCAGATTTGGCAGTCGGAGCTCAGATATGGGAAATGTGTGTGTTTGGGTGGGGTGGGGGGCTTCAAGCTGGCAACAAGGGACACCAGTAGAACTGGGGAGGCTGTTTTGGGGGCAGAAATGAAGCTGTTAACTGAGATGGAGCTGCTCCTTTGGCTTCATGCCGCGTTAACCAGGTGCCTGAGAGCGTCTCTGTACATGAAACTGCAGGCATCCGGTCATGAATAATGGAGCAAGCCTAAAGCTTTCTGTCCTCCTCTCCTTAACATCCCCTCCTGCCTCCTCTCACCACAAAGCACAAAAGGGGTTACATGATGTTTACTGTACTTCTTTTATTGCGAAGGAAGGAGCCTGTTCTCTCTCCCTTCCCTAAACTGATAGAATCACACCTTTCCTTTCCACTGACAGCCACCTCAGATCAGCTTCAGAAAACAGGCAACCACATCACGCCACCTCCCTGAATCTAATGAAGGTACAGAAATGGTTACGGACAGCTCTACAAATACGTAGCCTTTTCTCTCTCTTGGGAGCAGGGTGAGTTCAATGACATCCTCCTCATCTTATTTTTATTGCAGCTGCTCTGTCCCTCTGCTCAAGCTGCCTCATTTCCTAAGGTCATAGGAAATTGAGCTTGGTTTGTCTCAGGCCCGAACGCTAATGCAATCCTTGCAGACACACGCAAACAGCCAATGTTTGTTTTGCACCTAAAACACCTAAAACAATCCATCTGTCTCTTACACCTATGAAGTTTGGCTTTTTACACTGTGCACCATTTCTCTGGGACAGCCTTTGCTCACTAGGCAAAGGAGTTACAATGGATTACAACTCCCATCAGACTGTGCCAATATGGCTGTGTCGGCAGGTGTTGATGGGAGTCGTAATCCAACAATATCTGGAGGGCACCTGGTGGCTGAAGGCCGACATATACCTTTGCAAGGTCCTAGGAAATGACCGGGCACACATTTCCATGTTGTGCCTTTTTCACTTGCCTTTATCACTTGCCGAAAGGTGTTTCATTACCAGTTACCTCTCCACAGCTGGAGACAGCCCACAGGTCCACTGACAGACAATTCAGTGTCTTTGGGGATTAATTCCGAGCGACGGGATCCATTAAGCAGTAGTCTCAAAGAACTAAGGAGCAGGAGAATGTCGTGGTTAAAGAAATATTTAAAAAAACACAACAGAAATGCAGCCCCAACCCCAAAGTCCACCATGATCTGCTGACTTCCAGTTCCAATTAGAATGAGCGCCAGGAGTGGTGAGAGCACAGAAAAAGAAAATAATAATGTGAAAATGTTAACAAAGAAAGAAGCATTCATGGCACACTGTGAACCCGGTGTCACTTTGCGAAAATCACAAGAACAGCACTGGGCTCACAGGCACAACGTCCTGTCCCCCCAAACTGTATCCAGAGTGATGACCCCCCCCCAGCCCCCCTGCTACGCCTCTGGTCTGACATTTGCCACAACATCCTTGAGCTGCATGCATCTATGTGGTGTTTTTTATCCAGTTGGCTGGTTGTAAGTCACTTTGCGTTGCTCTGGGCAAGATAAAGCGATTAACAACTTCAACAAATAACAATAATCATCTGTTCCCTTATTTTCAGATGGACTAGAATTCTGAGCTTCTTCTGGTGGTTGAGCAGATTGGCAAGTAGACAGCAGACAAGAGAGACGCTTGTTATTCAGCGGATGAACTTAATGTCTCTTGCTTATAAATAAGAGATTTCCCTGTACTTGTAAATTTGGAAACATCCCTATGCATGTTTACTCAGAAGAAAATCCCACTTTAATTTTAAAATCTCATTTTGATGCAATATACTCCCAAGTAATTCTGCAAAGTGTTGCCAGCTCAGCAATCCTCTAAAGATAGGAAGCCGCCTTATATATAGACCATTGGCCTATACAGTCCAAAAGTGAGAGACAGCAAGTCTCTAGAGTTTAAGGCAGAGAGTCTTTCCCTTCACCTGGAATCCTTTCAGCCAGACACGACTTTCTGCCCGCAAAGCAGAAAAGCTCTCCTGCCTGCCTCGTTTTGCTGCAAGTAACACTAGCAGTCTGCTTAGAATTTAAATATCTGATTGACCCAAAATTTGAAAGAGCCCATCAGAAAAATAATCCAGACAAGATGGTTTGCTAGCAGAGAGGCAGAAAAGGGTGCTTGTAGCCTGCTCACCCTGATAATGGAGTTTTGCCTTTAGCTGTCATGACCAAAAAGCTGCTGATAGGCCTCTACACCTTGTTCAATTTCTCTAACCTCCCTTTAAATCTGCCTTAGTCAAGCGCCACCCCAACATCTTGTGGCATCAAACAGCAAATATAAAGATCGGAAAACACTGACAGCATTAAGATAAATTCAACAGTTTTGTTGAATTTTGATGGATTCAATAATGGAATACTGGATGGTATAGTTTTTGTAAAATATGCAGGGATTTATGATATGTAAAATGAGCTATGGAAAGAGAAGAATGGAAGTCATTTAAGGATGTAAAATGGGTATTTTGAAGGAAATAACAGTCTGACTGCAGCAGCCATGGGAAACAGGGCCTTTTCAGTGGTGGCTCCCGTCTCCTGCAATTCCTTTCTGAGAGAAATACAACAGGCTTCATTAGTTCCAAGTTTTGAAGAAAGTTTTCCCTGGCTTCTAATTTAATGGTCTTATTGTATATTCTACTTCTGGAGTTTTTGATAGTGAAATGAATTTTTATTTATTTAAAACTGTTTTATCCTACATTTGATTGTATGTTTTCATATTACTGCTACTATCGATAACATTGTATATAATGCAGGGCCCCCTGGGAAGGCTTGTAGGAAGCACGGAAGGCCGTTAAACGGCTTTTCCAGTAGCTACAGAGACGTTGGCGCTATTAGCCAATCAGAAACTGCAGCTTCAAACGCGATAGAGAAAAGGGCCCGGACCAAAGCGGCGTTCTACCACTTACAGTAGAACTTGAGGAATCTCTCCTTGGCCAATAAGAGAGCTACTCTAGATATGATTGGCACAACTCCATCCAATGGTTTCAGACCCAATGAAAATACGAATGTATGTACTGTAATTGACAGGCATCTCACCCAATAATCACGTGAGGCGGGTCGAAAATGAAAAAGCAATCGTTATTTCTCTGTTGCTAACCAATAATGTACTACGGTCCGATTGATGGAAGCATAGCGTTAGCCGCGGAGAAGGCGGACTATGATAATTTGCCTGCCCCAATGAGAACACTCCGATTTGGTCCTTCAGCGCTCTGATAAATCATTTCCCTGTACGTTTTGATTGGCGTGCCTGCTCTCCAATTCAACTTCGCGACGGGGGCAAATCGGGCAGGCGGGCGGGAAACTTCGCGAAGCCACCCAATCATACAGAAACGCGGCTAAGGCGGGCGCAAGACGCTCCCGGACCAATCGCTAATCCACATTGCAAAAGTCGGGGGGGGAACCCCACCAACCCTTTCCCAGCTCCGATCCAATCGCCGATCGAAACCTTTCGAGCGGCGGCGTTCCCGAGCCAATGCCTGCAGAGCCTGCGTTCGCGAGACGGCGGGCTGCGCCGCGGACCAATGGCAGGAGGGCGCCTGGCCTCTGGGCGAGCCAATGAGCGCGTCCGCGGGCGGGCAGCCAATCAGAGCGCGTCGGCGGGCGGCTAGTGCGGCAGGCGGCTGCGGCGGGGTCTATGGCGTCCGTGCGGGGCCCGAGCAGCGTCGGCGGCGGGCGAGGGGCCGCGGCGGCCTTGGGGGGCGAAGGGGAGCCCGGCGGGGGGATGGTTGGGGGCCCGCCTTCCTCCCAGTACGGGAACGGGCTGGGGGGGAGCGGACCCGGGGGGGAGCAGGGCGGGGGGCTCCGCGAGTTGGAGGAGGAGGAGGAGGAGGAGGGGCTGCTCCTCGAGGCCGCGACGGGCGGAGGGGCCGCGGGCGGCGGCGGCGGGATCCGAGGCTCCGGCCCGCGGGGCGCCCTTTCCTCCTCCTCCTCTTCCTCCCACGCGCCCTCCAGGGCCGGCCAGGCGGGAGTGGGGGGGCCCCACCACCACCCTCACTCCGAAGAGCTGGAGGAGGAGGCCGGCCTGGGAGAGAGCGACCCCGGAGACTCCGCCATCGAAGACCCGGTGAGTGGCCCCCGGGGGCGCGGAGGAGAGAGCCAAGGGCCCGAATTGCTCTCCCGCGTGATCTTTGTCCCCCCACCCCCACCCGCCTCTCTTTCAGCGTAGCCTACCTCGCAGGAGTGTCGCGAGGCGTTGCTTATTTATTTGCCGCATTCATATCCAGCCTTTCTCGCTCAAGGTGGCGCACGTGGCTCTCCCCACCCCCACTTGATCCTCGCAGCCACCCTGTGAGGTAGCGTAGGATAGGAGCGGGGTTGACTGGCCCGAGGTCGCCCAGTGAGCTTCGTGGCTGAGTGGGAACTCGAACCCTTGTCTCCCAGATCACATAGCTCGACCTTAGTTCTAACCATTGCACTGCACTGGCTTAAGAGAAAGAGAGTGGTGGTGGATGAGGAGGTAACGTGTGTGTGGAATAATAGAATTACGGTGTTGAAAAGAACCACGAGGGTCATCAAAGTGATAAATAACTACCTGACATTTAGAAGACATCTTAAGGCAGCCCTCTTCAGGGAAGTTTTTAATCTGTGATATTTTACTGTATTTTTGGTTTCTATGGAAGCCGCCCAGAGTGGCTGGGGAAACCCAGCCAGATGGGCGGGGTACAAATAAATAATAATAATAATAATAATTATTATTATTATTATCATCATCATCTTGTTCAGGGATCAGCAAACTTTTTCAGCAGGGGGCCGGTCCACTGTCCCTCAGATCTTGTGGGGGGCCGGACTATATTTTGAAAAAAATAATGAACGAATTCCTGTGCCCCACAAATAACCCAGAGATGCATTTTAAGTGAAAGGACACAGTTTACTCATGTAAAAACATGCTGATTCCCGGACCATCTGCGGGCCGGATTTAGAAGGCGATTGGGCTGGATCTGGCCCCCGGGCCTTAGTTTGCCTACCCATGATGTAGTCCAACCTGCTCCAATGCAGGAATCCTTAGCGCAATGTGGGGCTCGAACCCACAACCGTGAGATTGAGCCTCTTACTTTTTATATACTGGGAACAGTTGCAAAGAAATGATTACCGTATTTTTTGCCCTATAGGACACACCTTTCCCCCTCCAAAAATGAAGGGGAAATGTGTGTGCATCCTATGGGGCGAATGCAGGCTTTCGCTGAAGCCTGGAGAGCGAGAGGGGTCGGTGCGCACCAACCCCTCTCGCTCTCCAGGCTTCGCGCACCTCTCCGCAAGCAGCGGGAGCCCGGCGGTGGGCTCCCACGGCTTGCAGAGAGCTGCCTGTTCTGGGGTCGGGGGAAGCTCGGGCTTCCCCCGCGCCTGGGGGGAAATAAGTCCCCCCCTTTATTTCATCCAAAAAAAACTAGGTGCGCCTTATGGGACGGTGCGTCCTATAGGGCGAAAAATACGATATTCAGAAATTGCATATACAGCACACTTGGCTGCTTTTTTTGCGTTTATATCCCACCTTTTTCTCCAAGGAGCTCAAGAGGGTGTACGTGGTTCCCCCCCCCCAAAAAAAATCCTATTGTTCCCGCAACAACCCCATGAGGTAGGATTAGGCTGAGAGGCAGTGAGTGGACCCAAGGTCATGCAGTGAGTGGGGGATTCAAATCCTGGTCTATCTCTGGTCCTGGCTCACTACTTCCTAAGGAGAGAGCGTGGCTTCGGGGAGGGGATTCTTCTCTAATGGGGGATGGTGGGCAAAAAATGTACCGGAAGGTACATTCAAAACTATTAATATGGGATGCTCAGTGATAGTGCAGAAGCAGTTTTAATTTGCACCTGCTGACTTGGGCAGATGAGAAGTTCATTATAGTGTAAAAATGAAGTCTGGGGTTGCCATTTGGCAATTGGATGCAGATTATATCTTTGACACTGATTTGTAGAAGCAAAAAAGTGGGCAGAGCTAAGTGGGCAGAGCTAAGGCCCTGCGTAGTGGGTGGCGACAGCAAGATTGGAAAGAGCAGAGGCAGAGTGGGAAAACAGCTAAAACCGTGGGAAAGACAGCACTTTCAGGGAGAGATCAGAAGAAGCGAATGCCGGCAGAGCTGTCTTGGCATAAACAAGTGGATGGGAGTAGATAACTGTAGAATGTCTTACAGCAGTAACCTTGAGAAGTACTAGTAATCAGTGGCATTAAAGAAGTGGAAGAAGAGAAGGGAGTCTCAGTTGGATGTGAGCTCTTAAGAACTGCAAGAATGTTTCTTAATTTGCTCCCCACTTTTCCTTGCCCGTTCTTCCGACTCTCAGGAGTTGGAAGCCATTAAAGCTCGAGTGCGAGAGATGGAGGAGGAAGCAGAGAAGTTAAAAGAGCTGCAGAACGAAGTTGAGAAACAAATGAATATGAGCCCCCCGCCTGGCAACGGTAAGTCTCCTTAAGTTTCTTATAATTAATTTGTGCTCCTCATCTTCCTCCCCCCACCTCCCGCAAAAGGTGGCAAGTATTCAGATACGGGGGGGGGGGATGGGGAGAAGTTAGGAATTGTGTAATGGATAAGAAACATCTGTAGAGGTATCTTAAGTACACAAACGAGACCTTGTTGCTGACACTTTGAGGCTCTTGAATTCTGTGTTGGCCAGATCAAATTGATGTCCTTTTAAAAAATAGACTAAGAGGGATGACATGGGAAAATTACATTGGAACAAAGGAAGATGCTTTATCCATGGTCCATCTAGCTCAGGTACAAGGGTTTATGCACATCTCGAACTCCTCTACCTGCAGAAATTTCATTAATGTAGAATAGGCTAAATGGCTCATCTGGGCGTTGGAGTTGGTCTGGGAGTTCGGATTCATGGATTGTTTTTTTAAAAGTTTTTGTAAACCTCTTCCATAGGAAAATACAGTAAGGCAGGATACAGCACAAAGACAACAATGGCCTTGGTTTAACCCCCCCCCCAAAAGTTTAATTTCCTTGGCATTGTCTTTACAGGGGTTTGTAAAAATCCCAGTTTGGGCTCTGGTATACATTAGCTAACCAGAGGCTGGAATTAAAACACTTCACAAGCTGCAGCATTGCTGAAGTACAAGAAATTACTTATCAGCATGAGGCACTTTCACTGCACTGTTTTCAACAGCTGCTAAAGAATATTTTGGTTAAGCAAGCCAGACATGTAACTTTATTGTGTCTACTTGTTTTTAAACAAAATAAATGCAGCATAGAGCTAGAACAATTCCGGTGCAGAGCAGGACAAAGCAAGCTACTTTCCTTAACAGTTAGGATAAATGGAAGGTTAACTTGATGCCTTTAAAATTCACTTCAGGGAATTCATTTTTCCCTTGTCAGCAGAGGACATGGGAGTGTGTTTTAGATGATATGCATTCACCCCATTCATTTATTGCCTGTGGGGTTCCAAATTCTGTGCGAGTCTTGTGGCATTGAAGTGGGATGAATGATTTGTTTCATAATATATATTTGAATGTAAAAAACTTACAAAAGCTTACAAAAGTTAAAATGGTAAAATCGAGACAGATTCACAACCCTACTTTAAAACGTAAACATTAAAATTACTTGAACTTTCTAAGCATCTGAGTAGGTGTGTCTAACAGACATGTTTAAGCAGGCACCTGCTTGATCTCAAAAGGCGGGGAGTTCCAAAGTGTAGGCGCTGACACCACACTTAACAATCAAGTTCTTACAAATGCAGGACACCTGTGGTAGAGAAAGGAAGTTGCTTAAAGCACGTCCAAACCTCTGATTCTCCATCGCAAATGGATGTGTGAATGTGCCGGCCCTGCAATTACATTACTTTAGCAAACAGCTTTGTGGAGATGACCTGATTAAGACTGGATTGTTTTGCTGCATCAGATGTGTAGCTACTCACTTTTGAATATAGTTTTCTAGAAAGGCAGGATAGAAGTGTGTTAAATGAGTCTAAAAAAATAAAAATGTAGCTGTGCCTAAAGTCTGGAGACTTGTTTTGCCAGGTTTCTTGTCCCAAACGAAGATGTGCTTGTGTAGGAGAGAGGCATTTTGCAGATGAATGAAGAGGTGTTTCAGTTGGGTCTTACAGCATTAACATTGTATGACTAAGGATTTTGAGCTGGCTTCTTCCTCTTTCCCACCCACCCCCTTTGCCGGAAACTTCAATCAGTTAAATACAGGCTGGTGCTGATGGGAGTTGCAGCCCAGCAAAATCTGGAGGGCACCAAATTTTGCTTTATATCTAGGAAGTCTCAGGTTCAACCTCTGGCCTCCCCAGGTAGACCTGGTAATGCCCCCCTGCTTGAAATCCTGGAGAATTGCTGCCACAAAGGTGGCTTCCTTTGTTCCTAGTTAAGGTAAAGGGACCCCTGACCATTAGGTCCAGTTGTGGCCGACTGGGATTGTGGCGCTCATCTCGCTTTATTGACCGAGGGAGCCGGCGTACAGCTTCCGGGTCATGTGGCCAGCATGACTAAGTCGCTTCTGGCGAGCCAGAGCAGCGCACAGAAACGCCATTTACCTTCCCGCCGGAGCGGTACCTATTTATCTACTTGCACTTTGATGTGCTTTTGAACTGCTAGGTTGGCAGGAGCTGGGACCGAACAACGGGAGCTTACCCCGTCGCGGGGATTCAGACCGCCGACCTTCTGATCAGCAAGTCCTAGGCTCTGTGGTTTAACCCCCAGTGCCACCCACGTCCCTTGTTCCTAGTTAAAATTGTTCAAACCAACTTTTAGATGGTAAAAGAAAGGTGCTGTGTTGTACTTACCTGGAGAGAAAATCCCATGCAGAGGGTTTGTGAGGCTGGCGGTGTTGCAGTCCAAAACAGTGTCAAGATTGCTTTGCCCAGGTGCTGGGCCTCTCCCCGCCTCATTTTGTTGCTTTCCTGCAGACTTGGCTAGCCACTTCTGGAGGAAGCACTGGCCAGTCAGCATGTGCTTTTCCCCAGGCCCCAGAATCAGAGGCAATTCTTCCTCCTCCAGCATTTCCCCGGCTTTACACCAGTGTTCGAAATTTGCCAGATGCATTTTGTACCTGGTTATCAGCCACTTGCGACCAAGTGAAGGTGCCAGGATGGCACCTGGCGTTTCCACCATCTGGAGGTGCATGCCTGGGGATCCTTGGATCTTGACCGTTTTCACACACTAGCAACACATCCTGTAGAATTCTATCTGTTCTATTTTATCTGCACTATCGGAACGAATTTCAGGAACCAAAAGGTCGTATTAAAAAATACGATTTTCGAGCCATCTGGTCCATTTTGGTGACTGTAACCCTGGCTTAAGAAGCCATTTACTGGCCATCTTATATACAGTGGTGCCTCGCAAGACGAAATTAATTCGTTCCGCAAGTTTTTTCTTCTTGCGAGTTTTTTGTCTTGCGAAGCACGGTTTCCCATAGGAATGCATTGAAAATCAATTAATGTGTTCCTAGGGAAACCGCCTTCAGACCAGGTCCGGGGACAGTCTGTCCCCCGACCTCTTCTGAAGGCTGGGGGGGGGACAAGGGCTCTGCTGTCCCGGGGAGATTTTAAAATGCTGGGGGTCGGCAGCGAACGCTTCGCTCCCGCCCGCCAGCATTTTAAGATCGCCCAGGGCAGCGGAGAAGTCTCCGCTATCCCGGGAAGGCAGGCGGGGGGGGGGACAAAGACTTTTGCCCCCCCGCCGGCCTTCAGAAGAGGTCCAGGACCTCTTCTGAAGGCCGGCTGTGGGCGAAAGTCTTTGCTCCCGACCGCCAGCAATTTAAAACAGGTCCCCGGAGATTTCCCTATGGGCTTTCGTCTTGCGAAGCAAGCCCATAGGGAAATTCGTCTTGCGAAGCGCCTCCAAAACAGAAAACCCTTTCGTCTTGCGGGTTTTCGTCTTGTGAGGCATTCGTCTTGCGGGGTACCACTGTATCCGAGTGTCTTAACGCTGCCTTACACTGTTTCTTTCTCCCCAGCTGGCCCAGTCATCATGTCTTTAGAAGAAAAGATGGAAGCAGATGCCAGGTCCATATATGTAGGCAACGTAAGTCTGTTCCCTGCAGCCCAGCTCAATCAGGAGGCCAAGAGATGTATCTTGGGTTTCCTCACCATTTTCAATCCTCGGTTTCAGGTGGATTACGGGGCGACAGCAGAGGAGCTGGAGGCTCACTTCCACGGTTGCGGCTCCGTCAACCGGGTGACCATCCTCTGCGATAAGTACACTGGCCATCCCAAGGGGTGAGTGCGTGTGATGGGATGGGGAAGCCGGGTGTGTTTTTCCGTCTCGGTGAGTGATTGCCTTTTAAGCCTGCCCATTCTCTTCCCTCTGCTCTCCAGGTTTGCCTACATTGAATTCTCGGACAAGGAGTCGGTGAGGACGTCCTTAGCGTTAGATGAGTCGCTGTTTAGGGGAAGACAGATTAAGGTGTGTACACTCTTCGACCAGGCCCCTTCCGCCTCTGAAACATCATTTTGTGGGCAAGACGTTTGTGTAGTGCAGTGGCTGGGCAATGAAGGCTCTGAGTTGCTTGATCCTTTTCAAGGTTTTAAATTTATTTATTTACTGATACTTAATTCAGGACTACACAAAAATTCATGCCCATTACAAAGTATCTTTTTATAATATAAGCAGCTACTTAGTCTAAAAAAAGAACAAAGGCAGAAAGGAGAAAAGGCAAGAAGAAGGAAAAGAGAGAAAGAGAAAAGATTAGAAAAATACAAGAATAAAAGCACTTCTGGCTTTCTGTCCTGCATCTATAGTATTCACTCCTTAAGATCCAACCATTCTATCTTCTTTAGAGCAGTATGTAATGCAATTGTAAGCAGAGTTTAAAAACAGTTGCATAAGGGACTTATAAACATTTACCTTTTAAACATAAAAGTATCTTTCCGAAAAAACCAGAGTCCTTTTTGTTGGGGATAATTCAGAGGGAAATTCCCAGGTGTCAAAAAACTATGTATGGTACTACTGCAGCCCAAGAATGGAAACTTAAACTGATGGTATACACACAGCTTGCAGATTTAACATATAGAATAAGAGAACTAGAAGAATACACATTTAAAGAAGACTGGGAAATGTTTACTGAATATAGGAGTAAAAGCTGTGTTCATTTAAAAATGCTGGTAGCATTAAGTTGAATTCAACAGTGCAAATAAGATTTGATGGATGTAATAAATGGATTACCGAATGGTTGAGTTCATGTAGAATATGCGGGGATGTATGGAATGCAAAATGAACCACCGAAAGAGAACTAGCGAAGTCACTGATTTAAGGTTGTCTAAATGAATATTTTGAAATGTAACTTAGAAAATAAAAATTATATATAAAAAAGTTGCACAAGGATGGGCTGGGGCTGGTTTCTGGGATACCCTTGCTCTTGAGGCTAAGCGGATCTCCTTTTGAAGGTGATTCCCAAACGGACCAACCGCCCTGGGATCAGCACCACAGACCGGGGTTTCCCCCGGACCCGGTACAGAGGGAGAGGATCCGGCTACAGCAGTTCCCGGGCCCGTTTCTACAGCGGCTTTAGCAGCAGGCCACCCCGAGGGCGCGCATACAGGTCTGGCACGACGGTGGCGGCAGGTTGGGGGAGGCGCTTCTACGCTCCTGCCTTGCAGGGGTTCCGGTGGGGTGGCGGCTGGAGTAGGGGAGATCTATTGGCTTAGAGTGGGAGGGCTCTTGATGCCCCCAGACTGGAAGTAGACTGCACCAAGTGAGAGAGGTGATGGGCTGGGAACCACGACTGTTAAGCAGCAGTGCTGAGACAAAACAACTTTATAACTTGGACCAGCATTTTAATGACATTTCCAGTTGTAGATGCTGCTGGATTTGGGACTTCGAAGGAGGAAGCAATTCCAAGTATTGGAGTTGGGTCAGTTTTAATGTCATATTGACAGTATTTTAATCTGAGTTTTCTTAAATCAGATTTGTAAGATTTGGAAAGAAAGAGTTTTGGGTTGGGGTGTTTATTATTATTATTATTGAAAGGTTGTCAGGTTCTCAATCGCGGGCTTTAGAATTTTTTTAGTCAAGACAGAAACTTTGCAAGCCAGAAAAAAACACCTTAAAAACTCAACCTGGCTTGCACAGACGAAAGCAAGCCAATCTCAAGGGGCTGAGCATTGTCCCAACTCTGAGGTCTTTAGGGTTTTGAGTTACTTAGCAAACCTTTCGTCTCTCTTTCATTAACCTGTGTCCTTCTTTTCTCCACAGGGGCCGGGCCAGAGCGACCTCATGGTATTCCCCTTACTAAAAACAAAAAAAAAAGTGGTTGTTTTAGGAAGGAGGAAAAAAAAAAGAAAAAAAAATGAAGATTGTTACCATGACGGAAAAAAAAAAATACTGTTGGTGGGAGGTGGAAGTGTCTAATGCTGTGCAGAAAAAGAGGGCTGACTTATTGGGAGGGGGGAAGATGTAAACACGGGGCAGGGGGTCAAATCCTGTTGTCAAATTTCCACCTGCTGGTATTGCTGACTTGAGCCCTGTCCCCACCACGCCCCCCCACCCCCCGTCCAGCTCCTCACCCTTTTCTCTTCCATCTGCAGAGATTGTTGGGCATAACCGAGCCATCCTTCCTCTCATGCCTTTTTTTTTAAATTGTTGCCCTGCATTTGGGGGAGGGAGCAGATGTGAGGGAGGGTTTGCCGACACCCCGAAACCTTTTGTGATACTATTTTTGTGTGTGTGTGTGTGTGAGAGAGAGAGAGAGAGTGTTTTGTAGTTTTTGTTCATCTTCCCAACCTTTCCCTCTGCAGCCTTTGCCCGTTCCGGTATGCCTGTTTCCCCCCACTCTCTCTCGTGTGCTTGGTTCTCCCCAAATCTCGTTTCCTTCCCCTCCCCTTTGCTTCAGGAATTAGCAGGGAGCGGGACCTGGGGTTCCTGCCTCCCACGGTGGTGATCCTGCCCATTCCCAGACGTCCACCACTCTCTTTCTCACTTTGGGCAGACGAGTCTCGGCATCCCTCTCTAGGTGTGTGTCTGTGTATGTGTGTCTACGTCAGACGGGGGAGCCTTCCTTGGGGTTTTCTCTTACCCCATTGATCCCAAACTCCCCAATGGAGAAATGCCCCTGAAATGCTAATTCTAAAACAGGCTGGCGGGTGGGGAAGGTCCTGTAAAAATAGGCACCCCTCCCTCGGAGCCACACATAACTGCGGCTGTGCCCCATTTTGTTCTTCTTCCTGTCTTTGCCCCTGCGTCGCTGCCTCTCCCACCACCCCTGGGGGTATGTTATATGCCTTGTTTGAGTGTCTTTATCTTTACAGGTTTCTTTATTTTTTAGCCTGAAGAAATGACACCGAAACCTGAAGCTGTAGAGACCAGGGGCCGGGGAGAGGACACCCTTTTTGGGGGCAGGGGGTGGGGGGATGGAGGGAGCGGGGAGGAATTGAGGCCCATATTTCCATGTGGGAGAATGGTTTTTTTTAAAAAAAGAGAGAGAAAAAAAGAGAGATAGATAGGGGGAGGAGAGCCAGATTGGGCTGGAGGGCAGGGAAGAGGAAAGGGGGAGAAATAGAATAAAATGTTATGAGGGCAAAAAAAATTAATAAAAAATAAAGATGTTTTTTGGAAGAAAGATGAGTGTTGAGTGATTTATTATAATTTTTATTAGTTTTCGATTACAATCCACTAATAGCCTCATTGTAACGATTCCAATTTATAATACAATTATTAATACCAATCGTTCAAATATCGGATTATATAATTTAGATAAAGTGGCCCTCCGCATGCTAGATTTGATGGTTTGGTTATTTTCTTTATTTCTGCGTTCAAGAAATAATTTCCATTGCATTCTGGTCATAATAATAATCCCTTATACAACAACTGCAGTATTAATAGCTTCTATTCGTGTTGGCACATTAAATGATTTATAAAGCCGCAAGTGAAGAACTCAAAACTATATCCTCCTTCCTGTGTGTGGCAATTAATCTTTCTTTGGCATTTCTTCCCGTCCTTGTAAGATGTTATATCTTCCTTTCCCCCAGTTGTTGCTGTTTCCCGTCATGCCTTGGGCAGAACTGATGAGTATTGAGTGATCTTGCAGCTAGGACTCCTGGGTTCCACTCCTACAAATAAAGACACATACCTCTTCCTTTTGGAAGATTTGATTTAATTTCGTGCACACTTTAACTGCTTTCCTCAAAAGCAGGAAGTTGGTTTTAGAAATGAGAGCACGGTCCAGGACTTCTGCCGGTCCTTAGCAAGTAAGCAGCTCCTCTGGCTGACAGAAACATCGCCTGCCTGCATCAACTTGCCTTCAGCCAGATGGGAAAATAAGCAAAACACACACACACAGAGACACACAGAGTGGCTGTGGTGTCAGCAATGAGCTGTGGCAGCTGCTCTCCCTTTTCTAGTTAGAGCCGCAGAGCGCCGATGTGGCTGTTGGCTCTTCCCGTGGGACTGTGGCGGGTGATCCTTAAGTGAGCAAGCAAGGAGGACGTTGCATGGCTGAATCGGCAGCTGAGAGTTTGCAAAGTGGGTGCTTAGGGCGAGGAAACAAGCTGGGAGACTGCTTGGACGCCAGTGGAGGAAAAGCGGTCGAAAACAAGTGGGGGGCTAAACGTTGAGCCTCCTAGGTGGCAGCGAAGGCAGAAAAGAAGGCGTACCGTATTTTTCGCCCTATAGGATGCACTTCCCCCCCCCTCCAAAAATGAAGGGGAAATGTGTGTGCGTCCTATGGGGCGAATGCAGGCTTTTGCTGAAGCCTGGAGAGCGAGGGGTCGGTGCGCACCGACCCCTCTCGCTCTCTAGGCTTCAGGAAGCTCTGTGCAACCCTCGGGAGACCGGCGCCACTTCGCGCTCGCCTCCCGAGGGTTGCGCAGAGCTGCCTGCAGTCCCAGGGCGAGCGCAGCTCTGCGCAGCCATCGGGAGCGGGGCGCGAAGTCGCGCCCGCTTCCCGATGGCTGCGCAGAGCTGCCTGCATTCCGAAGCCTGGGGAGACCGGTGCGACTTACCGCTGGCGTCCCTAGGCTTGCAGATAGCAGGCTGTTCTCGGGGCTGGGATTGGGGGAAGCTCGGGCTTCCCCCGCGCCTGGGGGGGAAATAATTTTTTTTCTTAATTTCCCCCCCCCCAAAAAAAACTAGGTGCGTCCTATGGGGCGAAAAATACGGTATTTTGCTGCCTCCATTGTTGCGGGTCCCATCTGGCCTGAAGAAGGTGGTGGAACAGACGGAAGCTCACTGTTGCCTTTTTTGCAAAGCATTTTGAGGATGAACCTTTAATTCCCTGGAACCTTGGCTGCTGTTAACAGCAGATGGATCTCAAGGCTTTCGCAGAACACAGTCTAGTGCTGTTGCGTTGGATGAGTTTTGCTTTGTAAGGCTCGATGGACAAGGTCATCAGGATTAGTCAGGAAAGCCACGTGTACTCTCGGCCCTGGCCTAAGAAGGCATTAATCCAGCTCCCTGGCCCAGCCAGTTGTCTCCCTGTTTTTATCAGCCACAAGGGACAGGGAGTCAGAGCACAAGTGGCTGTCCTGCCTGATCCAAACAACGAGGTGAATGCCTCAGAAGAGAGGCAGAAATAACTACTATATAATGGTACCTCGGGTTACATACGCTTCAGGTTACAGACTCCACTAACCCAGAAATAGTGCTTCAGGTTAAGAACTTTGCTTCAGGATGAGAACAGAAATCGGGCTTCAGCAGCAGCAGGAGGCCCCATTAGCTAAAGTGGTGCTTCAGGTTAAGAACAGTTTCAGGTTAAGAACAGACCTCTGGAACGAATTAAGTACTTAACCCAAGGTACCACTGTATAAAATTTTATTAGTTTTTTAACATACCATTTTCAACAGTAATTAAACATACTTTTACATCTTATTCAATTTTTTTGACTTCCATCAGTCCTGTCTGAAAATTTTCCAATCTAATCTCTTAGTATGCATTTCTTATTTTCCCTATTACAATTCAAATTCATAACCAATATCTCTATCTTTTTCTACTTTGTAACACTTCATATATTTCTCCTTACAAAAATTATTGTAGTCCTACTAGTGTAATTTGTTGATTACAGTTGCTCTTCAAATAATTCATATACTTCTTCCAATCTTCTGTAAATCTCTGGTCCCGCAGGTTTCGAATCCTTCCCATCATTTTGTCCAATTCTGCATAGTCCATTAATTTCGTCTGCTATTATTCTTTCGTCATAATTTCTTCTTGCTTCCATTTCTGGGCTAACAGTACTCTTGCCACTGTTATTGCATATAAGAACAATTTAACATCTTGCCAAGACAATTTAATGTCTTGGCCTATAATACCAAGTAAAAATGCTTCTTTTTTTTTTAAGAATATGTATTTCAACATCTTTTTCATCTCATTATATATCAGGGAAATGTTAAGTAACTACTGGCCAGTTGCCCATCTCTCTTTGGGAAGGGTTCTAGAGCAGGTGGTGGTGGACCAGATCCAGGAGCTCTTAGGAAAAAACTGATTTTCTAGGGTTTTGGCACAGAAACTGCTTTGATTGCCCTGTATGAAGCCTGTTGGGAGACAGACGGGAAATGTCCCCCGTTAATTCTCAACCTCTCGGCGGCTTTCGATACCAAGTTTTGGGTGGGTGGCACCGCTTGGGGTCATTCTTGGATGCTCATTTCTAGAGGGCAAAGCTTGGGGAGTGGTCTCCAGGGCCCCTGGCGTGTGGGGTTCCTCAGGGTTCTGTTTTATTCCTCATGTTGCACTGAGTGGAGTTATCTAGAAGTTTGGAATTTCATTGTCAACATTATGCTGACACCCAGCTCCACTTTAAATCTGCAGGTGGGGCAGCGGATGTGCTGAGCCACTGTCTTGCCTTGGTGATGGGCTGGATGAGAGCCAACAAACTGAAGCTCAATCCAGATTAAGACTGAAGCCCACCTATGCCCCTATCTGGGCAGGGATAACCTAACCTGTTGTCTCTGCTCTCATAACCAAGTTTGGAAACTTCAGCTCGTCCTGAATTAGGAGGCCATTTTGAGCCTATTGCACCAATCCTGGCTCAATCGCACTGGCTGCCAATTAGCTTCTGGGCCCAATTCAAAGTGCCGGTGTTTGACATATAAAGTTTTAAGCGACTCATGACTATGATACCTCAAGGACTACCTCCCCATATGAACTGACCCTGCGATCGGCACCTGAGGCCCTTCTTCGTCTGCCTCCACAAGAGGTCTGGTCGGGCAGCAACACTAGGATGCGCCTTTTTTTTCTGTGGTGGCTGTGTTTGTGCCAGAGAGACTCACCTTGCTTCTTCATTATATATCTTTAGGTCCCAGATGAAAACATACCTCTCCCAGGCCTTTGGATGATCAATATTCTACGGCCATGGAAATGTGTTGGGTGTGTGTTACTGGTTTGTTTTTCTAGTAGCACCTTAAAGACCAACTAAGTTAGTTCTTGGTATGAGCTTTCGTGTGCAAGCACACTTCTTCAGATACAGATATGTGTATCTGAAGAAGTGTGCTTGCACACGAAAGCTCATACCAAGAACTAACTTAGTTGGTCTTTAAGGTGCTACTGGAAGGAATTTTTTTGTTTTGACTATGGCAGACCAACACGGCTACCTATCTGTAACTGGTTTGTTTTTATTACCCATTTTGTGTTCTCATGTATTTTTATGTTGTGAACTATCCTGTGATCTTCAGGTGAAGGGCAGTATACAAATTTAATAAATAAGAATAGTAATAATGTAGTCCCATGGGAGCAATGCTACCATTGTGGGCTTTAGAAGTCTGGTGAAATGGAATTAGCTTCTGCTGGAAATCCTGGCCATCTTTGGGGGAATCCGCAGTATGTGCATGTGTGAGAGAGAGAATATACAGTGGTACCTCGGGTTACATACGCTTCAGGTTACAGACTCCGCTAACCCAGAAATATTACCTCGGGTTAAGAACTTTGCTTCAGGATGAGAACAGAAATCGTGCAGCGGCAGCAGGAGGCTCCATTAGCTAAAGTGGTGCTTCAGGTTAAGAACAGTTTCAGGTTAAGAACAGACCTCCAGAACAAATTAAGTACTTAACCCGAGGTACCACTGTACAGGCAAGCCCCAAACTTAGCGCCTGAGCTTGGCCGCGTGTTGCCTTTCTGCCTCCCGGTTTATTGGCCTACATACTTCTCTAAAACAGCTCTTCTGTCTTCAGAGTGGCTGGATCACTGCCAGAAATACTCCGCTTGCAGGCTGCAGATTTTGCGTACCTCCTACTCAATGCTTTCTTGCTGCAGGAATTTTCCTGCGCTTTAAAAAAATCCCTACTTCAGTGCAGCACAGATTTCTCAGCATAACGGCATGTTGCATAACTGGACTGCTGGGTGGCCCAACAACAGAGATGCAAGAGAGGGGCAGTGTGTTAACTTGTCCAGTGAGCTGAGCAGGATCCCCCTATTTGGAGCAGGAGCTTTTCACACAAATGACCATTGCGGGGGTACAGGATTATCCGTCCCATCTTCCCTGAACTCACTGCTTGGAGTTGATGGGAGCAGGAGTCCTGGACCAACAGGTGCAGAAAAACAGATGTGTGTCCCAAATATTTTTTTACCATAAAGGGGTATGTGCAGGGAAGAGTATTGTGGGATGCTGTAAATGTGGGTCTTGTCAGAGTGCAGCCCTGTCTTTTTGCATGTCGAAAGGACAAAATATGCTCTGGAAAGGAGGAATGAATGAAAGAGGTGCCAGAAGTCCCCTGCTACAGCAGACTAAAAAAATGAACAATCGGGTACCATAATAGAAAGCAGGGAGATTGAAGTAGAGATGCGTAAAGGTAAAGGGACCCCTGACCATTCGGTCCAGTCGTGACCGACTCTGGGGTTGCGGCTCTCATCTCGCTTTATTGGCCGAGGGAGCCGGCGTACAGCTTCCGGGTCATGTGGCCAGCATCACTAAGCCACTTCTGGCGAACCAGAGCAGCGCATGGAAACGCCGTTTACCTTCCCGCCGGAGAGGTACCTATTGATCTACTTGCACTTTGATGTGCTTTCGAACTGCTAGGTTGGCAGGAGCAGGGACCGAGCAACGGGAGCTCACCCCGTTGCGGGGATTCGAACCGCCGACCTTCTGATCGGAAAGTCCTAGGCTCTGTGGCTTAACCCACAGCGCCACCCGCGTCCCTGGAGATGCTTGGGTGGGTTTAAAGAATTTTTACATGGCAAGTTGTGAGATGAGCAGCTCCCATTTACTGCAAAGTTTGGAGATTTCTCTCATTTGCACATCAAACAGGGAAATGTGTTTCTGCAGCAACTTTGCACCTGCCCTGTTACCAGCATTTGAGCAGCAAACTTGTTGGGCATGCCATACAACTCTGCATCAAAAGAGACCCAGTAGGCTTTTCCATGCAAGGACCTCTCAGGGCAGCCTTTTCTCCAGATCTACAACTCCCATCAGCCCCAGGTTAGGAGAGGATGCTTTAGGGCAGGGTAGCCTCTGCACACCCCCCCCAAGGTCTTGAGAACGCCCAACTCCCACCATCCCTGCCCATTGGCCATACTGTCTGGAGTGGGAAGGAGCTGAAATATCAGGAGGGCTGCAGGCTCCCTACCTGCGCTTGAGGGAAATGCTAGCCTTTTTTGGGGGGGGGGGGTGTCCTGGCACAGTTGCTGTTCCATGTTGAGGAAAGACATCAGTTGCAGTTGCACCCAAACTCCATGAGGAACCCAGACAAACGTTTCTAGCACCGCCAAAATAAATGGGGCAAAGCAAATGATTCTCAAGAAGTGCCCCCCCACTTTAATTTGTATTTAGCTTATTAACAGTCAGTAGTTTGTTTCCCGTAGAAAGCAGCCAACCGTCTTCCCAGAGTCTCCTGTGTGGGTTGTGTTTTGAGTTGCCCAAAGAGCAGGTGGAGTGGCCCAGTCTGTTACTTCCCACATTCAGGCATCTCTCCCCAGCCCCCTTCCTCCTTGGTGATAAAAATTAGCATTTTCCTTGGGCCCAGAGGGGTGGAACAACCAATTGTACCTGATGTGGTGTGCATGTCAATGCTTTATAAAGTATACAAATAGGCAGGGAGGAGGGAAGAGAAGGAATTAAGTTTCCAGCTCTCTGCTTCCTTTTGGAAGTAAGGAAGCAGAAATCCAACAGGGTTTTGCTCCTTCCAGGATGGTAAAACGGGGATATGCCGCCCAGCTTATAAGAGGCAATCCTGACCCCCAAGTATTGAGTAATGGCCATGGAGTGCAGCAGGGGATTGTGGGATAGGGATTGAGTGAGCAGCCATCTTTCTCAAGATCA
This sequence comes from Podarcis liolepis, assembly GCF_965112155.1. NCBI lineage: Eukaryota > Metazoa > Chordata > Lepidosauria > Squamata > Lacertidae > Podarcis > Podarcis liolepis. The sequence continues at coordinate 7,001,325 of NC_139573.1, read as the reverse complement.
TGGAGAAGAATATAGAACAGCCCACTTTTAAAAGGCTCTTGCTTCCATTTTGGGGTTAAGTCAACTCTGGCAAGAGTGACATTCAAAGCCCTTTGTACACGGAGATGTGCTATCAAAACGATGACTGAATGTAGTGCATAGGTTGAAAGCTCTGACCCTGACCTTGAAACTGGCCCGTAAACGTTCCATCTTGGCCTCAGTTTCCTAAAACTGTGAAATGGGAACAGAAACAATCTGATCCGAATGAATCCTCTACGGTTCAGTATCTTGGAGCAAGTTATACCCCCAAGATGGTTAAATATCCAATACTGTACGGATGTTTTTTCCAGACTGGAAAGCAGCCAAGCATTTTAAGGGAAAAACTACCAAAACAGATGGGAGGTGAGGAAACACCTCTCTAAATCTGGCACCCTATTATTTCTGCCAGGGCTCCTGGGCCTTTTAACACCTGACTGCCAGAAATCTGGCAGGGAAATAATAATAATAATTTATTATTTGTACCCTGCCCATCTGGCTGGATAGCTTTCTCTAGTCCCCCGTTCTCCAATTTGGACAGAGCTTCACCTGTCAATTTCCACTTGAAGAGACGGTCAAGACGAGGGATCAAGGCAAATAGCTGCTCTTTCGGGGCAGGGAACTCTGAGAAAGGACCTGGCTTTCTGGAAATACTGTACCTAGGAGCTTATTATTATTGCACACAGAGCGGTCTAGTTTTGTGAGGGTTCGCCGTCCCAACCACGAAAGCCTGCCTGGTCAGGGTGTGTGTGTGGTTTTGGGCCGGGCCTCGTCTGGTGAGCCACACCGAATCGCCAACTGAACTGCGTGTGTGCGAGGAGCGGGGGCGAGCCAGTTTGTAGGCTTATAAAAAAATAGAAAGGAAAAAAGATAAATGATCGGCGTTGCGGATGGTTTACCCCCACCCAGCCTGCGAAACGGAGGAAAGGGCAGCTCTCCGGCAGAACGAAACGGAGAAAAGTGGAGGTCGCTTGGCAATGTCTTCTTCTGCCCTTGCGAGGCCTCAGCGAAGTCCCAAACCAGGCAGCGGGCAAAGGAGGTCCAGATCCAGCCAGGGCGTGTGTACGGCGGCGGCAGAGGGTGCATCAGCTGGCCGGGTTCGGCGTGGACAGCAGAGGCACGTCGTCCCGCCGGGTGGCTCCTTCCGAGTCCCGGCTCTCTCCTCCTCCGGCCCGGCGTAGCAGCGAAGGCCTCCGGTAGAGTTCCCCGTCGCGCAGGCCCTCGGGCAGCCCCTTCCGCTTGCTCTCGGGCAGAAGCATCAGGCAGAGGAGAGCCAGGATGTTGAGGGAGGCCAGGACGATGTGCTCGAGGAAAGAGCCGTGTTGCTCTCGCAGCCGCAGCAGAGGGGCGCTCAGGCCGCCCAGGGACGCCACGGCCAGGATCAGGCCCAGGCCCTTGCCCCTGTGGAGGGAGAAAGAGAGAGGGCCTTGGTGACGCGATCATGAAACCAGTTGCCATAGGGACGTTATTGCCAAGGTCGCGGAGCTCCCCGTGCCTCAAGGCCAAGGCTGAACCAGCGGCAGGAAGGGCTCGGCAGATGTTGTTAATCCTTGCTCCTGCGTTATCTAACAAAGTTCTCCAAAACAGGTGGCTAGAGAAAGAGCTGTGAGCGGAAGGGGGGTCCTTTTCCCAAGGCTGCCGTAAATGGAACGAAAGAGAATATAGAATTGTCGACTTGGAATGGGCCCTGAGGGTCATCCAGACCAACCCCCTGAAATGCAGGAATCTGAACTAAAGCCGCCATGCCAGACGGCCGTCCAACCTCTGCTTAAAAACCTCCAGAGGAAGGGGAGTAAACAAGCATGAGGGTGAAATGGAAATTCTTGCGTTCCTAAAGTGCTTGGTGGCTTATGGAGTTTCAAAGGGCTCTGCATGACATTTGACTTGGGTTAGTCGCAAAACGTTACGCAGGGCACTGAAAGATGAATTCCGACTGCTAAATACACCTCAGCTTCTGCCATTCGCCTGCTTTCCTCGCTCTCGGCATTTTAGAGAGTTCAGCAAGCTGTGCCCATGTGCCGATATTCCCAGTCTTAAGGACTAGAAACTTACTTTATTTTATATATACATAATTTTTATTACATTTTCTGTTTTACAATTTAGAATACTTATTTAAACATCCTTAAAATATCAGTGAACTTCCCTTCTTCTCTTTCCATGGTTCATTTTGCGTATCATAAATCCCTGAATATTTTACAAAAACTATACCATTCAGTATCCCATTATTACATCCGTCAAAACTTACACAGTTGAATTTATCTTAATGCTGCCAAAGTTTTCAATTGTACAATTTGCCCCCATATATTCAATAAACATTTCCCAATCTTCTCTAAATGTATGTTCTTCTTGTTCTCTTATTCTGTATGTTAAGGCTGCAAGCTGCGCATATTCTGTCAGCTTAAGTTGCCATTCTTTTTTAGTTGGTACCTCGCTCATTTTCCAGGGACTAGAAACTTTTTATTTAAAAGGACAGCATGGTTTTCATGAAGCAGAACTCTGTCCTAATACCAGTACCAAATTCTTTTAGTTTCTTTTCGATTTTTATAGTTCTTTAGATATACCTTCTGTTTTAATACTTTTTAGCTTTCCAAAACGTTTTATAGATTCTAAATGATTGCGCTCCACCCTACTTATGCTAGTCTATGACTGTAATAAAGATTTGACTGATTGAGTACCAACTTCTGTGCATGTGTGGCAATGCCGCACAAATTTATAGAGACACAGGAATATACTGCTGGTCCATCTAGGATTCCCAGCCCTACCTTCAGATGTGAGGAGCTGAACCTGGAACCTTTCAAAGCAGGCATTAGACCAGGCATGGCCAAACTTGGCCCTCCAGCTGTTTTGGGACTACAATTCCCATCATCCCTGACCACTGGTCCTGTTGGCTAGGGATGATGGGAGTTGTAGTCCCAAAACAGCTGGAGGGCCAAGTTTGGCCACGCCTGCATTAGACCCTACTGAGCTACGGCACTTCCTCACCTGCAGCTGCTGGGGAAGCGAGATAAGGAAAGCAACAAAATGGCCACAATATGAGGGCTAGAAACATGAAAGAGAAAAATGGGGGCCAAGGCGGCTGTTCCCAAGCAGTTGTCGAATGAAGGGTGGACTGTGCTACCAAAGGAGATATAGCCAGGGTGGAGTTATTTGGTTTTTTTAATAAGATATTTATTAAGATTTTTTAAAGTATAACAACAAAAAAATATAAACAAAAAAAATAACAAAAATACAAAATAAAAATAGTTAAAAAACACACAGATTTTCCATTACTTATTTTCCTTTAGCTTGTTTCCCGGACCTCCTCATACCTCCCTTTTTTGTATTCCACTTCCATCTGTTGAATCAGCAAATCCTTACCCTCTTTAATTATCCTAATCTTGATCTTAAAAATAATAGCATTAAATTTTTACCTATTTATAACTCCAGGGTGGAGTTTTAAAATAGGGCCACCTTCTCGCAGTTTCCCAACTCCCCGTCCACAGCCTTACATGATGGTACAGCTTCTTTCCCCCAAAGACTCCTGGGAGCTGTAGTTTGTTAAGGGCCTGAGAGAGGCCTCTCACTCTCTCCACCTCACCTGATCACGGTGGGGATGACCTCGGAGGCGAAGAAGATGCTGAGGGATCCAGCTGCGTGGGAGGAGAAGAGGCCAAGGATGGAGAAGGTTCTCCGCGCAGCATCGTTGAGATCTGCAACGCGGAGGGAGGGAAAGGGCAGAAACGGTGAAAAGGAGACATCAACCGGTCCCTAAGAGAGGTCTCAACCAACAGAAGTGGCTCCTAATATTTTTCCACTCAAAGCAGAAGAAGCTTATCTGTTCACTTATACCTCTGTATAATACAGTGGTACCTCGGGTTACATAAGCTTTGGGTTACATATGCTTCAGGTTACACACTCCGCTAACCCAGAAATAGTGCTTCAGGTTAAGAACTTTGCTTCAGGATAAGAACAGATATTGGGCTCCGGCGGCACGGCAGCAGGAGGCCCCATTAGCTAAAGTGGTGCTTCAGGTTAAGAACAGTTTCAGGTTAAGTACGGACCTCTGTATATCAAAAGTATATAATAATACTTTTGGCCTTTAACTATCTGTGGTCTTTTCAAAGTGGGTGGGGTGTTTTTAATGTATTTCTTTATCCTCTTGGTTTTAATATATCTATGTGGCGTCTTCTGTCTGTCTGTCTATCTATTTGTAAGTTGTTTTTTGCCCTGGGCAAGATAAGGCAACTAACCAATTACTGTATGATCATTATTCTTATGGTGGTTCAAAATGTGAAAACACAAAAATACATAACCTACCAACAAACAATAACAATAATGAATAATAATAATATGCAAATTAAAACAAGAAAAATGTATCCTTTGAAATATAGAAATTACGTGCAAAGACATGACACTAGTTAGCCCTGCACAGGTGTGACTCAACAGGGCTTTATATGTTCTTCTTCTTCTTAATTTCATTTTTAACCTATGTTATATTTTTAAGGAAAAAAACCTTGAAGCGGTTTACAACCTACATTAAAACATCAAACAAAACAATCCAGAATAAAACACGACTGAAGAAAGTCAGGTATACATTCAAAGCAACATGCTTAAAGGTAAAGGGACCCCTGACCATTAGGTCCAGTCGTGACCAACTCTGGGGTTGCGGCGCTCATCTCGCTTTATTGGCCGAGGGAGCTGGCATACAGCTTCCGGGTCATGTGGCCAGCATGACTAAGCCGCTTCTGGCGAACCAGAGCAGCGCACGGAAACGCCGTTTACCTTCCTGCCAGAGTGGTACCTATTTATCTACTTGCACTTTGACGTGCTTTCGAACTGCTAGGTTGGCAGGAGCAGGGAGCGAGCAACGGGAGCTCACCCCGTCGTGGGGATTTGAACCGCCGACCTTCTGATCGGCAAGTCCTAGGCTCTGTGGTTTAACACACAGCGCCACCTGTGTCCCTCCCACAACATACTTAAGAGAAGATAATATCTTTAAGAGGTTTCAAAAGGAAACATTGCAAACGAGGTCAACTACAGAATGCACAGATAACACAGATAAGTTAACACCACCACCACCAACAACAACAACATTATCTTAAACATGTCAAAAGAAAGCATCACTAAAGGAAATGCACATTTAAATTCATTCACAAGAGGCTAAAAAATTATCACATGCATAGAAGACACTGAGAGTCAGGCCTAGATCAAGCAGTAGCTCCTCACCTGCAAGTGTGCTATTTCAAAGGGGTGCGACCCATTCTAGATTGCAACAGACTGAACTCTGCCTCTCTAATTACAGAATTGCATACTGACTGTACCTCTGACTTCTATGGATTGAGCTTCACTATGCTGGATTACATTTTACTAATTTGAGGGGCTGTTTCTGCCCAGCAGCAACCACTCCATCTACATTTTTTTAAAAAGATACTTTATTTTATTTTGACAAAGTAATAATCATGAATAAATAAGAACAAAAATGTGCACCCCACCACTAAGACCATTCCAACTATCCAACCTCCCAAAATTTCAACCCCTTTCCGTTTTATTCTACAGGCACCCTCCATATCTCCTCAGAATAATTTCTCCTGCATATTTCTCCTGCCTTACCTTAATGGCACATGTTAATTTATCATTCACAGCTATACCCCACTCCTCTTTATCCCATTCTTCCATCTTATATCCTGCCTGCCCCTTCCACTTCCTAGCTATAATAATTTGTGCAGCTGTCAATAAATTTGTGAGCAAGTCCTTCATAGCCTGCAAACCTTCCACCCCATCGTAAATTGATAATAACGCCACCCCTGGACTTTCGGGTCAGCTTCCCATCTACATTTGATGGGGAAAAGAGAATAAACAGGACTGGTTGTTATCAGCCTACTGAGTCCTCGATCTGCGGTCATGTCTCCGCAATCTGCCTAGTGCATCGTTCTGGAATGGCAGAGGAACCCGGCAAGACACATCTTCATTTTGGGCGTGACCATGATTGCAAATGAAACTCCTGAGCAGCTTTTTTTGGAAAAGGAACTCGAAGCGACTTACACTCTCCCAGGCCCAGCAGGATCAGGGAAGCGATGCCGGCCAGCGTGGTGGTGAGGAGGAGAATCCCGCGGCGTCCGTAACGATCCACGCTCAGGCACAGGAAGAGACAGGCAAGGCCCGCACTGCCGGATGACAGCAGGTAGGAGAGGTAGAAGTTGGCCCGTGGATCCTCCAGGGATTCCCAGGCCAGCAGGTAACAGTGGCAGATGGCGTGGGCGATGAATCTGGAGAGGTGCCATGCAGAAAACAACAACAACATCAATGCAAAATAAAAAAATTCCTTCCAGTAGCACCTTAAAGACCAACTAAGTTAGTTCTTGGTATGAGCTTTCATGTGCATGCACACTTCTTCAGATACACTGAAACAGAAGTTGCCAGATCCTTCTATATAGTGAGAAGGTGGGGAGGGGTATTACTCAGAAGGGTGGTGGGAATGGGAGATTGGCAGGTAGCTGAGATGAGCCTGTTGACGACTCTTAACGACTGCAATAGGTCTTACAGGAAAAGGCAAGGGGTGAGAAGGTGAAAAATGGCTTAGTCATGTATAATGAGATAAGAATCCAATGTCTTTGTTCAGACCAGGTCTCTCCGTGGTTTTAAGTTTGGTAATGAGTTGCAATTCAGCAGCTTCTCTTTCCACATCAATGCAGTTTAGTTTTTTACAGTACAGTGGTAAAAGGTAAAGGTAAAGGGACCCCCGACCATTGGGTCCAGTCGTGGCCGACTCTGGGGTTGTGGCGCTCATCTCGCTTTATTGGCCGAGGGAGCCGGCGTACAACTTCCGGGTCATGTGGCCAGCATGACTAAGCCGCTTCTGGCGAACCAGGGCAGCGCACAGAAACGCCGTTTACCTTCCCACCGGAGCGATACCTATTTATCTACTTGCACTTTGATGTGCTTTCGAACTGCTAGGCTGGCAGGAGCAGGGACCGAGGAACGGGAGCTCACCGCATCACGGGGATTCGAACCGCCGACCTTCAGATCGGCAAGTCCTAGGGTCTGTGGTTTAACCCACAGTGCCACCCGTGTCCCTTTTTACAGTGGTACCTCGGGTTAAGTACTTAATTGATTCCAGAGGTCCGTTCTTAACCTGAAACTGTTCTTAACCTGAAGCACCACTTTAGCTAATGGGGCCTCCTGCTGTCGCCACGCCGCTGGAGCACGATTTCTGTTCTCATCCTGAAGCAAAGTTCTTAATTTGCGGTAATATTTCTGGGTTAGTGGAATCTGTAACCTGAAGTGTATGTAACCCGAGGTACCACTGTATATCCAATTTTGGGGGGATTGGAGGGAATGAAAGGTGTCCCAGAAACTACAACTAATCCAGAATGCGGCAGCCAGACTGGTGACTGGGAGTGGCCACCGAGACCATATAACACCAGTCCTGAAAGACCTACATTGGCTCCCAGTATGTTTCCGAGCACAATTCAAGGTGTTGGTGCTGACCTTGAAAGCCCTAAACAGCCTCGGTCCAGTATACCTGAAGGAGCGTCTCCACCCCTATCATTCTGCCCGGACACTGAGGTCCAGCTCTGAGGGCCTTCTGGCGGTTCCCTCACTGCGAGAAGTGAGGTTACGGGGAACCAGGCAGAGGGCCTTCTCAGTGGTGGCGCCTGCCCTGTGGAACGCCCTCCCACCAGATGTCAAGGAAATAAACAACTATCTGACTTTTAGAAGACATCTGAAGGCAGCCCTGTTTAGGGACGTTTTTAATGTTTGATGTCTTACTGTGTTTTTAATATCCTGTTGGTAGCCGCCCAGAGTGGCTGGGGAAACCCAGCCAGATGGACAGGATATAAATAATAAATAATATTAATATTAATAATATTGAAACAGCTTGCGGGAAGAAAATGCATCCAAACCAAAAACACCCCAATGAAAAACAAAAAGAAAACAGAAGAAAAAAAATTAAAGCAGCAGGAGTTTTATAAATATAAAAATCATGGAAACGTAGAGTTGGGAGAAAATAACAGGGAAAACTGACGAATATCTTTAAAAATATTTTAAAAAGAGCAACCAAACAGTGACCCACTCAGCTTTGATAAAGTTGTAAGTGGTAGTGCGTAAATCTCATAGTTTCTCTCAAGGGAAGTTGAGATGAAATTGTATGTTATAAAAAGGAAAGGAATTAGGACCACTGGAATGGTTATATGTATTCTAGATCCTTGCATGGTGTGATGGCGGATTAAAAGTTAAAAGCCACCTGGTGGTCTGTGATCTTGCCCCTCCCCCCCCGTATATACCTCCCCAACCCCCACCAATGCCAAGACTTTCTGGTTCAGGACAAAGATAGGTGAACTTACGTAGTGAAACCGAGGATGAGAACATTCTTCCAGATGTTTCTGCAGGACAGAACGGCCCGGAACGAAATCTGGGCTGCAGCGGGGAGGTGGCAGGCATTGTCAAGTTCTTCAGAAGCAGATTTAGGGGGAAACACACAAAATAAAGGAGTTGAAAAGGGCATTCCACCCATGAGGAGAAGCTACAGCCACACAGCTCTCCTCCTGTATTGCTCCTTTTACTAAAATCTATGCAAAGTCTTCATTGAGCCCCATTTATTAAATCTGCCAGGACAATCAAAAGGCATCTCTCGCTTTCAAAACTCGCCGGGAATTGACCCCAGACATTTTGCAGCCTCCCTCTTTGGAGTTCGTGACAGGCCTATAAATTCTAATTTTCTTGCTGCCTATATAATCTCTTGCGACTTTCATTTATGTTGTTCTGCCCTATAATATGTATCTGAATAAATGTGCTTTAAAAATAAAATAAAATCCCTTTGCTTTCTTAATGCTGGCTATTGTCCGCCTCAATAAAGGTTTGAGAGAGATATATATATTTCTATAAATATTTTAAAGGGGCAGGTGGAAAGGAGGGCAGAGGCTTCCCACTTCACCTAGAGGCCAGTTCTTCAAGCAGAAATTGGCATGCCCTCTGTAAAGGCTCCCAGTCTTTGGATCAAGGCCCTCTGGGCATGCTCTTCTTGAGACTCACCTTCCAAGGCCTCCTGAGCCTCCGACTCCTGGCTGCCACTGCCCTGAGCCAGGGCTATCAGGATCTCCCTGGCTTGGGCTGTCCGTCGAGTGGCCAAGAGCCACCGGGGTGAGTCTGGGTACAATCCAGGGCACCTAAGCAGGATCGGGACAAGGGGGGGGGGAAATCAGGGGTATCAGGCAGTGTTAGAAACTGAGATATGAAAGCCAGGACCTAAATGACACCTTAAACCTAGGTTATGGGCGCAACAACCGAATGTCTAGGCACACTTTTTAAATAACAATAATACAAAGCTGAAAATGGACTGCAGCTAAAATTTTATATTCATATTTTGCATGGTCTAATCCTCGTCTGAAGACTGTAGAAAACAACAACAACAACAACAACAATTTATTATTTATACCCCGCACTACAAAAACAACAATTTATTATTTATACCCCGCCCATCTGGCCAGGCCTCCTGAGCCACTATGGGTGGCTCCCAACAGAATATTAAAAACACGATAAAAGATCAAACATTAAAAACTTCCCTAAACAGAGCTGCCTTCAGATGCCTTCCAAAAGTCAGATAGTTGTTTATTTCCTTGACATCTGATGGGAGGGTGTTCCACAGGGTGGGCGCCACCACCGAGAAGGCCCTCTGCTTGGTTCCCTGTAACTTTAATTCTCACAGTGAAGGACCTGCCAGAAGGCCCTAAGCGCTGGACCTCACTGTCCGGGCTGAACGATGGGGGTGGAGACGCTCCTTCAGGTCTACTTGGCCTTTGAGGCCGTTTACGGCTTTAAAGGTCAGCACCAACACTTGGAATTGTGCCAGGTGGTAGTTTCCCGTGCCGGGTGCAACTAGCAAAAAGGCTTTCAGCCTCATTATAACAACGCCAAATTATAATACAATTAATAATACCAATCATTCAGATGCCAAATTATGTAATTTAGGTGGTCCCCCGCATGCTAGAATTGGTGGTTTGATGATTTACTTTATTTTTGCGTCCCCAAATCTTATGAATTTCAATTACGCTCCAGGCAAAATAGCAATCCCTTATACAACAACCGCCCAACAATCATTCGTACTGACACATTAAATGATTTATAAATCTACAGATGAAGCATTCAAACTATATCCTTGTTCTTCCTGCGTGTGGCAAGTATTCTGTCCGTGATGTTTCTTTTCTGTGCTTGTAAAATATTATGTTTACCTTTTCCCGGTTGTTGTTGTTCTCCTTCATGCCTTGGGCGGAGCTAATATCCCATTCTTATAACGAGGCTATTATTGCATTATTGTAATTGGAAACTAATAAAAATATTATCCCCCCCCACAAAGGCCTTCTGCCTGGTTTTGGCGAGGGGTTTCAGTGACGCGGCCACAACTTACCCATAGAGGAGGCAGAGGCCCAGCCCAGCCGCCATGACGCCCTGCAAGACCCTCCAACCGCCACACGCCAATGCCAGCCCCAGAAGAAGGAAGTGCCCCCCGACCATGAGGAGGTCTGCCGCCATGGTCACGGGCAGCCGCTGGGGGGGACAGCACAGCTCCAAGCCTGGAAAAGCGGAAAGGAAGAGAGGCAGTGGGCGAGTCAAGGCATGGCCAGGCAAAAAGGACGGGGGGCAAATTTCTAAGCTGCAATTAAATATTTTCCAGGGGTAACAGAGTGGCAGTTGACATGGAAAACAATGAGAATGCCAGATGAAAACATCAATGAAACTCCCTAAACCAGGGGTGCCCAATCATTTTTTGGCCATGCCCCCACCTAGGTAAAGGTAAAGGGACCCCTGACCATTAGGTCCAGTCGCGGACGACTCTGGGGTTGGGGCGCTCATCTTGCTTTATTGGCCGAGGGAGCTGGCGTACAGCTTCCGGGTCATGTGGCCAGCAGGATTAAGCCGCTTCTGGTGAACCAGAGCAGCGCACGGAAACGCCGTTTACCTTCCTGCCGGAGCGGTACCTATTTATCTACTTGCACTTTGACGTGCTTTTGAACTGCTAGGTTGGCAGGATCAGGGACCGAGCAACGGGAGCTCACCCCGTTGCGGGGATTTGAACCGCCGACCTTCTGATCGGCAAGCCCTAGGCTCTGTGGTTTGGACCACAGCGCCACCCACGTCCCTAGTATGCTCCACCTAAGTATCTCTAAAATCCTGGTGCACCCCCCCCCCATGACATATAATTCTTAATATTCAAAAAGTGAACTCCTATTCACATGGAGGAAGCCTAAAAGGCCATCAACTGTTAATAACTCATTCTCGAATTTCCCTCCTTAAAAATCAAATTGTTGGGAACCACGGCCCTAAAGCTAAGTAAAAGAGCAAAACTAAGTGCAGTCTTGGATCTTGAACACCTTGGCTCCCGAATGATCGAAACCTGGAAGTGAGTGTTCCAGTTTTCGAATGGTTTTCGGAACCTGAACGTCCGACGGGGCTTCCGATTGGCTGCAGGAGCTTCCGGAACGGATTCCGTTCGACTTCCAAGGTACAACTGTATCTCACAGAGTTAATATTTCAGAGTCAAACTCCTGAAAGGCCGTAGCTCAGGGTTAAAGTGTCTGCTTTGGACGCAGAAGACCCCAGATTCAAATCCCTGCAGGCATCTCTGGGTGGGACTATGAAATTCAGGAGAGCATTTTCCAGTCTGCTAGATAAGGTCATTTTCTCGCCACTGCCCCCTTGGTTCCAGCAACTTATCTCCAGTGCCTACTCTGTAAAAATGCACGATAAACCGTGGTTTGCACAATCAACTAAGGAATATAAGAACACAAAACAGCAACAATCCATTGCACCTTTAGGTTAAAAAAAAGGTAAAGGACCCCTGGACGGTTAAGTCCAGCCAAAGGCAACTATGGGGTTGTGGCGCTCATCTCGCTTTCAGGCTGAGGAAGCCAGTGTTTATCCATAGACAGCTTTCCGGGTCACGTGGCCAGCAGGACTAAACTGCTACTGGCACATGGAGGACCGTGATGGAAACCAGAGGGCACGGAAATGCCGTTTACCTTTCCGCTGCAGCGGTACCTATTTATCTACTTGCACTGGCGTGCTTTTGCTAGGTTGGCAGGAGCTGGGGCAGAGCAATGGGAGCTCACTCCGTCGTGGGGATTTGAACTGCCAACCTTCCGATCAGCAAGCCCAAGAGGCTCAGTGAGGTGTGGTGGTTAAGAGTGGTGGACTCGTAATCTGGGGAACGGGGTTCGCGTCTCCGCTCCTCCACATGCAGCTGCTGGGTGACCTTGGGCTAGTCACACTTCTCTGAAGTCTCTCAGCCCCACTCACCCCACAGAGTGTTTGTTGTGGTGGAGGAAGGGAAAGGAGAATGTTAGCTGCTTTGAGACTCCTTCGGGTAGTGATAAAGCAGGATATCAAATCCAAACTCTTCTTCAGTGGTTTAGACCACAGCGCCACCCGCGTCCCAACAATCCATTCCACCTTCATTCAAACCCCAATTAAAACTATTGAATGAATGCAACAAAAATGATTTGTTTTAATTAGCAACCAAACAAAGCTGGATTCAGTGCCGGCAGGCTGTCAAGTCGGATGGTCATTTACACCTGCTGCCCCTTTCCTCTTCGCCACCCCCCTAGTGAAACCCACCGTCCCCCACGGGGCCACAGCACCCATTTAGAGAACACTGAGCTAGGTGCACCAATGACTTGATTCAGCACAAGGCAGTGTCTTGTGTTTCCTACGCTGCGGCCTTCAATGGAGGAACCCTCCCAACCGATGGATTCGCTTGCGCAACGTAGGAGAGGATACTCACGGCTAAGGTAGAGGGAGAGCTCCATGCCCCCCAGCATCGCCCCCCAGAGGCAACGGCCCAACATGAAGACGGAGGGCGAGGCGGCAAAGGCAGCCAAGACGCCCGCGGGGCAACCCAGAGCCAGGGCCAGGAGGAGGGTCCCGCGCCGCCCCACGCTGCGGATGAAAAGACAAAGAGGGTGAGAGGTTGCTCTGCCGATTCTTCTCTCTCTCCTTCCTAGCCCAAGCTCCTCCGAGTCTTCCACAAAGGTCTGGATACAAAGGTCAGCTTTGTGACTTTCTTGAGGAAGCAGCTAAGCAGTAAATCCAGGCTCAGGGATTTTTATTATTATTTTCATCAAGGTTCGGGGATTTATTTATTTTTTAATTGTAAGTTGCGTGTCCTCGTTTCTCAGTTTGATCCTTTTAAATGGTTTTGTATGTTTTGTGGTAGAGTCGTACCTCGGAAGCCGTTCCAGAAGTCCGTTTGACTACCAAAATGTTTGGAAACCAAAGCGCGGCTTCCGATTGGCTGTAAGAAGCTCCTGCAGCCAATCGGAAGCCGCGGAAGCCCCGTCAGACAATCAGGTTCCAAAGAACGTTCGCAAACTGGAACAGTTTGCAGCATTTGGGAGCCAAAACGTTCGACTCACTAGGCATTCAGGATCAAAAGGCACGACTGTATTTCATGCACTGTGACTTGCCGTTATTTTTATTGATCGTAGTTTAGTAATTTTTGTATTCTGGGTCTTTATTGTAAACCGTTCAATTATTACTTGCTGGTATTTAATTTTACTTTTTCCTATACCTGAATGGATTATTGAATATTGCTTTGTTTGGTTTAAGTCATTCATTTTAAAGTTATGTTTTTATTACGGCTTTTTTTGAACCGGATCAGATTGTTGTTTCGGGTGTGGTTTTTAGCTGTCTTGTTTTGTTGTTTCTTCGGCTCGCAAACCACCTTGTGCAGAGTAATACAGAAATGCGGGGCACAATTTAAAAGTGAAATGAAATGGGGGGGAAATGAAATCCTGAGCAGAGTCCCTAAGGCGGTTGCACGGTGCCTGGTACGCCTCTTTCCGGCAACTCTTGCAGCCAAGATGGCGTCGAAAGTCTCGCTCTGCTTTTCCTTGTGCCACACCAGCAAGAAAGAGATGGGCGTCTTATCGTCTGGGAAGCGCAGGACTTCCACCGCTCAGGCTTGGGCCCTGTGGAGGTCACTTCGGGGCTTCTAAAGCAGCAGTCTGACTTCACCCCCGGAGGCGCACTCCATTGAGACAGAGGGTTGCCAGCAGCAACCATTAAGAAGAGGCTGGCTGCTGGATCACAGGCCAAAAGGGGTTTCCATCTCTAGCCCACCATCCTGTTCTCACCAGACGTCCCAAGGAGAAGCCCCAAAGCAGATTTTTAAAAATATTTATAATTTATTAAGGTGATTTCAGTTAAAAGAAATAAAGAGATACGGGGGGGGGGAAGTGAGAGGGCGTAAAACAACAACCACAAAATACACATAAAAGAGAAAATATGCAATAAATAAATGAGAAAAGGTTATTTATGTATGCCACTACTGCGGACTGTGTTTCGTTAGCCCTCAAATGGAAAACGAGGGAGGTCCCAACTAAAGAAGAGCGGCAACTTAAGCTGACAGAATATGCGCAGCTTGCGGACTTAACATACAGAATAAGAGAACAAGAAGAACATATGTTTAGAGGAGATTGGAAAATGTTTTTTGAATATATGGGGGCAAATTGTGTACACTTGAAAACTTTGGCAGCATTAAGATAAATTCAACTGTGTAAGTAAGTTTTGATGGATGTAATAATGGTATACCAAATGGTTTAGTTTCTGTTAAATACGCAGGGGTTTAAGATTTGCAAAATGAACCATGGAAAGAGGAGAAGGGGAGTAATTGATATTTTAAGGATGTTTAATTTTTTATATATCTATATCTATCTATATATCTATATATAAAATATAATCAATATATATAATATATTGTATAATCACTATACAATATTCCCAGACATTCTTGTATAAATTGGTGCTTATGTAAATGTGAATAGCCTACCACATTTTGCATAAACTCATTCCAGATGTTATTGTATTCATCCATACGGAGTCTGCGGCTGCGTTCATAAATTACCAGTGATGTCCTATTGTCAGTCCATTGACTGAAGGGTAAAGGTAAAGGGACCCCTGACCATTAGGTCCAGTCGTGGCCAACTCTGGGGTTGCGGCGCTCATCTCGCTTTATTGGCCGAGGGAGCTGGCGTACAGCTTCCGGGTCATGTGGCCAGCATGACTAAGTTGCTTCTGGGGAACCAGAGCAGCACATGGAAACGCCGTTTACCTTCCTGCCGAAGTGGTACCTATTTATCTACTTGCACTGGCATGCTTTCAAACTGCTGGGTTGGCAGGAGCTGGGACAGAGCAATGGGAGCTCACCCCGTCACAGGGATTCAAACCACCGACCTTCTGATCGGCAACTCCTAGCCTCTGTGGTTTAACCCACAGCACCACCAGCACTGAAGGGTATCCTATCTTTATTTTCCCCGTTCCCAAAGCAGGACTTGAGTATAGCAGCCCTCTCTCCGCATTTGTGCCCCCCCAAAACTGGCACTCAGAGCCAGGCTGCCTCCAACAAGGGAGATGGAACATAACTATCGTCGCTAGTAACCGACGATAGCCCTATAGCCTCCATTCACCTGTCAGATCCTCTTTTGAAGCCACCCCAGCTGGTGGCCATGAGAGGAATGCTGGGAGATTCAGGAGGCAAAAAAAGCGCGTGCTGCTTCTCACAGGGCCGGGTTAAACTGTGGAACTCACTCCCACAAGAGGCAGTGACGTCACCAACTGGAATGGCTTTCAAAGAACGCTGTACATGGTCATGTACAGGGCCGGATTTAGGTCTGATGAGGCCCTCAGCCACTGAAGGTAATGGGGCCCTTTATATGTCCAGTTGTCCTTTGTCAGCAACAAATTGTCGCTGTTTTTTGTGTTGAATATATGCTATATGGTAATTTATGGACCTCATAGGTATCTCAAGCCATTTGCCCATGTTGCCACGCAACCAGTCCATGCAGAATGTAGGCACCCTATATATAGAAAGGAGCAAAGATGTGGTGGTCAGGTGGGATTGCTATGAGGAATTATGAAAAATGCAGCATGCCATTGTGCCAGCGATAAAAGCATTGCTTTGACTGGGCTTGCGCCACTTGACATGATTTCTGATCAAATCCCACAAGCCTTTGCACCTCTGCCATTTTCTTTCGCTACACCTGACAGGCACGTATAAGCATTCTGAAACACAGACCAGTTGCTTCACCAGGCCATAAAGAAAGAAGGTAGCTTTGATGTAGCTTTTGTTAGTTTTGCTAATCTTTAGATAGATCTTAAGGGCCAGGAACAGAGTTTACATGGAGATGGTAAATGTGTCTTTCTTTCCTATGGGTTTATGACCTTCGGGGGTACTAAATGCATTCGTCCTTGGTTTCTGTTTATTTAGCTTAACCATGTATGCATGCTCAAGTAGGAAATAGTTTCTTTGTAGTTAAAAGGATTTCTCTGATCTGACTTTGTCCCACGTGGGGGATTTTTCGAAATGCTCAGAGGAAATCTGATTGGTTCTTACAAACGCTATGTTAAGAGTTCTTTTGTTAATAAAACGGACCTGGGCTGGGGTGTGGCAGGATTATTATTCGCACTTCCTCCCAGAGTCTTGCTGGCCAAGCCTTGTGTGTATTTTATTAAGCAGGGTCCAATCCTTCCTTTGGCATCGGAATGCAACACAAACCAGTGATATTTTAGGGAGCAAGCTAGGCCCATGACTTACATCATAGGAGCCTACACAACACAAAACACTGTTGCTGTATGTCGGTTTTGTTTTATTTGTTTTTTATCTTATATTTTGGAAATGGACATCCACTTTCTTCTCTCTTTAATTTTTTTTGGGCCCCCAAGCTATAGCTTGTTTAGCTTATACAGTGGTACCTCAGGTTACATACACTTCAGGTTACATACGCTTCAGGTTATATACGCTTCAGGTTACAGACTCTGCTAACCCAGAAATAGTGCTTCAGGTTAAGAACTTTGCTTCAGGATGAGAACAGAAATTGTGCTCCGGCGGCGCGGCGGCAGCAGGAGGCCCCATTAGCTAAAGTGGTGCTTCAGGTTAAGAACAGTTTCAGGTTAAGTACGGGCCTCCGGAACGAATTAAGTACTTAACCTGAGGTACCACTGTACGTAAATATGGAACTGATCATGTAGGATAGAAGCTGAAATGGATGTGCTTGACTGAATGGGCCCGATCCGGCAGGCTTTCCTTATGGATCTCGTGGGAGCAAATGCCATCGTCTTCATGACAAATGGCTTCCCCTGCCAGCTGCCCCATCGACAGGCCCGCTGCCTCTGGCTTACCTGTCTGCCAGGTGTCCCAGCAGCAGCGCACCTGCGGCAAAACCCAGGAGGAAGCAGAGCTGCTCCAAGGGAACAATCCATCCACGGAAACAGTCCAGGGACCACTGAGGAGAAAAAGAGGTTAAAAGCAGCGGAACAATGGAGAACATGAAGTTTATAGGAGGGCAGGAATATGGGTGGGTGCATGCAGCCCCTCTCAGAGGTCCAGAGAGGCCTGGGTCACTTGCAGCTTTTGAGGCCCATAACTGTAACTAAAATAAAAATAAAAAGGACCACCAGCCAGTAGAGCAAGAGACTCTTAGGGTTGTGGGTTCAAGCCCCATGTTAGATTCCTCCATTGAAGGGGGTTGGACTAGATTGCCCTCGGGGTCCCTTCGAACTCTATGATTCCGTGACCCCCCACAAAAAAAGAAATCCAGCTTTCCCCCGTACCAAAGAGTGAGTGGTTTGTTTCTATAATCAGCTGATGGGAAAGGTCTAATCTTGTGCCATCAGAACCAATATATTTATTAACATTTATATGCACATTTCTCAGTACAGTGGTACCTCGCAAGACGAATGCCTCGCAAGACGAAAGAGTTTTTCGTTTCTTGAGTTGCTTCGCAAGACGAATTTCCCTATGGGCTTGCTTCGCAAGACGAAAACGTCTTGCAAGTTTGTTTCCTTTTTCTTAAAACCGTTAATACCCAGGGTGCATTGCTTGAAGAGGTGCAGTTGCGACTTGACCGTGCTTCGCAAAACGAAAAATTCGCAAGACGAAAAAACTTGCAGAACGAATTAATTTCGTCTTGCGAGGCACCACTGTATTTAATATGCCAAAATCTTTATCAGCCATATAGATTTTTACCAAATGCTTCTCTTATTTGCTTAAATTTGCAGCTCTGAGTTGAGAGAGTTGCAACGCATTTTGGCTCGCATGTAAAAACAGGTTGCAAAAGTTACCAATAACCCCCAAATGAACAAGGATCTAAATTTGAGATCCCAGAAGTCCGGGATCAAATTAGCCCTGAATGGATGTGTCAGGGAACTGACATCAGAGGCACGGGAGAAGGAGAGGGTCTCTGATTCTGCAGGAGAAGGTCCCAGCGCTAGGGGGAGACTCAGCTGGGAAGAAGGGAAAGAGAATGAGTGTAACACCAGGGATCCAGAAGAGCAACGGGACAGGGAGGTGCAGGGGCTCCAGGACTCTTCGTTGGAAGTTAGTGAGGAGAGCCCAAGCACCCCGCTGCCCACGCCCACCCTGCGCAGGAGACTCCCGCGCAGTGAAAGGCGGAAACGATTGGGCGTCAAACAACTCTTATGTTGGCAACGCTTTAAGAAACGCCCACAGACAGATTCTACGAGTGACTGAGGGCAGCCACGCTGAGATGGGCTGTGCAGTCCGGATGGTTTAACCAGGAAATCTAATGCTCAAACGGAGCAGGATTACGCACGAGTAACTCCCAACCACTACAGGATGCATTATTGCGGCAGCAGACGTCAAAGAGCTGGAAGGGAGCATGGGGCAAGTGTGACCTACAAGTGTGCCCCGCATGTTCCCCGATCCTGGTTTCAGGACGGGAACAGGGAGAATAATACCCCATACATGCTCAGGAGCACTCCTGTCGCCACGGCTCAGATGCAATCTCCCCATTATTATTATTATTATTATTATTATTATTATTATTATTATTATTATTATTATTATATCATGTGATTCAGGGTTGAGCCAAGCATTGAAAGCCAGTTTGTGGACTGGCTCCAATTAAGTGCTTTGTGTAGGAGTGAAGGAACATGTTCTGTAAGAAAGTTTCTGGCACTATATATATGTGTGTGTGTCTGCCTCCTTTAAAGAGCTAAGAACAGGCATAACTGGTTATTCCCACTCCGTCCATTTTATAGGCACAACCACCATGTAATGCAGCCTAGCCCAAGAGCACACTCAGTTAACTTCCTGGGGATTCGAACTCGGGTCTCCTTGGTCTAGCACGAGAACGACTGCACCCTTCTGCCACTCCTGGGTACGGCGAGGGTGGGGGGCCAGGAAGTGGACCTGGGTGGCAACGTCGAGAGGGGATTTGGGGCTCTCACCTCGGTCACCGGATTGTTGGTGAGAGCTGGGAGACCCCCGTATTCCCAGCTCTGGCAGTGGGGGTCCGAGCAGGTTGCGTTGTCCGGGAACCGGGTGCTGTTGGGGTCCCGGCAGTGGCGTGGAGGCGTCAGAGTGAAGAGGGCGTCCGAGCCGGCTCCGAGCCCCAGGAGGAGGCATGGCAGGCAGGTCAGGGCCAGGAGGAGGCGCTGCCTTCGCCCCCCAGCTCCCAGCCGCCCCAGAAGCCCCTCAAAAGAC
This sequence comes from Podarcis liolepis, assembly GCF_965112155.1. Classification (NCBI taxonomy): domain Eukaryota; kingdom Metazoa; phylum Chordata; class Lepidosauria; order Squamata; family Lacertidae; genus Podarcis; species Podarcis liolepis. Next base: position 6,981,833 of record NC_139573.1, on the reverse strand, counting down.
GGGGGTCCTTGGTCAGAAGCCGCAAAGTCCCTCCGCGGGCCCCCAGGGTCCGGAGTCGGGGGGCTGGTATCCATGGAGCAGCGTCTGCAGTGAGAGAAAGAGCAGATCATAGAATTGTGCAGTTGTAAGGGACCCAAGGGACGCGGGTGGTGCTGTGGGTTAAACCACAGAGCCTAGGACTTGCCGATCAGAAGGTCGGCGGTTCGAATCCCCGCGACGGGGTGAGCTCCCGTTGCTCGGTCCCTGCTCCTGCCAACCTAGCAGTTTGAAAGCACATAAAAGTGCAAGTAGATAAATAGGTACCGCTCTGGCGGGAAGGTAAACGGCGTTTCCGTGCGCTGCTCTGGTTCGCCAGAAGCGGCTTAGTCATGCTGGCCACATGACCCAGAAGCTGTACGCCGGCTCCCTCGGCCAGTAAAGCGAGATGAGCGCCGCAACCCCAGAGTCGGTCACGACTGGACCGAATGGTCAGGGGTCCCTTTACCTTTAAGGGACCCTCAGGGGTCATCTAGCCTTACCCGCTACCATGAAAAAATTGTTGACGCTCGACAACATCTCTCTACACCAAGGAGCCTTCAGTCGAGAACAGGGGTCCCCAAACTTCGACCCCAGTTGTCAGACTATGGCCAGGAAGACCTGGGTTCGAATCAGGCATGAAGTTCCCTGAGTGAACGTGGGCAAGTCTCATGCTCTCTGCCCAGCCTCCCTCTCAGGGTTGTTGAGAGAACGGAAGTGAGAGGAATGAACTGTGCACGTAGCTCTGACCGCCTTGAAGTGTCCCCCACCCCCTTAAATGTAATAATTAACTAAATACAGTACTATGCCATCGAGGTCAACAATAAAGCAGCCAGCTGCTCGGGTTTCATCCCGCAATTCCCCAAATGAAAAGAAGCGTAAAAGGTGGGATGAATTAATTAGGGGGAACAGAAGGACTGGAAGGGAGGGAGGGAGGAGGGCAGGTGGCAGGAACAGGGAGAGCCTGGAAAGGATACAAAAGGGGGCTGGACTGTGGGGCAGAGGAGAAGAAGGGGTCCTCCACACTTATCTTGCTCAGGGGTAAAGCATTTGCCTTGAATGCAGAACGCCCCCAATTCAATCCCTGGGATGCCTAGGGTGAACTATGGGTTGAATGAAGGGGGAAGGGGGCGGGCACTGTGGTCTTGCGTAGTGGTTAGAGTGTCCTCGGACTAGGACCCAGGTGAGAGACCTGGGTTCGAATCCCCACCTGGCTACGAAGGCGTGACCTTGAGCCCAGTCACCCGCCTCTTAGCCAAACTTACTTTAAAGGAGTGGGGTGGCGTGGGGAGCACCATAAAGCCCACCTCCTTGAGGAAAAGGTGGGGATAGAAATGCAAATACAGGGGGCAGAGGTGGAGGTAAGCAAAAAAAATCGGGTGGGTGGGGAGGTTTCGCTGCAGGGAGGGAAACTCATAATAACTGCGTGTGTTTGAAGGGTGGGGAGGGTTCAAAAGGGGAGAAGGGGGTGTGGGCGATGGAGGGAGCCGGGAGAGGGAAGGGGGGTCCCATGGCGTGGAGAGCCGAGGCAGGCCTCCTGTTTCCGCATTCCGGGTCCCAGGGAGGCGGAGAGAAAGAAAAAATAGGGAGAGGGAGAAGGAGGCGGGACATGGGGGGGGGGTAGCATAAGTCTTGGGGGAGAAAAGAGAGAAGGGCGGATGGATGGATGGATGGATGAGGCCGGGGGAGGGATGGAGAGGGGGGCGCGCAAAGAGGGAGAGATGGAAGGAGAGAAAGGGAGACAAAGGACGGGCGCCCCGGGTGCCCAGACTCACCACCAGGCGTGGGGCGAGGGCGGGTGGCAGCGCTCCGGGAGGGTCCCCATGGGCGAAGAAGGGGGCTGGAGCGGTGGCGGAGGCGGCCGGGGGGACGCTGCGCCCCGAGATCGGGCTCCGTGCGCCTCCGGAGGCTGGGATCGCGCAAGGGGGCGACGCAGGCCGGGGCGGAGCGAGGCTGCCTCCGCCCCACACGGCCGCGTCCCCCGGCACAGCCTGCTCCGCCCCGCAACCTCCAGCCGGGCAGGGAGACCGGCCAAGGGCGAGAGCGCGATCCGCGGCGCCGCCGCCACCGGCGCTCCTTTCCCTCTCCAAATGCGTCACGCGCCCCGCGCCTCTTGGCGCATCAGCGAATCCGGATTATTCGCAACCCGTCTGCTCCAGAATCTCTTTTTGGGGTCTAGCTCAGCTCAGGTTTCGCTGGCTAACCCGGCGCAGGTGGTTGGGTCAAAGGGATCTCCTGGAATTGTTTGGCCTTGCCAAGGCAGTGTTGCGCAGTGGTTAGAGTCCTGGGCTAAATCTGGGTTCAAATGGCTTTTTGGCCACTAAGGCTCCCAGGGCGACCTCTCAGGAAGGTGCACTGCAGGTCTAACTCAGAATTGTCCACACTGGCTGGCGGTGGATCCCAGTATGTTTCCGAGCACAATTCAAAGTGTTGGTGATGACCTTTAAAGCCCTAAACGGCCTCGGTCCAGTATACCTGAAGGAGCGTCTCCACCCCCATCGTTCTGCCCGGACGCTGAGATCCAGCACTGAGGGCCTTCTGGCAGTTCCCTCACTGCAAGAAGCAAAGTTACAGGGAACCAGGCATAGGGCCTTCTCGGTGGTGGCACCTGCCCTGTGGAACACCCTCCCACCAGATGTGAAAGAGAACAACAACTACCACCAGACTTTTTAGAAGACAACTGAAGGCAGCCCTGTTTAGGGAAGCTTTTAATGTTTAATAGACTATTGTATTTTAATATTCGGTTTGAAGCCGCCCATAGTGGCTGGAGAAGCCCAGCCAGATGGGCAGAGTATAAATAATAAATTATTATTATTATTATCATCATCATCATCTCAAACCTAACTGGACACACCGGGGATTGAACCCAAGGCAGGAGAAGCAGATGCTCAACCTCTGAGCCCTTTTCTTAGCCTAATCTACTTCGCAAGACTGTTGTGGCGTGGGCACTGCTCCAAGTTCCTCAGAGAAAGGGACAGAAATGAAATTACTAATTGAAATGTATTTGGTGAAAAATAAATGCAACACCACATTGAAAAGCACGTGAATTCAAGACTCCGTTGAAAGGGCGGAGAGATTCTCTTGCTTAATTTTGCAGTGCAGTTTTCGCCTCTCGCTGGCCTTGGGCAAACTCTCGCCTCTGCACCTCACCAGTCATTCTAGGCCAATAAACAGGATTAGTGTTCACGTTCCTTCGCTTCTTAACTGTTTATAGGCACGTCTTGTAGACCCCGTGACTAAAGCATAGACCTGGGGCAAGGGTGTCAAGAACTGGAATTGCAGGAGGCAGATTTAGAAATATAATTGAGGTTTTTCAAAATTTTACAGGGTGGAACTCCACTAAACTTTACTCAGAGCAGCCCTGTCAAAACGAATGGACCAAATTTAAGTCATATTTCAGTGGGTATACTCTGAATTAAACTTAGTTGAATACCAGCCAGTTTTTAATTTTGCAGCTTTGAAATTCATTCTGGCATTTAATGACCTTGGACCCACACCTCATTCTCCCATTGCTGCCAGGTGGTCAACTTTTATTAAATCTCGCAGAGCCTTTTCTTGTAAAACTCTTACATTCATTCCCAGTTTGCCTTTGGAAACGGACTGCTGTCTCCCCCTAGTTTATGGCTGTTTCGCCGTGTTGTTTCTTGTGTGGGAGTGTGTCTGCTTTTAACAGCTGCTTTATCGTTTTTTTTGTTGCTTATATTTTAAATCTGCAAGTTATATTTCCTGAACAGCAGCGTATCAATAATCAGAAATGGAATCAAAGCACGCCAGAGTTGGAGTTGTCGGGGGAGATTTGCGGGGGGGGGGGGGGGAACCAATCAGGATGTGGAAGGAAGCAACACAACATGGGTGTTTGTTTTTTCACCCATTTTTATTATGATCAAACCTAGAAAATAACTTGGCAAATATTTCCTGAGAGAGAGATTCTTGACCCCGTTTGTTTCCTGGTGAGGAAGTGAGATGAGGGTCTTCGCAAGGAGCAGGTGGGGCCGGATGCTGTAAACTGCAAAATTGTCTGGCGGCCGTCCAATATCTAGAGGGGGGGTTTTCAGCGGAAGACAACAAACCTGAGGAATGAATCCATAGATCAAGCTGAAGGACTTCTATTATTAAGATTACTGACCCCTTCCAGGTGCTGGCTCTATTCCGCTGACCTAGCAGTGGCTCAATAACCCCCCTGCCCAGTTATTTGTGTTGCTAGTTCACACTGTGCATCGTAACAGTGTCTGTACTGACCAGTCCCCGTTGTCCTTTTTTTTTTAATCGTTTCCTGTTCGCCCTCAGCTTCCTCCCTTCTGCCCCAGATTAATTTGCTTCTTTTCACATTTGGCTGCCTCTCTGCGTTTTGTTTTCTTTTGCCCCTGTTGGCAATTTCCCATAACCCTCTCTGCTGCAGCAATATTGGCCATTCTCCCAATTCCCCCTCTTTCTTCAGCCGTTGCTCCAGAATCTCTTGTTACGGGATGACAAGGGTCATTTCCCATCAATTCTGTCTCCCTTCAGCTCCTTTCCCATTCAGGATTTTTTTTTTTTCACTCTTAAAGAACTGTTGTCAAGTCTATGAAGAGCCAGTGGGGAGACGTGTCTTTGGTCTTACGACCTCAAGCCACCATCTTTATCGAGGGGTGTCTGAGAAACCCTCAATGTTTTCAGGAAGGAACCTATGTCAGAATTAGCAAAACCTAACTGGAGCGGGGAAATGAATGTCATGATGCGCAGTGTTGGGTCAGAGGCTGAAGGTCCGGAACGTTCTTTGGTTAGGAAACCGTCCAAGATGGCTGGTCGCAGGTGCAAGGGCTAGGGAGTAAAAGCAAAGAGGCAAAGGTGACGAGGACCATTTCTTGTCACGAAGTCGAGCAAGGCTGTCTCCTCTGTGGGTCGAAACTGAGCACCCGAGGGTCGAAGGTCACTAAACGTTGCTTCTGGCTGCAGGCGCTGAACGCCATGGGGGTTAAGAGGCCCTGACAAGATGGCAGCTGGAACCCGAGGGAAGCGTTTGTTTTTAGGCGAGGGCCTGAGTTATCCAGGGGGCAGGTTCGGGTCTGCTCGGTTCCAGAAAACCACCAAGCAGCGCTGCAGTTATTGCCGCAGGAGGGGGTCGTAGTGTCTCACAGCTTCAGGGCAGGAGTTTGCTGGTGGCGAATTGGCACTGACGCGGGATTCAAGATGGCGCCAGGGTGCCAAGCAAGGAAGTGAAGGCCAAGGCTTGCCGGGAGAGCTCTGCCACGCACTCGCGCATCTCCCGGGCGGCGGGCGGCGAGGGGTAGTGCAGGGCAGCCCCCTTGACCGAGAGCACGGCGTCCTTCAGGGCCTGGCAGAGGGTGCTGCTCGCTGCCCCCACCCTCGCCCGCACGGTGGCAGAGGACGCCAGGCGGGACACGGTGTCCCCCACAAAGACCAGTTTGTGCGCCGTGACGATGACAAACTTCCCGTGGGGCACGAAGACCCAGGGGGGCTGGTGGGCCCCGGCGCTGGCCAGGAGCGCCTCAATGGCCGAGAGCAGAGTGGTGTAATGCGTCTGGCACTGCCCCGTGTAGAACTGAAGAAGCTGGCTGTCCTCGGGGGAAGGCGGGGCCTATAAACCGAAGAGAAAAAGGTTAGACGGCTGCCATTTTGTTCACTCTGGCTGTGTGTTTGTGTGCGTTATTTTTTTAGAGACGAGAGATGGCTGCCTACTTCCTTCGCCTGGAAAATCTTTCCCGTTGGGCGCCAGAGAAACATGTCTGTGTGCAATTCTGAAAATTCAAGCAGATCAAACATGGGGAGACTTATTTAAGTGGCATGGTTTTTACAACAGAACGAAAATCTCCCTCATTGGCACAAGAGAAGACTTGAGGGGGGCAATTCGATGGTTTTGAGGCCAAGGACCTCAAAATTTCCCAATGCTCTTCTCTGTTCCTCGTTGCTGCTCCAATTTCCCATAATGCCCCCAGAGCTACCCTAGCTGCCATGATCAGAGGATCTCTTGCATTGCACATGTCAGAGGAACCCAGTGAGGATGAGATCTGGGCTTCCTTGTGGGGGGGACAGGAGCCTCAGGCCCTCCATGCCCTCACATCAGACCCTCGGGTGTCTCTCTAGGACATGCCCCTCCTTAGCCCTGCTCCACACTCTCCTCAAGTGCTTCCGTGTGGCTGGAATATGGCTTTCTATGCTGAAATTAAGGGTCTGTGGCTGCCTCCGCTTGCTGCCTCTGGCCCTGGAACATGGCCCCCAAGCTGTCAAAAAGGCCCCACTTCTTGCTTGTGTCTTATTTGGGGCCTTCCTGGCTGGAGGACGCCAAAGTTTTCACCGGGAGGAAGAGCCGAGCAAAATCCTGGTCTACGTAAGGCTTCAGTGGGAGCTAACTGCCTCATCTGTAGCCGCCTGTTAGGGATTGATTAGCTGCTTGTGCGTAAAACGTGCTCCCTCAGAGTTTGTGCGACCCCACAAACCTCCGTGTGTGACGGAGCTCCTCAGACATGTCTGCTCTAGTCACTAGTAGAGTCCGACAGTGGCTGTCTGCGGAAGCGTTTCCAGCAAAGGAGCTCCTTAACGGAAACGCGTCTCCTGGACTCACGGCGTGACAGTTTCCGGCGAGGTGTGGGTCTCCCTATGGGAGACTCAGATACCTCCCCACTGTTCTCGCTGGAAGCGTCCCTGAGCCCTCCCTCCTGCTCGCATTCCCTCAGAGATCCACTCCTCCCCCTGCTGGTCCCTGCTTCAGCTGTTGAGTCTCTTTCTTCCTCCCTGAGCCCCTCCACCACCTGATGCTCCGATGGCAGTTCCCTGACATCCACCTCCCCTCCAGGGCCCCCCTCACCCCCTCCCATTTCCTCTCCCCTGGGAGGTGAAAGGCTAAAACCCCGAAAAGAATCTTCCTCATCTTCCGACGTCTCGAACAATTCCCTCCATCGATCGTCGTCCTGGCTCGCTGAATCCTCTTCCTCTTCAGAATCTGGGAACCCCTCCAACTCCTCTTCCTCGTCGGTGGTGGCAAAGTATTCCCTTCGGAACCTCGCTACAGGCTGAGGTTTACGTGGGAACCTCTGATGAAAAGTCTCTATTAAAACTTCGTCATTGACATCCTCTGCCCTAACCCAGGTGTTTTCCGACTCCGGTTCCCCTTCCCACATTACCAAATACTCTACTTGATCTCCCTTCCACCTGGAATCGAGGATCTCCGCTACATGGTAGCTGTGTTCCTTCTCCTCCATTGCTGGTCCCCTAGTGACCCTCCCTTCACTGTCTCCTCTATACGGTGACAGCAACGACCTGTGAAAAACTGGGTGCAGCTTCATGTGGTTCGGTAACCGGAGCCTGAAAGCCACTGGATTGACCTGCTGCATGACTTCAAACGGACCCAGCCTTTTGGGTCGTAATTTCTTACAACCTCCTTTGAACGGCAACCCTTGGGTTGACAGCCACACCTGGTCCCCCACCCTGATGCTTTCACCTTCCCTTCTGTTTTTGTCTGCCTGCCTCTTATATTCCTCCTTAGCCCTGTTTAAGTTGAGTTGGAGCTGGCGATGGATCGCTTCCATTTCTTCAACGAACTGTTCTGCAGCGGGAACGCTCCAGTTCTCCCCCTCCCCCCCTGGGAAGGCTCTGGGATGGCACCCGTGATTAGCCAAAAAGGGGCTCATCCCCGTGGACACGTTCTCTGCATTGTTGTAGGCAAATTCTGCCAACGCCAGCTTCTCCACCCAATCATTCTCTCTGTCATTAACATAACACCGCAAATATTGTTGGAGAACCCCATTTGCTCTTTCCACCTGCCCGTTGGTTTCTGGATGACGGGCCGTTGAAAAATTAACCTCTACATGCAGTAAGCTCATGAGCTTCCTCCAGAACCTGGAAGTAAATTGTTTCCCTCGGTCTGAAACCACCCTCAAGGGGGCGCCATGCAACCGAAACACATTCTCTACAAACAATTTGGCTGTTTCTTCTGCTGTGACCGCATGTGAGCAGGCTATAAAGTGGGCCATTTTAGTTAACAGGTCTACTACAACCATGATGGCTGTTTTCCCTCTAGACCTTGGCAGATCAGTCATCTATTGCCACTGCTTCCCACGGTCTTTCAGGTGTGGGCAGTGGTTCTAATAAACCAGCCGGCGCCCGCCTTTCCCCCTTGGCTCTTTGGCATTGTTCACACCCTCTCACATACTCCCGCACATCTTCCCTGACCTTGGGCCACCAAAATTCCCTGGTAACCAGCCACATGGTCTTGTGTTGCCCAAAATGCCCTGCTGTGGGGCTATCGTGCAGCTGCTTGAGTACCTTCTCCCTCAATTCCCCTTCAGGTATATATAACGCTCCCTTATAATACAATGCCCCGTTTCTCTCCTCAAAACCACCGGATTTGTCTTCCTCCCTCCTGAGACCCCTGAGTTTGTCCTGGGCGTATGCATCATGCACCGTACCCTCTACCAATTCCCTTTGCCCCACCAAAGTCGCCCCACACACCCAGCGGTCCTCTGGAATGATATGGGTTTCTTCGGGTGCTCCCTCCCCCTCCAAATATTCAGGTTTGCGTGAGAGAGCGTCCGCCCTAACATTCTCTGGGCCTGGCACGTAACAAATCTCAAAGTTAAATTTGGAGAACTCCTGGGCCCATCTCAACTGCCTTTGGTTGAGCACTCGCGCAGTTCTCCAGTACTCTAGATTTTTATGGTCCGTGCACACTTGCACCTTATGTTGTGCACCAACTAGCAGATGCCTCCATCTCCGGAACGCCTCATGAATAGCAAGAAGTTCTCGGTCGTACACCGTGTAGTTCCTCTCGGATTTGTTCAGCTTTCGCGAAAAGAAGGCACACGGTCGCCACTCTGACTCCTCCTTCCCCGGCTGCAGAAGAAGCACCGCCCCTATGGCTCTGTCAGATGCGTCTGTTTCAACCCTTAGCTTCTTTCGTAAATCCACATGCAGAAGTTGTTCTTCAGAGGCGAAGGCCCTTTTCAGCTCCTCAAACGCTCGCTCCGCCTCCGCCGTCCATACAAACTTCTTTTTACTGCTGAGACAGTCAGTGATGGGCGCCGTCAGATGGGCGAAGTTGCGGATGAACTTACGATAAAAGTTTCCAAACCCTAGGAACCTCTGCACATCCTTCTTGGTTTTGGGTGTTTTCCATTCCAGCACTGCCTGTACCTTGCCGGGATCCATGGCCAATCCCTTGTCTGACAGGCGGTACCCCAGGAATTCCACCTCCTTGGTATGGAACCGACACTTCTCCAGTTTCACCCACAGCCTGTTGGCTTGCAGTCTGCTCAACACTTCTCTGACGTCTCTCACATGTTGCTCCTCATTCTCCGAATACACCAACACATCATCTAGGAAAGCAACGCAATTCTTGTAGAGCAAAGGGCCCAGTACGTGGTTCATAAAAGATTGAAAACACGCTGAGCCTGCTTGTAATCCAAATGGCATAACGAGGTATTCAAATGCCCCCAAAGGGGTAAACATGGTGGTTTTCCATTCATCCCCTTTCCTTATGCGTATCAGGTTGTACGCCCCCCTTAGATCCAGCTTTGTAAAAATCTTTCCCTTCCTCACCCTGGTCAAAATATCATCAATCCTGGGCATAGGGAAAGCCACTGGTTCAGTCACTGCATTTAACCTCCTAAAATCACATACAAGTCTCGGCTTGTCCGCGTTTTTTTTGTCCACAAAAAACACTGGGCTACCCCTGCTGCTTTGGACTCTCTGATGAAGCCTCTCTTCAGGTTCTTGTCAATAAACCCTCGCAACTCCTGCATTTCTCTGTCTGACATGGCATACAACTTGCCCACGGGAAGCTGTGCTCCAGGGAGTAGTAAATTGATCTGGCAATCAAAGGGCCTATGAGGTGGTAGTTGGTCAGCTTCCTTCTCGCTGAACACGTCGCTGAGATCTGCATACTGTGGTGGTACCTTCACCTTCTCCATTACTTCAGTCCCTGCTAGGGTGGCTTGGGCCCCTGCTGAACCCTTTTCCCCTTTGCAGTGTTCTAAGCAATGTGCTGAACCAAAGGACACCACTCTTTGATGCCAGCCAACCAGCGGATCATGTAGAGCTAGCCAGCTCATTCCCAAAATAATGGGAGCGCCTCCCAGGGTGGCCACATTAAACGCTATCAGTTCTGTGTGCCTTGCCACCCTCATTATCATTGGGACAGTCTGCAAGCTGACTCCTCCTCCCAACAACTCCCTGCCATCAATCGTGGTCACCTGCAGGGGGTTGCTTAAAGGGATAGTCTGTATCTGGTGTTCAGCAGCAAACTCCTTGCTCATAAAATTGCAGGAGCTGCCTGAGTCCAATAGCGCCTTTATTTTTAGGGGGTGCCCATTTTGCAGCTCTAGCGACACTTCAATCACTAGAGCAGGTCGAGGAGCTTCTGGCACGGGCACTTTCACTGCTCTTTGGCCTGGCTGCAGTGCCCCGATTGTGGCAACCAGGCGTTGGCTTTTACCTGCTCCGTTCCCCCCTGTTCTCCCCCCTCAACAGCTCCCACCATCCCTTGCCATTCCTTCCTCTGGGGGCAGACTCTGGCAAAGTGGCCTGGCTGTTGGCAGAGATAGCATTTCCGGGCGCCCTTTCCCTCCTTCTTAGCCCCCTCGCTGGTTTTTGAAAATGCGCGCGCGCGCGCTGTTCCGATTTCCATCGGCTCTGCCGGCGGGAAAGCTGGCTCAGGAATGTCTGGAATGCGGAACTCCTTCCAACGTTCCCCTCTCCCTTCCCGCCTCTCCAAGGCTCTTGCCTCCTGCCGCGCTCCTATGGTCAGCGCAGATTTGGTCAGCTGATCCATAGACCCCGCCCTGGGGCTCCGTGACAGCTCGTCTTTCACCGCCGAAGAAAGACCTTCTTCAAATAGCATCTGAATGGGTGGCGCCGATAAATCCCAACCCAGTCTGTGAATCAGCATGGTAAACTCAGTCCAGTACTCACGGACAGATCGACTTCCCTGCTTGCAAGCCATTAGCTGTCTGCGCACCACCCCTTCCTCAATATCGCTGGAAAACATGATATCCATTGCACGAAAGAACTTCATCGTGTCCTTTAGTACGTCATTGTGCGTTGCCATTAGGGGTCGAACCCAGTCTCTCGCCCCCTTCTCAAGATGTCCAATTACGAAAGCAACTCGCGATTCCTCATCAGGGAACTCATCGAACTGCACATTAATGGCATATTGCATCTCTGTCCTAAAGGCATGGTAATCCTTGGGGTCCCCCCCAAATTTCTGCACCAATCCTGGTACCTTTCTGGGGAACTGAGTGGCTCTCCCCTTCTTGTCTGCATCCTGAGCCCTTCTCTCCTCCAGCCTCGCCGTCTGCAGCGCCAGTTGGACCTCCAACGCTCGGTATCTATCTTCCAAGCTTGGACCAGCTACAGCCCCCGCTCCTCCGGTTCCGGTTGGTTCGCTCATGATGCTTTCCCTTGCACAGGCAGCGTACAGAGACTGTCGGACTGCTGTTAGGGATTGATTAGCTGCTTGTGCGTAAAACGTGCTCCCTCAGAGTTTGTGCGACCCCACAAACCTCCGTGTGTGACGGAGCTCCTCAGACATGTCTGCTCTAGTCACTAGTAGAGTCCGACAGTGGCTGTCTGCGGAAGCGTTTCCAGCAAAGGAGCTCCTTAACGGAAACGCGTCTCCTGGACTCACGGCGTGACAGTTTCCGGCGAGGTGTGGGTCTCCCTATGGGAGACTCAGATACCTCCCCACTGTTCTCGCTGGAAGCGTCCCTGAGCCCTCCCTCCTGCTCGCATTCCCTCAGAGATCCACTCCTCCCCCTGCTGGTCCCTGCTTCAGCTGTTGAGTCTCTTTCTTCCTCCCTGAGCCCCTCCACCACCTGATGCTCCGATGGCAGTTCCCTGACACCGCCTTATTGTATGTGTGTCTCCTTGGCTCTTGGGACATAACCAAGTGCAGTTATGTAGCACCCCTCCCAGGGCATTATGGGAAATTCAAGATGGCAGCCGCCTTCCCTCTCTGCCTGCTTCTATTTTAAGGGAGCATGTGTGTCATGCACACTGCTGGACCAAGAGTGTGGTTTGTGGGAAGACCATCTTAGAACCCCACCTCTAGGTAAAGGACACCTGGACGGTTAAGTCCAGTCAAAGGCGACTATGGGGTTGCGGTGCTCATCTCACTTTCAGGCCAAGGGAGCCAGCGTTTGTCCACAGACATCTTTCCAGGTCATGCAGACAGCAGGACTAAATCGCTTCTGTCACAAAGGGACACTGTGATGGAAACCAGAGCGCACGGAAATGCCGTTTACCTTCCCGCCTCAGCGGTACCTATTTATCTACTTGCACTGGCGTGCTTTCGAACTGCTAGGTTGGCAGGAGCAGGGACAGAGCAATGGGAGCTCACCCCGTTGCGGGGATTCGAACCGCCGACCTTCTGATCGGCAAGCTCAAGAGGCTCAGTGGTTTAGACTGCAGCGCCACCCAGGTCCCACCCCACCTTGGCCTTGGCAGAGTCTCTTCACGGTCTCAGCTCTCCTTTGGGGGGGCACCCCAAAAAACCAAGAGGCCTGCCTCACAGGGAGGACAAATTTCATAAGGAAATGCTGGCATCCGTCCCCAGCCTAAGCTGAAGACATTAGTACATTTTAAAAAGCGAGACGTACCATTTCTTCTGCCTGGGCTGTGTCTCCAGAAAGGGCGAGTCCAAGGCTTCCTTCAGAAGTTGTAGCTTTGGGCTGGGTTTTATCTGCTCCCTAGGAAGAAAGGAAGAGGCAGGATTGTGGGTATGTATGCAAGGGAAGTGGAACAGAAAGCTTAGAAGGTGATGAGGTGTTTGGTCTCCCAAGAAGATCAAATTTCGTATCAAAAGATCCAGAAAATGCCATCAGTAACACAGCACAGAAGCCAGCCACATATCCAGTACATTCAGGTAACCTTCACAGGTCCTTGCAACTTGTTCCTGCTGCTTTATGCCTTATTATGGTTTGACCCTGTCCCCCCACCCCTTTCCCAGTCTCCTTGAGAAACAGGCTCTCTCAGCTGTCTGCCAATCTCCCATTCCCACCACCCTTCTGAGTAATACCCCTCCCCACCTTCTCACTATATAGAAGGATCTGGCAACTTCTGTTTCAGTGTATCTGAAGAAGTGTGCATGCACACGAAAGCTCATACCAAGAACTAACTTAGTTGGTCTTTAAGGTGCTACTGGAAGGAATTTTTTTATTTTCCTTGAGAAACGTAATGGTCTCATGTTTGGCGGGAATGTCCATGCCTTTTTTTGGGGGGGGGAGTCTTTTATCTGACCTCCAAAATTGCTACACAATCTAGCTATCCACACAGAATGAGACCCTCTGCTCAGAGATCTGCCTCCTCAGACATATAATGTATTTATCTCTGTTTTTTTTAAGAGTTTTACCAATTTTATCTGTGTTCTATTGATCTTGTATATATTGATTTCGGTGACAGTTTCATAACTTTTGCTGTTTCACAGGTAGTTTTATTTATTAGAGCTTTGTGATTAAGCAATGTACAAATCTTTCTTTCTAAATATTTTTTTTTAAAAAACACACCATGTAAATGATGCACAGTTGAGCTTTTTTGCCACGGATTTTGGGTGAAGACCACAGAAACGTGGCGGCGGCGATAATACTTTTAATGGTTCTTGGGAGATGGAAGCAGAACTGAGGCATAGCTTTGCTGCAAATGTGGCTCAGGTGTTTTAAAATCTGGTTCAGCCATCAAGACACCCCAGGGATTGCATTTCATGAGGATGCTAGGTTTAGAGAATGCTGATCCCATTTCCCAGGATCCCTTGGGATTTTCAGAGTGAGGATACAGTGATGGAAAAACCTGTTGGATTTCTGCCTGCCATTCAGCGGTTAAGCAGATTTAGCTTTCCCCATCACTATCCTGGAAAATCACCGCCACTTACTGAACTTCACTGAAAGAACAATAACAACAGCAGTACAATTAAACCGATGAAAACAATTAATTTCAGTGCAGGAAAAGAAATGATTTTTGTGTGTGAGAGCCTTGTCGGATCAAATGCAAACCTAGAGCGACGATGAAGGGGTTTCTGACCCTGCCTTGGCCCTGGGGTCAAAGGCTGACCCACACACATTGCGGCAAGCCGTTCGCCGCTGAACTCACCTTAAGGTGAACGTAGTCGTATTCCTCCGCCAGCCGGATCCCCTCGTATTCGTTGTGCCCGTCATCTGCGACTTGCTCCAGCTGCTCTCCTGCCCCAAGGCCCCCCAGCCGGGGTGGGGGCGGGGGCAGAGGGCGATCCTGGATGCTCCCTTTCCGCACAATACTCGGGGACGGCGGCGGGGGCTCGACGGAAAGCCGTTCCTCGCTGGGTAGGGCGGGCAGGGGGCGCCGTGACAGGCTTTCGGCCGAGGGCAAGCGGGGTCTCGAAGGGGTTCCCGGATCCCGCAAGCTCAGTCCCTGCAGTGCCCCCTCGAGGGGTGGGGAGCCGGGCGCCAGCAGAGGGACGTCGTAGATGCCCCCGTCCTCTTCCTCCTCTCCGCCTCCCGCCAACACTTCTTCCGGCGACTCATACAAGTTCAGCAAGGCCGAGGCGCGGCGCAGGTTTGAAGGGGTGGCATAGACGAGGGGCCCCTCTGGGCCCCCGTCATCCGCCTCCCCGTCCTCCTCTGGACCGGCGGGCTTCTTGAAGGCGAGGGGCACGTCGTAGGGGTCGTCGGAGGGTGGAGGGGCTGAGGGCTGAGGGGCAACGCGGGCCACTTTCTTCGGGCAAGGGGAAGGCGAGTCGTAGGTGTCGGACAGAGAGTCTCGGATCAGGGAGGAGGGGACGTCGTAAACCTGAGGAGCACAGAAGAATAGGGATGATGATGACGACAAAGGAGAGAGAGAACGAGGTTTAAGCTGCTGGGTGGAAACGCCAAACTTTGGGTTCATATCCGTCACTTTTTAGAACGTTGCCTGGAGTGCACTGTTTCACGTAGGGAATGAGGAGTCGCACCTCTGAGTGTTTCTTCACATCAAAATCTCCTCACCTGTTGAAAACTTGCCAGCTTGTGAGAAGGTTCGAGGCTTCACCTACTTGTGGGGACACACACACACAGCTCCTGTCCCTTTTTGCTCTGCTTACCAACTCCGCTTACCTGCCAACCCTCTTTCCCAAACACCTGGCCTGCCCTTTCTCCCTTTACACCTCACCCCTCCTCTCGCCCAACCCCCCACAACCCTTTTTAAAGAGGGGGTGGCGCTTCAGAGAGGGGTTTGCCAAACAGCTTGCCTGGGCCACCTGCCCCACTCCCCTGCTCCTTGCTTGCCTGCCTTTCTGCTGTCACTCTGGATTCAAACTCTAGCATGACGACAGCCTTACGTTTCTATGTATATAGGAGGGGGTGTCTTATCTGGAGATATGGGGAAGTGTTTGGATATATACAACCCCCTAACATCAGACTGAAATGGTAGCCTCCCAGGAATTCTGTACTGTGTTAATCAACACCAGGAAACGAGTGAGAAAGGAGGAGAACAACAGATTTGGGAGAGAGGGGATTTCTGGATGACAACAGGGGTGGCAAACTCTTGACAGTGGGGGGAGGGTATATCTCTTCGTGGGCAAACCTCCAAGGGGCATAGGTCAGGTGGGTAGGGCGGGAGGGGGGAAACCCTGCAAAGAACCGGCTAAAACAGAATTGAACCCCACCTCTTAGTGAGCGTCACCTGCCCACTGCAGCGATGCCAAATGATTGACAAGTGGGCATGGCTTTGAAGATATAGCCTTGTGGGCCAAACCAGTACCCCTGGTGGGCCATGACTGACCCATGGGCTGCAGGTTGCCCACCCCTAATAGGGACACTTCTGACCTAGATGGAGCAACGGTGTAACTTGGTATACGATAGCTTTTGACGTTCCCACCATTTTAAGTAGCCATTCCCGGCTTCCCGATCCCAAACAAATTCGCCTTGAAGAGACGCCCCCCCCCACCCCAAAGAGCCCCACGGCAGATGTCTGCAGCCTGTTCCCCCAAAATACTGCCCCCCATCCTTTGGCACAGACCCACACACTCAGCACCCCCAAACTCAAGAGTGTATCTCTTACATTCAGCCCTTCAGGTCCACTGGCCCCCTCTCTAACCAACCCCACCTGCCACTCCCCACCAAGCTTTCATCCATCTAGGGCAAGCTCTGCCTCAGCTGAGGGGCTGAAAAGGACACTGGTTTGCTCCGGAGACAGCAGTCTCCGCATTTGGGCTGAGATACGGTTACCCTCGGAGACCGGCACGGCCGCAGCTGTCTTTAGCAACAGACGGGTCCAGCTGTCCACAAAGGCAGCTCTCCAACGGAGGGGGGATGCTCGACAGCAGGCAGCCGAATCCCAGTTGTCTTAAATGGCACGGTTATCAAATGCATCTTCCCACCCACAGCTTGGGCTACAAGGCAGGGCCTTCACCCTTGGGAAAAGGTTAAAACAGGACTCTGGGTGGGGGAAGCCCTGGGGGCTGAGGGATTAATGGGCTAGATTTCGAACGAATGTACTGCTAGTGCGACAAAGCGGAAGGCTCTTATTAGCCTTACTACTGCAACACCGCATACAAAAGCGCTGTTGAGTTGGAAGGGACCCCTGAGGGTCATCTAGCCCAACCCACAGCAACACAGGAATCGCTGGTGCTTTGCAATGGCTCCCTGCCCCAACCAGCCTCCAGTTGGAAACAGGGGTCCTTAAACTTTGGCCTGCAGGCACCCAGCAAACCGAAGCCCTCTTTCCAACTGAAAAATGCTGCTTCCGCCATCTGCAGTCCCTGTGCCAATCCTACAGGCAGTGTGGCGCTGTGGCCGGAGTGTCAGATGACAGCCAAGAAGACCGGGCTTCAAATAATAATAATAAGAAGAAGAAGAATTTATTTATACCCCGCCCATCTGGCTGGGTCTCCCCAGCCACTCTGGGTGGCTTCCAACCAAATATTAAAAACAATACAGCGTCAGACATTAAAAATTTCCCTAAACAGGGCTGCCTTCAGTTGTCTTTTAAAAGTAAAATAGTTGTTTATTGCCTTGACATCTGCTGGGAGGGCGTTCCACAGAGCAGGTGCCACCACTGAGAAGGCCCTCTGCCTGGTTCCCTGTAACCTCACTTCTCGCAGCGAGGGAACCGCCAGAAGGCCCTCGGTGCTGGACCTCAATGTCCGGGCTGGATGATGGGGGTGGAGACGCTCCTTCAGGTATACAGGACTGAGGCCAAATCACCCATGAAGCTCCTAGTCACACGCCTTCTCCCCAGCCTACCTCTCAGGGTTGTTGAGAGGACAGAAGAGAGAGGGATAAACCGTGTGCGTAGCTCCGATCTCCTTGAAGGGATTGTGATTTTTAAAAACGTGTTAATTAACTAAACACGTACGCCATCACAGTCAACGATAATGCAGCCAGCCGCTCGGATTTCATCGTGCAATTCCCCCAATGAGTGTAAGCACTAACCTCGGCAGGGTCCCCGTCTCGTCTGGTGCTGCGAGGCACCCTATAGATCCCCTCGGGGGGCAGAGGGCAGGGTCTGGCGGGTGGTGGCACCTCATAAACCTGGGGGCGGAGGAGGAAGAGAGAGAAATCAAACCAGGAATGACAAAAGGAAGTTGTGGCTTCATCCTGAGGTTCATGGTTGGGATTGTTTTGCGGTAACGAAAGCCAGCCAGTACAAGCCGTGAGATTTGGCCGTAGTCCCAGAGGAATACCTTAAGAGCAACCTCCGCCAACCTGGTGCCCTCCAGGTGTTTTGGAAAACAACACTGGCAGGAATGACTTACAAAGGCTTATAAGGCTGAAAATTCTACCTTTTTACAGAAAAATTAAATAATGTAAGGTAAAAACGGGGAAATTACAAATGTGACGATACAGCAAAGAAATAAAGAAACCATGAGGTGGGAAGGGGGGAAATCGATGAGCTCAAATGTGTTTAAACATGTGAAAAAACAAAGATTGTATTTATATGTTATAAAATGGAAAATCAATAAATACCGTTTTTTTTAAAAAAAGGGAAAACAACTCCCACTGGCCTCAGCCATGTTGAGGGCCAAAACATCTGGTGGGGGAAGGCTGCTTTAAATAAATTTACTCCAGAGAGGTCCGGAGGGCGGCAACATGAGAACAGGGGCTTTTCTGCGGTGGCTCCCCATTTGTGAGACAATCTCCCAAGGGAGGCTTGCCTGGCTCCTTCATTATACACCTTTAGGCACCAGGCAAAAACGTTCCTCTTCAACCAGGCCTTTGGCTGATTTAATATTCCACGGCCTTTTAAATGTGTTATGGACGGGGGAATTATTGGTTTGTCTTTGTTCTTATTTTTCACTGCGTATTTTGTGTTTGTTATATTTGTGTTGTGCACCACCGCGAGATCTATGGGTAAAGTATACGATTTTAATTAATAACGACAAGAATGTCAAGGGGAGGTGGCAGCGCTAAAGGGGGCGTGGCTAAAAGAGAAGGGGTGGAGCTAAGAAACCAGTAGCTGCACACACCCCCACACACCCTGGGTTACACCTAGTGGAATATTGGCCTTGAATCTCAAGGTTCACTGTAGTTTGGGGTTCTAGGGAATAGTGCTCAATCTATTGCAGAGGGTCCAAAATTTGATTTCTGACAGCAGCTCCAAGCAGGGCCCAGGAGAGATTCCCCCTGTGAAATTCTGGAGAGTCAATAAACAAATTCCTCACCTCCTGCTCCTCCTTCCTGCGCCCCCTCCTCCTCCGCTCATCTTGGGGCGCTTCGTAGGCCGTCCCGGCCGCCGCCGCTGCCGCCTCCTTCCTGGGCACTTGGTAGACGTCCGCTGGGACGTGGTTCCGGCGAGGGGTGGGTCCTGGAGACCCCGGCTCGGGGAGGACTCTGACCCGGTTGGCTGGCACAATCCCCTGCTGGCCGTGCAAGGAGCAGAGGTGCCAGCCCTCCAGGCCCGGGGCTTCGGGCTGCAGCAGGACCATCAAGTCGCCCTTGCGGAAGGAGAGCTCGTCTGGGCACTCGGCGGCGTTGTCGTACAGGGCACGGCAGAGCTGGGCCTGGCGGAAGCAGAGGGCAGGTCAGGCATCCCTCAAAATGCTGATGAAGTCACTACATCTCTATATGAGCTCACAGAAGCACAGAGCTGGAAGGGACCACGAGGGTCATCTAGCCCCACCCCCTCATAGCTGTCAGCTTACAGATTTGAAAACCGTCCCCTCTCCGCTGGGAAGAGCTGAGCAAATGCGAGTCCCCAGGCAACGCGGCTGATTTGATTGGCACAAGGCATGCAAGCTCCACCCCCCAGTCGTTCTTAGACTCCTTATTGGATGAGCAACACAGCCAAGCAACACAGTTGGAGCCTCCCTCTTCCCTGGTCGGCAGGGAGGGAGGGAGAGGAGCTGCTTCCTTTGAAACCCAGGAAATTTAAGGGACATCATCAATAAGAGACAGCAGCGGGACACGGCGCTGGGATAAGGGACTTTCCCGCCAAATAAGGGACGGTTGACAGCTATGCACCCCCTGCAGTGTAGGAAGCTTTTGCCCAACGTGGGGCTCGAACCCACAACCCTGAGGTTAAGAAGAGTCTCCTGCTCTGCTAACTGAGGTGTATCTTCTTCACAAAACTCCACATATGCCAACTTGACTGCTTCAATCCGCCCAACTTGCTCTGGATGCCCTCTAATACTTGCTCTGCATTGAATATTTGTTCCATTTGTGTGGCAGTGCCTAGACTTTGGAACTCTCTGCCTCTTGACATCATCAGGAAGGCGCCTTCGCTGCACTATTTCGGGCGCCTGCTGAAAACATTTCCGTTTAGGCAAGCCTACCCAGATATGTGTAATGAAGGCGTGTGTTTTGATAAGCTTTTACCTTTCTGTTGTTTTTAATTATTTTTCGAATCGCTGTTCTTCCCTCTTTTTGCTAACTGCTTTGAAGTCCACCCCTTCCCAATCAGGCAGTGTATAAATTTAAAGAAACAAAAAGGTGAAATTATATCCCAGTACAGACTGCAGTCTTCTCCCAGAGATGTGCAAATCACACACACAGAGAGAGAACCTGAGAGGTTCTTGAGGGTCTGCCTAGCCAGTGTGTTTCTCAAACTTGGGTCCCAAGCTGCTGTTGGACTACAACTCCCATCATCCCTGTCCACTGGTCCTGCTAGCTAGGGAAGATGGGAGTTGTAGTCCCAACAGCAGCCAGGACCCCAGCTTTCAGAAACACCCTGCTTTTCACAACCACCATCAGATGCTACCAGGAAGCACATGAGGAAGGCACAAAGACCACCCCACCCCTCCACGCTGTTTGTCCCTGTCTGCCCTGACGCAGGGAGGTTGCATTTAGCTTCAAGGCCTTTGATAAGGCAGCGTCAACAGAAAGGTGGAAAGGGGTCGCTGCCTCAAACAAAAGACCTGGCTTGCTTAAGCGCCATAAAGTTTGATCGGCGCCAGAGAGATGCCTTCGGGAGGGTGGGTCAGTTCTTGATTTGGCCCCAGGCACTTGAGTGTACCCAGGAGAGGCGAACGCCCAGACTTGCCTGGTCGGTGGTAGTTTTAAGGACATAACATGCAGTCGTAAGGACAGTCCACCCCACAGCCAGATGGGCACACGCTGTCCTTTTGGGGGGATGCTCAGACACAGCAAGACTCAGCAGGAAACAAACCCTTAGCGTACAACCCTGCGTCCAAGACAGGCGCTCGAAACTTCACCTACGGATCAACAGCGACACAAAGAGTCTGTACCCCCTCTTCCTGACTCCGCACAACCCTAAAAATGACTCGGGATTCACCTGCCTGGAAACAGATCATTCCCCCAAAAGAGGACGCAAGCTGCGCTGCCTTTGCAATCTGCAATGGTGCGATGTCTGTATCCTTCTGATCCACAACCCCCATCCTCCCTGGCTCTTTGTCGTGCTGGCAGAGCCCCATGTTGGGCGAAAGATTTCTGCATTGCAGTGGGTTGGACTGGATGACCCTCGGAGTCCCTTCCAACTCTATAGTGATTCTATACTTTGTGGTTCTATACTCCTTGGCTGGGAGCTGGAGAACCCACCTATACGCCACATGGGATATATTGCATCACAAGGGTTGTCCCTCAATCCAGGGTGTTTCCCAGACAGAGCTGCTCCGAATGCAGATGTTCACACTGTTGCGTTAACCCTGGATAGCGAAGATCCCAGATGCCGGTAACCCAGTTAGTTAGATGCAGCCCAGGAAGCGATAAATGATCTCAGGGCGAGACCCCTATCCGGTGCGGAGCAAAGCATTCTCTCCAACACTCTCGCTTTCGCCACCCAAATCCCCCTAAATCCCAGGCTGCCATCTGTTTCTCCCAAGTCGTAGCTTATAATTCACGGCCACCCGCACAGGCAGGCAAAAGTCCGAATGTGGCAGGGACGCCTGGAGGGGGCGACCGGCTAAGCGGAAGGGCATGCAGACACAAAGAGACACAAGCGGACACACAAAACAGGTACAACCCTCCCTGCCTTTTGGAACAGCCACTTGAAACAGCAGAGAGTTGCAGAGCAGGATTCAAACCGTCGTCCCCCCCCCCCAATATTCTGAAGTGGTATAGTCCAAGGAAGGCTGTACCATGATTTATTTATTTTTTGGATGCATGCATCTGCCTTCCCTTTTTAATATTGCCCGCTTGAGACTCTTCCTGGGGTGGAAGAGCTCAACAGATGCCTTCCTAAGAGGGGGATTTTATCCAGTCATACCTTGGATCTCGAACGCCTTGGCTCCTGAACAAATCGGCTCCTGAACGATCAAAACCCGGAAGTGAGTGTTCCGGTTTTCGAATGATTTTCAGAAGCCAACGTCTGGCGCGGCTTCCGATTGGCCGCAGGAGCTTCCTGCAGCCAATCAGAAGCCGTGCTTTGGTTTTCGAACGTTTTGGAAGCCAAACGGACTTCTGGAACGGGTTTCGTTCGACTTTCAAGGTACGACTGCACTGCTCAGAGATATATATACCCATTTTCCAGATGGCATTTGCATTTCGCAACACAAATTGGCAGCCAGGCTCCACAGTAAAGTTGCCTCATCTATCAGTCAGAGCACATTAGTAAGAGATGCTACGGAACATGCATATTCACACTCCGAATGACTTGCAAATGTGAACATTCAAATCCCAAAGGAGGGATGTGACACTGAATCCGTGAAATCTTCGAGACTTTGCGTTTGTTTTTTGCTGAAATGACTGACTCATCTGGAAATCCCTCACTCCCACAACTTTGAAAAGCAATGGGTTGTATCCAAAACTCAAAAGAAGACCCATTGAAGTTAATGGCTATGACTAACTTAGGTCCATTCATTCCAATGGGTCAGCTCTGTGTAGGGTTAGCAGTGACCTTTACATTATGCGCAAAAAGAGGGGGAATTTTATTGTGTTGCTGATCCCTTAATTAAAATTTAGGAAGAGTTTCTGGGGGGCGGTGGCAGATAAAATAGCCCTTAGGGCGCCAGATCCCTGTCGCTACTGCTAACTTGCTTTCCAGTCAAACCAGTTCCGAAAGTGGCCTACGACAATAAAAATAATCAGATTAAAATATAATGCAGATCTTGGCCACTAATAGGATATGCTCTTTGTTATTCCAGTACCGGAGGAGAAATTCAGAGTATTTGGCAATCACGGGGTGGGGGGTGGGAAAGAGCCAATTTGGGTGCTGACAGATAATTCTTTGCCAGGGATGATCTCATTAGGGAGTTGGGTGCATGACTGCTCTGAAATGAGGGCAATGTTCAACATGTGTTTCTCTATAGGGGGAGAGTCCCTGCTGAGGGATCCCTGTCCTTCTCTCTCTCTTTCTTTGGCAAAGCTGCGGAAAGGAAGATAAAATAAACTGAGACGTGCCTTGATTTGAGAAAGTTGAAAGACCCGGGGGCTCAAACCTACAAATGCAGCCAGATTCTCTGCCCCCGAATGTATTAAGTCACATTATTAAGCAAAGACCTACTGAGTATAGCTGGGGACACTTGGCTATTCTGGGCTTCAGCATTCAAACAGGTGCTGGGGCCAAGGCCCAGTGAAAGCCACAACCTCCCTTCAACCAAACGAGCTGAGCAACGCCATCCAATTTCACCTGAAGCAAAATCCCAGGTGAATTTGGGACCCACACGCACAGATTAAACATCTGCAGGGAATTGTGAGGGAAATTAAAAATGGTTTTCAATTGGTAAACGTTCCCAGGAGAGGTTTTTTTACAGCTCTGTACTTTCCCCCTTAGTCTTCACTGTTTGTACACCTGGAACCCAGTGACCCCGAAACATATCTTTTGTCCAAGGTCAAAAGAGCTCTCGATTCCCGATTCAACTCTAGACTTTGCTCTCAGGGCTAACTAAATATCTGGCTCTCTTTCCTAGCTGAACATACTTACAGACATGTTGCTCCGCAAAAGGCAGGGTGTCAAACACGGAGAAGTGGAAAAGGAGCAACCGCAGCCCCAGGAGATTGTGAACGAAGATTACACCTCTGTT
The DNA here is from genome assembly GCF_965112155.1 of Podarcis liolepis. Classification (NCBI taxonomy): domain Eukaryota; kingdom Metazoa; phylum Chordata; class Lepidosauria; order Squamata; family Lacertidae; genus Podarcis; species Podarcis liolepis. Next base: position 6,958,462 of record NC_139573.1, on the reverse strand, counting down.
CCGCCGGCTTCTGAAAACAATATCCCTGCCTCTAGGTGCATTATTTGTCCATGCACTTGGTCGTTCCGAAACGAAGAAGAGATTCCTGAGAAATTTCTTATATCCTTGAAAAATATATATCCAATGCTTTGGGGATGGAAGAAGCGAGAACAGATCCAAAACAAAGAGTTTCACAAAAAAACAAAAACAAAAAAAGTTGGCAAAGTTGTTGCAAAACACTATCCCAACGCAAAGTGGGAGGGAAAGGTAATTTCCAACCGAACTCACAAACACTCCCTGTCCTTTGATTGCTAAGAGTCTGGTTTCTCAGAATTCCAGCCACTTTCAATTTGCAATTCTCTTTGCCCCACACCCCAGAAGTTTTTGTAAGCCTTCCCAAATCTCTTGGGTCAGCAAAAGCTTCCCAGAAAAACCATCTCAGTAGGCCTGGCTGCTTCCAGGCCGTGCAGGCTGCATGGATTGATGAAGCAGGCGAGGCGAAAGAGTAACAAGTTGGAACACGGGCTTGTGTTGCAACCACAGAGTGGAATTGCAACCCAAAACAGAGGCATTTGCAATACTGTACTTCTCTCCAAAGGTCCTTGTTTAAAAAAAACCTGGCACGCTCAGAAGAACGACCAGGGATTTTTGCATCGTCATGAAATCCAGAAAGCCTGAGCTGTTCCTTTCAAGCCAAAAGGCTTGCCAGCAGAAAGTCTGTAGATCCACAGATGCTAACAAACTTTCCTACTTATCCAAAATACCATATCCGAAATAGATTAAAAAATCACACACACACACATCCAGCAGGTCAGTTTTTTCCTGAGAATGTAGGCAGTATTTACCACGTCTTCAAATTTCCAGATGTTTTGCAGACTTTCTCCAGGCCCCAGGACACTAAATTCTTCATTAAATCCTGAGGTTTGATCCAATTTTTCTCCCAAGTAATAATAATAAAAACGTCTGTGTACAAATCCAGCCTGCTTTGCAGAAAGCTCCAAATCTTCAGGAGATGTGAAGCTTGAAAATGCTAATACTGACAAAAATCAAACTCCAAAAATCATGATGTACATTAATGTAAGCTCATTGTCTAAGAAGACCCATGTTTTCTCCCTCAAACTACAGGGGAAATGTAAGATTTGGTGATGGGGGAGATGACACACCGTAATTTTAACTTCTTCAAAGGAACTTGATGCTCTTCAGAAAACTCCCAAAATCATTTGTAAACTTTGAGGAATTCCACATGATGTTGTTTCTGCACCCTTTATAATCCAGAAAAATCAGTGTTTTCCCAACAACAACAAAAAGTAATTTGGAGGGCTGCCAAAATCTAGAAAAATAACTTGTTAGCACAAATATTCAATCCAGAATCAGTGTTGACAAATGAGAGTCCAACATCCAGAAAATGTATACGTGCTGCAACCCCAACCCGAGTGGACACAGGTGGACTTTAGAAGTTGAATTAATCTTCAGCATCCAGAAAAAGAATGCACAATCCAGATGAAAAAGCAGCGGATCCAAACCAACTGTACTCCTCTCTGTCATTTGCCATCAGCAAAGTCCAAACAGTCAGCTTGGATAAACTAGACTCCGGCTTTCCATATTAACCTAAAGTAGCAATTTTCTCTCTCAAGACTCCCAAGTTATGTTTCCCCTCTTCTGTGGGTTTAAAATGAGGGACTGGCGGTTTGCTTTCCAGATGCTCTGCATTTTGGAGGGAGACCAGTTCTCTGGAAAGGTCGCAGGTCCATCATTTTTCCTTTCTTTTTTGGGGAAAAGAATATTATTGGCTCTTTCCTACACAAATCTATTTTATGCTGAGGCAGGCAGCCTGGGCTTGCTGCAGGCTTAATTTTGGGGGGAACTCTCTTCCAAGGAAAAGCAGATACCCACACCCACAAATTTAGGGTTTTGGCCTTTTTCCCCTTCGGCTGGGATCCTGGCTCCCACTCAAGCCAATAATAGAAGGGTCCGGCCTGCTCCTTCCTCGCAAGGTAGCAATTTATCTGGCTCAGGGAGCGTCCCAAGTCAGAAACCAAGTTGCTGGATGGAAACTGGGTAATGGGGAAAGAAAGGAGGCCAGTCGAGAAAAGGAAAATTACAGCTGGCTGGGAGGCAGAAAGTAGGCGACGAGGAGGAAAAGAAGGGGAGGCGAAAGAGGGGACGAGGAGGAGAAAGCAGGGATCAGGTGGAAGGGAGGGAAACGGGCGATCCTGCCGCGTAATCCTGGCGCGCAAAGCGACCCGGGGAAAGGAGGTCGTGGGGAAAGAAAGGAATGAATGAGAGTTGGGGAAGAAAAGCAGAAAGAGGGCAGGAGGTGGAAGCAGAGCGGAGGCTCCTCGAGGACTTCAAAGCGCCTTCTCCATCATTGTCTCCTTCCTTCCTTCCTTCTTTCTTTCTTTTGCTTCCTTCCTTCTCTCCTCGCGCGCCTCTCCTTTCTCTTTCCCTCCCTCCCAGTTTGGGCGAAGGGATTACTTCTTCTCGCTCCCATCTGTCGGAGGGCGAGCGGCGCCCTCGCCTCCTCCTCCCTCTCCCATTTTCCCTTCTTTCTCCCTGCAAAAGTCTCGCCTCCCGCCCCCTCTCCGGCTCCGGTATGCCGGATGTGCCACTTCTTCTCCTTTCAGCTTTTGCCACTCTTTCTTTCTTTCTCTTTCTCTCTTTCCTCCTTCCCGCGGCTGCCGGGAGAATCTCCTCCTCCCTTTCTCTCGCCCGTCCTTTCCTTTCTCTTCTTTCTTTTCTGCTCTCCTCCTTCTGCGATCGGTTCCTTCCTCCTTTTCTTTGCCACCAAAACGTGCAGAGCGCGAGAGAGAGATCTTTAGAAAAAGGGAGAGAGGGGAGGGGGGGAAAGGGCGAAGGAGGGGGGGGGGAAAGGCAGGCAGCTGGATTTGGCTCCCAGCCCAGCTCCCTCCCCTCCCCGGGCTCACACTCGCGTCTATTCCTTCTCCAGACCCCACCCTCTCTCCTGCCTCCAAGTCCCGGGTCCTAGAGGCTCCCTCCTCCCCGGGAAGAAAGGAAGAAGAAGAAGATCTTGCAAAATCTTAAGGACTAGCGGCACGGTTGGAAGAAGCCGGCAGCTCAAAACATTGGCCCTCTACCTGGGGGCACTGTCATACAGTGGTTCCGCTCCTTCCTCCTGGGCCGTGTTCAGAAAGTGGGGGGGGGGATGAGTGTTCAGACCCCTGGACCCTCACTTGTGGGGTGCCTCAGGGTTCCGTCCTCTCCCCCATGCTTTTTAACATCTATATGAAGCCGCTGGGAGAGATCATCAGGGGGTTTGGACTGGGTGTCCATCAATATGCAGATGATACCCAGCTCTACCTCTCTTTCAAATCAGAACCCGTGAAGGTGGTGAAGGTCCTGTGTGAGTGCCTGGAGGCAGTTGGAGGATGGGTGGCGGCTAACAAATTGAGGTTGAATCCTGACAAGACAGAAGTACTGTTTTAAGGGGACAGGGGGCGGGCTGGTGTGGAGGACTCCCTGGTCCTGAATGGGGTAACTGTACCCTGAAGGACCAGGTGTGCAGCCTGGGAGTCATTTTGGACTCACAGCTGTCCATGGAGGCACAGGTTAATTCTGTATCCAGGGCAGCTGTCTACCAGCTCCACCTGGTGCGCAGGCTGAGACCCTATCTGCCCGCAGACTGTGTCGCCAGAGTGGTTCTCGCTTGGACTACTGCAATGCGCTCTATGTGGGGCTACCTTTGAAGGTGGCCCGGAAACTACAACTAATCCAGAATGCGGCAGCTAGACTGGTGACTGGGAGCGGCCGCAGAGACCACATAACACCAGTCCTGAGAGATCTGCATTGGCTCCCAGTACGTTCCCGAGCACAATTCAAAGTGCTGGTGTTGACCTTTAAAGCCCTAAACGGCCTCGGCCCAGTATACCCGAAGGAGCGTCTCCACCCCCATCGTTCAGCCCGGACGCTGAGGTCCAGCACCGAGGGCCTTCTGGTGGTTCCCTCATTGTGAGAAGCAAAGCTGCAGGGAACCAGGCAGAGGGCCTTCTCGGTAGTGGCGCCCGCCCTGTGGAACGCCCTCCCATCAGATGTCAAAGAGATAAACAACTACCTGACATTCAGAAGACATCTTAAGGCAGCCTTGTTCAGGGAAGTTTTTAATGTATGACATATTAATGTATTTTTGGTCTTTGTGGAAGCCACCCAGAGTGGCTGGGGAAACCCAGCCAGATGGGCAGGGTACAAATAAATTATTATTATTATTATTATTATTATTATTATTATTATTATTAAAGCAAACACATCTGCCCAAAGCATCCTGGGAACTGTAGTTTGCCCCTCGTAGAGCTACATTTCCCCCCAGAAGGATGGGAAAAGAAAAGAAAGAATCCTATGGAATCTTGAGGACTACAGCAGCCCATTTGGCAGAAGCTGACCCAAAGCTTCGGCTGTTTACGCACTATGCCGTTAAAGCACACCCTTCCCTCCGATGTAACCTGAAGCGTCTGTAACCCGAGGTACCACTGCACAAATATCTGTGGTCAGCAGGAGGCTAGCCTAGGGAAGGCAGGCCAGGCCAGGCCATGTGGCCCACACCACTATCCAGCGCTCCTCAGAATCTGCCGCCTGAGGCAGCCCATTCACTCCATACACAGTAGCCTTCTTGTGAGTCAACCATTCATCCATTTAGCCCAGTATTGCCTACACTTTCCAAGGATCCAGGCCCCTGCCTTGAGATCCCAGGGACTGAACCTGGGACCTTCTGCCCGCAGAGCAGATGCCGCGCCCCTGAACTACGGCCCGTTCCCCACCCGACCCTCTTGCCAAACGGCAGGGCCGGCCCTGTTTCACAGACTGAAGCCCACAATGTGAACTGTTATCCTTGACTGGCACACGCAAACACGTGAGCGCATGCACACCGACGGGAGGGGTTGGGGGCCAGAATTGTAAACAGTGAGTTCAAAAGAGACGAGATTTGCATGAGATCCAGTCTGGGGACATTTCTCTACAGAGCTACAATGCCTGTGAGATAAACACACAATGATCACTCACTCTCAAGGGCAGCCGGGCATTTTTGGCTATCCTGAGACCCGTGCTCTTGCTCAACGTGGCCTCTATGCTTATCTGGTTTAGATTTGAGCTCCCAACCATCCTATTTATTACCAACCTTTCCCAAGTCTGCATCTGTCTTGGAATCACTTTTAGATGTTGTAATCGCTTTGTGTGTCGGCTGCTCTGGGCTCCTTTGAAAGGAAGAGCAGGATATAAATTTAATAGATAATAATGGAATAATAATTGCAGTGGGTTGCCTCAAAGATACCAAGGATGATTATAAGTGTTGTTTGTTTGTTTGTTGATAAACTGCATTTTCAGTTACAGGTAGGTAGCCGTGTTGGTCTGCCGTAGTCTAAACAAAATTTAAAAATTCCTTCCAATAGCACCTTAGAGACCAACTTAGTTAGAGACCAACTAAGTTTGTTCTTGGTATGAGCTTTCGTGAGCATGCACACTTCTTCAGATACACTGAAACAGAAGTCACCAGACCCTTATATGTAGTGAGAGGGTGGAGAGAGCTATTACTCAGAAGGGTGGTAGGAATGGGTGATTAGAATAGAGAAATTGGATTCTTATCTCATTATACATGATAAGCTATTTTTAGCCATTTCACCCTTTCCTTTTTCCTGTAAGACCAATTGCAGTCCTTAACAGTCGTCAACAGGTTTACCACACCTATCAGCCAATCACCCATTCCCACCACCCTTCTGAGTAATACCCCTCCCCAACTTCTCACTATATATCAGGTTCTGGTGACTTCTGTTTCAGTGTGCATGCATACGAAAGTTCATACAAATAACAAACTTAGTTGGTCTCTAAGGCACTACTTGGGACGTGGGTGGCGCTGTGGGTTAAACCACAGAGCCTAGGACTTGCTGATCAGAAGGTCGGTGGTTCAAATTCCCGCGATGGGGTGTGCTCCTGTTGCTCGGTCCCTGCTCCTGCCAACCTAGCAGTTCGAACGCACCTCAAAATGCAAGTAGATAAATAGATACCGCTCCGGCGGGAAGGTAAACGGCGTTTCCGTGCGCTGCTCTGGTTCGCCAGAAGCGGCTTGGTCATGCTGGCCACATGACCCGGAAGCTGTACATTGGCTCCCTCGGCCAATAAAGCGAGATGAGCGCTGCAACCCCAGAGTCGTCCACAACTGGACCTAATGGTCAGGGGTTCCTTTACCCTTTACCTTTTAAGGTGCTACTGGAAGGATTTTTTTTATTTTGTTTTGACTGCATTTTTAGGCCACATTTTTTACTCCCAAGAGCTAAAAAATATATTCAATATATTGATACAAGTCACAAATAATGGGCAGGTATCCCCCCCAACCACACCAGTGAGATCCCAAAGAACTGGAAATCTCTAGATGGTGAGCTCAGGAGCCCAGCTGCCCCCCCCCCCTGTCCACCTGCTCGGTCCAGAGTCCACACTCCACCTGGTTCTGGCAGAGAACTCCCATTCCTGATCTTCCAGGCTTCCCCAAACTCTCCTGCTCTGTCCCAAACCCACCCCCTGGATCTGATTCTGGCAGACAGGCAGGCAATGTGGTCAGAGTGACAGACATTTATAAAAATGCAAATAGCAGAAAAGACATGTAGAGAGACAGAGTCTTCTTTTGTCCTTATGGTCGCTGTTTTCTTTCTCCAGGATTCCCTTTGCTCTGATGTGTCATGGAGGTGTTCCTGGGTGGGGCAGGTGGGGCAGAGCCCCCTTCACCCCCCACCTGCCAGAGGTTTTTCTCCTGTCTCCCAGGGACACCCGTGTCACTTTGTTTCGGAAGGAAATCCCAGCCGGCTTTCCATGGCTACTGCAGGAGATTTGCATCTCACTCCTCGGTTTGGACGGGCAGGAAAATACCTGTGATAATACGCTGGGTAACCATGGCAAAGTAAACAGAGTGGGAATCCCAAGAACGGGAATGCTATGGATGTGAATTATGGGGCACGGGGGGATAGTGGGCTCTCCTTTTCCCTGGGCCCAAGCAGCCTCGGATTCCACCTTCCAAAATCTCCATCCCAGAAGTCAAAATTCCATCCGAGAATATGTACAGTAACCAACACAGGCAAGGCCTCTTTGAGCATGTGCAGAGTGCCACCACCCCATCACTGTGTAGCTACAACTCACACACAAAGGGAGGAAGTCCCAGGAAGGTTCTCACACCTTTTCTTGCCTGGAAAATGTTGGCAGTAATACAGGGGAGTTTGGTGTTTGTAATATCCAACTCACCAGATAAGCCACACAGACCTTGGGAGGTAGCATCGCCCAGTGGTTACAGAGCGGGATCCCATCTCCCGCCGCCCTGGCTGGACTTCTGAGCCTGGATCTTGTGTGCAGCAGGAGCAAATTCAACAGGTGATGCGTTCTCTTTCCTGTGTACTGTCTTGCATCACCTGTGACATCTCTGTCCGTTCGACAGCTGCTCCCTGCACCAGATTCTTGCCCCAAATAAAGCTGAGTGACATTGAAACGTGGCAAATTCACGGCACAAGCTGGTTCTCTGTGCTCTTGGGTGGTGGCAAGTATGATGACATCATGCAGCAGGCACCGTGACATCATCGTTGCAGGTAGCAGTGTGGCTCCATTAAGCCTTAAGTATATTCCCAAAGGAAAAGTGGTGTAACAGCGTCATTCGGGAATCATGCAAAAAATCTAAGGCGGGAGCAATCAGCACACTTTGGCGAGAGAGGAAAGCGGAGGGAGAGGAAAATATATTCCTCAGGATAAGTCTGGGACTCTCACGGAAAGGCCATCGACGTATCAGCCGCAGGGAATCACAGAATCGTAGAAGGGCTAAATTGGAAGTGACCCAGTAGATCATCGAGCCCAACCACCCGCAAAGGGAGGGGGAGTCCTGTTTTCTCTGGATTAAAACGGCAAGACACATTCTGCTTTCTTTGTTTTATTGAATTTTTTTAGAAAAAATAAGGCAAGATGGTTAAGTTTCTTTGAGACAGCAGACAAGAGACAGCGGATTTTAGTGCAAGCATTCAAATAGTTGAGAAATGATCCTGACCTATAAATGTGGGCCTTGCTGGCTATAGGGATGAGCAGAGGGTCACACACACAAGCCAGTATAGGGGATGGCAAGGCTTATCAGGGAATACTCTTCTGTAACAAGTTGCTCCGGCAACAATTCATGTGTGAACATTTCCCCCCTTGCCATTTCCTTTGCCTCTCGCTAACTTTATTCTCTAATGTCACTTAGAGTTGCCAGCTTTTTCTGTGGACCCTGCTCCTATGTCTTTAGAAGTATCCGGCCAGATGTAGCGATATTTAGTGGGTGGCCAACTTTTTTTTCTTGCGAATGCTCCTCTAATAGAAAATTCACAGCTAAGCACATGTTAGAAGGCAGAGGAGCGTTTTCAGGAGAAAAAGTTGACTTCCGACTTTTGGCAGAGTGGGCAAACTGCAGTAAGAGAGAGAAAAGGATTTACTTAATCTGTGTTTATTGGTAATAGAATCCAATATTCCCCAATTGGTATATCTGAGTGTGTTAGAAGAAGCCCTTTCGCTTTCTCCCTGCATGGTCTACACTACAAAGCCCAACCACCTCTAGGATACGCTGTCCTGACAGCCCCCCAAAGGGCCCAGAGGGGGCTGGGATTCTCCAACAGCGCAAGAAACGCCATCCCCGATCCCTGTTCCTTACGGAGGCTGTTCCAGCTGCTCCTCAGTGACCTTTGGGGGAAGCCAAAGTTTTGAACCCGATTTCAACCGGTCAGTTGAGGGTGCTTTTCCTTTTCACTGCAATTAATTCTGAAGTTAGAACTGAGCAAAGAGACAGCGAGGTTCTGGTGTACCCAGGTCCTGTGGGTGGCAGCCTGTGAGGGAAATGAACTCTGCACATGTTCAGAGGCTCCCTCCCTTTGAATCCCATCCACGGTTTTGCTCTGGGGATCCCCTTCCCGCTTCGAAGCCTCACTGTGTGGCCACACAAGTGCAGGCCACGGGCAAAGGATATTTCCGCCTCTCAAGGTAGAAGGACTTGTTGACATTCGCACAAGGCCTCCGATAGTAGACGGTCATGTCAGCAAAGATTTGGACAGACACCCCGTTTCCCTCCTTATGGACGAAGCTCTTTTGGGTGGCATTTTCCACAGGGTGCCTCAGGGAGACGCAGGAATCTTGGCAGATACACTGGGCACTCCAGAGGAGTCGAGGGTAGCGGGAGTCCTCGATGTCTTCCCTGGGGGAGCAAGAGAAAGGACAGGTCTGTCTTTGAGCCATTATGACTGGGTGGTGGTCTGAGGGGGGAGGGCGCTGGGGTGCCGGTTGTGGAGTGAAAGGGAAAATAAATAAATGAATAAAATAAAATGTGTGGGATGAGGAGCTTTGGAGGACTAATGCTGGGTTAGATTAGCCTATCTTGGAAAGGAACTCCAGTCACCCCTGACACTGGTCTGACTGGAAGGGACCCTGAGGAGCAACCAATCCCTCAAGGCAGGAATATTCGGGGATCAAAGCTGCAACCTCAGCCCCCTCAGCCCCCTGCTCTAGCCAGCTGAGCCCTCTGGGAAATCTAGAGGGCACTGTTGGTGGTGCCTAGCAGGGCCAAAGGGGTGCCTCTTTATTTCCAGTCAGTGGTGCAGCTATAAAAGTGCGAGCACATTCGTAAAGCTAAGCAGGGTCCGGTATGGTTTCAAGTTGGATGGGAGACCACACTTGGAGATTCCTGCATTGCGGGGGTGGGGTGGACTAGAGGACCCTGGGGGGTCCCTTCCGACTCTCCGATTCTATGAAAATGGGACGGATGAGGGGGCAGAGGAATAAAAGGTACGATTCTTCTCTCTTACACATATCGCCAAGGAGAACTGGAGGCCATGTTCTTTACACCAGGAATCGAGCGGCAGTCGTCAGAGGAAGACACGGACCCAGAGGAACGGGAGGAACGGGCGGACTGGGAGGAATGGTCAGTGAGCTTCTTCACGACTTCATTGAGTGTCGTCTCTTCACAACAGTTCAAGGAGGACATGCATTGGAAGGCCTGGCTGGCCACAAACGTCGAGAGCAGGAAGCACATCGCAGCCTAGAAGAAGGAAGGAAGGAAGGAAGGAAGGAAGGAAGGAAGGAAGGAAGGAAGGAAGGAAGGAAGGGCAAGAGAGGGCAGGGTCACAACTGGTCATGGTGGAACTGTTCAAAGAGGACTGTTCAAAGCATTCATTTGCCTTACAGAGAAATCTAGTAGCCCATTTCCCACTCCCTTTTCCTCACAGCCTTCCTAAGTTGGAGTACAGTGGTACCTCGGGTTAAGAACTTAATTCGTTCCAGAGGTCCGTTCTTAACCTGAAACTGTTCTTAACCTGAAGCACCACTTTAGCTAATGGGGCCGCCTGCTGCCACCGCTCTGCTGGAGCACGATTTCTGTTCTCATCCTGAAGCAAAGTTCTTAACCCAAGGCACTATTTCTTGGTTAGTGGAGTCTGTAACCTGTAGTGTATGTAACCCAAGGTACCACTGTATTCTATTCCCAGAATAACGTAGGCAGGGATCTCTCCAAAAACCTGCCTGCAAAATCGGCAGAATCAAGTGGTACAGTCTTTCCTGGACTGTGTCATTTCAACCAAAATACAGGGATCAATATGGCTGCTGTGTCCCTAGTGCCACCTCACGCCTATCAAGTTTCCAGATGGACAGAAATTAAACAGATGATGAGTCAATGAATAATATAGAGCACAATGAATGATCAATACTCAGATTCCATTTAGATTCAGATCAGATTCAGAATCAGATTCGGGTGGGGGAGACCCAGTTCGTGCGGCTAGACTACAACACCCATCATCCCTGACCCCTGGTCCTGCTTCCTAGGGATGATGGGAGTTGTAGTCCAACAACACTGGAGACCCACGTTTGAGAAACGCTAGACTGGGAGTCATCGCAGAAAGGAAACTTGAGAAAGGTGGGCAAGATGATAAATCAAGGGGTTGCCCTCCGGGTATATTTACAGCTACAGTCAACAGCACAATTCCTAGCTCCCCCAAACATCTCTGGGAACTAGCAGCAGAACCCAAAGGGCCTCCCCATGGACCCTGCTTCAGCCTTCCCCCTGCCCCTTCCCTCCGTGTAAGGAGCAGGATTGGTGCCCTTACCAGCTGAGTCTTCTCCATGTCAGATCTCCGGGAGCAGGACCTCGTGTCTGTAGACGGCTCAGGGAACTGCTGTCACTCTGAGCCTCGGGATTCCTATTTTATCGCCTGCAAGATTCCATTCATTTATTCCATGCAAATTTTGGAATAATAAAAAAAAGAACTGAGTGCCTGTTTCCTGAACGTATAATCAATGTCTCTTTTGTTTACCTTATGCTGGATGGGTAATAGAAGGTGCCCCCCAGGATCAAGGGACTCAGGCCCAGTGAGATATTAGCACCTGAGAAAATTGAATTTGCCTTCCTTCCTTCCTTCCTTCCTTCCTTCCTTCCTTCCTTCCTTCTTTCCTTCCATCCTTCCAAGATGGGATTAGCTTTTCAATAGCAGGACTTTCCCACCTATTCATAGCTTGCTTTGACTTTTTACAGATTAAATCTTCTGGTCCAGACATTTGACCCACAAGCACCCAAGAGTTTGTGCCATGAACTAGATAAGGATGGAGAAATTCTCGCTTGGAACATCATCTCTAGGACGAACGCACCTTGCAGTTTCTCTGAGAAGACCAGAGGAGCCCTCTTGGATCAGGACCGATTGCCCAGCGTCCGTCCGTGGTGCTCAGGTGCTGTTTGCCTGCTTCCCTCTGGGGCATCTGATTGGCCAGTGGGAGAACAGGATGATGGAGCAGACAGGTCATAGGCCTCATCCAGACGGACTCGTCTTGTTGAACTCTGAATCCAGAGTCTTTCTCCTGAGAGCAGACACTACTCAAGAAAGCCCAAGATGAGCCATGAGAGTGCGAGTTCTTCCCTGCCAGCTCTTCCCTGCTACCTGGTATTCAGAGAAGATAGACAGCCCCTGACCATGGAGGTTCTCTCTGTTGCTCCACAGCTTGCTGCAAGGCTCTCCCTCAAAGGGCTGTTGCACCAGCACTGAGCAATGGGGGCTAAGAACATTTAATGCCCCCTCTCTTCTTGGAAGCACATGTTGTCATGGACTGGGGAATAGCTTCATGGGGTCAAGAGTGAGCCAGCAGTAGGTCACAATGTGCTTGTTCCAGTTAACTCTTCATTAGCAAAACTACGTTCCGCAGAGGGGTGTCAGGCCTCATGAGCGCAGCAACTCCTCCTCTCTGGCAGGTCTTTCCTCCATGAAGCAGTGCTGAGACTGAGGGCTTCTGCCTCCCCACAGCTGCCCCTCCTCTCCAGGGTTCCCCCCCCCAAACAATCAGAGACTGCGCCAGCGTGAAGCCAACCTCTCCTCCGCCCTTTTCATGCCTCTACTGGCTCCTGGAGACCAGGTGGACGGGAGCTTGTTGCAGGAGGCGGAGGAGACATCCAGGACTCTGTTCCAGTCTGACCCCTCTCTGCCTCTTGGCCTCCCTCCTCTCCTGCTTCAGCTTCTGCCAGACTCTCCCCACTCGCTAAACCCTGTTGCCTCTTCCGTCCCTGACACCTTCCCCCGCCCCACAGTCTTCTCCCTCTGAGCACCCATCTTCCTCCGACTGCTGATCCTCAGGCTCTGAGCCATCTTCCCTGGGGGGTCCCCCAGCTGGTCCCTCCCACCATTCCTCTGGGGCCACCCAGTCCATGACAATGGGGCTGGCCCCCCACCTGGGCCAGAGGAGGGGGCCCAGCAACCTGGAAATGTGTCGCTAGCCTTGACCTTCGCCCAGGTCCTCTGGGTCCCTGGCATCTCAGTTCCCAGGGGTGGCAGCCCACCAGCCAGACCCCACAGCCTCTGGAAGGATCTAGATGCTGAGCTCAGGAGCCGAGCTGCCCCCCCCATCCACCTGCTCGGTCCAGAGTCCACCCCCTCCTGGTTCTGGCAGAGAGCCCGGCCGTGTGGTCAAGGTGTGGTCCTGGCAGAGGGATGTCCCCTCAGGCAAGCAGTTTGATGTGTGGGCAGCCATGTTGATCTTTGGCCTGGGCTCTCCTGGTAGTTATGAAAATTCGGAAAGCTATTTTGTTTTTCTAGGATTCCCTCCTCCAAAGGTGCTTCTCAGAAGGCCGCTGGCCCTTCCCTGAAAGATAAGGTGGCTGTCCCTGAGTCACTCAGTCAAATGAGAAGCTGTGGCAAGGAGTGTTCACCCCCCATGGAACACTGTCGCTGCACATTACCCCAAAGCGGCTACAAGCGAGGGGTACCATCTTTGTACACCACAGCTGAACCCCAGGACCTCCCTTTTCTGATCTCCAGGGCTCAGCGGCGATCCTTTTTTCCTCTGCCCTCAGTGAGGCTTTTCCTCTGCTGCCTTTCTCCTTTGCTCAAAGCCACGAGAGGCTGCAAAACACAGGGGGACCTTCCTCAGTCAGGACTGGGCTACATCGCTCGTTGCATATTAAAATGCTGTCAGGTTGAAAACGTATAGAAATATTAGTAAATTTTAAGTGCCAGAGGGAAGTGAGGAATCCAGGATTTCGTCCCTTTGCTCTGATTAGGAAAACAGCCAGACAGGAGGAAAATCAAGGCCATGGATGATGCCTCTGGTTTGCTTTGCTGCCACTGGGCTTTTGTTTGGTGCTTTCACAGATCGGAGAACATGGAGGCATCGATGGAAAGCAGCCTGTTGATAGAGGGTCCCTAAGACATGGAGTGGCAGCCACAAAAGACCAGCAAGGGGCACATGGAAGTGGGCAGGAATCGTGAATGGCCTGGCAGCGGCAGAAAAGAAGAGAGCATGCAGACATCCAGCCCTGCAGGGATGGCGTGCAATGTTGGAAATACCCCCCCCTGACACTTCTGGCGCCCAGCAAGTGGGGGGCACACAGGAGGGATGCAGGAGAAGGTTCAGCTATTCTGGAGGACCAGGAACGCCATCAGGGACACAGCACAACATCCCTGCCACGCGAGGGCGAAAGCATCTTGCAAGGGAAGCAGATCTGCTGGGAGAAACACAGCAAGAGGGAACTGGGGGTGGGGGGTTAAGGCCCGGGAAGAGGAGAGGGCTGCTAAAAGGCGGAGCTCACTTTTTTGGAGGGGGTAGGGGGACTCTGGCAGCGACAATGATTTTGCCTCTTGCTCTGCTAATGCACAGAGCCATTTCCTTTGTTCCCTTGAGGATCCGTACTTAGGCCACTTCCTCACCTGGAAGGTAGCCTGGCTATTCCGGGAATTGAACCTGTGCAGGATCTGGGGAATTAGAAGGGGGTTCAAGCACACAGCCTACCCCTGCCCAAACTCACAATAATACATACTGCCCCCCTGCCCAGTCCCCTGTCTCTCTTCTTCCTCCTCCTCACCACCCCATAATTCCTCTCTGTCCAGCCCTCATTCAAATTATGTCCTAGTTGAAGCTGGAGGAAAATATTTACGTTAACAACCACACGACCCATTTTTTAATGTGTCACCAAGGCATTTCTGCAGAAAGGTGGATCAGGTGAGGGGGAGCCCTTTCCCCCAGGTACACCTACTTGCCAGAGGTTTCCCTCCTGTCTCCCAGGGACACCTGTCTCGCTTTGTTTCGGAGATAAATCCCAGCTGGCTTTCCATGGCTATTGCAGGAGATTTGCATCTCTGAGGTTTTGACCGGCAGGAAAATGCCTGCGATAATACGATGGGTAACCATAGCAAAATAAACAGAGTGGGAATCCCAAGAACAGGGATATTAGGGATGGGTGGATCGCGGGGAATGAAGCTGGGGGAGCAGTGATCTCTAATTTTCTTCGGGTTTAAGCAGCCTCAAGTCTCACCCCTCGGATCTCTCAAATCTCCGCCCTGGAATGTGTGCATCAATACCCGAGGTAAGGCCTCAATGGACATGTGCAGAGTGCCACCCCCCTTCACTCATAACCCCCACACAAATGAAGGTTTTTCCAGGAAGGATTTGATACCCTTCCTTACTTTGCATGCACAACCACTGGTTCTGGAGAACTCAGGGTGAGAATGACCCAGATCAGCCCCCGGCTCCGTGGCACTGAGGTTTCCCAAAGATGCTGCCCGTACCTCGAGGGTTAGAGAGCAGGATACCACCTTTTCCCCTTTGCCAGGCTTCTGCCACTCGATCTACTCAGCAGCAGGCAGAAATCCAACGGGTAATTTGCTTTTTGGTGCAGATAGGATGCCCAGAACAGCTGCCCTGCAGAAATATCGTAAGAAATGGTGTTCAGCAAGGCAGTGGCAGCCAAACACTTCACCTGTTGAATTTCTTCCTGCTCACAGTTGACCGGGGCACAAAGGCCTTGAACCTGGTTTGTGTGTGGAATGTGGTGCCCTGCTCTCTTGCCACTAGGCCAGGCTATTCCTTTAGGGAGCCAGTGTGGTGTAGTGGTTAAGAGCGGTAGTCTCGTAATCTGGGGAACCAGGTTCGATTCCCCGCTCCTCCACCTGCAGCTGCTGGGTGACCTTGGGCCAGTCACACTTCTCTGAAGTCTCTCAGCCCCACTCACCTCACAGAGTGTTTGTTGTGGGGGAGGAAGGGAAAGGAGAATGTTAGCCGCTTTGAGACTCCTTAAAGGGAGTGAAAGCCGGGATATCAAATCCAAACTCTTCTTCTTCTTCTTAGGTATGTGCGGCATCTTCGGCTGTGGGAGCACACACTTGGCAATGCCAAGCCTGGAGTTGTTTTCCAAAATCGGTGGTTATATTTGAAATGTAGGTATAGGTATAGAATCCTTCCTGGAGCTGCCGATCCTTGTTTGTGGGTCATGTGACTACTCAGTGCTGTGGGGGTTCACTGCACATGCTCTTGAAGACCCTGCCTGTGTCACAACTGTACATATTATAAGGATGGACATTTAACTTTGAAACAGATTCCTGTGGTGAGGTTTGGTAGGTCGAACCAGAGGCTGTTGAGACCCAGAAAAAATGAGAATATACCATATTTTTTGCTCTATAAGACTCACTTTTCCCCTCCTAAAAAGTAAGGGGAAATGTGTGTGCGTCTTATGGAGTGAATGCAGGCTGCGCAGCTATCCCAGAAGCCAGAACAGCAAGAGGGATTGCTGCTTTCACTGCGCAGCGATCCCTCTTGCTGTTCTGGCTTCTGAGATTCAGAATATTTTTTTTCTTGTTTTCCTTCTCCAAAAACTAGGTGAGTCTTGTGGTCTGGTGCGTCTTATAGAGCGAAAAATACGGTACCTTCCAAGTGCCCCCCCCCACAAAAAACAGGACACCTCGTTTTTTCGTGCCACATCTCAGTGGGGAAGATTGCTTCTGTGGGTTCAAGTATGGAGGCTCATCTCAGATTCCCAGGCAGCCAGAATTTACTCAGGGATGCATTACAGAACAGAACCCAAGAGTCTGTGAGAACATTTCCACTGGGACAAACACTATAGGCAAACATACCGTATGTCATCTTATGGCTCATTCACGCCCCTCTGCTTTGCCCCAAGGAGAAGCGCTCTTCAGCACTCAATCAGAGCAAACGGTAATTTGGGTTTTGTCCGAATTGATGTTTGCTCTGATTTAGCACTAAGAAGTGGATTTTCCCTGGGAAAGGAGCAAGGCAAGGGCGAAAGCAAAAGTGTAGGCAAGCCCTTAGCTGTTCAGCTTCTACCCAAAATCATGGGTGGGCTGGATGCCAAGGAGGGGTGGCAGGGACCAGCTGCAGAACCCCCAGGGGAAGAAGGCTCAGAGCCAGGGGGTTGATGGTGCTGGGATGACGATGAGTGGCCAGAGGGCGAAGAGGGAGCAGACCGGGAGGAAGAGGTCACAGGGTTTTGTGAGCAGGAAGAGTCGGTGGCAGAAAGCAGTCCAGAGAAGAAGAAGAAGAAGAAGAGTTGGATTTGATATCCCGCTTTATCACTACCATAAGGAGTCTCAAAGCGGCTAACATTCTCCTTTCC
The DNA here is from genome assembly GCF_965112155.1 of Podarcis liolepis. Classification (NCBI taxonomy): domain Eukaryota; kingdom Metazoa; phylum Chordata; class Lepidosauria; order Squamata; family Lacertidae; genus Podarcis; species Podarcis liolepis. The sequence continues at coordinate 6,941,610 of NC_139573.1, read as the reverse complement.
CTTCCTCCCCCACAACAAACACTCTGTGAGGTGAGTGGGGCTGAGAGACTTCAAAGAAGTGTGACTAGAGCAAGTCACCCAGCAGCTGCATGTGGAGGAGCGGAGACATGAACCCGGTTCACCAGATTACAAGTCTATCGCTCTTAACCACTACACCACAGAAGAGGAGGCTGGAGAGGAGCAAGGCTCAAGAGGCAGAGATGCTGAAGGAACCAGGGCGACCAGCTCCCCTCCCTCCTGGTCTCCAGAACCAGGAGGCATGAAGAGAGTGAAGCAGAGCCAGACCCCTTGACGGAGCCTCAGATTGCTTGGGAAGGACTCAGGAGAGGAGGAGGGAAGGCGGAGACTTTTGGCCCTTGCAACTGTGTCATTGGGGCAAGATCTACTGGGAAGAGAAGCTGAGCTCACCAGGCCTGGCCTCTTGAGCTGTTTATTTATTTCAATAAAGAGTTAACTTCACTAAAGCCATGTGTGCTACCCATGACCTGTTTCTGGCACCCAAACACACCAGCACCTCACCATCTCTCCGCCGGCCACAACCCATGAGGTACAATTTGCTCAACCCGTTTTTTACTACATCTTCATGTATGCCACAACGGCCACGAGAGTTTTAATAGCACAAGGATGGAAGACTGAAGAAACCTCAACTAAAGAATCATGGCAAGAAAAATTGATGGACTATGCAGAACTGGCAAAACTGACATACAAGCTACGGGACAAGGATAACTGTGACTTTAAAGATGAATGGGAACCCTTTACAAAGCATTTGAAGACGCAACAAAGCGAACTGGACTCCTTGGCTGGTTTTGAATAAACATTCACAAACTTTTTATTGATAATTATCAGCTAAATAGTTTGAGGATCTCTACAACTGTGTAACATGCAGAAAACAGCAATTTTTAGAGAAATCAAAGACTCAGTGGCGTAGCGTGGGGGGTGCAGGGGGGGCCGGCCCCACCGGGCGCAACATCTGGGGGTTAGGGTTAGGGGGCGCAAATCCACAGGTTAGGGGGCACAAATTACTTGCCTTGCCCCGGGTGCTGACAACCCACGCTACGCCACTGCAAAGACTGGAACTGAGGGAAGTCGGGGGTGGGGGTGGGTGGGCTTGGGGGAGAGAGGAAAAATGGGGAAAAATAAGGATGATATGTTTTTGGATAATATATTTTGTTTTGTTGTTGTTGTTTAGTCGTGTCCGTCTCTTCGTGACCCCCTGGACCAGAGCACGCCAGGTACTCCTTTCTTCCACTGCCTCCCGCAGTTTGGTCAGGCTCATGTTTGTAGCTTCGAGAACACTGTCCCACCATCTCCTCCTCCGTCGTCCCCTTCTCCTTGGGCCCTCCATCTTTCCCAGCATCAGGGTCTTTTCCAGGGAGTCTTCTCTTCTCATGAGGTGGCCAAAGTCTTGGAGCCTCAGCTTCAGGATCTGTCCTTCCAGTGAGCACTCAGGGCTGATTTCCTTTAGAATGGATCGGTTAGATCTTCTTGCAGTCCATGGGACTCTCAAGAGTCTCCTCCAGTACCATATTTTGTTTTAATTTTGAATAAAAAAGTAATCTAAAAAAACAAAACAAAACCCCCCTGTTTTTTTACTGTACGTGTCTGGACTCTCCTTGAACCTTAATTGCAGTCATTTCCCACTAACGCTGGTCAGTTCTTACCAGCCTTGTGGTCGGGTCGCATTCCTGCGTACGTGACACAGTCCTCACTCGCCAATAATGGGCCGAAAGGTGATTCCACCTTAACTCTGGGAGGCTCCTTTGGCCGAGGGAATCCCGGAAAAAGGAAACAGCGTGCAGGATTTCCATAACCACAAGGAACCCCTTTCCCAAAAACCAATGTGAAAATGAGGAGCGATATGCCCACCCCTGACCGCCACCCACCGGTTCCTGGGATCCCCACTCTGCTTACTTCGCCATGGTTACCCAGCGTATTATCAAGCAACCGCACAGGTATTTCCCTGCCCAGCTCAACTACAGAGTGAGATGCAAATCGGCAGTAGCCGTGGAAAGCTGGCTGGGATTTCTCTCCGAAACAAAGCAATCGGGCGACGTGTCCCTGGGAGACAGGAGGGAAGCCTCCACCCGGGGGGAAAGGGGAGGAAAAGTTTCTTCCCCGATAAGCTCGCGCCACCCTTTCTCCAGAAACACCTTGGCGAGGCAGAAGAAAATGGGAAGGGCAATTGTTCAGCAGCAGCTTTCCGACGACGACCTGCGGATTGAACCCCAGAGATGGACGGATAAGGATTACGTGGCGTTGGTGAGGAGCAAAATTCTTGCTCCTATCCTCACACCCGCAATAGAGATATTATATAACCTGATGTTGACTTTGACTGGATATATAATGCGCACAAATGCATCTATGAGTGTACAATCTGGATAATGTCAGAAATGTGGTAATTGTTGACATTTACCAGTGTTTAGACTGTTGCATATGCATGTGTGTGTGTGTGTGTGTCTGCCCCTGCATATCATCCAAGTGTCCCTATTTTCCAGAGTCAGTACAAGATTTACAGAAGCCATCCCAGTTTCCAGTTTGATCCCAGTACATCCCGCTTTTCCTTCGGACGTCGCTATTTTCATTGGATAAATGTTGCAGGGTATGGAGTTAAGCAACCAGCGAGCCAAGGAAATCAGTAACCATACAACCTTTAGAAGACAACTGAAGGCAGCCCTGCATAGGGGAGTTTCTTTAATGTTTAATGTTTTATTAGGTTTTTATTTTTTACGTATGTTCAAAACCGCCCAGAGTGGCTGGAACTATTATTCCATTATGGAACCGGACACCCCTATTTTCATCAGAGAAATGTTGGAGGTTATGTTCCTGTGCACAGTACCCTCATTTGGAAATACCCACCCCAGCTGGCTCTCCACTCAAATACAAGACTCTTCCAGCATTCTGCATTTTCTCACCCCATCCTTCACCATCAGCAAGCTCTGCTTATGCAAGTCACGTTGCAGAGGAGCCTGCAAGCGCAGAAAAGTTGGCAACCCTGTTTTGCTCAAGGACCAGTCTTCACAACTCAGCCCTTTCTATGCACGTGGGGATGCCAGAGGACTCACTTCTGGGGAGCGTTAGCAGAGCAAGAAGCAAAATCATTCTCGCTGGCAGTCCCCCCACCCCAAGAAAGTGAGCTTTGCCTTTTAGCAGCCCTCTCCTCTTCCCGGGCCTTAACCCCCCACCCCCAGTTCCCTCTTGCTGTGTTTCTCCCAGCAGATCTGCTTCCCTTGCAAGATGCTTTCGCCCTCGCGTGGCAGGGATGTTGTGCTGTGTCCCTGCATGGCGTTCCTGGTCCTCCAGAATATCTGAACCTTTCTCCTGCATCCCTCCTGTGTGAGCCCCACTTGCTGGGCCCCAGAAGTGTCGGAGAGGTGTTTCCAACATTGCATGCCATCCCTGCAGGGCCTGGATGTCTGCAACCTCTCTGCCCTTCTGCCGCTGCCAGGCCATTGATGATTCCTGCACACCACTGAAATTTACGAATATTTCTATACGTTTCCAACATGACGGCATTTTAATATGCAACGAACGATGCAGCCCTGTTCTGACTGAGGAAGGTTCCCCTGTGTTTTGCAGCCTCTCGTGGCTTTGAGCAAAGGAGAAAGGCAGCAGAGGAAAAGCCTCACTGAGGGCAGAGGAAAAAAGGAGTCGCCGCTGAGACCTGGAGATCAGAAAAGGAAGGTCCTGGGGTTCAGCTGTGGTGTACAAAGACGGTACCCCCCCAATTGTAACCGCTTTGGGGTGATGTGCAGCGACGGTGTCTCACGGGGGGCAACCCTCCCTGCCGCAGCTCCTCATTTGACTGAGTGACTCAGGGACAGCCGCCTTATCTTTCAGGGAAGGGCCAGCGGCCTTCTGAGAAGCACCTTTGGAGGAGGGAATCCTAGAAAAACAAAATAGCTTTCCGAATTTTCATAACCACCAGGAGAGCCCAGGCCAAAGATCAACATGGCTGCCCACACATCAAACTGCTTGCCTGAGGGGACATCCCTCCGCCAGGACCACACCTTGACCACACGGCCTGGGCTCTCTGCCAGAACCAGGAGGGGGTGGACTCTGGACCGAGCAGGTGGAGGGGGGGGGCAGCTCGGCTCCCAAGCTCAGCATCTAGATCCTTCCGGAGGCTGTGGGGTCTGGCTGGTGGGCTGCCACCCCTGGGAACTGAGATGCCAGGGACCCAGAGGACCTGGGCAAAGGTCAAGGCTAGCGACACATTTCCAGGTTGCTGGGCCCCCTCCTCTGGCCCAGGTGAGGGGCCAGCCCCATTGTCATGGCCGGGGGGCCCCAGAGGAATGGTGGGAGGGACCAGCTGGGGGACCCCAAGGGAAGAGGGCTCAGAGCCTGAGGATCAGCAGTCGGAGGAAGATGGGTGCTCAGAGGGAGAAGACTGTGGGGCGGGGGAAGGTGTCAGGGACAGAAGAGGCAACGGGGTTTAGCGAGTGGGGAGAGTCTGGCAGAAGCTGAAGCAGGAGAGGAGGGAGGCCAAGAGGCAGAGAGGGGTCAGACTGGAACAGAGTCCTGGATGTCTCCTCCGCCTCCTGCAACAAGCTCCCCTCCACCTGGTCTCCAGGAGCCAGTAGAGGCATGAAAAGGGCGGAGGAGAGGTTGGCTTCATGCTGGCGCAGTCTCTGATTGTTTGGGGGGGGGAACCCTGGAGAGGAGGGGCAGCTGTGGGGAGGCAGGAGCCCTCAGTCTCAGCACTGCTTCATGGAGGAAAGACCTGCCAGAGAGGAGGAGTTGAGTCGCTGCGCTCATGAGGCCTGACACCCCTCTGCAGAACATAGTTTTGCTAATGAAGAGTTAACTGGAACAAGCTCATTGTGATCTGCTGCTGGCTCACTCTTGACCCCATGAAGCTATTCCCCAGTCCATGACTCCATGCGCTTCCAAGAAGAGAGGGGGCATTAAATGTTATTAGCCCCCATTGCTCAGTGCTGGTGCAACAGTCCTTTGAGGGACAGCCTTGCAGCAAGCTGTGGAGCAACAGAGAGAACCTCCATGGTCAGGGGTAGTCTATCTTCTCTGAATACCAGGTAGCAGGGAAGAGCTGGCAGGGGAGAACTCGCACTCTCATGGCTCATCTTGGGCTTTCTTGAGTAGTGTCTGCTCTCAGGAGAAAGACTCTGGATTCAGAGTTCAATAAGACGAGTCCGTCAGGATGAGGCCGGTGGCCTGTCTGCTCCATCATCCTGTTCTCCCACTGGCCAATCAGATGCTCCAGAGGGAAGCAGGCAAACAGGACCTGAGCACCACGGACGGACGCTGGGCAATCGGTCCTGATCCAAGAGGGCTCCTCTGATCTCAGAGAAATTGCAAGGTGTGTTTGTTCTAGAGATGATGCTCAAGCGAGAATTTCTCCATCCTTATCTAGTTCATGGCACAAACTCTTGGGTGCTTGTGGGTCAAATGTCTGGACCTGAAGATTTAATCTGTAAAAAGTCAAAGCAAGTTATGAATATGTGAGAAAGTCCTGCTATTGAAAAGTTAATCCCATCTTGGAAGGAAGGAAGGAAGGAAGGAAGGAAGGAAGGAAGGAAGGAAGGAAGGAAGGAAGGAAGGCAAATTCAATTTTCTCAGGTGCTAATATCGCACTGGGCTTGATGCCTCCTTGATCCTGGGGGGCACCTTCTATTACCCATCCAGCATAAGGTAAACAAAGGAGACATTGATTATACGTTCAGGAAATAGGCGCTCAGTTCTTTTTTTATTATTCCAAAATTTGCATGGAATAAATGAATGGAATCTTGCAGGCGATAAAATAGGAATCCCGAGGCTCAGAGTGACAGCAGTTCCCTGAGCCGTCTACAGACACGAGGTCCTGCTCCCGGAGATCTGACATGGAGAAGACTCAGCTGGTAAGGGCACCAATCCTGCTCCTTACACGGAGGGAAGGGGGAAGGCTGAAGCAGGGTCCCAGGGAGGCCCTTTGGGTTCTGCTGCTAGTTCCCAGAGATGTTTGGGGGGCTAGGAATTGTGCTGTTGACTTCCAAGCATAATAACAGATAAATAGCCCCCATCCTCAAAACCTTCAAGCCTCTCTCATAAGAACCTAAGCAGGGTCTTCTGGGATCCAAGCAGAGATCCATTCGGCTTCTGAGACGGGGCAACCAGATGATTTTTCTGAGGCACTCGGAGGCCCAGCCCCCTCCTGCTCTTCTTTGCCAGTAACTGCTATGCAGAGGTAGAGTGCTGCTGGTCTTGGAGGTTCCATTTTTGCCCTTAAGGCTGAGACCTGTCCAAGGGCCTTCCCTCTTCTGCCACTGCTTCGCCTGATCCCCCTGTCAAAGCCACGTCAGACCATGGCTTCGACCATCTTGTGGCGTGCGGGGAATTATTTTTAATGCCTCCTCCCCATCATTCCTCATATGAGCCAAGCTGGCTGGGACGGGTGAGGTTGGTAGCTTTAAATATACCTGGAGGACAACCCATTGATTTATCATCTTGCCCACATTTCTCAAGTTTCCTTTCTGCGATGACTCCCAGTCTAGCGTTTCTCAAACATGGGTCTCCAGTGTTGCTGGACTACAACTCCCATCATCCCTAGGAAACAGGACCAGGGGTCAGGGATGATGGGTGTTGTAGTCTAGCCGCACAAACTGGGTCTCCCCTACCCGATCTAAATGGAATCTGATTATTGATCCTTCGTTGTGCTCTATATTATTCATTGACTCCTCATCTGTTTAATTTCTGTCCGTCTGGAAACTTGATAGGCCTGAGGTGGGACTAGGGACACGGCAGCCATATTGATCCCTGTATTTTGGAGACGGGAATGAATTTCCACCCTCAGTTCACTCGGTCCAGCGATTGTGTGGGGCTGCCCCACTTTGCCCCCTGGCTCATTGAGGTGAGCTAGAAAAAGAGGGGGGAGAGCAAAGGCCACTTTGTCCGAAGGGCAAGCATTGTCCTGACTTTGGCACATGAGATTTCCAACTGGGGGACGAATGGCTGGGCTGTGAGTCTGAATTCCCACCCACCCCCCACTAAGGGGTGAGCACCCTAAATGTAAAAAAAGAAGCATGTCAGGGAAATAGGACTAAGCCAGCCTTGCTCCTGGTATGCTAGATATTGATGTGCAAGGAAGTTACAGCTGTTGTCTTCTCCCTTCCATCCCTCTCATGGGGAAAATTCCAAGTTTCCTCATGCATTTACTTAGCAAGAATGACAAGCAGCTTCGTCAAAGAGCTCCAAGTGGTGTGTGTGGGGAAAATGCACATAAAACGCAGCTTAAATTTTAAGTGTGTATCTATATCTGTTTAGATATATTGCATTGCTATATATAAATATATCATCTACTATATAATATACTTATCATTAGAGCATATATGGTAAGTGTTTAAAATTATTTTATTTTACAAAAATGGTTGAAATGACACAGTCCAGGAAAGGCTGTACCACTTGATTCTGCCAATTTTGCAGGCAGGTTTTTGGAGAGACCCCTGCCCACGTCATTCTGGGAATAGAATACAGTGGTACCTCAGGTTGCATACGCTTCAGGTTACAGACTCCGCTAACCCAGAAATAGTACCTTGGGTTAAGAACTTTGCTTCAGGATGGGAACAGAAATCTTGCTCCAGCAGCAGCAGGAGGCCCCATTAGCTAAAGTGGTGCTTCAGGTTAAGAACAGTTTCAGGTTAAGAACGGACCTCCGGAACAAATTAAGTTCTTAACCTGAGGTACCACTGTACTCCAACTTAGGAAGGCTGCGAGGAAAAGGGAGTGGGAAATGGGCTACTAGATTTCTCTGTAAGGCAAATGAATGCTTTGAACAGTCCTCTTTGGGCTGTTCCACCATGACCAGTTGTGACCGCTGCCCCCTCTTGCCCTTCCTTCCTTCCTTCCTTCCTTCCTTCCTTCCTTCCTTCCTTCCTTCCTTCCTTCCTTCTTCTAGGCTGCGATGTGCTTCCTGCTCTCGACGTTGGTGGCCAGCCAGGCCTTCCAATGCATGTCCTCCTTGAACTGTTGTGAAGAGACGACACTCAATGAAGTCGTGAAGAAACTCACTGACCATTCCTCCCAGTCCGCCCGTTCCTCCCGTTCCTCCCGGTCCGTGTCTTCCTCTGACGACTGCCGCTCGATTCCTGGTGTAAAGAACATGGCCTCCAGTTCTCCTTGGCGATATGTGTAAGAGAGAACAATCGTACCTTTTATTCCTCTGCCCCCTCATCCGTCCCATTTTCATAGAATCAGAGAGTCGGAAGGGACCCCCAGGGTCTTCTAGTCCACCCCGCCCCCTGCAATGCAGGAATCTCCAAGTGTGGTCTCCCATCCAATTTGAAACCATACTGGACCCTGCTTAGCTTTCCAAATGTGCTCGCACTTTTATTGCTGCACCACTGACTGGAAATAAAGAGGCATCCCTTTGGCCCTGCCAGGCACCACCAACAGTGCCCTCTAGATTTCCTGGAGAGCTCAGCTGGTTAGAGCAGGGGGCTGAGGGGGCCGAGGTTGCAGCTTTGATCCCCGAATATTCCTGCCTCGCAGGGATTGGTTGCTCCTCAGGGTCCCTTCCAGTCAGACCAGTGTCAGGGGTGACTGGAGTTCCTTCCCAAGATATCTGGAGGGCACCAGGTTGGGGAAGGCTAATCTAACCCAGCATTAGTCCCCCAAAGCTCCTCATCTCACACATTTTATTTTATTTTATTTTATTTCATTTCATTTCCCTTTCACTCCACAACCGGCATCCCAGCGCACTCCCCCATCAGATCACCACCCAGTCATAATGGCTCAAAGACAGACCTGTCCTTTCTCTTGCCTCCCCCAGGGAGGACATCCAGGACTCCCGCTACCCTCGACTCCTCTGGAGTGCCCAGTGTATCTGCCAAGATTCCTGCGTCTCCCTGAGGCACCCTGTGGAAAATGCCACCCAAAAGAGCTTCGTCCATAAGGAGGGAAACGGGAGGTCCGTCCAGATCTTTGCTGACATGACCGTCTACTATCGGAGGCCTTGTGCGAATGTCAACAAGTCCTTCTACCTTGAGCGGCGGAAATATCCTTTGCCCGTGGCCTGCACCTGTGTGGCCAAACAGTGAGCCTTGGAGGCGGGAAGGGGATTCCCAGAGCAAAACCGTGGAAGGGATTCAGAGGGAGGGAGCCTCTGAACATGTGCAGAGTTCATTTCCCTCACAGGCTGCCACCCACATGTCCACCCACAGGACCTGCGTACACCAGAACCTCACTGTCTCTTTGCTCAATTCTAACTTCAGAATTAATTGCAGTGAAAAGGAAAAGCACCCTCAACTGACCGGTTGAAATTGGGTTCAAATCTTTGGCTTCCCCCAAAGGTCGCTGAGGACCAGCTGGAAGAGCGTCAATAAGGAACAGGGATCGGGGATGTCATTTCTTGCGCTGTTGCAGAATCCCAGCCCCCTCTGGGCCCTTTGGGGGGCTGTCAGGACAGCGTATCCTAGAGATGGTTGGGCTTTGTAGCGTAGACCATGCTGGGAGAAAGCGAAAGGGCTTGTTCCAACACACTCAGATATACCAATTGGGGAATATTGGATTCTATTACCGATAAACACAGATTAAGTAAATCATTTTCTCTCTCTTACTGCAGTTTGCCCACTCTGCCAAAAGTTGGGAGTCAACTTTTTCTCCTGCAAACGCTCCTCTGCCTTCTAACGTGTGCTTAGCTGTGAATTTTCTGTTAGAAGTAGAGGAGCATTCGCCAGGGAAAAAAGTTGGCCACCCACTAAATATCGCTACGTCTGGCCGGATACTTCTAAAGACATAGGAGCAGGGTCCACAGAAAAAGCTGGCAACTCTAAGTGACATTAGAGAGTAAAGTTAGTGAGAGGCAAAGGAAATGGCAAGGGGGGAAATGTTCACGCATGAATTGTTGCCAGAGCAACTTGTTACAGAAGAGTATTCCCTGATAAGCTTTGCCATCCCCTATCCTGGCTCGTGTGTGTGACCCTCTGCTCATCCCTATAGCCAGCAATGCCCACATTTATAGGTCAGGATCATTTCTCAACTATTTGTACACTTGCACTAAAATCCGCTGTCTCTTGTCTGTTGTCTCAAAGAAACTTAACCATCTTGCCTTATTTTTTTTTAAAAATTCAATAAAACATTCCAAAGAAAGCAGAATGTGTCTTGCCTTCGTCATCCAGAGGAAACAGGATTCCCTTTCCCTTTGCGGGTGGTTGGGCTAGATCAGGGGTCCTCAAACTTTTTAAACAGGGGGCCAGTTCACTGTCCCTCAGACACCGTTGGGGGCCGGACTATAGTTTGAAAAAAATATGAACGAATTCCTACGCACACTGCACATATTTTATTTGTGGTGCACCAAAAACAGGAAAAACAATACAATATTTAAAATGAAGAACGATGTGAATCAACATAAACTTAGAAGTATTTCAATGGAGAGTATGGGCCTGTTTTGGCTAATGAGATGGTCAATATCCGGTTCCATATTTGTCACTGCTAGTCGTAGCAAGTGGTGCAAGATTACCAAAGAGTCTCCCCTGGTCATCGAATCATAGAATCATAGAGTTGGAAGAGACCACAAGGGCCATCGAGTCGAACCCCCTGCCAAGCAGGAAACCCCATCAGAGCACTCCTGACATATGGTTGTCAAGCCTCTGCTTAAAGACCTCCAAAGTAGGAGACTCCACCACACTCCTTGGCAGCAAATTCCACTGTCGAACAGCTCTTACTGTCAGGAAGTTCTTCCTAATGTTTAGGTGGAATCTTCTTTCTTGTAGCTTGGATCCATTGCTCCGTGTCCGCTTCTCTGGAGCAGCAGAAAACAACCTTTCTCCCTCCTCTATGTGACATCCTTTTATATATTTGAACATGGCTATCATATCACCCCTTAACCTTCTCTTCTCCAGGCTAAACATGCCCATGGTCTTTCTCAGCCGCATGAAGAAGGGGGAAATACCTCACAATGTCAATGAGGAGAAAATTGTCTATGCTTGAGTATAACCTTGTTTGATTTCTTGCGATATTCAGTCGTCTGGTTTGCTACTTTGCAAAATACTAATAAACTGCTGCACAGAGAGAGAGAGAGGAAAAAAGGGAGAGAAATGAGAATGTAGCCTCGACTGAGGTAAAAGTAAAAGCTGTCCCTCCCAGCACAGGCCATGCTAGGCGCCCCCAGTCTCCCTCACCCTGGGAGTGTGGCCACCACAAGCCCAGCCAAGTGCTCCTCTGAGGCGAAAGAACGGGCGGGTGAGCGTGGGTGCGCGTTTTGATCTCAGGCCTCGCCGCTGCCTCTCTTCCTTCTCCGAACGGCAGAGAAGGGCTCCTCGCGACGGCGCCTGTGACATCGCTGACCGGCTTCTTCCTTCCTTTCCTTTCCTTTCTGCCTCCCTCCTCTAGTCTCCTCCACGCAGTGTGGGGAGGGAGGATGGAAACATGCATAGACCCGTTAGCAGCAGTTCTCAACTTGTGGGTCCCCAGATGTTGTTGGACTACAACTCCCATCATCCCTGAGCTCTGGCCTTGCTAGCTAGGGGTGATGGGAGTTGTAGTTCAACAACATCTGGGGACCCACAGGTTGAGAAAGGCTGTGTTAGAGGGCCGGCTTCAGGACCCTTGTGGGCCGGATGTGGCCCGCGGTCCGTAGTTTGAGGACCCCTGGGCTCGATGATCCACTGGGTCCCTTCCAACTCAGCCCTTCTACGATTCTGTGATTCCCTGAGGCTGATACGTCGATGGCCTTTCCGTGAGAGTCCTAGACTTATCCTGAGGAATATATTTTCCTCTCCCTCCGCTTTCCTCTCTCGCCAAAGTGTGCTGATTGCTCCCACCTTAGATTTTTTGCATGATTCTCGAATGACGCTGTTACACTACTTTTCCCTTGGGAATCAGTGGCGTAGCGTGGGGGGTGCAGGGAGGGCTGGCCGCACCGGGCGCAACATCTGGGGGTTAGGGTTAGGGGGCGCAAATCCACGGGTTAGGGAGCGCAAATTACTTGCCTTGCCCCGGGTGCTGACAACCCACGCTACGCCACTGTTGGGAATATACTTAAGGCTTAATGGAGCCACATTGCTACCTGCAACGATGATGTCATGGTGCCTGCCGCGTGATGTCATCATACATGCCACCACCCAAGAGCACAGAGAACCAGCTTGTGCCGTGAATTTGCCAGGTTTCAATGTCACTCAGCTTCATTTGGGGCAAGAATCTGGTGCAGGGAGCAGCTGTCGAACAGACAGAGATGTCACAGGTGATGCAAGACAGTACACAGGAAAGAGAACGCATCACCTGTTGCATTTCCTCCTGCTGCGCACAAGATCCAGGCTCAGAAGTCCAGCCAGGGCAGCGGGAGATGGGATCCCACTCTCTAACCACTGGGTGATGCTACCTCCCAAGGTCAGTGTGGCTTATCTGGCTTCAGTGAGAGAGATGGTGAGCTGGATATTACAGACACCAAATTCCCCCGTATTAGTGCCAACATTTTCCAGACAAGAAAAGGTGTGAGAACCTTCCTGGGACTTCGTTCCTTTGTGTGTGAGTTGCAGCTACACAGTGATGGGGTGGTGGCACTCTGCACATGCTCAAAGAGGCCTTGTCTGTGTTGGTTACTGTACATATTCTTGGATGGAACTTTGACTTCTGGGATGGAGATTTTGGAAGGTGGAATCCGAGGCTGCTTGGGCCCAGGGAAAAGGAGAGCTCCCTATCCCCCGTGCCCCATAATTCACATCCATAGCATTCCCGTTCTTGGGATTCCCACTCTGTTTACTTTGCCATGGTTACCCAGCGTATTATCGCAGGTATTTTCCTGCCCGTCTAAACCGCGGAGTGAGATGCAAATCTCCTGCAGTAGCCATGGAAAGCCGGCTGGGATTTCCTTCCGAAACAAAGTGACACGGGTGTCCCTGGGAGACAGGAGAAAAACCTCTGGCAAGTGGGGGGTGAAGGGGGCTCTGCCCCACCTACTCCACCCAGGAACACCTCCATCACACATCAGAGCGAAGGGAATCCTGGAGAAAGAAAACAGTAAGGCAGTGATTTTCAACCTTTTTGAGTCCATGCCTCCCAACACTTACATTTGCCTGGATGGCTCAAGTTAGTTAGAGCATGGTGCTGATAATACCAGGGTTGCAGGTTCGAATCCCGGATGGGACAGCTGGATTAGAGTCGGGCCCCTTCCAACAGTTCTGTGATTCTTCTTGATCACTCCTGCCCCATTTGTGCCCTTGTCCCCGATCCACTGCGCCCGGCTTTCTGAATCAGAGAACCTTAAAGGCAGCATTCTTGTTTAGTTGTTTAGTCATGCCCCACTCTTCGTGACCCCATGGACCAGAGCATGCCAGGCACTCCTGTCTTCCACTGCCTCCCGCAGTTTGGTCAAACTCATGCTGGTAGCTTCGAGAACACAGTCCCACCACTGTCCAACCATCTCATCCTCTGTCGAACCCTTCTCCTTGTGCCCTCCATTTTTCCCAGCATCAGGGTCTTTTCCAGGGAGTCTTCTCTTCTCATGAGGTGGCCAAAGTATTGGAGCCTCAGCTTCAGGATCTGTCCTTGCAGTGAGCACTCAGGGCTGATTTCCTTCAGAATGGAGAGGTTTGATCTTCTTGCAGTCCACGGGACTCTCCAGAGTCTCCTCCAGCACCAGAATTCAAAAGCATCAATTCTTCAGCGATCAGCCTTCTTTATGGTCCAGCTCTCACTTCCATACTTCAATACTGGGAAAACCATAGCTTTAACTATATGGACCTTTGTTGGCAAGGTGATGTCTCTGCTTTTTAAGATGCTGTCTACGTTTGTCATTGCTTTTCTCCCAAGAAGCAGGGGTCTTTTAATTTCGCGGCTGCTGTCACCATCTGCAGTGATCATGGAGCCCAAGAAAGTAAAACCTCTCACTGCCTCCATTTCTTCCCCTTCTATTTGCCAGGAGACATCATTGGTTTTCCGCAACTCCCAAGGAAACCTTTCCACGAGAGCGGGACGCGCCCTGCCCTCTTCACCCAGCGACCCCTACTGGCGGAAAAGCGCAAGTCCCTTTCCCCAGTGCCCGAGGCGCCTCCCCTGCTCTCTACCGCCCCCTGGCGGCCTTTTCTCGTCACTGCAGCCCCGGGCCCGTCCACGCCCCCCCCCCCCGCGCCCCACACTTCTTTCTTTTCCTCCCACGCTCTTGCAAAGCATCTGAACGGGTCGCGGCGGAGAGAATGCGGTCCATTCACTTCTGCCCTCCGGCCTCCCGTCCCCCCAGACAATGCGGCCCTTGTTCTCCCCGGGGCAGCCCGTTCCTGGCCCTCGAGAGACAATCCCCCTCCTTGTCCGGCCATGGGGTGGGGGGGGCTGAGTGGGCAGGTGGGCCCAGAGACCCCTCACCCGCGCCACGGCCAACCCTGGTGGTCCTGGGGGCCGGAGAGGCACTCGGGGGCCAGGAGGCAGAGTCTCCCTTCTGGAGCCTGGACGGGGCGGACCCTTTCGTTCCTCTCCATCCCTCTCCCTTCATTTCATTTTTCCTCCTCTTCTCCCTCCAGCCCCCTTTCTTCGGGCTTCCTCCCCGCCTCCCCGGCGTGGAAATCCGGCTGGCTGCCAGGTGGAGAGAAACAGGCTCCGTCTTTCATCTCTCTCCCCCCTTCTTTTTTTCCTTGGGTCTTCCCCCCCCCCGACCCTTTTCCCCCAGCAGCGCCCTCCCTCCGGCCAGAGGCAGCCAGCAGGATGGGCGAGCCCCAGGAGGGACCTGGGGGGCTGCGGGGCTTCTCCCTCGACAAGGAATTCCTGCGCTCCCCCAAGGGGGTGGTGATGGAGGCAGAGCTGGTAACGGAAGACCCCCACCCACCGCACCCTCCTCCTCCTTCTTCCCTGCTCCCCCCCTGTTTCTACCCCCCCTTCTTTTCACCCAACACTTTCTCTCCATCCTCTAAGTCGGTGGTGCCATGAACTAATATTTTTTAAACTCCGGAGTCTGGATTTAAAATGGTCTTCTGGGGGAAGCCCCTCTCTGAACAGCTCAGGGATCATGTTTCACTTAGCTAATTCAGAAGTGGGTCTGCCAATCCTGCTGGGGGGTTTTATTTGTGGGGGGTGGGCTATGGTCCGGCTCGTTCTTTTGAGTGGGGCCCTATCCTGGTGGCCCCTTTCTCCTTGCTTTCCTTTCCTTCTGCCTTTCTTCATTCATTTGATTCATCCCTTCCCTTTAAGGACTTTGCCTTTTTTTTCTTCCCTGTTTTCCCCTAATCGCTCCCCTCTTTTTTTTGCATAAAACTAAAGAATTGGAGAGTTAGAAGTCTCGTCTAGTGCAACCCCTTGCAGTGCAGAAACCTCTGCTTTTCTTAATTCCTCCTTCGCAGACCTTTTCCTTCCTTTTTCCTCTGTTTGTCTCTCAATCCTTCTATTTGGCTGGCTTAGTTTTCCTTCCCTCCCTGCTAATACCTGTGAATGCCTTTTTTTGCTCCCCCTCCATTCTTTGGGAAGGGGTTCTCCTCTCTGATGGAGGCTTGGGTGGGTGGGGGTCCAAAATGCATAGCCCAGAGCTGGGGTAGGGAAGACGGTGGTTTTAAGTCAGGGACTGTGGGGGGAAAGGGGTTATGGGAGATTTTATTCCAAAAGTCTGTGCCGTGGGGTGGATGGAGAAATGAGAGGGGGACAAGTTTTTGCTTTGAACAAAACCACTGATTTTCCACTGGCCCTGAGCACAGGTTGATTATCTTTGTGTATAAATCATATATACATTATTATCATTATTATATATATTGATCTATAGAATCCAAAAAACGAAAGCACAGGTCTATGAGAGTGTCTGGATCCCATACATTCAAAGTTTCTTTTTTAAAATCCTCTTAAAAAAATTGAATTGCTTTGATTTTGATCATGGACCCCTTTCTAAATATGGACCACACTCCCATTCCCTCTTGGTATCTTTTATTATCAGCTCAGTAAATCACATAGCTAGTTCTTACTGACAATTATGACAACTTTTCTTTTTTCAAAAAACCCCAAAACGTTTTTTCTTTTTCTTTTTTTCTTTCTTTTCTTTTTTCTGAAATTCGTTTGCTGTTACAGGTATTAAATTTCAATTCAAATATTTTGCGGGGTGGAAACCAAATTTTTTTTGGGTGAGGGGAGAGCAGCCAAAATGTAGAATCATAGAATTGCATCTAGCCTAACTCCCTTGCAGTACAGGGATCTCAGCTAAAACATCCCTGACAGAGAGGCACCCAACCTCTGCTTAAAAACCTCCAGTGGAGTGGAGACCATAGCAGTGGGGTCTGCTTTTGAGTTCTCCAGAAATCTTCATGGGGGAGATGTCACTCAAAGCGGGGGGGGGGGGCATTTCACCTGAAAGGTATATTAGAAGGATGGAAGTGGTGGGAGTACAGTGGTACCTCGGGTTAAGTATTTAATTTGTTCTGGAGGTCCGTTCTTAACCTTGAAGCTGTTCTTAACCTGAAGCACCACTTTAGCTAATGGGGCCTCCCGCTGCCGCTGTACCGCTGCTGCGCAATTTCTGTTCTCATCCTGAAGCAAAGTTCTTAACTCGAGGTACTATTTCTGGGTTAGCGGAGTCTGTAACCTGAAGCGTCTGTAACCTGGAGCGTATGTAACCCGAGGTACCACTGTAGTTTCTGCTGGTTTTTTTTCCAAAGGAAAAGTTCCAAATATGCAACACTGAGCGCAGAGCTAAGAGGAGAGATCATAAATCCAGAACAAAGGTGTGGAATTTTTGTGTGTGTGAAGATGAAATCAGGCTACGAATTATGCCATCTGGGATCATGAATTGCTGGGAAGGAGTGTGTGTGTGTGTGTGTGGAGTCCATCTCAAAAGAGTAGGATTATATTTTATATATATGAAAGTGCGCCACATTTGGGAATACACGTCACACTTCTCCTTTTGCCTCCCGCTTGCCCCCTTCCTCCAGGGCCTCTGCTTCCTGGTCTTCCTGCTGCTCACAGCTTCCATTTCCGCCTACATGGGTGCCGCCCTCCTGGAAGTGCTGGTGACACTGGCGTTCTTGGGACTGCGAGCGACGCACTACTACGAGCGCCTGACTCGCGTCAACTGGCCCTGCCTGGTGGGTAGCCATGCTTTCCCCATAATCTCCTTTGCAGCACTTAGTCATGCTCCCCGCAGCCAGTCTCTTGCCGAAAGAGGCATTGGAGTCGACTGAGCAACACCGAAGCGTATTGACATGCCTTCCCCTGTTCCAGATTTCCTTCTCGTGCTGCGGCAGGACTGTAGCTTTGTCTGCCTTCCTGGATTGGATTTTGCCATTTGCACGCTTTCTGATACAGTGGTACCTCAGGTTAAGTACTTAATTCGTTCCGGAGGTCCGTTCTTAACCTGAAACTGTTCTCAACCTGAAGCACCACTTTAGCTAATGGGGCCTCCTGCTGCCGCTGCGCCGCTGCTGCACGATTTCTGTTCTCATCCTGAAGCAAAGTTCTTAACCCAAGGTACTATTTCTGGGTTAGCAGAGTCTGTAACCTGAAGTGTCTGTAACCTGAGGTACCACTGTACTGGTTTCAACTGGTCTTCTCGCCTGTAGCTCAGCCCTTGATGACCCTCCTCTCTCCTCCCGCCACAGGATTTCCTTCGCTGCATCAGCGCCGCAATAGTCTTCACAGTAGTGGCCTTTGCCGTCATTGCTGCCAGCCACGAGGGATCTGCCGTGTCTGCCTTTGTGAGTTATCAACCCTCTCCCTACAAACTCCCCTTTCTGGCCACGCCCCTTATCGGAGCCCCTCCCCAAGGGGCGTGGCATACAGACAGCCAACCCACTGCAAGGCAGGACTGTGTGGGTTCTGTCAGAGACCTGGCTGGACCTAAGATATCCTTCCAAATGTGGGGTGCTTGAGGGGTACCACCCCCCAAAAAATTCCACCTTCCCCCAATCTGTTATCGTTCCCTCCCCTCCTGCCTCCTGCCATTCACTCACAATTCTTGGTCCCTTCGCAGGTCTTCAGCCTGATTCTCATTGCTGTCTTCTGTTTCGATGCCTACAAAACATACAGGGCAGAAATGGGGGCAGACCAAGGTGAGTGGCGCCGGGGAGAGGGTGCCGCCAAGGGGTGGGTGCGATGGTGGCATGGATGAAGTCTGGGGCAGAAAAACGGGGGCCTCCCTGCAGCGGTGAATGGAACGATCCTCAACGTGCCTGGCATTTTATACTGAATTTAAGAGGGCAGGTCCCTGCCCCGCTGCGCTTACAGTCTAAAGTTTGACACAGCGGAAACAGGGGAGTGGGAAGGAAGTGGAGCGGGTGGATCAACCGAGAGGCAGCATGTCAGGGGTCTCCAACAGTGTGCTCGTGGGCACAGCGGTGCTCTTGAGTTCTTCCCCTGGTGCCCATGACACCCCTGAGCCCTTCCTCACTGCCCCCTTGCTCAGGGTGGTGGTGGTTACCTAGGATTACATAGAGTTGAAGGAGGAAGTTGGAAGAGTGACGCCGCTCTGTCCCATTTCCTCTTTCAGGTCTATGTGCATTTAAGGCTCAGGTCAGTCCTGCCTGATGCAGCATTTATCGTATATTTCGCTCTATAAGACGCACCAAACCACAAGACGCACCTAGTTTTGGGAGGAGGAAAGCAAGAAAAAATATATTCTGAATCTCAGAAGCCAGAACAGCAAGAGGGATTGCTGTGCAGTGAAAGAAGCAATCCCTCTTGCTGTTCTGGCTTCTGGGATAGCCGCGCAGCCTGCATTCGCTCCATAAGACGCACACACATTTCCCCTTACTTATTAGGAGGGAAAAAGTGAGTCTTATAGAACAAAAAATACGGTAGCTAGATCATTTGGAAAAGCAGAGTGTGCATGTCTGCGTTCTCTCTCTCTCCCTCTCTCGGCACCTGCAATGCAACAATTTTTGCTAAACTTCCACCATGTTGCCTCCTAATCTCCTTTTCTCAGAACTTTTCTCAGGTGCTTCACCCTTCCTTCACCAGGTTTACTCTGAGTAGGGCTAGCAGCATTGAGCTTTGGCCGAGGGAGGGACAGAGAGGAAAGGCAGATCCACAGATGACGAAGAAAACAATGTACAACTTGCCGTCCTCACGGCAGGCTTGACTCCTCTGACCCAGAGATGCAACTGACCTTGTGAACGCTCTTTCTCTCTTGTAGACCCAGATCTGGGCTGAGAGTCCCTGCGATCAACACACAGCTGCTGCTGCTGCTGTCCTACATCCCTCACTCCCTGCCCCACAGCCTTTCTGCAGTTTCCTTGACCCCTTCTTCCTCGCTCTGAAGACAATGCTTCTACCTTCTTCCCCAGGGACCAGTGGGCTGCTGCTCACTGCTTCTGTGGGAGCAAAGGCCCACCCCACAAAAGACCCTCTTTGCTGAATCCCACCCCCCATCAAACTGGAACGTGGATCTGGGGTGGCTGAGTTCCTGGGTGTTTCCCCCCCCTTCCCTTTTGTATTTAACTTGACAAGGAGACGAAATTAAAAGGTGCTTTTAATATGGTACGCTAGCCTCTTATGTGCCCACGCATGCACGAGTGGGGGTGCACATGGGCAAGTGTGAGCGCATGAACGTACGACTGCTGCGCTCAGGTCCCGTTTGTGGGCTTCTGGTCACTGCTGTGAATACAGTGGTGCCTCGCAAGACGAAATTAATTCGTTCCGCAAGTTTTTTCTTCTTGCGAGTTTCTTGTCTTGCGAAGCACGGTTTCCCATAGGAATGCATTGAAAATCAATCAATGCGTTCCTATGGAGACCGTCCGGGAACAGAGGGGAAGCGCCGCTCTGTCCCCTCTTTTGAAGCAAGGGGTGGAGAGGAGAAGATCGCTTCTCCCCCTTGCCGCCCCTTGGTTCAAAAGGGGTCCGGGGAGAGAGGGGAAGGCGCTGTGCCTTCCCCTCTGTCCCCGGAGCTTGCGGGGCTGGCAACGGGGAGAAGCAATCTTCTCCGCGCCGCCCCTTGCTTCAAAAGAGGTCCGGGGACAGCGGGGAAGACGCGCTGCGCTTCCCGCTATCCCCGGAGCTTGCAGGGCAAGCTTCGTTTTGCGAAGCAAACCCATAGGGAAATTCGTCTTGCGAAGCAACTTGAAAACGGAAAAACCTTTCGTTTTGCGAGTTTTTTGTCTCGCAAGGCATTCATCTTGCGGGGCACCACTGTACAGGATTTCGGGTTGGATGGGTTGCGGGCCCGATCCTGCAGCAGGACTCTTCTGATGCTCTTACAACTGCGCAAGGAGCACGTCCCGCGAGTGTGGGTGCACAAAAAATCTTGGGCTTTTGTCTCTGATCGCAAGCGCCTGGATTTGCGGGTGGCACACAGGGAGGCGCGGAGATGTGCGAATCTGAGGGAGTGTGCCAAAAGTGTGAGCTGAGAAAGAGGCGCGGAAGGAGGGTGACGGCTAGGAAAAAGAGAAGCAGAGCATTGCGGAGGGGATAGTCTCTTGGTAGAGATGAAATGAGATAATGCGAAGGCAGGATGAAAAGGCGGACAGGTCCATGTATTAAGTTGGAAACCATTGCCTGTAGGCAGTGGCGTAGCGTGCGGGGTGCAGGGGGGTCCGGCCACAACATCTGGGGGTTAGGGTTAGAGGGCGCAAATCCACGGGTTAGGGGGCGCAAATCCACGGGTTAGGGGGTGCAAATTACTTGCCTTGCCCCGGGTGCTGACAACCCACGCTACGCCACTGCCTGTAGGAGGCCCCACATATGTTCACACATACGGGTAGGCAAACTAAGGCCCGGGGGCCGGATCTGGCCCAATCGCCTTCTCAATCCGGCCCGCAGGCGGTCCAGGAATCAGCGTGTTTTTACATGAGTAAAATGTGCCCTTTTATTTAAAATGCATCTCTGGGTTATTTGTGGGGCATAGGAATTCGTTTGTTTTTTTGGGGTTTTTTCAAAATATAGTCCGGCTCCCCACAAGGTCTGAGGGACAGTGGACCGGCCCCCTGCTGAAAAAGTTTGCTGACCCCTGCTCTAACTTCTGAGCGTGGGGATATCAGTCTCCGAGAAACCTTGGCAGGGACCTCTCCTGTCAATGTTCAGTTTGACCACAAGAGGGAACTGACACCAGTATGAGCCAGAGAAAGCTATTGAGAAAAATTCAAGCTATCACAGTTGTTTGGCAAACCAGATTTTCACATTAATAGGATAATGAAAGTCTTCTTTAAACAGCAACATAAGAAGCAGAGAGAGAGAGAGGGGGGGGGGGCAGCTTTGTGTTAAGAGTTGCCCTCTTTTTTTCCCCTGGGAAGGGTCTTGTGCTTTTTCAATAGCTCCATGGCTGGCAGCCATTCAATAGGTGATGTTAAAAATCTATTCATGTTTAATTTCTGCCTGTTGCCAGGCTGTCAAAGGCACAGTGCAGCAACTCTATTCTCTCTGTTCAGCAGCTGGGCAGCACATGATGAGGACGGCAATGCCAGGATTAAATATGCTGTTCAACTTTATTAATTGGATTATATTAATGCTACATCTTATTCAGTGAAAGGGGCTGGAGATAAAGCCCTTCAGTTCAACCGAGGATCTGAAAACCTCCTCACTCTTCATCATGAAGTTTCTGGAAGAGAGAAACACAGAAGGAAAGGATGAAGGGGAAAAAAATTAAAAGGAGGAGAGTATGATGAGCACAGAAATAAAACAAGGGAGACAAGAGCAGGATGCAACATTTAAAAGGGTAGGAGATGTGCTCTGAAATCACCTTTGCTGCCATGAAAACGTGCATATGTATTCCTGTCCTAAGGAAAAACCTCCTAAACAAGTCTGGAACTTTTCATTGTATTGGAGAAAAGCTAGATTTAAGCAGGGGGGGGGGTCTATTGGCTCATGCCAATGCCATCACCAACATACCAAAAATAACCTCCTAACATTTTGGAGCAGCTCTCCAATACGTTAACATTTTTGACTCAGAGAAGACCCGTTGAAATGAATTACCACGACTAACTGTTAATTTCAGTGGATCTACTCTGAGTAAAAGCTACTTTACCTTTGTGAATTTTGGGAGGGAGGGATGGGGGCGAATGTGCAGGGTGTGGAGCTTAAGTGCAAATGCGCAGCCTGATTCACTGGAATGGGGGAAAAAACCGCCAAAGGCTTGTTCACACAATATGCTGAACCCAGGTACAAGCTGCCTCTACACATGCACAAGTGTTTGTCTGAAAGGGCGTACACTCGTTGATTTGTGCAGTGCAGTGAGCTATGGAGGTTAGAGCATCAGACTAGGCCCTGGAAGATGAGGGTTCGAAATCCCCGCTCGGCCGTGAAGGTCACTGGGTGACTTTGGGTCAGTCTCTGCCCCTCAGCCTAGCCTTTATAATAACGGAATGATTAATAACAGAATGATAATAAATTGTGTACACAGACTACATGCATTGCACGTCACGTGCACAACTCAGCTGTTTGTGTACACAGATTGCGGCCTGGCTGAACGTAATGTGTGAACAGGACAAAGGGCAAGCTGGGGTCTCTCCCCAGAGCCCACCTGCCGCCCTCAGCCAGCCACAACACTCACCTTCCCTCCCACATCGCGGGTCTTGGCCTTCAGCTTGTTGACTTGGGACTCGGCGATGTCCGCCCGCTCCTCGGCCTCATCCAGCTCGTGCTGAACCTTCCGGAACTTGGCTAGGTTGCTGTTGGCCTGCTCCTCCTGCGGGTGGGCCAGGGGGTAGAGGGGAAGAGAAGGTGGGAAAGCTCAGAAAAGGGCAGGCAGAATGATCCAGACTGTTATGTACTGAAGTTCTCACCCTGGGCCAGCAGGGGGATACTGTAGATAGTTATGCAAATAAGGGATTGAAAGTGACGTTCAGTGATTGGATAGTTTTAGAAAGTTGTTACAGTTGCATTGTAGTGGAGCTCTATATAAGCAGGCTGACTGAACCCTTCAGTTCAGTTCTGTTCTGGCCTCTGAATAAACAAGAGCTGTTTGAAGAATCGCTGTGTCGTCTGATATGTTCTCCCACAACTTAACACAGACTCCTCGATAAGGGCTTTGGGCAGGCAGCATGAGGGCTGGGTGTCAACTGTGCCAAAAAAGGCTTTGAGGGCCACATGCGGCCCTCGGGCCACACCTTGGAGAAAGCACATTGGGAAGAGCTGACATAGAAGTTTATGAAATTTCACCTGGCAAAGGAGAAAGGGTAGGCAGCAATGGCCCCCGGCTTCGATGGCTTTGAAAGAAGATTAGGCAAATTCAAGGAGGGGAGGGCAATAAAGTCATAGGCAGTAATGCTTCTGAGTGCCAGTTGCGGATCCAGTAGGATCCAGCAGGATCTCCTTATGTTCTTAAGGACACCACGGTGGGTGGTGTTCATCAGACCTGCGTGACCCACTGCAAGGATTGGGGAGGAGAACGGAAGGTATTTACTGATCCACTTGTAAGAGAGATGGAACTGGGGAAAAGGCATGTGGTTACCATATTTTTTGCGCCATAAGACGCACCTGACCATAAGACGCACCTAGTTTTTAGAGGGGGAAAGCAAGGAAAAAAATATTCTGCGCAGAGCATGCAAGCAGCTCTTGCTTTTCTTGCTTTAAACCCTTCCGTCCCTCCTCCCGCTTCGCTGAGAAACCAGCTGAGCAAGAGCGATAGCTGCACAGCGCCTCTTCTTCTGCTGGCTTCCCAGCAAAGCGGGATGGGAGACGAAAGGGAGCCCTTACCAGGGAGCGCTGAGCAGAGCCTGGCAGTGGCTCTTGCTGGCTTTTCCGGGAGGTGTGGGAAGGCACAGAGGGCAGCCTGTCAGTTCCTTCTCCCACCTTGCGAAAAAAGCCCCCAAGACCGCACACATGCTCTGCTCGGCTCTTTAACGGGAGCGCTGAGCAGAGCCTCCCGCCTGCATTCGCTCCATACGCACACACATTTCCCCTTACTTTTTAGGAGGGAAAAAGTGCGTCTTATGGAGCGAAAAATATGGTGATTCACCAGACTGTTTGAGATTTCCAGATTAACCGCGTGCGTCCTTTACCTCCGCCGAAATACCACAACCTGCTTCATTTCATCACCTCCCACCCAACCTGACCTGTAGAACTTGATCATGAAAAGCCAGCTAAGGTCTTGCAAAGTTTGTTCAGAAGACTTCAAATGAGAGCCACTAGTTGCTCAGGTTCAGGGAAGTTTTATCCTGCAAAGGAGCTCAAGCACCATAAGGCCGGCTGTTTATACAGTCTAGCAAACTGTATCTTGCAAAGCATCAGGCAACCTTAGTTCAATCTAAGCATCCTGGCAGCTCAGGTTTAGCAAAGCTTTTCTTGATTTGCCCTGACCATTAGGTCCAGTCGTGACCGACTCTGGGGTTGCGGCCCTCATCTCGCTTTATTGGCCGAGGGAGCCGGCGTACAACTTCCGGGTCATGTGGCCATCATGTCTAAGCCGCTTCTGGTGAACCAGAGCAGCACACGGAAACGCTGTTTACCTTCCCGCTGGAGTGGTACCTATTTATCTACTTGCACTTTGACGTGCTTTGGAAGTCCTAGGTTGGCAGGAGCAAGGACCGAGCAACGGGAGCTCACCCCGTCGCGGGGATTCGAACTGCCGACCTTCTGATTGGCAAGTCCTAGGCTCTGTGGTTTAACCCACAGTGCCACCCGCATCCCAGGCGCTGTGGAAGGTGCTGTAATTTGACCTAGCGGCTATTGGGTCTCTGCAGCCATTGTTTTTGACAAGGCTGGCCGATAACTGTGGAGAGAAGCTAGGAACTCACCGCTTCCTCTGCCTGTCTCTTGTAGGCTTTGACCTTCAGCTGCAACTTGTCCACCAGATCCTGGAGCCTCAGCAAGTTCTTCTTGTCCTCCTCAGTCTGCAGATGAGGAGAAATGGGAAGGAAAATGGGGGAGAAACCGTCACCTGGCATCCACAACAACTGTTTCTCCATAAATTGGTTCGCTTGAACACCAAACCATGGTTTAAACTAATGCCATCTGACAAACCATAGTTTGCAAGTAGCCACCAAACCAGGATCCGAAATCAAGTTTTGAAGCTGGTTTGCAAACCGCAATTTGGGCAGGCTGTGTCTTGGGATTACATCTGAGTTTACAAAATGAGATTTGGAATAGTGCTCCTCCTGCCCTTGGAGGTCACTGTTTAGGATAGAGTAAGGAGATTCTCAAAGAAGAAACTGCACAAACAGCCATTTTGCCTGTAAACCTAGAACGCAGGTTTGGTGTGTAAATGATGGCATAAATCACAGTTTGGAGTTACAGCTGAACCAACCCTATGTGTAACTTTCTATAGGTAAAATCGGTGCTTTTTTTCTTAAAAAATGTTTAGGGGTACTCTCATTTTGACTCAAGAAAATCACCATTTTATACTTCAAATCGAGAAAAATAAATACAGTAAATGAACAAAAGTACAAAGATTTACAAAATGTTTAGGGATATGCATCCCGCTGCGTCCCCCCAGAAAAAAACACTGGGTAAAATCATCTTTGGTGTGCAGACATATGCAGCGAACCTCCAGCCTGACTCAGATGTGCTTGCACTTTGCAAAGTCTCCTGATCAGAATTTCCCTTGACTTTCCAAACTATGGAAATCAGTTAATTTAGGAATTTAAAAACAATCAAAACTGCAAAATGGGATCAAATGTCACCAGTGAATACTTTGTGTTATGGTTCTAACATTCATCCACCAGCCTTAAGATTTGCTTTCTTTTAAAAGGATCCATGGGATTTAAAAAAAGAAACAACAGCAGTGTTTCTTCTTAAATAAAGAAATTTGGCCAAATTTTGAATTTCTGCAAAACTTCATTTGTATACTGCTTTCTGTTTACAATGAAAACACCAAAGCAGTTCATGTAGTCCTAAAACCACAACAAAAGTATTAGGTAATAAAGCAATGGCGAGATGTGAATTTATATTGTCTCTAACAATGTAAACAGATAAATGAAACCTGGCTACAGCCAGCCTGCTGATCCTCTGCCACAAGGGGGAGGATCCAGATGTGGCCCCCAGAACTCTCTATCGGACCCTTGAGACTCTTCCTTAGCTACATCCCTCCCCAAGCCACACCCCTTGAGGGCTTTGGCCAGGCTGAGATGTCTCCTTGATCTCTAGTAATGCTTGTTTTCCTGGAGGAAGAGAGGGCACAGAGATGTATGTGTCGAAACCTCTGACTTTTGCAATGTAACCTCTAGTGCAGGGGTAGAGAACCTAAGGCCCGTGGGCCGGATGCGGCCCAATCGCCTTCTCCAGGAATGTGTGTTTTTACATGAGTAGAATGTGTGCTTGTGTTTAAAATGCATCTCTGGGTTATTTGTGGGGCACAGGAATTCGTTCATATTTTCTTTCAAAATATAATCTGGCCCCCCACATGGTCTGAGGGATGGTGGACCGGCCCACGGCTGAACAAGGTTGCTGACCCCTGCTCTAGTGCAAAAGGTGAGAAGTTCCGGCCGCTGCCCCTCGCCCTGCCCACCCCTGGCAGGTGACCCCCTGAAAAGAAGTTCCTTATAATGGAATGCAGCCCTCCAGCTGAGAAAGGGTCCCAATTCTGCTCTACGGCTCTCCTGTGTATTTTCCACGCTGGTCTCTCCTATGCTCAGAGAAGATACGGTGCACCTTGATCGCCATATACATGGTTTTGCCACATAGCCTCGCAGCGTCCTGAGCCCCCGCACCTGGTAGGTGAGCTCCTTGATGCGCCTCTCGCACTTGCGCATGCCCTTGACGGTCTCGCCGTTGCGCTTCTGCTCCATCTCCAGCTCGTTCTCCAGCTCCCGCACTCGGGCCTCCAGCTTCTGCAGCTGCTTCTTGCCGCCCTTCAGGGCCAGCTGCTCCGCCTCGTCCAGCCGCAGCTGCAGGTCCTTGATGGTCTGCTCCATGTTCTTCTTCATCCTCTCCAGGTGAGCGCTGGTGTCCTGCTCCTTCTTCAGCTCCTCCGCCATCATGGCCGCCTGGAGGAAGCAGAGAGAACGCAGAGGATTACCTCAGTCTGGCAAACCCAATGCAGGCCTTAAAAATCCTGAGGGGAGGAGGTGATGGGGACAGGAGCCCATACTCCTCTCTTAAACAGGCGCTGCTACACCAAACCCCTGACCCTTCAGCCTTCAGGTGTTGGCGGTCCTTTGCTGAGACAACATCATCTTTCATGGCTCAGCCAACAGGGCCCACTGGGAGCTGTCTGTGGTCCTGAACTTGACTGGGCTTGTGCAAATCCCAGCAGAACAAGATAGATGGCTAGAGGGTCAATACTTGCGAGGACAGACAATTGGTGAAAGGGAAGGGGCAGAACCAAACTTTAGGGTCACCGGTTGTGGACCCCACCTTTCCATGATCTGATTTGTACTCACATCAGTGATGGCCTTCTTGGCCTTCTCCTCAGCGTTCCTGCACTCCTGAATGGCCTCCTCCACCTCCGACTGAAGCTGGGACAGGTCAGTCTCCATCTTCTTCTTCTGGTTGATGAGGCTGGTGTTCTGAGGGGAGATGGGCGAGTCAGAATGAGAGAAGGTGGAGTAGCGTCATGGAACGTATTAGGCCAAATGTCCACCTGGTCCATCATTCTATTCTCAAAGCGGCCGACCAGATGCCCATTATAAGAAGCCAGCAAGCAGGACATTAGCTCAACCTACTGGTGATTCCTAAAAATGGGCAGATTCAGAGGCACACCATCTCCGACAGTGGCTAGTAGTCATTCCTGGTCAATTCAGCTCAGATCCCATTACTTGGGTATGTGAAATTGGGAGTCAGGAGCTGCCCCTCTGTGGCTTCATCAGTCCCTCAAACCAACTGGAAGGTGATCTGGGTGGAGTGGAAGGGAAGAGGCAATGACAAGGAAGACACAGAGCAGCAGACCCAGCTGGAGGACAAAGTGTCAGCTGGCTGAGCTTCGGTAGCAGGCTGCAAGCTAGAGGAAGATGAGGATGAAGGGGCAGGAGAAGATGCTATCACTGGAAGCAGGCTAAATTGAGGGGGTGAAAGATGGAGGCAACGAAGGAGATGAGAAGATGGGAGGAGGGGAGAGAGAGTGACAGGCAGGAATGGAGTTGGCCAGTGGAAGGGTGAGAGAAGGACTGGGGCAGGAAACCCCAATGGGGAGTCAAAGAGGAGGAGATGGAAGAGTGGGGATAGGCAGGGACTCTACACTCCAGAAAATATTGTCTCAGTTCAGGCAGAGGAATTTTGTAGTCCAGAACATGAAGCAAGGACAGGCTGTCACGATGACAAGAGCACCCAAGTTCACAAGACTGTGGGACTCGCCTGGCCTTTGAAAGTAACAGCACCCTGTCGTTCTGCAAAGGGAAGGTATCAGCCCCCTCAAATTAGTGCTTGTTTGTTTGTTTTCACATATGAAATCAGGGTCATCCCCTCTTCACCTGGGAGTGGAGGAGCTGCACCCGCTCGCTGGCCTCGATCAACTCCTGCTCGGCGAGTTTCCGGCCGCGCTCCGTTTGCTCCACCACGCTGCGTAGCTCTTCAAGCTCGGCCTGCAGCAGGGAGTTCCGCCTCTCTACTATGGCAATGTTCTCCTTCAGGTCTTCGTTGGCTCGCAGGACGTCATCCAGTTGGATCTGGTTGTCCTGGGCAACCACACACACACACACACTTATATTGTTTCAAGCTGTAAGTACAATTACAATTTCCGAGCACAATTCAAAGTGTTGGCGCTGACCTTTAAAGCCCTAAAGAGCCTCGGTCCTGTATACCTGAAGGAGCGTCTCCACCCCCATCGTCCAGCCCGGACACTGAGGTCCAGCACCGAGGGCCTTCTGGCAGTTCCCTCACTGTGCAGCTACAGGGAACCGGGCAGAGGGCCTTCTCGGTAGTGGCACCCGCCCTGTGGAACACCCTCCCTTCAGATGTGAAGGAAATAAGCAGCTATCCTATCTTTAAAAGACATCTGAAGGCAGCCCTGTTTAGGGAAGTTTTTAATATTTAATGCTGTACTGTTTTCAACACTTGATTGGGAGCCGCCCAGAGTGGCTGGGGAGACTCAGCCAGATGAGCGGGGTATAAATATTATTATTATTATTATTATTATTATTATTATTATTATTATTATTATTGTAAGCCTCTTTCTTCCCATAAATACCTCCCTGCCCTTTTGTGTGGGGCTGTGTGAACCTCCCCTCCCAGCCCCTCAGGCTGTGGTCCACTGAGGTGGGGGGCAAAGGCCTCGTGCCTCGTTACCTTGAGGTGGGTGTGGGCAATCTTGAGGTGTTTCTGGGCCTCAGCTGCCACCCGGTTGGCTTGGCTGAGCTGGATCTCCATCTCGTTGAGGTCGCCCTCCATCTTCTTCTTGACCCTCAGCGCCTCGTTGCGGCTGCGGGTCTCGGCGTCGAGGGAGGCCTGGAGCGAGTCCACCATCCTCAAGTGGTTGCGCTTGGCCTGCTCCATCTCCTCGTCCTTCTCGGCCAGCTTGCGCTCAATGTCGGCCTTGATCTGGTTGAACTCCAGCTGGGCCCGCAGGATCTTGCCTTCCTCGTGCTCCAGAGAGGCCTGGAAGGTCAGGAAATGATGGGTTAGAGTGAGAGGACAAATGGATGAGGGGAGAAGTGGAAGGAGAATCGGAGGAGACAAGACTGGAGGTCAAAATCCAGCTTCTTCCTCAACTCAAACTCTATCAGATAGGGCAGCTGCTTTCTGGTGGGCCAAGGCTCTATCATGTCAACAGTTACACAGTTGTTTCTATTTTGGACCTGTTCTCCAGAATTGCTCATTATTTTTACGGGAAAGTCCTCAAGACAATGTTGATGTCAAGTCATTGCATTCCAGTATTTTCATCTTGGGTTTTCCCCTGACCTGATTTGCGCCAATGGAAAGCAATTGAAATGCCAGCCTGCCCAGTACAGAGGAGCAAAGCAATGTTGAAACTTTTAAGGACTACTGTGCCTTTAAGTAAACACTTCCTGTTTGCAAGTTCTGCTCGTTTTATGGTTTCTTTTGGGATGTGGCTGAAGATAAGTGATGAATTGCTCCTTGTTGGCTTCTGTTCCCTACCCTACCCTACCCAACCCAACAAATGCTGTTTATACAGACATAAAGAAAAAAAATATCAACACAAATAAACTGGCAATTATAGTTCTCACACCCCACACGAGGAGCAGAAGTTGCCGAAATAAGGGGCAATTCATCACTTATCCCACAGTCAGGATGTACAGAATGTGTGTGTGGGGGGGGGGAATGGACAGAACCAGAATGGAGGAAGAGTTTAATTAATGTTGCGGGGGATCTTTGTGCTGTGAGAGGTTTTTGTAAACATGATGGATGATCTTGGTTATGCGGTGGGCACTATCAAAATAATATAGCGCTATACTGTTTGTGCAGAACCTCTGTTTCCAGGTATTTCCGGGCTGGAGGGAGGGAGGGAGAGATAAAGGCCCATTGCTCTGAGCAGGAAATGTTAGGAAAAGCTTATTTGGCCCCCAGAGGTCCAGACTTCAAGTGGTGCCTCTTGCCGTAAAACAACAATGATAAATTAAATAGCTGGTTGTTTCCTTTCCTTTCATGGTGCCCCAAACTGCCCCCTCCCAGCCTGCCTCATGGCAGAGCAGACCGTTGGGCTAGCAAGAATTTCTTAACTGCCAGGGTTCCTTGTGTGGGGAAACTGTGGTGATTAAAGTGATTTAAAATAGGGGAGGGGGCGGAAGGGAAGAGGAGGTGCAGAGAAAAGAAGTAGAAGCGGAGATAGGTGGACAAGGAGGGGCAAAGGTTGGTGCTTTAGGGAGAACGGCGTCTGGTATCACCTCAGCCTCTTCCAGAGCTGCCTGCAACTCCATCTTCTCAGCCTCCAGCTGCTTCCGGACCTTCTCTAGTTCGTGCATGCTCTTGCCCCCCTCGCCCAACTGCTCAGTGAGGTCGGAAATCTCCTCTGTAGGGAGAGAGGAGGGAGCGGGAGACTTGGCTCAGACCGGAGAGAAGGATAAGCTCAAGCGAGGGATAAGTTGTGAAGCAGCAAGGCTTCGCTGCAGGCCTCGTCCTCACGCTAACTCACCCTGTAAGTTCTTGTTCTCCCTCCTCAAGGTCTCCAGGTGCTCCAGAGACTCCTCGTAGGCGTTCTTCAGCTTGAAGAGCTCAGTGCTGAGTGCCCGGGACTCCTTCTGAGAGGCCTCCAGCTCTGCCTGGGTCTCCTCGTATTTCTGCTTCCACTCCGAGAGGATCTGAGGGGATGGAGGGGAAAGAGGGCAAACAACAACTCTAACTTGAGCTGGAGGACATGACCCTTGTTTCACTCTGAATTGCGCCCATTTCCCTTTCTCCCAGCTGAGTCACTCGCCTTGTCGAAGTTCCTCTGCTTCTTGTCCAGGGCAGCTGCGGCCGCGTTTGAGCGCTCCACGTCCACCATGAGGTCTTCGATCTCGTTCTGCAGGCGGTGCTTGGTCTTCTCCAGGGAGGAGCACTTGGCGTTCACGGCCTCCACCGCCTCTTCGGCGTCTTGCAGGCGCTGCGCCAGCTTCTTCCTGATATGCAAGTTTGTGGGTGGGTGGGGGGAAAGTGAATCAATTATTACCGCAGGAGGGGCTGGCTTGCTTCCTCAGCCTACGGATGAGGGAGAGGAGGAACAGCAGAGAGAAAATGGGCCTCCACAATGACCTCGCCAGGGCGCTCCGGGAAGTAATCTCAATGGTCTTACCTCAGGGGTGGGCGACCTTTCTTTTCCTAGTCCAGGGGCCACATTCCCTTGTGGCCAACCTTCCGAGGGCCGAATGCCAATGATTAGGGACAGAGGCAAAAGTAGACGGGCCAATGGCTTCAGTTCTTACCTTTGTACTGTAGGCTACACTCCAGCCATACAGAAGTCAGAGGGTTTTATACACAGAGAGAGAGAGGAGGAACAGAGGTTGCTGGGGGGGGCACATGAGGGTCCCCCACCCCTGCTCTACCTGGGACAGCAGTCATCATAGGGGGGCAGAGTGTGGCTGCACAGGCGAGGCCCACAACTTGTGTGTCGTACCCCCAGCTCTGCTCTTTTGGCCTCGTTGGGCACAGTGAATGTACCTCCCACCCCGGCCACCAACACCACAGCTCCTCCTACCTCAACCTACCTTAGCGCCTTTTTTGTTTTGTTTTGTTTAAGTGGGGGATTTCTCCTCCAACCAACAAGCTTTTTGCTCGTCTTATACGCTGCCATTTTAAAATATAACCCGAGCCAAAAGCTTCGCCGTTAGAGGAACCAAAGAGCGATGTCCGTGGGGCTTTGGGGGGAAGGGGATGGGCAGGGCTGGAGGGGGGGCAGTGGTGGTGTGTGAGAGAGTCAGGCCCACAGCAGACCCCAAAGGCTGCCGAGGGGACCCACATCCCCATCTCAAGTGCCGGCCAAGGGAAGGAGTAGGAAAGAAAACCGGCCACCTGCTTCAGCAGTTGCCCAATCCCCTGATAGGCCAGAGGAGGCTGTGTGGCTATCAGAGCGGTCAGGCCAGGCCTGTTTCTTTGGTCTGAGCCTCCTGCTGCTCAAATGCCTTGGCTTGTCCATCTCCGCCTGGACCCTTGAGCCCAGACGCCATTCCACAGGAGCCAGGCAGGCCTGTGAGCTGGCAGGGCTGAGGTAGACATCCATTCCAGACCTTCTCACTTACTTGGCCTCCTCCAGCTCCTCCGTCCTCTGAATGGCGTCGGTTTCGTACTTGGTCCTCCACTGCGCCACCTCGGAGTTGGCCTTGGACAGAGAGCGCTGGAGCTCCGCTTTGGCCTCTACTTCTTCCTCATACTGCTCCCTCAGAAGGTCGCAGTCATGGCGGGCCGACTGCAGCGCATGTGCCAGAGCATTCTTGGCCTGAGTGAAGGACGGACATGAGAAAATTGGTTGATCTCCCTCAACACCTGCTTCATGCCTTCTCCCACTGCAACCTCTGAATCCTGAATCCCCGATTCTCATATTCCACTGATTTTCCCTCAGACTCCGATCCCTGACCCACAGTTCCTGCAATTCTCTCGTCTGCTTTCTCTCAGCATCCCTCTGCCTCAGACCTACAGTTCTCATGGCTCGTTTACCTTGGCCTCCTCTTCCAGCTGCCTCTTCAAGTCCTCCATTTGCTGGGTGTACGACTGCTTCCCTCGAGTGAGCTGAGAAATGAGTGCCTCCTTCTCTTCGAGTTGGCGGGCGAGTTCTCCTGAGGGGCAGGGAAGACGGCATGTTTGCTTCTGCAAAGCTGATGCACTCCGTCCGGGGCCCAAGACATTTCATGGCCCGAGGAGACGGCCAAGATGGCTGCCCACTCTCCATTCCACATACAGAAAC
This sequence comes from Podarcis liolepis, assembly GCF_965112155.1. NCBI lineage: Eukaryota > Metazoa > Chordata > Lepidosauria > Squamata > Lacertidae > Podarcis > Podarcis liolepis. The sequence continues at coordinate 6,908,582 of NC_139573.1, read as the reverse complement.
CAAATGGACTGGAGGATGAACACTGGCTGAACCACCTCCATGGCACCTAAAGCCATGGGAAGGTTCGGGGCCCCAAGAAAAAGTGAGGGGCAACAAAGAGGAATGCCCCCAAATATCTAACACCTGAGGTGCTCACTATGCCTAACAGCAGGGCAGCCCTGGATTTTGTTCCCTCTAGGAAAGTAAATAAACAGAAAGCCAGTGGGAAAACAATGTGTGTTATACCATTTTCCGTCTGGAGTTTGGCTCGCTGTGTGTTGGTGTCGTTGAGGGTCCTCTGGGTCTCCTCAAACTTGGCCCGGTAATCTGCGGCCTGGTCCTCCACGGTGCGACACATCTTCTCCAAATTCACCTGCCGGCCGAGAGGGGAAGAAGTGGAAGGGGTGAAAAGCGAGGAAGGTGAGAGAGGACTGAGGAGGACAGCGCCAGAGGCCAGCAAGGCAGCAACATGAGGAAGGTGTGCCAAAACCTTCAAGCAAACAGGCCACATGCTGCCTTTTTAGTCTTAATCAGGCTTAACTGAGCCACTCAGTTTAAAGGAACATGCTGGATTTGTACACAGTGCTCCGGACAATATGTCATTTGGAGACAGTCCACCAAAGGACATCCCAGTAGGATGCCCCTTGGCTCAGCTTGATCTCTAGGTGTCAGGATAATACCTTCCCAGCTTCCCCCTCTCCCCAGCTTCCACCTCCAGATATCCAGGTACCCCTTTGAGCTATCTTTAGCTCCTCCATCCATCCATACAGCACCTTGGCTTTCAGCAGCTGCTCCATGTTGGAGCCCACGTCGTCCAGCTCCAACTTCAACTCGCTCTTCTCCTTCTCCAGCTTCTGTTTCACGCGCTGAAGGTTGTCAATCTGCTCCCCCAGCTCAGCCACCGAGTCGGCGTGCTTCTTGCGGAGCGTGGCCGCCGTGGCCTCGTGGTGGAGAGTCGCCTCCTCCAGGTCGCGGCGCATCTTCTGGAATTCCGCCTCCCGCTTCTTGTTCAGCTCCACCTGCACGGTGGTGGCCCCGCCGGCCTCCTCCAGCCGCTCGCTGATCTCCTCCAGCTCCCGCGAGAGGTCGGAGCGCTGCTTCTCCACCTTGGCCCGGGATGCTCGCTCCGCCTCCAGCTCCTCTTCCAGCTCCTCGATCCGTGCCTGGACCACAGAAAAAAAAGAAGACGGGTCCCTCAATCCACCCAGCATATTGGCTCAAGGGCAAGAACTTTGCATGGCATGTGGCTTGTCCCAGGGCCAAACTCACAGGGGGTGGGTTCTAGGTCAGAAGGTGGTTCTAGAACGTAAAGCCAAGAGCTGGGGAAAGAGGGAAAGTCCATCCCTGGGCATTTCTAGAGCAGAGAGACACCTGAAAGCTGAAGGTCTAAGCAGGGCACCCACCTGCAGTTCCTTCAACTTCTTCTGCAGCTGTGAAGCCAGGGCCTGCTCATCCTCAATCTTGCTGTTCTGCTGGTTGATGTCAAACTCCTTCCTGAAAAAGGCATTTGGGGACGTAAACACCACCATCCTCCCATTCCCTCCCCCCACCCCATTCATACATTAGATAATCCTCTAGAATACAAATAATCCTCTAGAATAAAATAGCTTACTAGGGAAATGCTGAAGTTGCCCTTCAGCTGGAGCAGCTGGAGGCGGCAAAAGAGGGAGATCCCCGGCTATGCCTGCGTTAAATAGGGCAGGCCACGCCCCCCAAGCCAGCCGATTGGCTGTCCAGGGGATGACGCAGCTGGGGATTCCCGCAATCACGCGTGCGTGGTGGGGGCGTGAAGCCCGCAACACCACCTCCTTTTGAAGGCGGAAGTGGCTATATCTCAATTTTAACTCATGAGCTATTGCTGCAATCTGCTCCGATTGTATATTTTATCTTTATGAACGCTGTTTTTATTGTGTTATGTTATGTGAGCTGGTCTTTGTAATAAATTATCTATCTATCTATCTATCTCTCTCTCCCCCCCCCCCCCCCGTTCTGCATGATTTTCACCTGACCAACCACTGCATCATTCCCTGTGCCACCACCAGAATGAGGCCCTTTGGTCTAGACCTGGGCTCTTCCACCTTGGGTCTCCAGGCATGTTGCAATAGTGCCAACAACACCCTCCTTAATCCCTGGTGGGCAAAACTGGACACAGCTCACATGCGTTTGTTTTAGATATTTATAAGTATATAAAGAAGAGCCTGCTGGATCAGGCCAATGCTCCACCTAGTCCAGCATCCTGGTGTGTTTTTTTTGGTTTTTTTAAAAAATAATATTTTATTGAGTTTTAACAAGAGAAAAGATTACAAAAGACATAACAACAAACAATAAAAAAATAAACACCAGAAAACCCCCAAAACCAAAAATTCCGCATAAAAGCAGAAACAAAAAAGAAACAAAAAAGAAAAAATACAGATAAAAATCCCTCCCTTCAATTTCTATCATTCTTTTACTTATTTTCCTGACTTCCTCTCACCTCCCTCTTTGTATTCCATTCAAAAATTTATTTAGCAAATTCATACCCTCATATCTTACCCTTAATTATATGTCCTCATATAATATTACTTCATATTTTCATTTATAATCAAACCATTCTTCCAGATTCTAATTTCTCCTTATTACTCAGCCACTTCATTTTCCCCCCATTAGTTTCATTAACTTTACCTTATCCTTAAATCTCTAAAGATTCTGAAATTTTAACCATATTTAACCTTTCTGCAAAAGCCAATTACTTCCTTTCCAACATCTCTTAGTATTTCCTTAGTATTACACTAATTCCATAGATATAGATTATTTACAAAAAACATTTCTCATTCTAAGTTTATCCAACGTCCTTTTTCCTGGTTCCGGGTTATGTTAGTCCTTATGTCATTATATCCTCATCAGTCAGGTGTTCTAATGTCTAAAGCTCTCAAGTGTCCAGCATTCTGTTCTTGCGGTGACCAACTAGATGCCCCAGTGGGAAGCCAACAAGCACAACCTGAACACCAGAGCCCTCTCCTCTCCTCTCCAGCAAATGGTATTTGGAAAGATTACAGAGGTCCAGCTCTGAGGGCCTTCTGGCGGTTCCCTCCCTGCGAGAAGTGAGGCTACAGGGAACCAGGCAGAGGGCCTTCTCGGTGGTGGCGCCCGCCCTGTGGAACACCCTCCCACCAGATGTCAAGGAAATAAGCAACTACCTGACTTTTAGAAGAAATCTGAAGGCAGACCCGGTTCAGGGAAGTTCTTAATGTTTGATATTTTATTTTGTTTTTAATATTGTTAGGAGCTGCCCAGGGTGGCTGGGGAAACTCAGCCAGATGGGCGGAGTATAAATACTAAATTATTATTATTATTATTATTATTATTATTATTACTGCCTCCAGCTATGAAGGCACAGCTCAGCCGTCAGGGCTACTAGCCATCCATAGCCCCCTCCTCCACGAATATGCTACCCAAGAATAAAGGGTGAAAACAGTGAAAAGAGTTTGGTAGTGGCGGGCAGAGAGGGGTGGCCTCTCCTCTCTCTCCTGTTTCCCGAGGCTCCTGCAAAGCATGCTAAGATGAGGCACGTCCCCTACTTTTTCAGTTTATCCTCCAGCTGTTGCTTGTCGTTCTCCAGGTCCATGATGTTCTCCTGGGTCAGCTTCAAGTCCCCTTCCAGCTTCCTCTTGGCCCGTTCCAGGTCCATACGGATCTTCCTCTCCTGTTCCAGGGAGCCTTCCAGCTGGTTGGAAAGAGGCAGACAGGAACAACAAGAAGAAGAAACGGGTGTTACTCACAGGTGGTTTCTTGTGCTTTGGACTGCAGAATTCATTTGGGGGAGTCTACTAGATGGGACGCGGGTGGCGCTGTGGGTTAAACCACAGAGCCTAGGGCTTGCCGATCAGAAGGTCGGCGGTTCAAATCCCCGCAACGGGGTGAGCTCCCGTTGCTCGGTCCCTGTTCCTGCCAACCTAGCAGTTCGAAAGCATGAAGTGCAAGTAGCTACAGTGGTGCCCCGCAAGACGAATGCCTCGCAAGATGGAAAACTCGCTAGACGAAAGAGTTTTCCGTTTTGGAGGTGCTTCGCAAAACGAATTTCCTATGGGCTTGCTTCGCAAGACGACAATGTCTTGCGAGTTCCTGCTGGTTTTTTTCCCTCCCCCCCCTTTTTCTAAGCCGCTAAGCCGCTTATCAGCTGATCCGATCAGCAGATAAGCCGCTAAAAGCCGCTAATAGCGCTAATCCGCTAATCCTTCAATGGGCTTGCTTTGCAAGACGAAAAAACCGCTAGATGAAGAGAATCACAGAACGGATTCTTTTCGTCTTGCGAGGCACCACTGTAAATAGGTACGGCTCCGGCAGGAAGGTAAACGGCGTTTCTGTGCGCTGCTCTGGTTCGCCAGAAGCGGCTTAGTCCTGCTGGCCACATGGCCCGGAAGCTGTACGCCGGCTCCCTCGGCCAATAAAGCGAGATAAGTGCCGCAACCCCAGAGTCGTCTGCGACTGGACCTAATGGTCAGGGGTCCCCTTTACCTTTACCTTTTACTAGATCAAAGGTTGGCCAACCTTTTTTGGGGAGGTGGGACACATTTGCCTGGATGGGCCAGAGAACAAGAGCCCTCGCTTCTCCTGTGGTTTCCAGCAACTGGCATTCAGAAGCTCTGTTGCCTTCCAGTCATGGAGGCAGAGTGAAAGCACACCTATTAACCCACCCAATTTGACCTCTGTCCCCATTCACTGCTGGCACACGGCCTTGGGGGAATTGTCAACATGGCCCACAGGACGTAAATTGTCCCCTACCCCCAGGTCCCAACTGAAAAAGAATGGCAACTTAAGCTGACAGAATATGTGCAGCTTGCCGACCTAACATACAGAATAAGAGAACGAGAAGAACATACGTTTGAAGAAGATTGGATAATGTTTACTGGGAAAAATGGTGGTAATTGTGTACACTTGGAAACACTGGCAACGTTAAGATAAATACAAGAGCATAAATTAAGTTTTGATGGATGTCATAATAGAATACTGAATGGTTTAGTTTATATAAAATACGCAGGGATTTATGTTTTGCAAAATGAACCACGGAAAGAGAAGAAGGGACGGTTTTGATATTTTAAGGTTGTTTAAATGAATATTCTAAATTGTAAAACAGGAAATTTAATAAAAATTATATTGAAAAAAATAATAAAATGTCCCCCACCCCTGTGACAGAGAAACTGTGATAGCTAAAGGTGGGGAAAGCCCCTGTCTCCCACCAAGAAGATCTGCCAGAGCAAGAGATCTTTGGTTGGACGCAAGGATGGAGTGTGTCCTTCTGGATGTTGCTGGACTACATCTCCCATCAGCCTCAGCAGCCAGTGCAGCCAATGGTCAGGGCTGATGGGAGTTGGAGTCCAGCAGCACTTGGAAGGCTCCAGCTCTGAGAACAGCTTCTTATGTGCTCATATTCATGAGACTCTCCAGTCTCTGCTGTCGACTCACATCGTCCGCCTGCTGCTCCAGCTTCAGCTTGGCTTTGGTGAGCGTGTTGACTTTGTCTTCTTCGACCTGCAGGTCATCCAGAGCTTGCTGGTGGGCTTCTTGCAAGGATTTCTTCTCCTTGGTCAGCTTGGCGATGATCTCATCCAGACCGGCCATCTCCTCCGTGAGGTTTTTCACCTGGTGGGAAGGCCAAACCCCAGAGATGTCAGGAGTTGGGGGGAAGGGACAACTTTGAATCTACATATGGGGGTCCCAGGAGCATGTGGGGAGAAGCTCTTAGCTGGAGGGCAGCCCACTGCCCTGCCGTCAGCACTCAGCCTACTCTGTGGCGACAGCTGGGACAGAAAGCAAGTCTTAGGCTGCCGGTAGAATATGTTGCAGAAGCTTTAGCCTGCTGGTGGAAGGATAACAAAAGAGGGAGCCAGTCTGACCTAACTTATAAGTAATAATAATAATAATAATAATAATAATAATAATAATAATAATAATAATATAGTTATATCCCACCCATCTGGCTGAGTTTCCCCAGCCACTCTGGGCGGCTCCAAATCAAGTGTTAAAAACAATACAGCATTAAATATTAAAAACTTCCCTAAACAGGGCTGCCTTCAGATGTCTCTTAAAGATAAGATAGCTGCTTATTTCCTTCACATCTGAAGGGAGGGCGTTCCACAGGGAGGGCGCCACTACCAAGAAGGCCCTCTGTCTGGTTCCCTGTAACCTCACTTCTCGCAACGAGGGAACCGCCAGAAGGCCCTCGGCATTGGATCTCAGTGTCCGGGCTGAACGATGGGGGTGGAGACGTTCCTTTAGGTATATTGGGCCAAAGCCATTTAGGGCTTTAAAGGTCAGCACCAACACTTTGAATTGTGCTCGGAAACGTACTGGGAGCCAATGCAGATCTCTCAGGACCGGTGTTATGTGGTCCCGGTGGCCGCTCCCAGTCACCAGTCTAGGTGCTGCATTCTGGATTAATTGCAGTTTCCAGGTCACCTTCAAAGGTAGCCCCACGTAGAGCGCATTGCAGTAGTCCCTCTTGGGAGGGAATTCCACAATATGGGAGTGTGTTGAACCAAAGGTGAACCGTTCCGGAAGCATCTTGGTAGTCAAGAAAACCCTACAATTAATTGGTAGCGGTTGCAGCAATGGGCTCACATATGTTTATATTCATACACTAATTGGCCTGCTTTGATGCAATCCTTATCTGCGGAACTCGGGGCTGGGCTCTGAGCCAAGAAAGGAGAACTATCTGTAAGGTTTTGTCAGGGACTGGCCAGAGGTGGAATAGGGGAGACTGCCTCTCCATCCTGACCCTTCCAAGGAGGAGGAAGAGGAGGACAGTGTAGGTTTCCAACAGGGGTTTGAGGGAGGTCACAGCTCAGAGGCAGATGAGGGGGAAAGCTGGAAAATAATGGGAGAGGGGGAGGCAGAACTGGAGAGGCAGCTGGCTGACACAGTGTCATTAGAAAGCGTCCAGACCCTCCATCTCCCAGAACCCGGTGAGCCTTAAAAGTAGGAGAGCAAAGAGCTTGAAGGCAGAGGGCACATAGCAGCACCCGTAGAAGACAAATGAGGAAGCGGGAGAGACGGAGGGTGGAGATTCACTCAGGACAGCACCATTATCCAAGAGGCTGGGTTCTATAGCCTCTCTGTAAATATTGAAATGAAAAAGGATGGTAAGAAACTTTTCCTTGTCTTTATACTTTCCTGGGCAACCAGCCGGGAGCTGCTGAAAGCATCCTGACAGGTTTGGTTATTTGCCACCTATGACCTCATCTAGTCGGGTGAAATGACATATGCTGCTCTGCTGTATTGAGAAGGTTTGTTTGGGTGCGGGCAAAGCCATCTCCTTGCTGCGGTGTCTGCAAAGGCTAGGAGAAACGGCAGGCTGCTTTGCCTAAGTCTCTGGAACTGGCCATTCCGATGTTTTTGACATCCTTCTCTGGTCTCCCTGCACCCAACCACTCCCACAAGTCCTCCTTTGGACCTGCAGTTCAGAACAGGGAGCCACCACCGAAAAGGCCCTCTCTTGTGTCCCCACCAGCTGTGCCACTGACGTCGAAGGGGCTGGGAGAAGGTGCTCACCTAAGGACCTTATCACCTGGGCAGGTTCACATAGGGAACTTGCCTCGCTGCCCCTCTTAAGCGCACCTTGTTCTCCGTGGCGTGCTTCTCCTTCTCCACTTTGGCCAGGGTCAGCTCCAGGTCGTCAATGTCCTTCTTGAGCTCCGAACACTCGTCCTCCAGCTTCCGCTTCTTGGCCGTCAGCTCGGCGTTCATCTCCTCCTCGTCCTCCATCCTTTCAGTCATCTCCTTCACCTTGGCCTCCAGCTGAATCTTGTTCTTGATCAGCTGGTCGCACCGTTCCTCAGCATCGTTCAGATTATCTTGTTCCTGCAAGAGGAGAGGAAGGAAAGAAGGGGGTTTTCGGAAAAGCGAGCATCTCTTTAGGCATTTGAGGAGGACGGAGTAAACGGGAACAAGGAGGTGCTGCAAAGAGATGAGACGTGAAAGGTCAAAAGTGCTTTTATTGTGATTTCATGTTGTGAACCACCCTGAGATCTATGGGTAGAGGGCGGCATACAAATTTAATAAATAAAAATAAAACAAATACGTTAGGACTTTTTGATCATGTAAAAGGCTGTTTTGATCCCAACGTACCTTCCTGTCTTCTTAAGAGATAGCAACAGTGCACGTTGACCTTTGCTTCATATCTGCCCAGTATCCTGAACCGTTTTGTCAATTCCATATGCACCCATTTCACAGAAACATAGGGAGCTGTCTTATACTGAGTCAGATTATTGGCTCATATAACTCAGTAATTTCCACCCTGACTGGCAGTGGCTATCCAGGGTTTCAGACAGGGGGAAATTCCTAGCCCTACCTGGAGATGCTGGAATTGAACTTGATATTTTCTGCTTGCTAAGCAAATGTTCTACCGCTGAGCTACGACCCTTTCCTCAAACAGCTTGTTTCTATAGAGGCCAATGCAATTAGGTGGGAAGGATGCATGCCGTCCACACTGTCCACCCCCAGGTGGCGCTGTGGTCTAAACCACTGAGCCTCTTGGGCATGGGTAGGCAAACTAAGGCCCAGGGGCCGGATATGGCACAATCGCCTTCTAAATCCGGCCCGCAGACGGTCCAAGAACCAGTGTGTTTTTACAGGAGTAGAGTGTGTGCTTTTATTTAAAATGCATCTCTGGGTTATTTGTGGGGCATAGGAATTCGTTCATATTTTTTTCCAAAATATAGTCTGCCCCCCCACAAGGTCTGAGGGACAGTGGACCGGCCCCCTGCTGAAAAAGTTTGCTGACCCCTGCTCTTGCGCTTGCTGATCAGAGGGTCGGCGGTTCAAATCCCCACAATGGGGTGAGCTCCCATTCGCAGCTCCTGCCAATCTAGCAGTTCGAAAGCACGCCAGTGCAAGTAGATAAATAGTTAATGCTGTGGCGGGAAGGTAAACGACATTTCCGTGCACTCTGGTTTCCGTCACGGTGTCCCGTTGCGCCAGAAGCGGTTTAGTCCTGCTGGCCACACAACCCGGAAAGCTGTCTGTGGACAAACGCTGGCTCCCTTGGCCTGAAGAGAGATGAGTGCCACAACCCCATAGTCGCCTTTGACTGGACTTAACCGTCCAGGGGTCATTTGCCTTTTACCTTTTTACCATCTACCAGGAAGGTAAAAATAGAGGTTGTTAATTACAGAGTCAAGAATTGCTGCCAAATGGGATCTTTTGGTGTCAGTAGCTCGGTGGCAGAGCTGATAGTTTGCATTCAGAAGATCCCAGATTCCAGGTACGACAGGGAAGGACCCCCATCTGAATCCTGCAGAGCTGCTGGCAGCCAGGGCAGTGGTAAGAAATCTGCAGGGCCCATCAGTGGGGCTAGATCACAGCTTCTTGCCAACTTTGGGTGTGATTCAGTCATATACCGGTCAATTCAGGTTTCGCCATTAAAGTTGATTCGTCGCGTAACAAGAGCGATAAGGAGAGAGATGAGGAAACAAATTTCAAAATGTGAGCTGATGCTTACTCAATGCAGCAGCAGCGACTCTCTCTGCAAGCAAACCAGAATCAACGCACAACAGATCACCAACGTCGTCTAACCTCCCCACAAACCTTATGCAAACAAATCTGGAAATATGCTCAATGAGCAGGTCACATGGAAGCAACCAAGGACTCTCTCTCTCTCTCCAGGACCTTGTAGTTTGTCCCGGTGGCTTTATAAAGTCACTCACAGCTTGAACTTGCAGTTGGAGATCATTCTTCTCCTGCAACAGGGAGACCATCTTTTCCTCCAGCTCCTTCCTCCGAGTCTCCGATTTCTCCAGGGCTTCCTTCAGCCGCCCAAATTCTTCCTTCATTGTCTGTGGAGAAGAAAACAAGACTGATGGACTCAACCAGCCAGCCAGCGGTAGCTGCTTAAAAGGAAAAGCAAATGGCAGGTTTATATATTGGGAAGGGATATTTCAGAGCTGGTAGAGCAAGGCTGCTTCGAGACCTTTTTCAACTTCAGATTGCAGGTGTGAGGTTGGGTGCTTGAACGGTTTCGCAACCGGAAAATAACGGCCCTTGTTTGTAGAAGACTAGCATGCAAAGGGTTCAACCTGGCCTTCACTGTTTGTGTATTTATTTCATAAAAAATTATATTCCACTTGATTGTAAAATAAAACCCCAGTGACCTCGGAGCAGGTTACAAACAGAATTTAAAAAATGAAACTATCAGCAAATAGTTTTTAAATAAATTGAAAACCTTCCAAAAAAAGTTATTAAAACCGATCAGCTAAAACTTACAATTAAAGCGTCAACACCCTACATATCCGGATAGGCTTGCCTAAACCAAAATATTTCCAGGAGGCACCGGAAGGAGTAACAGCAAAGGCCTGATGTCAGTTTCTTACAAATGTGGAATGAGCATTGTGTCAAACATGTAACAGGGCCAATTCTGCATTAATTACACTGTTGTGCAAGGTGTTCATATACAGTGGTGCCCCGCAAGATGAATGCCTCGCAAGACGGAAAACCCGCTAGACGAAAGCGTTTTCCGTTTTGGAGGTGCTTCGCAAAATGAATTTCCTATGGGCTTGCTTCGCAAGACGACAATGTCTTGCGAGTTCCTGCTGGTTTTTTCCCCTCCCCCCTTTTTTCTAAGCCGCTAAGCTGCTTATCAGCTGATCCGATCAGCAGATAAGCCGCTAAAAGCCGCTAAAAGCCGCTAATAGCGCTAATCCGCTAATCCGTCAATGGGCTTGCTTCGCAAGACGAAAAAGCCGCTAGACGAAGAGAATCACAGAACGGATTCTTTTCGTCTTGCGAGGCACCACTGTATTTGTGGAGTGCATAAACTGCCTGCTATAAACCCCTGTGAGCAAATCAGGGATAGCCTGGGGCACTCGATGGCCTTCCAGATGTTTTTGGATGGACTCAGTGTGGCAGCCCTTAATTTTTTGTTTGTTTGTTTAACCCTTAGCAGTTCTGGATAAATTTCAGCCGTAATCCGAGAAGCGTTACCTGCATCTCCTTCTCGGTCTCTGCGCTCTTGAGCAGAGGCTTGATTTTGAAGAACAGCTTCATCCAAGGCCAGTTCTTCACCCCCATGAAGGCCCGGATGTTCCACTGAATCACCAGCAACGCATCCCTGGGGAAAGGAGGATAAGGAAACGGGGGATTTAGCCCCTAAGCGGGAGAAAGCGTCTCTCCCACCTCCCTGCCAGAAACCCTGGAGGGACTCTGCCTGTTGCAGTGGGCAATGCTGAGCTAGGGGACTCAATATTCCAACTTGGGGGTAAGGCAGCCCTCTATGTCCCTGTGGTTTTCAGTGATTGGTCAAAATTGCAACTCTTTACCCTCCAGGTCTTTGACCAATTGGCTGCCTTGCCTTCTCTTCCATTGCTGTGCACTGTATTCTGCGCCACTGCTTTCATTTATTTATTCTGATACGGATTGCTTTTTGGTTTTGAAAACGAGGTTCCAGGCAAGGAAAAGAAAAGAAACTGCAATTCATGAGGTCTTGGTGGTCATTGTTGTAGAGTTCCACAGGTTTTTTTTTCTTCTTCTCTTTTTCACTTCATTTATTAATTTTATTAAATTTCTGTACTGCCCTTCACCGGACAGTTGATGGTATAAAACGCAATATAAAATGATTTTTAAAATGATTCTAACTGTACGTTCTTGCTTATTTTAATTGTGTGTGCTTGTAACTCGCCCTGGGAACCATATGGCAAAGGACAGACTATAAGTGCAAATAAATAAGTACTGTGTAAGTACTAGCCAAATAAATTTTAAACAGGCAGGTTGCCCAGCAAAGCAACTGCCCTCCAGCATTTCCGACAACCATCAAGAGCAGCTCTTCTTGTGACCGCAAAAGGTGCTTCCAGGCTGTCCCTATTTTCAGATGGGGTTCCGTCCCATGCTGCTAAATTTCGGCTGCACAATTACAGTCGTTTGAGGATACAAGCCTGCCTGTCCCTAAAGACCAGACTTCTTTTTTCTGCGATAAGGAAAATGATGGGGTAATGCGCTTGCTTTGATGCAACGCCATCTGAGCACCAGTAAACAAATCGGGACAAATGCTCATTCAATAGCCAAAGCTGACTAAGATTCCCTGCGAACCAAAAGCTCTGAAAGCGCATTCGGAAAGTGCCTGCAGCACGTTTGTTGAAATGCAATAACAGGTACCCCTGTGGAAATCTTGTTATTGTGAATCTCCCTCTTCCAGATACTGTGGAAATCGATTCCTACTCCCACCCAACCTGCAAGTTAAGAAGGGATAATCACAGCGCTCACCGACGCTCCATAATCTTCTTAAACTCGATGCGCATGAGCTGACCCCTGGCCTGCGCTTGGATGCGGGTGATGATGCGGGAAAGGCGTTCATCTCGCATTTCCTCCAATTGGCCCAGAAGCCCAGCCTTGAAAAACACCTGGAAGGAGAGGGAAAGGTGGTAGGGATGTTGACATGAGCACCTCTGGCTAAGCCTCTATCTATATCTATCATCTATCTATCATACAATATTGCCCACAAGGGCACTAGATGAGTACCAGTCCTCCTCCTCCTCCTCCTCCTCCTTCTTCTATCACTCGTAGCCGAGTAAGATTGTCTTCCATAAACATAGTCTTAACAATGAGTCTGTGACTGTGGAGGCCAATTCTGGATCCACATGTCCTTCCACAGTGGGGACATGGGTTTCTGGGCAGGAGTTGATCACAGTGAGGGTTTGCCAATTGTGCCTTCCTCTTAGCACGTTTCTCCCTTGCGTCCTGAGTTCGAGTGTCTTCAAAGCCCAGGACACCTTTGGTAAAGGCTGTTCTCCAATTCTCCACTTGCAGGCCAGCGTTTCCCAATTGTTGGTGTTTATACTACATTTTTAAAGACAGTCTTTAAACCTCTTTTGGTGACTGCCAGCATTACGCTTTCCATTTTTAAGTTCGGAATAGAGTAGTTGCTTTGGATGATGATAATCAGGCATCCGCACAACATGACCAGTCCGACGAAGTTGATGTTGAAGAATCATTGCTTCAACACTGGTGATCTTTGCTTCTTCCAGTACACTGGCATTAGTTTGCCTGTCTTCCCAAGTGATGTGTAAAAAATTTTGGAGACACTGTTGATGGAATCTTTTGAGGAGTTGGAGATGGCGTTTATAAGTAGTCCATGTTTCACAAGCATACAGTCAGGTTGGTAGTACAACAGCTATGTAAACAAGCATTTTGAGTTCAGCTCTATACATCTGAGTCTCAAGGCAGACAACACTTCCCTGTCGGACTGACGGGTGTCAATCACCCCAGCGGTATGAAGTTTTATCGCAGATTGCTTGCTTAGTGCAACAAATCCATGTGAACGTCTTGCAGTTCAGAAACTGACTGGGAAACACACCGAAAAGGGTGTTTGAACAAAATATGAAAGGGAATGAATAGACACCCCACAAGCAAATTACTGTGATATAACTGCTCTATGAAAACAAATCAGAACAAATGCTCAATAAATACTGGATATTGTCTAATGACCACATAAGTTATGTGAAAGTTAATCAGGATGGATGCTGAATAAACAGGCTGTCTGGAAGCGGCTGCAAAGGCTCCACCCTCTCACCTTAGTGTGGCCAAACTTGTACTGGTTGTGGTCGATATCTAAGGAGCCCAAGAGCTTCTCTGCTCCCTTCCGGCTGTCGATGAACTGTCCTTCGGGGATGGCAGCTGGGTTCAGGATACGGTACCTGGTGGGGAGGGAAATATCCTGTTAGATTCCCCTGCCAAAGCTGTAAGATTCTTCTGATGGGAAGAAAGTACAGGGGCGTAAAACCAGGACGGCATATTTCTTAATTGACCTGTAGGCCTATTTTCAATTTGGGTCAGTGAACGATTATTTATTTATTTTTTAACCGTCATTGTTGTTGTTAATCAATTTATTAGTTCCTAAATAGCCTTCTAAGCCGTTTACAAGTATAAAGGCCAATGGTACAAACAATAAATAAGCACCCATAATGAAAACAGAAAACAAAGCAGTCCCATTAAAGCATGTTGTAATGTACTATTCTTACTTATAGTATTTGGCTATATGGTTGGGGCGCAGAAGCAAGTGCCTGGGAGCAGTGCCAAATTTACGTATAAGCTAAACAAGCTATAGCTTAGGGCCCCACTCTCTGGGGGGCCCAAAAAAATTAAAGGGGGGGAAACTTACATACAGCAACAGTGTTTTGTGTTGTGTAGGCTCCTATGATGTAAGTAATGGGCCCCGCCTGCTTGCCTGCTCCCTAAAATATCACTGGTTTGCTCATTTCTATATATAGGGTGCCTACATTCTGCACAGACTGGTTGCATGGCCACATGTAGCATGCAGCTGCAGACTGGAGTGCAGCACAGTTGAATGTAGGTCAAGCTGTTGTACCTGTTATCTAACTACAAGCACTTTAAAAGTGCTTGTAGACTGATGATCAGGCAGCATAGACTAAGGGTAGGAGTCTTATGCCTACTGATTGATTTCATATATTCAACACAAACAAAAAACAGCGACAATTTGTTGCTGACAAAGGACAGCTGGACATATAAAGGGCCCCATTACCTTCAGTAGCTGAGGGCCTCATCAAACCTAAATCTGGCCCTGCTCAGGAGGCCGTTCTAGTCCTAAGCGAACGCCAGAATTCTAGATTGCAATTCCATCTCCTCCAAAACCTTTTAAAGAATCATCGGACTGAGCAAAGCTACCATGCTGGTGTGTAAATACGACTCGTGCTCCAGATATTTTTACTGGCTAATTAATTGCACGTTGCTGTCCGTTGTCCGCCATCAATGACCAGGCCGTTTCATGACCTCCAAAGAGAGCCATTTGCCCTCACGAGAACAGTACTGTTATGAAAGGCATTTTTCAATGGCGGGGAAGGTAGCAAATGTTACAGTTTGCGACAGGCACAATACAGGGAAGGGCCCCGCCCCGCCCAGCGTGACCCCGAAAGCAGATTCACCTTTGCCTGAAGTCCCCGTAAAGGATCCGGTTGGGGAATCCCTTCCGGCAGATCCGGATGCCCTCCAGGACTCCGTTACAGCGGAGCTGGTGCATGACCAGAGCATTGTCCATCACTCCTGGCGAAGGGAAAGAGAGAGGGGAGGTGTCAGCCGCGTTAGAAATGGGCCTCCTCTGTGCCCTTCATTTGGCTGGGGTCCCATCCAAGCTTAGTTTATGTCGCCACACATCCCATAGTGTCCCTACACACCCTACACCGTTTTGCAACCTCCTAGAGTATCTTTGCCTGGATGGAATGTGTCATTAATGCCTCTTGCTTGTCTGGTTGGAGGAGAGAGAGGTGTGTGCGTGTGTTGAAACTAGCCGGCCGTAAGGTAAAGGTAAAGGGACCCCTGACAGTTAAGTCCAGTCGCAAATGACTCTGGGGTTGCGGCGCTCATCTCGCTGTATTGGCCGAGGGAGCCGACGTACAGCTTCTGGGTCATGTGGCCAGCATGACTAAGCCGCTTCTGGCGAACCAGAGCAGCGCACGGAAACGCCGTTTACCTTCCCGCCGGAGCGGTACCTATTTATCTACTTGCACTTTGACGTGTTTTCGAACTGCTAGGTTGGAAGCAGGGACCGAGCAACGGGAGCTCAACCCGTCCCGGGGATTCGAACCGCCGACCTTCTGATCTGCAAGCCCTAGGCTCTGTGGGTTAGACCACAGCGCCACCCGCGTCCCAATTTGCACCCATTGCTCTGCCCTCTTTTTCTTTTGCCCCCACCCACAACTCCATCCCAGAAGGTTGCCCAGGATGGAATGTGGTCTCCAGGCAGAAAAAGGACTCCACACTCCTGCTCCAGAACTGCAGAGCCAGAAGTCTGTAGAGAATGAGACTCTTAACCTCAGGGACGTGGGTTCGAGCCCAGCGTTGGGCAAAAGATTCCTGCACTGTGGGGTGGACACCCTTGGGGGTCACTTCCAATCAACAATTGTATGGTTCTAGAGATCCCGGGCCAGGCATTGGAGAGGAACCTTAAGAAGTGATGTTTCTATTGCTCTGTGTGGCTCCTGTCCCGTTCCATTTGCCACTAAAGGTAAAGGTACCCCTGCCCGTACGGGCCAGTCTTGACAGCCTCTAGGGTTGTGCGCTCATCTCACTCTAGAGGCCGGGGGCCAGCGCTGTCCGCAGACACTTCCGGGTCACGTGGCCAGCGTGACAAGCTGCATCTGGCGAGCCAGCGCAGTACACGGAAACGCCGTTTACCTTCCCGCTTGGTAAGCGGTCCCTATTTATCTACTTGCACCTGGGGGTGCTTTCGAACTGCTAGGTTGGCAGGTGCTGGGACCGAACGACGGGAGCGCACCCCGCCGCGGGGATTCGAACCGCCGACCATGCGATCGGCAAGTCCTAGGTGCTGAGGTTTTACCCACAGCGCCACCTAGAGATCCCGGGCAAGGCATTGGGAGAGGAACCTCCCATACACTTAAGAAGTGATGTTTCTATTGCTCTGTGTGGCTCCTGTCCCGTTCCATTTGGCGCTAGAGTTGTGCTAAATATGCCAATAGAGGCAGATTCCCTCCCTGTCTTTTGCACCACCGTTCCTTTGGTTGGTACGCCTTTCAGGTAATCACCGCTGGGGGAACGTGGAACCGTAGACCCGTCCCTGTCTGTGAGTTAGCTGCCCAAGGGCCTCCCCAAACCAGCACAACCAGCACCTCCCAGTGCGGTCCACCAGCCCTGTCCCTGTCCCGTTACCAGGGGCCTTCCGCTCATTGGGGATGAGGCACCTCACAAAGTGAGGGTGGGTTGTTTTCAGGTTGGCCATCAGTTTGTTGAGGTTCTCCTGCCAGAGAAAGAGAGAAGGAGAGGGAGAGAGGGAAGAAGATGGAGGGGAGAGAAAGAGGGAGGGGAAAGGAGAGAGAGATAGAGGAGGAGAGGCAGAAATGGGAGAGAGAGGGTGGGAGGGAAAAGTAGAAAGGAAGAGAAGAGGTGAGGAAGACAGAAATA